>NC_140666.1:12543409-13178636 GCF_054131305.1 Coturnix japonica
GTGAATGGGACTAATGGTAGCAGTGTGTGGGACCAGTGCTGGGAGCAGGGCAGCGAGGGGCACAGGTGGCAGTGGCTTCGTCTACCTGCAATGTGCTTTGGATGTGCTTTGTGTTTGCTGCTGTGGGAGGGCTGGGTCCGTACTTCCAGATGTCTTTGTCATCTTCCTTGGTGTGGATGTTCTCTGGTGCAGGGCCCAGGCTTTGTTTGGCATTGGAGTGGTTCTAGTCCAAGTGCTTCAAGCACTGATCACAATTAACACACACACACACAGCACTGATGTTATTTTTATTATGAATGTGCCTCTTGTTGGTGGTTCAGGCACTACACTGAGATGAGACAGAGCTGAGTCCCAGTTCCTGTTTTACTGAGCTCATTGGACAAGTAACCAGGGTTGCTCACCAAAGCACTGCATGCTCTAGCTCCTTGACAATCAATACAAGCTGAAATAGCCAGCATGCAAACTGGGATGCGGTGTGCAGATGAAGCAAGGACAGCAGTGATACCTGAAGTCTTGTGCTCCTGTCAGAGGGTGTAAAAACATCCCAGCCCTCAGGGCTGAGCAAGGAACCTCTATCTGGCCTTGCTGCCAGGCAGATGGATGTGGCAGCATCTCCTGAACCACAGGCAGGGTCTGCTCTTCCAGCACAAGCTGTGATACAAAGTGCTAGTGCTGAGCATGTGCTGACACCACTGAGTTTTAAGTCAGGGTCTGTTTCTGGACCAGCGTGGAGCCCCAATCCCCAGGGCATCCCCCATGGGGTTCTGCCATGCCTGCAGAGGAGCTTGAGCCATGCAGTGAGAGAAAACCTCGTGTCTTGTCCCTGGGGACACCAGGCATGGGGTGTAGTTGGGGAGAAGACAGCCACAGTTAGGTGCCAAACAGAACTTTGCTTTAGCTGACTTAGGTCATTTTGAAAGGCTTACACTAAGGCTGCCTAAGTGTTCAGCCCTGCTCTGAGCAGTGGTGCTGTGTACATCAGGAGCTTTGTTAGCCTTAGCTGAGCTCCGTATTAAGTGTAGAAGTGCGTGTGTTTTTAAATAGCACGTCCCTTCTCCCCTGGGAAACTGACAGGATTTAATAATGATAGAGATGTGCTCAGACATGGTGGCAATAGGACCGTAGGGGATGATTTTGGCAGCAGCCTGAGGAACTTGGAGCTGTTCTTGTTCTAAATAAAGAAGATTCTCTTCTATCAGCAGACTAATGTTTGAATTATAGACTATGAGACTCACACGTGCCCCAGCCTGGCAGTGGGAGAGCACGGATCTTTGCTCTTTACTGCCAACCCTCCCAGCAAAAATGACCTGCATGGGATATGTAAAGCCAACAGAAAGGAATAGATGTTGTCCAGTCACTGTGCCGGTGACCTTGAGATGCAGACCTGAGCACCTCTCTTTCTTTCTGATTAATAGTTCCCTTCTTTTAAGGGTATTCCCTGGTTCTTATAGCAAAATACACAAAACTGCCTGCAAGAATGCTGAGTAGACACTCAGGTGACACACCAGCAAGTGCCAGGTCCTGAGCCCAGACAGGCAGTTGTTGTCACTGCCCAGTGGTACAGGGGCTGTCTGATGAGGAAAACAAAGCTGATGGAGAGCCAAAAGGCAACTGCTCTTTCCCAGTGTATCCACACCCCAGCAGAGGGTCAACAGCTTTGGCCTCTTCCTTCCTACGTGCCACTGGAGAAAGGGTAAAGGCAGTAAGTCCGTAAGGTTTAAGTACAGTTTCCCTGGTTGGTTTTAGAGACCACACTTCAAGTTCTTCCTTGGTGGTTTATCACATTGAAACACGTTCCCTGGAGACATTAACACACACCCTGTGCTAAGTGCTTTGCTTATCAGCTATGCTTCAGCATTGTTTGCAAAGTGCTATGATTTAATTTGTTCCGTGCCATGTCATGGTGTAGGGGCTTGATGGTGATATACAGCTTGACTGAATCAGGATGAACCAGCATAGGGGCCATGGGAACTGAAGGGACAGGTAGGGTCAGTGTTAATGCAATTGCTTCACTTGTTAGATCTGCACCATTTCCATCCCAAAGCCTGATGCCTTACAGACGTAGCCCTGACCGCTGGCTGTAGGCAGCCCCAGGGCCCAATTATTGGAGACTTTTGAAAGACTAAGGGCTGTCTGAGGGCTGAGGGGCTGCTTTTGAAAAGTAGCAGATGCTCCTTTGGGTTAACTTGTACCTCTATGCTCAGGTGAATGTTAGTGTTGAATTCCAATGGGTCTTTGTGCCAAATGCCCTGATACTTGAGAAGGCCACTGGTTTGGCTATCTGCCCTTTAGCTGTAGCCAAATTCATCAGGGAGCTGCATTTAGACAGTGCGCTGCCAGGGCTGGTGGGAGAGGGAAGCGGAGAAAGTTTCTGGAGTAACTTTTGGGAAACTGGTGATGCTTCTGTCTGGGAAGTCTGAGCTCTGGGGTAAGAACGGGAAGAGGATTCAAGTACTGCAGGATTTTCCTTGAGCCCTTTATTGAGGGCCCTGCAGGCTGTGTAGGGATAGGCATGTAGTGCATTTAGCCTTTCACCAGATGCTTGCAATTTGTCTCCTAAACTGCTCCTCTTCAGCAGAGCATCCTCTGCATGGGGACATCATCCCGGGCTGGAGAACCGTTCAAGTCTGTCCATGCTTTTCCTCCATTTCCATCACCACTGCCTGGTTTATGAGTCCAGCTTTTGGGCCGTGAGATGGCTCAAGGTGGGCAAAAGCTCCTGCGGGCTGCCAGACTTTGTGTTAATTGTGTGTGAGGCTCAGAGCTGCTGTCATAAATGTTTCCCATGTCAGCACGTGTTGTGTTACACAGGAACACAGGGTTGTGTTACTCCTTGAGCCATATGCTCGCAATTACATGTTCTGCTTGAAAGCAAACCTAAACCTGAGATGAAGAACGTTAAGATACCATTTGCTCTGGACTCTGTGCAACTGCATTTCTTCTAAATAAAACCCGCTCGCTTGATGAAGCTCGGCAGGGCTGGAGGTGGCTCGCATAGTTTCCATGTTTCCCAGCTGTTTGTTTGTTTCACTTCCTTGAAGCAGTACAAACACAGCCCTTGGCGTGGCTGTCAGCAGGACGTGGCCGTCTCCTGACCTTGGCCAAACAGCAGTTCCAGCCCCAGCCCCCACAGAGCGCAACCTTGGCCAGCTCGGCCTCTGTCCCACTTCACTTAGCTCTAAGGAAGGGAAAGGGAGTGAACCTGGCCCCTGCCTGTGCTGCAGCCTCCGTGTGCCACACTGTTCTGCCTGGGATCATTTGTCCTGATTTCTGGAGCAGAAACGCTCCAGCTTGATCTGCAGCTCAGGCTGGTGTTGGTGTGGTCGTGCCTGGGTCAGGGCTTGCTCAATCTGATGCATGCTCGTGTTTGATGAGCAGGGGCTTAGCAGTGATTCCATGGCTGGCAGCCTGGGTTATGCGGTTGATGGTAATTCTTGAATTACTGGGGTGGGCAGGTGCCCAAGTAGCTGTTGTGTAAGCAGGTGCTCGTGCCATAAAGTGGTAGGGCTGCCTACCCAGCACCCAGCAGGCAAGTGATGGGCACTGTGCAGCTATTCCTGGGATGACAGCTACCCCACACGGCCTGACCGCTTCCTTCCTTCAGTCCATGCTGGTGCTTCAGCTCTGTCAGGAAAAGAATATCTGAACTTCTTGGTGCCATGGCTCCATCTGGGTGCTGAGCCTGGCCTGTGAGCTCTGTAGGCTTCCTCTGAGGAAGGGCATGTGGAAAGGCAGGGATCTGCTGCATTTCATTAAGTGTAGGGAGATATTTTCTTGGTTTTTTTTTGTTCCTCGTGACTTTGTATATGAAAGCCCAGTGACAGAGACAGCTGGAAGCTGCACAAGTATTTGGCACAAAAGGCCTTGGAGGGCTGCAGCTGGCTGCAGGCTTGGGCTGGAAGCATGGAAACTATTCTGCTCCGCTCTTGGTTGGCGGTGATTTCTGGACACAAATTAGGCGGTGCCTCAGCCAGGATCTCGCCAGGGCTGCAGCGGGTCCACCATGATGACCCAAGTCATTGTGAGTGATTAGGTACCATTATCCCTGCTTGACATGAACCAAAACAGTCTGGTGTTCTTCCTCTGAATAAGGTGACAGGGAAAGGCTGTCGTGTGGCCCTGCTCTTCCCTGAGCCATGGGGCAAGCAAACACAGCAGGTCATTCTCCAGGAGGCTGAGAGCTGCGTTTCTGTGTTTGGCCAGAGCCCATCCTGCCTCTTTGTAGGCAGAAATCTAGCATTCATATCTTGGATGGCTATTAAGGCCAAGGAAAATATTTGCGTTACTAAAACACTGCTTGTGCTAACTGCAAGCACGGTGCTTCCAGAAAGCTGGGTGGCCCCAGGAGTCAGCCCAGACCCTGAGCCCAATGGTGTGTTAACCTATCCTGGAGGCACATGGAAAGCTCTAGTGCTGGTGCAGGTGGCAGAGAGCTGGCTTGTTTTTATCAAGCACTGAGCTGATAGAACTGCTGAGGTAACTTCTGCTGTCCCAGAAGCTGCTTTCTCCAGCAACAAGCCCTTCAGGCACACGACACCACCACACGCTCATAGCTGAGCCATTTTTTCATCACTTGTCAAGCCGGAGCAGTTACTTCAGTGTTGTAAGTTGACCCCCATCCCTCCTGCAGGGCCCAGCAGTTACAGCGTGGGCACCATGTCGGAGCGCTTTGACTGCCACTACTGCCGCGACTCGCTGCAAGGCAAGAAGTACGTGCAGAAGGAGGGCCGCCACTGCTGCGTCAAGTGCTTCGAGAAGATCTGTGCCAACACCTGCATCGAGTGCAAGAAACCCATCGGTGCTGACTCCAAGGTAACTGCTTCGCTGCTCTCAGAGGAACATGGGATCTGATTATTGTCATTTCTTAAATCAGTTTATAAATGTTTGTTGCTATGTCTATGGCAATAACATACACCTGAACTGGAAGGCACGGGATGAAAAGTAGCCCTTGCTTATGGAACCCTGAATCTTAAAGTTGTTAGCTTTGAAGCACCTTCTGCTACCCCCAAAATCCCAAAGTGCGTTTAGGCTCTTCACAGATGCAGCTTTTTGTATGTGATGATAACTACCATTGGGGCAGTAACTTGGTTGTAGTGCCGCTCAGCAAGAAGGGCTTACTGCTCCCTGTTTCTGATCATTCCAGGAGCTGCATTTCAAGAACCGTTACTGGCATGACAGCTGCTTCCGCTGCTTCAAGTGCTACACGTCCTTGGTCAATGAGCCCTTCATGCTGAGGGAGAACAACAAGGTCTGGTGTAGCAACTGCACTGCCACTGAGGATGCACCCAGGTGTAAGGGCTGCTTCAAGCCTATCATCGCAGGTAAGGGTCCTTACTAAAATCAGATGTAGAAATTAAGTTGTGAAGAGCTGTTAAAGTTCTGTACGTGCAGATCTCTTCTACAGCCATTACGCTGCATGAAGTCATTGTATGCTTGTCACAGGCCTGAAATCCCACCTACAGTGTTCTTTTTTTTTCTGTTGTAGGAGACCAAAATGTTGAATACAAGAAGATGGTCTGGCATAAGGACTGCTTCACTTGCAGCCAGTGCAAGCAAGTGATTGGAGCTGGGAGCTTCTTCCCGAAGGGTGACGAATTCTACTGTGTCTCCTGCCATGAGCACAAATTTGCCAAGACCTGTGCTAAGTGCAAGAATGTAAGTCCTTCCCTTTTGCCACCGCAGCTGCCAGAACTGGCCTGTAGCATGTGTATTAGAAGCTAGGAGAGTAAAACAGTAGTCAGACCATCTTATAGTTGCGCTATTGACTGTATTTCATCCTGAAGACACCGGTGCTACAGCTAGCAGTGAAAGAATGTGACAAAGCTAGTTATAGCACATTTGTACTTGAGCAGGGCCTGCATAGTTTGCTAATGGCTTATCTGCTGAAACCAAATGTGCACCAGCCTTGTACTTGCTTTAGGGATGGCAAGGCTATGGTGGTTTAAAGTTTTCCAGTATGTACTGTGTATTCAAGCCATAAAACAAGCTTTTGTCAAACAGCTGCTGTATAATCTTACAATTAATTAAGACAGAATTGCAGAGTAATTGAAAATAAGATAAACTATTATGAAAGCTCCAGGCATGCAAAATTCCAGGCTTCAAGTGTTGCACAATTTCATTTTAATGCATATGTTCAAGTGACCTTCACCATGACAAAGCTTTCCTTCACAGCACCTTATGTCTGTTTCACCTCTCTTCCTCGGTACTGCTGCTGAAACCTCTTTCCTGCTCTTTTCCTCTTAGCCCATCACTTCTGGAGGTCTCACTTACCAGGAACAGCCTTGGCATTCTGAGTGTTTCATTTGCTCCAACTGCAAGAAGCAATTGGGTGGGAAGCGCTTTACAGCTGTAGAGGATCAGTTTTACTGTGTTGAGTGCTACAAGGAATGTGTTGCCAAGAAGTGTGCTGGCTGCAAGAATCCTATTACAGGTATGTTGGATTTTATGCATCTTGAAACCTCGGGGTGCTTAAGGTCAGAACTCTGATCCCCAAAGATGTGCAGCTCAGAGGCCACCAAGACCAAAAGCAGATGTAATATCCCAAGCCTTATCCCAGCAATTTACAAGCGATCTAACTATAACTCACATGCTTTTTTACCTTTTGCACTCCTCAAGTGTACCTCCTCCAAAACTGCCCCAGCTGGAACTATTCACACATCAATCTTAGTCTGAGAACCAGAGGTCTAAAAAGAGCAGCGTTTTTATTGCCCTGAAGTGACATTTGCTGTACTTCTCATGTATTTCACATGTCCCCATTAGTTACTGGTTCCCCAAACCCCACAAAGCTTAGCTCTGAGATGGGGTCCTATCCTTTCGATCCCATAAGTCTTGCATTTCAGAGGATGGATCTGAGCTTGTAAGAACAATGTAGGCTGTTCAGCCCAGCCTCTGCCTTGCTCCGTGTCTTGATCCTTCCTTCACATTGGCTGTTCCCTGGAGAAGGAATCCAAGGGACAAAGCTCACTGCAGAAAAGCCTTTGCTAAGCTGCATTATTACAGAGCAGCAAACAAACAACACAGTTCAGTTGCACTTTAGGCCAGTACTTCAGACTACGGTCTGCAAGACTATAGAAGCACGAGAGGCAATAAGAATGGGATCTGCTGGATGGTGGGTTCACCCAGACAAGGAAAAGCTACTATCGTCGTCCTATAATTGTGTTCTCTCCTAGCAGGATTTGGAAGAGGAACCAGTGTGGTTAACTACGAAGATGAATCCTGGCATGATTACTGTTTCAAATGCACAAAGTGTGCCCGTGGTCTGGCCAACAAGCGCTTTGTTTGCCATAATGGAAAAATTTACTGTGCTGAGTGTCCCAAACGACTGTAAGGAACAGACAGCAACTGGTTTAAAAAGGATTTTAAAGCCTCGCTTTTCAGAATAGTCCTGGTAAAGGTGCAGGTTTTGCATGTTGAGAGTTTAACCTTTTTCAGTTTTAGCATAAAACCAACTAAAATAGCGTGAATATACTGGGTTTGGGCTTTGAAGCTCCTGCAGCAAGAAAGCATGTACTGCTGCAAAAAGCTAACTTTGCCTTCAAGTAACTATTAGTTTAAAGGCTTGAAAGAACGTTTGGATTTTAGCATTAGAAAATCCAAATACTACCATAATCTGTGTGTGGTTTAAACTAAAAACAAAACTAGTTGTAATCTTGTCTAGTATAGGTTTAAGCTCGGTGCTTACACTAAGTGGTTTTGACAAAGCATGCAGCTCAGGAAGGGAGATGCAGACATTGTACCCCAGATTAGAGAGACCCATTATCATCCTTTTGCAGTACAGGTACATTACAAATATCACACTGTGAGCAGCAGCTCAATAACAAGTACCTTTGCTTATTTACCATGCCAAGCTGCAACAAACATATAGAGTGGCTTTATCTTACATACATATAACAGCATTTTGGCAGTACAATTTAGCATTAGTTAAGTTTCCAGGAACTTGTTTTGGTTTTGATTTCTGCATGGTTTGCCCTAAAGTTTTGCTTACCAGCTTTTTTTACATTATGTTTCTCAATAAGGTTGTATACACCCAATTATTAATCTGCTAATAAGCAACTCCTTCAACTACTGCAGAACACATGTGCATTTAGAAGTGCCTTCACAGTAGCTCAGATGACCACAGCTCTCCTATCATGTCAGTGTACGTTTTATGATTTAATAAAAATGAGACCAGTGCCTGCCTGGACTCCTACAGTCTGGAAAACTGTTGTTTTTTTCATTTTCCTATCTTATATGATAGACAACTCTCATGGCTGAGCTGCTGAGATCGAGTCTGATACCTTGACACAGGAAAGAGTTAGTTAGCCGTTCTGCCAGTGTCCTTAGATACACGAGGACTGGAGCAATGATGTACATAAACTAATGAAAATGAATACATAATTGACAGAGGACCCATCTGCCAAAACCAGACTATGTGACAAAAAGCCTTTGAAGAACACACATTCAGCCACTGTCCGTACACCTCTATTACCTTTTAGTGACCGATGTGCTGGTTTGAAGGGTTTTCATGCTTTTGTTTTGCCCCCCAGTCAAGGTAGCTGATACACGCAGTAATATTTATGAACTGGATGCTGCTTCAGTCATTCCCCTTCACACACAAGAACCTACCAGAAACACAAATACCCCAAACAAATGACAGCATCTTGCTGTTTCCATGGTGGCCACAGCTCCACAATGGCCATGGAGTGCTGCTAGACTGACTTACCCTTAGAACAACAAGATGCTGGTCCTGTAAGTACAAGGCAAAGGCTTGCAGTGAAAAGCAAGTTAAAAAATTCAAGAGTTATGAGAATCTCATAGGTGCATACAGACACAGCAATACCTGAAGGTGTTTGTTAGTACAGATCCCTTTCCGACTGCACAAATGCTACTGCCATAGAGGCGCCTGGGTTTTGGGACTCTGCAGGGAGGAGGAGTTAGAGTGGTACCAGAGGGCATCTCAAGGCAGGTCAGCATGGTGAGGGGCCGGAGCCTCCTAGTAAGGTAATGTTTAGCATTAGAGAAATAAAGCATTGTTCAACTGCAAAGTTTATTTAACAGTGCGCACATATTTACATAGAGCTGTAACAGACCGTTGGACAAAGAGTATCAGCACAGAAAAAATATCCGCATCTTTCATTAGGATGATTGTCTCTGCCAGAATGAAACAGCTTATCGTACAAAAATACATCCATCTGTTCACCTAAGGCACTGCTCTAAAGTCTAAAACAGGACTACTATGTTCTGAATAGCAAATGGAGTAAGAAGGCTGAGGGTTTCCTACTGTAATTGGTGGGGAAAGAACAATTTTAGTTCCAGCAAAACCATTTTCATTAAGCACCGAAAACGCAGCTGCCAGCTGGATGATTCATCTGAATTGAAGTATCAGCCAAGGGTTTATAGCAGGATGTGAGACAGCTAGCCTTTAAATCGATTACTTAATTATTCAGTATCTCTGTTACAGGAGACGTAAAAACAAGACTGCATTATTACTTCTAGTAGCAGCTCCTGGAAGATGATTGGTTAATCTCTTCGTGCTATAGAAGCGGACAAGTTCAGGTTTAATACATTACTTAATGCAGGCTTTAGGGGAAGTGAAATATATATGCAGCTTGCAGTCACTATTATAAAGCTAGATCAGGAAAACTTGGAGTAATTAACATGAACAAAATATGACTTCAATGGTCTAATACTGTTATGTACACAATAAAATAATACTTACACGAGTGTAGATAAATAATTCAAAAGAAAAACGCTTTCAGAAGCATGACATGTTAAGCTGCACTATGACAAACGTATCCAGGTATTCAGCAGTTGTGCAGTATATTAGTGCACAGGCTGTAAAACGGTTTGATGTTTTCCAGCAGGTTAAAACCTATCAGTGATGACACAGCACTGCATTTTGCAACCACCGCTATTTTCAGGTTAGAAAATCAGATGTTTTTGCAGAACATTACCACTGGTGTTCAGCTTCAGCACATGCGGAGTTAAGTCTTCAAGTGCCATCTTAGGAACATGCAAGATCTGGCCAGTAGCTAACTGGGAAGTCCCCAGTGGCACAGTGCTGTGCGTTACACTGATAGGAAAACAAAGAGACTCGAACAGGTTAGTCTGTAAAAGGGAAGCAAGTGTTACTTGAACAAGGACATCCTCTCTAACAACTAAACGAATGCAAAAGGAACATCAGCACAATAGTCTCCCTGAAACGCTTCAAGGTGCCAATCTAATAGTTTGTCAGCCCTCTCTGGTGTTATTTGTTTTTTGCCAACTTGAAGGTGGATAAAAGGTAAACAAGCAGCTTTTCAAAACAAGGCCTTCGGTAGTTGATAGAATACTGGATAACTGAAGTGCAATCAGATTATTTCCAGGTCTCAAGTGTTCACAGTTCTGTCCAAAGAGCAAAGAAAAGAACAAGTTTAACCATCATACTGTGTGTATCCTACATACATCTGTCCTCACTGTCCAGAGCGTCCATCCAGAAAGGTAAGCACAGAACTGCCTGGGAATTCACAGCGCAACATCAGCACAGTAGCTTTTCTTTTAAAGACAAAGTCTATGAGTGTTAATTTCCAAAGCTGTGTACAAGACTCTTAAAGCACATTGTCTCTAAACACATTCAAGTTCGGAATTAAAAGGCAACGCTTTCTTCACTAAGAAATGAATGATCAGGATCAAATGAAATCATTCTGGTCCCACAGGCTACTCAGTAGTTGCCCAAAGGAAAGTCTCAGTGTGTCTCTATGTCCATCAGACCACAGCTCACAAGACGCAGAGTGACAGAGGAGACTCAGGAAACAGTTCAGTCTAGAAAAGTGCTACACTTTAATTAAAAAAAAAAAAGTGCTACACATCACTGAAAGAAATGGTGGATACCAGGTTGTGTTTCTTCCCAATGTCATTTACTTCATCTGTTCACGCAGTCATTTATCTCATGGACAGAGATCTTCTGCTGTGAGTATGTTCACGTGGGGTTTAGCTCCGACAACTGAGCAGTTTAACCTTAACAAAACTAGCACACCGAGGCCTCCCTGACACTACGCTGGGTTCTCAAGTACATGGGCTTTGCACACAGCCTGATTTCTTCCAGAGTATTTGGAATACTGTGTGTGTAGCTTTTTTACTCCTCCTAACATGTAACACAACTGTCTGTGGTATTTAAGGTTGCTGTCACTCCCCTTCAATGAAGCAAAAGCCTATTCTATGGTAAGTATAGAGAACAGGTACCTTGCCAGAGCCTGGAGAGACCTTTTAAAGACTGTGCAGGACAGCATCAAGAAGTTACAGAACACGCTTAGGAGTGGAAAGGGGTCTTGTCTGTAGAGTTACATCAGACACCTATTAAACTGTTAGTATCTTCAAAAGTAACGTGTGCCATTTAAGACATCTCAGAAGAAATCAGAATAGAGGAACACAACAGACGGCTTGAGCGCTGACAGGGGATGCAGGAGTTATATAGGAGCTCGGCTTTGTCTTTGGAAGAGCCTTCATGTCAGGCCTTAGCTGCTGCATAGAGCAAATCCCTAACAAGGCATCAACTGGTGACTTCTTTTGACCGAACGCAAGATGCAAGCACTAAAGAAAGAGCTTTCCTTCCAGTCTACACACTGGAGAAAGTGCCTTGAGAATAAGAAGCTGAAGTTAAGGCAAGGAGAGTAAAAATACAACAAAGTTAATTATCTAGCCAGAGGAGGAGATAGATGGGGAAATCAGCTTGAATTACCTGATGAAGAATCTATAGGTTTGGTCAATGAATTCACTGCACCATCTTCCTCGCAAGTCAATTTGGGACTAGAAGGTATTGTAGCAGCATCATTCAAGTTTTGATTACAGTTACCAGCAGAGATGCTGTCCGAACTCAGTTTGGCTGACTTGGAATGTATTCCAACGTCAATGAATTCCTCGGAAGTCCACAAATCAGATTTTCCATTAAGATTCTGGATAAGTCCACTTGTATGATCAGCTTCGTTAACACCCAATTTCGCCGAGTCATCAATAACCATTTCTTTTGCAGGATGGCTACAAGAAACAAACAAATTATTTGTATTACAATTTCTGGATTTTTAACCTCTAGATTCATTACAGGCCAGCCAATTAGTCTGCACACTTTGCAAAGCACTGCAAGTCCTGGAAGGCAATCCCAGATGAGCCCCTGCAGCTGCCACATGGGATCTCCCTTCTGAGAACCAGTGCAGAGGAATGACTCACCACCACACAAACACTTATTACTACTCTAATACCTCTCAGGTAAGGTCTGGGTCCAGAACTGATAGTAGGAACCAGCAAGTTTAAAGACTTGCTCTGTTGAAATTCTACTTTAGAATTGTACTTTAACATGCATTTCTCCTCTTTCGTTTCCCCTCCAATTAGACCTTTTAAATACAGAATTGATCCTCAGAAGACTGTGTGTATTTAAGCAGACTCAAACTCAGAGCAATCAATTTTCATTCACTTTTGAGGAAAATAATGAGAACATCTTCACAGTTCACCACTAGCAGAATTCATTTTTATCACTTTGCAAAGAGTTCACAATGCCACTTCTAAATCATTAACGTTTAGATAAGCAAATGGAACCAGCATCAGAAGACACATTTTCCAGCAGTAGTTGCAATTGTTTAACGTTTTGGTAATGAAAAGTTACTTGAAGGGAAGATTTCAAGCCGATACTATTCTTTATAGGTAACACTGCTGTGTTGCTGGCTATGTGTGCCACTTAGCAAACCAGTAATGCCGATGTGTGCCACCTAAGCAGACAATTATCTGGAACTGCCTCTCCATGGGCCAGTATACTGACAGCAGTCACATACCACGTGCAACAAAACACCACCAAACTAGTGGGGTGCAAAATGTGATCTAGTGGTAAATACAGTACTGAAATTGATTTAAAATAAAAGGGACGACTTGTGCAACAGAACTGCTCAACAATGCAGACTCACCTGGAATCCTTTAGTTGGGTAAAAAGTTGGGACCCTTCATCGCTTTGCAAATCGCTGCCATTCATAAATACTTCACCGGCCTTCATCTCCGTCACAGCACGTTGGTCAGATTCTGTACAGGTCAAGCTCCGTGCAGTCTGTATACAACCCTCTGTCTCCTCTTTGACTTCCTGGGGCAAGTCAATGCCATTCAGCTTTCCTGAAGGTGTGGGGGAAAGAAAAACAAACATAACTGAGCTCCAGGAACAGCGTTACTGTTCTAAATGAATAAAATGCCAAGTGTCAAATTGACCTTTCCTTGCCAAAAACCCAAGGTACTGTTTCAATATAGAAATCAATCTACAGACAAGCTGCCTTTAACAACATATTTGTTTTCCATCTTTAAAACTTGTGAAGAGTATATTCTTCTCACACAAACTGTTTTACATTTCCTCATTTTGTATTTCTTCTATGGCACGGAATTGGGTTAAAGAAGAAAGACCTTAAGTAAAAAGACTCTGTGGTACTTCTGGGACTTGTGCCTCAGTTGATCACAATTGATGCCATTAACTGATCTGACATTTTTAACACACCTTAAACATCACTGAGACACTGACAGCAACTTAGATCTACTCATAGCATTTCCTTACCAGGTTGATCAGCCTTCTCAAGTCCCAGCTCTTCCTCTTCTTCAATATCCTCTCCCTCCATGACCTCACAGGCAGACTTTCCTTCATTCTGCAACTGAATTCCCATAGTGTTACTCACAACAGCTCACTACCATGAAGCTTTTCACATATGGTTACATCACAGCTCCCATGCAGGATCGTTCTGCACCAAGTCACTACTTCAGAGGTTAAACAGACAATCTGCATCCATGGCTGAGACAGGGAATCAACTGAGAGGGCTGCTGGGGCTGACTCTGAGTTTTCAGGCCACTCAACAACAAGCAGATCTGCTAAGCCAAAGCATGTAAATATGTGGGAGACCCACATCCATCCCCCGCCTAGGAAATACTCCTGAGCTCCCTCTCCCCTCATTTCTCCAAGGTGTGGTTTTCAGCCATGTGGAATCCAAATAGGATGCCATTTTGAACAGTAAGAGAAGGATGACTGTTTAAAAATAAAATCCACTACCAGGCAGTGTTTTCTGGACCTGGTCAGCAAGTGGTAATGCCAGATCACATTGTTTCTGTATGCCTTGAACAAAAGCCCATCAGATAATGACATCTGAAGCAGCAATGCAAAAGGATGTGTACAATGCATGTAAGCTACTGAAAATTGTTCTGGTGTACTGGAACTTGGGACCTTCACATGGAGGGCAGTTTGAGAACAACAGAAGAACAAAGTTTACAAAACAAAGTCTTCTCTGGAAGGGCCAATACACAAATCTAAGCAAATAAGTACCTTGGATTCGTTTTGATCCGATTTTCGTGTTCTTTTCATTATTTCTTCAATTCTCTGTTAAAAAGTGGAAAATATTTGCAATGACAGAGTTTTGCATTTCAGCCTTCTGGTTTAAATTTTCATCAATCATCATAGGTTTTCTTACTTCACACATTTCCTACTTACTGTTTTTAAAGCTCACAAGTCACAGCTGACTTAAAACAATTACCTCTATTTCTGCTTAAATGAATTTGAGACAGACCGCACGCTCAGGTAACTTCAGTGCTAACACTTACCACCTGTTCTAAGGGTAAGGGACTTCCCTGCTTTCAGAACAGCATACCTTTTTTCTTTCAAGCCTTTCCTGCTTGTTTTGCTGCATAATTCTCTCTCTTTCCAGCCGCTGTCTTTCAGCCTCTTCTTGAGCTTTTGCTTCAGCTTCTTCCCTCTGAAAATAAAGAAAACAGAAAAACATTCAATGAGAAACTCATCTCCAAGAATTAAAAGCAGACCCATCACAGAGATACTGGTGTAACACAGACAGGAACTGCTGATAATCACTATTTAATAAAAGTTCACATTGCAGCTATTGCAGTCAACTATGCAGCTACTGACATGAGATTTATATTACTATGCCATTCAAAAACTGACTTGAAGAGAAAAATATTATGAACAGGAAAACAGTGAAAATTTTGCCAGTCAGGCATTATTGCTAAAAGGAACTCTGTGCTGAGTACCTTCTGCTCCTTCTACATGAGAAAATCTTTCTCACTATGACTGGAAAGAAAAGTACAGTCAACACTATGTAACTGTTATAAATTTAAGCCAGCTTTTAAAGACATGTTTAGACATATGTCAGTGCTATCTGTAAGATACTGCTCTCTAAACACAAACCATCTCACTTGTAAAGCTGCTTTGATTTTCTAAATCAATCTCATTTAAAGAAAGTCCACTTTCTTCAGAACAGTTTTCTTCACTTAGAAAGATGCCTTTATAAAGGCACAAAGCTATCAGCTGTGGAAAGCAATTCATCAATTAGAAAAGCAGACTTGAAAGCACTACTCATCTTCCTTTTTCTCATGTGGGAACAGAGGATGTTGGATGACAGAGGATGTTGGATGACTTTCCAGGCAGACTAACCATCTTCTTATAACTCACAGCAGTGCACTGGTTAAACAGTCACAATATGGCTACTTTTACACGCTCAAAATAACATCCCAGATGGCTAAAAAACCCCAAAGAACTCATAAACATGTGCTTCTGGCCCATACTTGAACCTACCAAAGGCTAACAGAAAGCACAGACTAAAACAAGGCAAGGACTTCACAACATTCTCCAACCAATCCCAGGTGAAAGCAAACCTGGTGCTGAAGCTCTGCAAGCTTTTCCTGCTCTTCCTGTTCTCGGCGGATTCTTTCCTCTTCAGCTTGTCTTTGTTGTTCCTCATAAATGAGTCTCTTTTCTTCCTCCTGCTTGCGGAGCTCCTCTTCTCGTCGTGCTTTTTCTTCAGCTGCTCTCTTGGCCATTTCTTCTTCTCTGATTCTAGTGTTGCCAAGATACAAATATGCATTTGTAAGTGTGCACACACGTGAGACAGACTAGGAAAGCAAGGATTTCTACTTCAGCCAATCACAGAGTAACTGCATAAGGACAGTTTCTGCTGTGGATTCACAGATGTCACCATCCAGATCAGTCCAAGGAAATGCAGAAACACCTGGAGGAAACTATGTGCACCTAGATGTTCTTTGCTGATTAAGACAAGTCCAAGACTAGTTGTTTCAATAATGGAATGTTCCACTGAGACGTGTATTATGAGACAGCGACTTAATAACAGTCACTGCATCCCTGATACAAATGCAACTTTCAGTGTCTAACAAACCTAGTCACATACACAGCAACCTGTCCCATCCCAAAGTTAATGCTTGGGGAAACACACAGCTGAAATGTCCACACCAACCACACCCACTGCAGGAAGCATCACTTCCTTCTCCCGCAGTTACCTTTCCTCTTCCTGTCTCTGAATTCTCTCTTGGTCTTCCCTCTCTCTCTGCTCTCGTGCTAAACGCCGTTTTTCTGCCAAGATTTTAGCAGCTTCTTCAGCTGTGGTGGTCCCTGCTGCCGCTTTGCTACCTGACTCTGCAAAGTGGGAAAGAAACTGCTGTTAAAAAGCCCCAGTAAGTTAAAGTTCATTAAGATGTTACCATCACACGATGACAATTCCTTTTTGCCACTGAGATTTAGATCAGCCCCATCAACTAGCAGCAAACATCTCTGCATACAGAGACCCACATGAGCCAAGGGGAGGTCCTGAAGGGCTGCCCAATGATGCTGAAATAATTCATTTCAACCACACTGTTCCAGCCATGCTGCGGACAATATGCTTAATGATACTCCCTAATTACCACAGAACTTTATAACATATTCCTAAAAGACAGACTCATTCTAGTCCTATTAGAAGCATCTAAAGAAAAGTGAAAAAAAACTGTTTCAGGATATACATTAAATTTCCTTTGAATAAACTGGAACGTACCCTCATGATTATAAGGAGGAAACATTAATGTTTGAATTTGTCTTCTTTCATAACATCAATATTAATGCCTTTGTACTTATAGAGCAACACCATTTTACCTGGCCTTGAAGGCTCACGCTAATGACTTCACTAATATCACATGTTAACAACAAATCATTTTCCAGTTTACATGGAGATGAGAACAGCTCCAGTTACCAGGTTAACAGGTTTTTATATAGCCCTACCATTTATGGCTGCTCATGCCCTGCCTGTTGTTACCACATCTGAACCTCACAGATATTATTATAAATTAACATTAAAAAAAACCCACAAACCAATCTTGTCAGCCAGTTACATTCCATAAATACTTAAAGTACTGATTGCTATCAGTTATTCTCAGTCCCTATAAATATTACTTTTTCCATGACAATAGGTCATCTGCATATTCACATAACGAGCTCTCCGTGTCAGCAGAGCAATAGCAGGATAATATTGGTGAGGAATGCCTTTCTTTTTTAACGCTTCATAAAATAGCACATACACATCTGCATAACGGTTATAAAGCCTTCCAGATGAGGTCATTTTATCAAACATGACATCAGTTATTTTTTTTCCTTATGATTTAAAGAGAAACCATTCAGAACACAACAATATCGTTAGGCACTGGAATACCGAAAAGCTGCTTATGTCTCACAGACACACAATCGCTATCTGCAGCTACAAAGCCTAATTTCACCAAGTACACTCTCAGCTGCTCAATCAGCCTTGTGTTTTGTGCATAAGAATTGTTCTTACAGTCCCAGGGAAAGGATTCCAGACTGACAGAAGGCAGCCACCAGCTTTAGCACACACTGCACATATCTGGAATAAGAACCTCGGTCACAGGAAGGAGCTCACCTTCTTTGGTCTTTGTGCTAGCTGCTGCTGCATCCCTGTCCAAGGCTGATGGGGCACCCTGCTCATGTCCTGTTCCTTCTGTGCTCTTCTCCTTTGGTTTGCTCTCTGCTTCAGTTTTCTTTTTGGTAATGTTGATAACACCTGGTGTGAGAGGTGGGCGTTGGATGGGTGCTGGTTTTGAGATGGGAGTAGGAGATGGCGGCCTTTGTTTTGATATGCCAGGTGAAGGCGGGCGAGTCTTCTGCCTGCAGAAGGAAAGATCAGTTTTCAGGGATAATGCTGAAAATCTCACGTACATGATGGAGCTAAGAGATCCAGCCAGGACACACACCTAACTGCGGATGGTGACGGAGGACGCTTCACCAAATTGGCAGGAGAAGGGGATCTTCTACGGGTAGACACTGATGGAGAGGAAGGGCGACGCAACCCAGAACCTGGGGACGGTTTCTCAGTCTCTGATTTCTAAGACAGATAAAAATAAGATAACACTGACTCCGGGATACATTAAAGACAGGGTAGCTGCTGCCATAAGGACACTAATTTTTAACACCTTGTACTTCTGCTTTATGTTCCAAAACACAGACCAAGTCAATATATTATTTAAATTATCCTTTAGGAACCACAGGCAGCAAACAGCCTGTATTTCAAATACCAGAGAGATCAAGGACCGTAAAATTCCAATTCAAATTCAATACTGTATTTCTGAAGGATGTGATATAGGGCAGCATAATAAGGAAGAAATCTGCTGAACCAGGATCCCATCTCTTCCAAAACCCCAAATTAATACCAACCCATTACCTCTAGAATTCCAACAAACCTGGGTTGGATCTGGTGAGCTTGCATCAGATGAAGGTACAGAGGACTTCAATCTGTCGATGCTACGACTGCGCACGGGCACTTTAGGAGTTGGGACTGGGGAATTGATGGAACTGGCTGAAGCTGAACGAGGACAGAGGTGAGATTCTATAAAAGTTAGGAATTTGACAAGACAAAACAAGATCCAAGTGCACAGCGTAAGAATAGGAGAAAAGGAAGAGGGAGAAAGAGAAAAAGAAAGATGGTGTGTGTTAGAAACCATACAGAGAAACACCACAGGAAGTGCACATTGCAATGGGTCATGGACACAGACACCACCACCACACGATTAGTACTTTGGAAGCAACAGCACTAAGAACAAAACCACTCTGAGAGCAGCAATCTGACGTAGATAAAAATAAAATGCTTTTCCAAATAATGCCCAAATCTACAATATGGCAGTGTTACTTTAATTCCAGTCAAGCTGCATCTTATCACAAATGCTTCACAATGGCGTTAAAGGCTTATCATGATCCTTTACAAGTTCTTTATGGCTGGTTCAAATTTTATGTATGTCCCCCAACACTCATGGGGAAATCTTCCTTCTTTTAAGAGCTTCACAGCAGCACTACATGAGGAATCTGAGCATTACTTTACAAACCTTTCTTGTGAAATAAGCATTTATGCAATATTATTTTATTCTACTTTGCCTCTCTGACTCCTATATTACCACACATTTGTGCCCTTTATCCACGTTACCAAATCAAACTAAGCAGAGAAAAAGAATCGTACCAAGAGAAAAGGGTCAACTGTGAAACCACAATGGCTTTCATATGGGAACTGTCAATCCCTTCACAAGTAATACAGTTTCTTTCAATACTATATCATCTAATTGCTTTTTCCACTAAAATAATCACAGATGGAAAAGCACACATACACGTTAAGATCTGAAACTGGATGTAACTTATCTGGAGTATGAAAAAAATTGTGACAGGCCCCAGCAATTACTTTTGTGACTTGATGGAAAATACATTTTATTTTTACATTTAAAGCATATGTGGAAGGAGAACTGCGCTCTGTTTGTGCTTAGTTTGTGCTCAAGTACTTTTAAGTAAACTGATAAGGCAAGTAAGTCGTCTTTAAGTCAGCAATAGTGAGAAGTCACACGCTGTCAGCAACAGTGATAAAGACGGCATTTCCCCACATGACATGAACTGAAACATTCGTGGTAAAATAGAAACGACACACAGACAGGTGTGCGAAAATGTGACCAATGGGAACCAAAACCCTGAGTATTATACAAGGGGAGCAGTGCAGAAATGTTACCGCTACCAACAAGGATCAAGTTAAGTGGCATAAGATCAAAAATAAAGATGAGAAATCTACTAAAGAGGAAATAAGCAAAACTGGGAATGCAAGTTATAAGGTAAGAGAGGAGAAAGGACTCTGCTCTGGTTCCACATACATATTTACTGGGGTATTCTCAACACCAGTAAGGATTACAAGGCATGTGGGATGCAGCCAGGGCTTGCAGCTGAGCATGATGTAGAAATTCCTGTGCTAGCACTGAGCTGAGCCACTGCGAGAGCTTACCAGCTCCATTTGGAGCAGTGTAAAACTGCCTGAGCCAGTACGTGCTCCTGCTGGTGTGCCTCTACACCTACAGCCAGCCCAAGTGAAGCCAGCTCAGGGCTCCCAGCATCTACGGTAAGGCCATCCCTTTCCCATGTTTGTACAACAGTTTCTCCCACTAAAGAAATCTGGGCCTTGCACTTACTCTTTCAGCCTCCTTTAGATGCTGTTCTTTCCCCCCCTTTTGTTTAATTTCCTGGTACCGTTCTCTGACCGGTCTGTCTCAAATTCATTTGAGTGTGCACCCAAATGCAGATCTCTCAGTCAGATAAGAACAACACAACCCCAAACAAACAAACTGGCACCACAGTTTAAAAGCCAGTATTATTCTCTGGTTTTGCAAAGCAAACATGCAACACAGCATATGAATTGGTTGTTACTGACCAAAGAAAACACTGGATAAGTAATATTATACATAACCATATATCAGATATCCGATTCACACTGATGGGTAACACAGTTAGTTACTGTTATGTTCTTGCTTGAAGAACAATTGCAAAAACCTTTCAGGCTTGCTGCCCTCCTGTTACCTGAGGGATCCTGTCCATCAGCCGACAATGTAGCAGCGCTTTTACTCCTAGCTAAGGAGGCCTGAGTGGGGGCGAGGAGGCGACTGATTACGCTACTGTCCAGAGGACTGACCTGGGAGCGACGAGCTAAACGATGGGAACAAATCAAAAAGGATCCGACATGAAATCATATAAATGAAAAAGACAAGCAGTACAAAGCAAAGGAGGTTTGCAAACCGAAACAGTTTTAGGAGAAAAACACCAAAGTCATGGAGAAGGAAATCAAAACTAAAAGCTCAGAAAGGTTAAATGTTTCAATCACTTATGCTGCACTTGTCCTTGGTTTGCTTAATACCAATTAAATTAATGAGCAGAATGACATGCATATAAAAGGGATGAGTGCTGAAGTCAGTTAAAATACGTAAAGTTTTTGACCAGCTCTTCAGAGCTATATACGCTCTGGATTGCAGGAAAGCTGTTCTGACATGATACAAAGGTGTGCAATGCAAAGCCAATGATTATCACCAGGCAACGCTCACACAGACAAACTCACATAGCACCCAGCATTTTCCCATACAGGAAAGATTCTGAAACAGAATAAAAGTTTCCACTGCTGGCAATAGCTGCAAAAAGGAAAGTTTCAGAACTGTTAACTCAAAAGGAAAAAGTGTTAGAGAAATTTCTAGTCTTCTGCATTAGGATGAGGTACTAGAAAAGAGAAATTTAACAGTGAGAAAACAGAGAACAAAAGAGAGTGAAGTGGTAACAGGTTTCCTCCGTCACTCACATGCAGAGTTTAACCAGTAACAGGACCAGAGAAGATGCTGTTAAACTGAACCATGAAATGGAGCTTAAAAAGCAGACGTAAGGTTTAACAAAGAAGTGAACACACCACTGACATTTGCTATAGCTGGGTCCTACCAGCTTCCAAATACACATCTCTTTTCTCAGCAGAGAGACATTTTACAACCTTAGAGCCCAATCCAACAAAATTGTGTCCTTCTTTTACAGGATATATATGTATATATATTTTGTCCAAAGGAAGAAATTCTGTCTTTACTATTTTTTACTATTTTACCTGGACAACTAAAAAGCCCTTAAAAAGTCCTGGAGGTTTCAGAACCAAAGGAAACCAGTGACAGCAGTCCTACCCAAACTTTACTGGGAAAGGGTTTTAATAGAAGTATTCAGCTTTATGAAACAACCACCTGTTTTTTCTTCCTTTTTCACTTTTTCTAGATCAGGAGAAGAAGGGGGTTTACTACTCATTCTATTCAAAGATGTGCTCCTCTTCTTTTCTGCTCCTCCTAGAGACCAAGCGTAAGGAACATTAACAACATGCTTACATACATAATTTTCTAAGCTGCCATTCCCATGCTTTGCTTTTGCCAAGAAATCAACCACAAACACTGATCTATCATTATGAAGAAGTAGCTTCTCATAGGCTAAATGGCTTGGCTACCATTTGTCTATTTTCCCCCCCAGCCTCCCTCCAACTTTTAAGAACAACAATGATTTATAGGAGGTGACCCAGTATCTGGCACTGGAATGCTCATAACTATTGTTATGCCACAGTACATTGCAGCAATGAAAGCAGGAGTAAAAACAGGTACAGCGAAACTGGGGCATGGCTTAATGTCAAGTTCAAATATCCCATCTATGCCTCCCAATCCTCCAGACCACGTTGTTTCTAGCACCTTTCTGTTCCACCTGTGAACCTTTGACTGCTGACTGCTGAGAGTGCAGAGGGACTTTGTTATTCAGTCTGTTTAATGAGGCGCTTCGCTTTGTGGTACCTGGAAGTGAAAGTGCACTGATTAATGTTATTAGAAAGATGAGAAGTCCCCTCCAGCACCAGCCCCAGCACCCTAAGATACAGAAGTACAATTAAGTCACTTCGTACTATAGATTCTTCAGAAGCAGAAAAACTGGATCAGGGAAGAATTACTCCATATAAGCATTATTTCTTTTTACTCTTGTACATTGCTTATCATAGATACAGGATGCCAATCATACGGACTTTGTGTTTGACCTATTAAGGTCATCGTTGTATGCCTCTCTGAATAAATAATTGAGAAAAAAAAAGCTGCTGCTCATATTCAGTGTAAGAATGAGAAACAAAGTGCTCAGCTCTGCACATACACAGCACACAACTGAGGAAATCCTCCACTGATCCAGGGGCAAGCTTGTCTCTCATTTCTGCATTCCATCCCTCCACCTTCCCATACACGTGGCAGAAGCAATCTGGTCAATTTTGCAGCTACATTTTTCCTCTGTTATTTGAATTTGGTCATCATTCAACAAACATTTCCTTCAGATTACCAGACCAAGAGCACAGAATTGCTGTGATCTAAATCTGTCAGCCTGTCACCCTCTATGCCCAGCTGATCCAAGAGCTCAGAAGTTCTCCCCAATTTTCTTCCCTTTCAAACCACTTGAGATTACTTTTTTTCTCCTCTCCAAAGCAAACAAAGATTCAAAAAGGATCTCAAGGTAGACAAGTAAGTTTGAAAGCAATTCCATTTAACTGATAATTACCGGCTTCCTTTGTTAGTTGCTTAATTTGTACTCTAGGGCTGTTTCTGACTCATACCCAGTGCTGAACCCTGCAGACATTATATACCAAAATCATTTCAGATTGCAAGCAGTCCCCAGTGACTCAGAGACAGCCCCTGCAGCTGTGTCACTATGGATATATATCTACCAGTTTCCCCACCAGACACAGAATGAACAAATGCAAGTTTTTCTGCTGCATCACCTTACAACCTGAATCTGCAAAAATACTGCCAGCTGTGCCCTTGGTACCCTTAGTAAGGGTTTTTCTAGCATAGCCAGCATGCATATCCACAGTAAGCTTTTTCCAATGAAACTGGAATCCACTGAAATTGTTGCAAACGTCTTTGAATGCAAACACGTTCAAATATCCCTTAAAAAATAAAACCAAAGGAATAGTGCTCGTCATCCACTTCTGTTCCTTGGCATTAGCACAGTAAGGTACACCCACCTGGCCATAACCACCCCCCAAGAAAATCCCATTTCATGCGTTCTTTTCTATTTGGTTCAAACAAAACTCTAAGATTAAAAAGAAAGCACGTGTTTACAGAGTGCAGGACCTGCACAAAAGAAAGATCCCAAAATGAATTTGATTGTTTCCCTCCACACAGGCAGTCCAATGGGTGGAGCTGGCTAATAGAACAAGTCAAGCTGTTCTCTGCACTGTTTTCAGTTTGCTGAAAATTGAAGATGTAACTTAAGGCATGCAACCCTCTAAATGTATGTGAAATGATTTGGAAATCAATCATTCACCAAGATTGGACTTTAGTAACGTGATTTCAGAAATAATTAAATGAAACAACAAATAGCAGCAATCTTTACCGTCACTCTTCTCCTCTAAACAGAGATCACATCAACTGGGTGCAACCCCTGAACAGTCAGGCTGGATTAAAAAATCGCATTAAAAAGCATTTGAGATGAAAACAGGAACTGAGTTACAGAGCAAGGGAGGAAGAGGAGCATCATTCCTTCTCCCGTCTCCTCCCTGGTAACAGGTAAGCACACACCTGCTACCAACAGAAACCCAAACACTTACTTCGATCAGAAGCATTTAAAAGTGCTGCAGATGATGACAAACGTTTATTCATGGCAGCGTCTGTTGGTTTGAGGTTTGCTGTGGAGGTGGACCGCTTGCTGGCTGCGTAAAGAAGTGGTTACTTTAGAATTCATCTTCACACCTAAGGAAGAACCTTCCATGCTTTCCTGAGGCAGATTGGGAAGTATTATATCCTGAAGGGTACCTCAGCTTTTTGGTTAATGAGAAACAGGAGTGTTTGTTTTTTTCCTCCGTTGAAGGTTCTTGATACAATTAGCATCAGATGTAACATGCACAGAAAAGGCACTGAGTTCTAGCAGAATAAAGCCAAAGTTTTAAACATGTGTATGCAAACAAAGAGACTTTAAGCCCTGTGCTCCTAACACATAAAGACAAAACGACTGCTTAGGCTGGGTGCTGTTACCAGACTGCAAGACAGGGAAAGGAACATCACACCCTGAACAACAGTGATTTCTTCCTTCCTAACTCCCACTCAGGTTCTGTCAGAGCAGCTATTCATTCGCTAGTTAACAAAACCAAACCAAAACAAATGCTTCTGGAAGGATGAAAGCGAGTCCTGAAGAAAGCCAAGAAAGCATTCTTATTTCCAATTACTCCTCAAGAGCTGCTTCATTTTAAGAATCCCCTTATTTCTGAAAAAGCTATTCCTTAAGCCCAAGTTTCCTAGCAGCCTCCCAGCTCTTCTGAAACAACTGTACTGGGAAGCACTAATTTATCTGTGCATACAAGCGCATACAGACATGTGTAATATCACATCTCATACTGCAAAAACATCAGGTTCACCACTAGCTTGATAAAGACCTGCTTTTTAACTTCAAACTACTCCAGAGCATGAAAACTTTGGGAAAGCATACATCTATTGATATGGAAACTCACTACGTAGAAAACAGTAATGCACATAAAGCAATGAGGAGCAGCATAATAAACATGAGAAATTCTATACATCTAACAGAAAGAATTGATTTTGCTGGCATAATGAACTGCAGAGATGATTAATGTGAACTCATTAGTGCATTAGTAATGCCAAAGGAAAAAGCAGCACTACTCACTAGAGGCAGCTTCTTTTCCCCTTGGCTAGCAAGCTACAGCAGCTCCTTACAGCAAGAGCACAGGGTCCCTATGGATATCCCTGCCTCTGCTTGTACTTGTGGTTCACGTACCCAACCCACATTTCCTTAAACACCAGGAGATACGGGGCTCCCTCATAAAGCAATAGAGCCATGTGAAGGGAAACGAACATTCTGAAGTTGAAGCTGAAGAAATGGAAAGCTCTTGTGATAGTGAATAAAGGAGTAAGAGGGAGAAAGGGGAATCTCCGGTCATTCAAGTTAAGAAACTAAAATCTGAGCTTAGATGGTATTTTCCTAATGCAACAAAAATGGTATTTAGTGAATGAAGCCTAAGTACTCAGATAACTAAAAAAGCCTTGAAAGGTTTTATGTGCAATAAATCAGGAACTTGTAATGCTCACATCTGGGTGTTTGTGAAGAGGAACACTCCCCTCTAGTGGCTGCTTCAAAAGAAGGGAAAGAAAGGGGGGGGAAAAAAAAGCCCAGCTCAAACCTTAATTTAAGCACGTGGGAGTCAAATGTTAACATCACGGAGATATTTACACACGTCTTAGTTTAAATTAGGACTTCAGAACTTGCATGAAGTCTGAGCTTTGAGCTATGACCTACTGAGACCCAGAAACTTAAAATCTTGCCTTGAGAAAAATAAGCAAAGACAAGTATTTCTACAGCAGCAAGTTCGCAACTTCTGAAGGTGGACTGCGCTGCTTAGCAGAGAAATGATGTAAACAGTCGCTAGGAGATTTCAAATAGTCCATATTTGACCATTCAGATAAAAAAAAAATAGCCCAATTCAAGACTTTACTGAAAAAAACTAATTGGTAAAGTATTATTCATGCTGAGATTTGAGTTTACTTTTCCCCAGGAAAGTTTATTTAGCATTAATTGTCTAAGGTCTTTAGAACTTACAACTGGAAGAAGCACACAATATCAGCTTCACTGAGCAAGGACACTGCCTATATGGGGTGCATAAAATAAGGAGTGATAAAACCAGATTCTCTGCCTCTTAGTTCAAGTTTCCACCAGGATCAGGAATCTCTTAGAAAAGAGAGTGTGTAGCAGCCTAATTTCTATTCTAATTGCACAAGTCTCCAGGTGTGCCCAAATGTTGAGTTTTGCTCAGCAGTCATCACATAACCTCCCTCATTTATAAAGGCTCTGTCATTAAGGATGTTTTATTACACAGCCTTGCCACTTCTTCTGGCAGACCCACACCCAGCACGTTTAATCTCAGCACTGACAGCAATGTCATTAATGTATCATTTGACTCTGGGGCTTCCATTAATTTTTAAACTTCAGGCCATCAGCAGCATGTTTAGTGCAGTCCGAGTGAACCACATTCTGTACGTAACACAGAATGAATGGCTGATGGCTGGTGAATGTCCAATTACATGGGCTTTACTTTCCAGAGCACATCACCTCTATTACCCACAAATGCTGCTTTGTGAGTCAGCATTCCTGCATATTACTGTTGACGTGGCTCATGGAAGGACATGTCTAATTTTATATCTATAAATCCGTAAAATCATATATATATATATATATATATACACACACACACACACACGTATATGTATGTGTAGTATATATATATATATATATGTATTTGTATATATTAAAAAAATCTTTTTTTCCCCCCCGCAGCAATACAAAAGACAAGAAAGACTTACATTGCACATGAAATAAAGGCCATTTGAAATCTGCCCCCTGGTGTTCCTCATTTTTAGAAATGGGGATGGAGCCTTTAATCCCAAACGCATAGCAACTGATGATGGAAAAACACCGTACTGAAATCTGCTCCAGACGTGCTGATGGAGCAGGTGCATTACCCAGCCACAATGATGTAATGCAGAAGAGCTCATATGGTGTCATTTTCCCCAAATCCAAAACTAATGGTTTTCTTTCCAGCCATTAAACAAATATAAGGTGAAAGAGATCTTTCTCTAGCTGGATTTATGCATCCTACATGCATGGGGTTTTTTTTTCAGTGTAGATTTTTAACAACCATTAAGCAACAACCTCTCAGATAGTTAAGAAGCAAAGGGCAAACCTAAAACAGGAATAAATATGAAAAGAATGAATCCAGTCATGATTTTCCAGCCCAGCAAAGACAGCTGTATGTTGGTAGCCTCAATCTAAAAACTAATATGAGCTTAAAACAGTGCAGATGCATAAAGAAGTCCACAGTCAAATTTTTTCAAGATCAGTGCCAAGTCACTCAAATTGGTCTCATACAATAGAACATAGATGCCCTTCCTGTTTCTACTTCATGATGCATAAGGCACAGCTTAAGTGTTTATCCTCACATTAGGAGCATGTTTGTTGGAAGGCGCTGTCTATTTTTAATGTGCTTCAGCAGCTCTGTGGATCAAGTCTTCCTCTACGATCAAAGGACAGGCAGGACTTGTTTCCTCCCATCAATTAGGAGAGAGCAAAGGGCATTATTTTATGTTTGATACAAAGTTTAGCTTTAAAATTAGTTCAGTTTTAAAATTAAAGATAGAGAAGAATATAGGAGGCAGGAAAAAAAATACAGCGTTTTTCCAAACAGTCAAGACAAATGTGATATCCTGCTTTCTAAGTTCAGTGGCATTTGGTAATGTGAAATACAGCAATTGCATTTATATATGTACCCAAGGAACGTATGTTTAACAGGTAAACCAACACAGTGAAAGTGGCTAATTTTGGAGAAAATGAAGGATTCATGCTGTGCAGAGAAAGGGATGAGAGAATAAAATGCACGTGCTTCTCCTGTGCAGCCAGAATAAGCCATGGTAGTTAAATCATACTCACTCAGACTTTCATTGCATTTTCAAGCCTCATATTGTCAGCGTTATGAGACAGCTGCATTGAATTAGTAATGCTGGGAGCATGCACAGATTTTCAGGACTCAGATTTGGCTGGCTCTCAGCTGAGAGCTGTTGCCTTCAACCAGCTACATGAAATAACTGCATATTAAACATACGGTCTTCACAAATACATTACTGTTCCAAAGGGTTTCTATGAGTGGCTCAGTCTGTACACTGGCAAACGTAGGAATATGAAGAAAATACATTTAAAATACAGACTTATGTTCAGACAACAGGACGAATCTGGCTTGCAAAACCCTTCATGGAAAAAGAAACTTCACACAGGACCCATTCCCTTTCACAGTGTTTTAGCAAAAAATCATCTGATTTTACAACAGTTACTTCAATCACTGGTTAAAAACAAACAAAACCAACAGAGAAAAATCCCACAAACAAAAATTAAACCAATGCCCACTTTTTAAAATTAGGAAACAATGAAAGGACTGAATTTTTCCCATTTTAAAAGGAAAGCTTAAACTACTCTGTTAATTTATGGTCAAATTTCTCCTCTCCTCCCCACATCATCTTTAAAAACCTCAAATGCTCATATCCTCTCCTTCAAAATTCCCTCAGGATGCCATGACTTAAGCTGGAGTTTAATTAGCTGGGAGGGATAGTTAAAAACATAGAGGACTGCTTTCCACTTAGGGATCACATTCGTTGTACAGCTGGCCAAGATCCAGGAAAAGTTCTACACGAAGACAGTTCTCTTTAGTTTCAGAGAAACAAGAACTCAAGTTTAAAAGGTTAGCAGTGTAAGAGTGTAAGACAACAGAAAAAGAACATCTTGGAAATCAATACCACCAGTTTCACCTTCATCTGTGGTCTGTTGCTCTGTGGAAGAAGAAGGTTCATAAGCTTAGTCACAGGGCACAAAAATAAACAACGTAAGGCAGCTAAGAATGGGGAAGCTGGGGATCATAATGACAATTCCTATCGCAAGTACTTTCAAACATATTACACACACATACACATCAACACTCAAGCTGACAGAAAAAAAATACCACAAAAACAAAAGCTGAAACACATGATTCAATCGCAGCAATTCAGGACATAGTCTGAACTGAAGAGTTTTGGGCTTTATTTTATTCCTGGATAATAACAGATTTTTAAGTTACTTATTGCCTTCCAGCTAGGCAGTGCATAAAAGGGTCCCTCCAATGCAATCCTGGTTGGCTGCTTTGATTTCAGAATGTTTACAAGCAAAACCAGTCACTTGTGAGAAGCATGCATCAATCTGAGCTTCAATTAGAAACTGTTAAAATGCATCACCTAACCTAGGACAGAACCCGTTCTCCAGGAAGCTCAGATACTGCCCACTGCACCTCCCTGCCCATTACTGGTCATTCAAACAACCAGATGGCATTCTGCAATGGCCAATGTCGTGTTCAAAATGTTTTAGATGGAATACAACAGAATGACTTTTTGAGCTCCACTTCTCAGCAGTATTTCAGGATAAGTACAAATAGGAACCTACCCATGGATCCTGTTATAAAATCCACAACAGGAAATGATCCTCAGGTCTCTATAACCAGCACTACACCTGCCTCATGCCCGTAATATTCTGCAACTAGCTATGCTAGGAAAGGTGCTACTTACCTGTCTTGCTCTCTGAATCTGGAGTTACAGATCCTCCCCATGACCATCTCTTCTGCCGTGTTTCCAGTCGCTGACTCCGTTCCAATGTACGATGCAGAGCTGCTTCGTGTCTCTCCTGTTAATAAACAACACCTCTATGAAGCTATCTTTGTAAACATAAAGCACAGGTATGCCAGAAGACAAAACATACATGGTTTTTCTTTCCTCAGCAAGATTTACAATCTGTTATTTTGTTTTGTTTTGCTGTTGTTGCAAAACCTATCGCACAAAAAAAAGTTAATGGCAATTAATGGTTTCAAAACTGTGAACATGATTAGGCTGAGCTAAAGCACAGATAATCTATTCTACTCTTTACTTAAAATAGCCACCAGATTTCCTATTCAGTAAAGAGCACTACTTACTCTCTAAATAAGGATGCAGTCTAACTGAACAAAAAGAACTGCTTATTCTTTAAATTTACATTCTGCAGTTCATTCTAAGAGGTGCTTAAAATTGTCCAGCATAAAATACCAGCTCTAAGAAAAAGGTTATTTGTATTTTCAGAAAACAACACAAAACACTGACCTGAGTACTAACAGATATTGACGTTAATGCAAATACAGCAAAACCAGAAATAGCAAGATGTGAAGGGAAAACTGCATAAAACACTGATCAGCTGCAGCCCACAGCGATCACTGCTGACAGGACAGAGTACCAAGCACAGCTCTCCTGCCTCCAGGACAACAAGTACTAGCGTGGGAATTTCAGCTCTTGTGCATAAAGCTGGACTGCAACCATGTTGGACCATTTATTCTCCATCAACAGCCAGCTTTCTATACTTGTGTCAACAACAGATTTCTGCACTGGAACAGTCACATCCCAAGCGATCTTTTGAAGCAGCATTTACTGCTGATGTATTACAGTCAGATGCCAAGGGAACTCATTATCAAAAAGTTTCCCCCTCCTGAGGCCTAAGACTTTCACCTTCTTTCAACATCATTTCACAACAGACTGTCACAGTCACTGTGTAACCCAAAGGAAGCTTAGAAGGAAGGATACACTCCATATACAGACAAAATACAAATGTAGAAGGCTTTTCCTTGCCAAACCACCTAGCCCTTACATAATCTTTCTGGAACCTGTAGATTATATTTCCATGAGTTATCTGCTGTGCAGTAATACTTGAAAGTCACAGTTAAAGACATAAGTTTTGCTTTATGAACAAAAGAAAAGCAGTTATCAAGATACCAATGTAATTGGTTCTGTATGAATAAGTGAGTCATTGTTTTAAGACAGGTATCTCAGCTCTAGCCATGCCTAATTGTCTTCAAGTTTGGCTGAGACAGAGAACTACTTATTTCCGCAGTGTCTGTGATTGTGCTTCCTTTGCATTATCTAAAGAAAGTGATTAATGGAATGAGACTTGGCTAAAGTATCCAATAAGAATGTGGCAGACTGTGTATTTTCTGATGCCCTTCTATCTGCTGAATTACAAGCGTAGATGATATCTTGATGACAATGACTGCCTTAAGGTAGCTTATTTAAAAGCGATTATTTTCTAATGTCAGAGTCCAAATGTCAAGATCTGTTTTCACTTTTTAGCTGAAAAAGAGGTTTGGTTTAAAGGTCAAGTGTACACCACCTTACCTGCCAGATGTATAACTGTGTACAAGACCATCATCTTCCAGGGACCAAGTATAACACAAGGTTAACCCAAACAAAAGCTCATCAGCTAGTACTACCATTGCTTATAACCATGCCTATTTAAAACACACCCACCATCCTATAAATGTCAAGAATAAACGTACTGTAGGCTTGAAGCATACCTCTTGAAGCACAATGGATGTTACATGCTTAAAGCAGGTGCTTGAAAAGATAATACTACACCGGGCTGTGGTCAAGGCCCACTCCAAACATTTCTGCTTATTCATCAACAATGTAAACTATTCCATGAAGTTCAAATGGAATATCCATCTGAACATGCCCAGAAGCTGATTACAGAGAATGAAACACCAGTAAAACACTGCCAGACAAAAAAGATTAAAAAAAAACCCAACTCCCAACCCCTAGAACAGTGTAACAACAGCTGGACTCCCAGAAGACACCCAGCCAAGCTTACACCATCAGTGACCCACTGCAAGTCCTCCCAGCTGGCTTATAAAAGTATGTGTGTATGTGTGTGTTATGCTTTTATTTCTGACACACTGCTTCGGGCAATCAACCCTTTCATAACTACATCACATTTCATGTGAACCAGCAGACCTACTCAGCAAAGGGGAAGGCACATTATGATGTATTTAGTTCTATTTTCAGCTTCTATGAAACCTGCAATGAGCTCCTCAGCTCCAACATTGCTATGCTGGTCCATGTACAACCAAAGCAAGGCCAAAGTAATAATCAAGTAACAAGAGTTACACAGGTGAAGGTAATTCAGCTGTGCTACTGGAAGGGGGGGAGCTTGGCTCCATCTCTCCCAGATCTCCTTTAAGGGCTGACCACCACTAAGGCAGGATCTCTTTCTCTGGATTTTTCTGCACTCTGTGTGGAGTTTACAGTAAGCTTTTGACATTGGTATTTTCTATTTATCATATATTGTCTTTCTATCATAATAGTCTTTCATATGAAACACTTGTTTACCTATTGACTGTATAACTGTACATACATAGCATTCCCATGGCTTTCTATTACTTCAGAGCACAGTAAGAACACAACGCAGGAGCTTCTGTAAAAGCATAATACCTTTTCCTCTTCTATTTTTTGTTTTCTCTTTTCTTCTACAGCTGCCCTCCGTTGTTCATCTTTCTGCTTCTGTTCTTTTAGCTTTCTCTGCCTTTCTTCTAACTGTTTTTCATACTGGAGTTTTGCTTTTCTCTCCTTTTCAAGTATTTGTGACTCTTTGGCAGCTGAAAAGGGGAAAAAAAATGAAATCAAACTTAACAACTCATAGATATTACAACACAGATTACAGGCAAAAGACTACCAAGCAAAACTACCACAAAGAAAAATTATCACCCCTTCACAGAATCACCAGGAAAAGACCTACAAGATCATCCAGTCCAACCATCCACCTATCACCAATAGTTCTCACTGAGCCTCAACGCGTCCCTCCCTTAAACAAAACATACACCAAGATTAGCTAGCAGTGCTGGATGACTGCGCACCATGTCAGAGATACCTTTAATTCTGTCTGCAGGATGGCAATGAATTTGAATGCTTTCTGCCATCGAACTTCACAGTCCAGACAACAAAGTCAGGATATGTATATAACCTGTATTATACACACACACCTTTCTTACCATCATTAATACTGAAATCTTAATAAATAATAATTGAGTGTCAAAGGGTAGAACTTTGTATTTTGCAATTCCCTCTTTTTTTTAAAAAAGTTATAACAAAAAGATGTAAAGCAGTGCATGATGAGATAGGAAAACCCAGCAGGTATATCACATCTGAGGTCATAGTAAGAACAATACTAACAGCCTCCACCTAGGTACAGCTGTGTAGCTTAGCAGGAAGCTTCAGCTTCTTGGACAAAAAGCAAAGGTATTTGCTTTGGCTAGACAGATGAAATGAGCCAAGAAACAAGATAATTACATTAACAATGCATTTGTACTATCTACATACAAGGCTCCCAAACTACTTCTAAATATACATATGTCCTGGTCCTATTTTCTCTCTGTTCTCACTCATATGTATTAGCTCACATGTTAAGCAACATAGAAATGCAGGCCAGGAAGAAGAATGCTCCTCAGCAGCTGGAGACTGAGAGTATGAACTGCAGGCCTTTCTGGGAACCTTTTATCTCTTGCTGCATGTATATAAACAGAGATTCACATCAAAAGCAGTATAAAATTGGGTGAGAGTTTTCTACTCAAAATCTCAGTTTCTTAGCTTCTTTCAGGTTCACCAATGGTAAATGAAACAATCCCATGGGCATGATGCTGTTTATCCCCAGCAAACTGGAAAAAAAAGTGACTGAACAAAGAGTAAGAGAATAAACTATTACTTAATCACAAAGATTTTCAGAAACTGTATGTAAGGTTGTACATGAAAATACCATGTTGCTTCTCCCGTTCCTCTCTGCGCTCTCTGGCCAGTCTTTGCCTTTCTTCTGTTCTTAGAGTGGAGCCATCTATCACTGTCCAAAGAAAAATTGAAGACATGTAATTGTCAGTTATTTTGAACACTGAAATCTATGTCAAGTATTCTGAGCCTTTCCTACTGAAAGGTTTATAGAGCATTCTCAGGGATACTCACCAGAAAAGCACTGCATGCTTTATACAGAGATCAAAGTGCTCAAATGGAAAATTCACAAGAAGCTGAATAGCCTCCTTTTCCCTCTTTCCATTCCCTTACTCCAGTCAATCCTATGTTTTTAATAAGCGCAGCAGAAAGCGTACAGCAGATCAAAAGGCTACTGCGTACAGTCAATAGAAGGCCTGAACAGACATCAGAAGTGCTGTGAGAACGTATACTTATTCCAGATTCAGCTCTGATCCTCACTCTTAAACGTATTAATTCCTACTATCAAGAAATACAGGAATCTAGGAAAATTCTATCTGGGCAGCGTGCCAAATTCAAAGTGCTGCAGGACAGCTGCTTTGCAGGCTAAGCAGAACTAAGACTGCCCCAGTCTTTGCAGTTACACTTGAATCTGAGCCAGAAGTGAACTGGTAAGCATCCCAGAACACCAAGAATGCATTCATCTTCATTGTGAAACCCTGCTGGAATGATAAGCAATGTCACCAGTCGAACTCTGCGAGCCAAAAACCAAAAGATGTCACCATCACCATACCTTCAATGACTGTGACCCATCTAACAAGGGACATTATGCTCTGATCTCCCAAGTAAACAGCATCAAACTTCTTTAAAGTAAGTTTTGTGTTCCTGTCCTCCCCCCTCCCCCCCCCCCCGCCTCCCCAGTAACTCTCTCTATGAGCCCAATACTTTCTTAAGAACAATGACCAATAACTATACCTGGTTTAGTTGCTGTCTTTATGTTTATTGAGGTCTGGACTGTAATAGGGCTGACACCACTTTGGCTTCTTCTTTCATCTGCTATGGCTTGGGCTGCAGCAACTGCAGGAAAGAAACATTCCATATTAACACAATCTCTAAAACCAAAACTCATTAAATACATAAAATAAATGCATCAAATCTAATTTGAGCTTGCAGATCATTTTATTAAATAACTAAATTAAGACTGCTCATCCCTTAACCTTCCCAAAGAGACTTTGGAGGTAGCACGGCTTTAATTTGCAAGATCAGCAGAGACAAAAGCTTGTGCTTTGTAACGTGTAGGAAAAACAGCTTCAGGAAAAAAAATGAACTTATTTAATAGTGAATTTTTATCAGGGAAAAATATTTAGTAGAGTGACGAGTCTGACAATAAAAATTCTTTCCTACTGCTCATCTATTAGCTGGCTGAAGCAAATATATGACAGACTGTTGGCACTGGTAGAGTAATACTCTGATGAGACCCAAGCAAGGAGAAGTTTCTGAGCATCTTTCATTATTTCATGACACAGAGTAGGAAGAGGGTTAGTGGTATGGAGTAAGCTATAAGGGAATGCTTACAGCATACAACTGAAATGGAGTCCTCAATAATAAGTTTTCATTATAAATTAAGACTCCAAAACTATCATTTGAGTAATTGCGGAGAGACCAATTCACCTTACTGCACGTTACCAAGGTGTGTACAGAGAACTGCAGTGCTATGGCTCCCAGTTAATCACACAGAAACGAAACGCCAGGCGTATCAGTTTCACTAAATATCGAAAGCCATTTGGAAGTCAGAGCGACTTTCTGCTGTATCACTTTACACAGATTTGCTTTATTTCAGTATCTGGCTTTCATTTTGTCCCCGTTCAGGGTATGAAGGTGAAATGCTGCAGAGAAAGCCCTTACACCAGTAAAACAGCAGAAAGCAATAGGGTAGATAGCGATAGGACAACAGGGAATGGTTTAAACTAGAAGAGGGGAGATTTAGATTAGATGTCAGGGGCAAGTTCTTCATTGAGAGGGTAGTGAGGTGGTGGAACAGGCTGCCTAGAGAGGTTGTGGATGCCCCATCCATGGAGGTATTGAGGCCAGGTTGGCTGGGGCCATGGGGCTGGAACCTGATGATCCCTGAGGCCCCTTCCAACCTGAGCCATTCCATGATTCCAGTGATGTGCTGGCATCATCATCACAGAATCTACAAAAGTAACCACAATTTCAACTGTAACATGAAGAATGAATAGCAGAATTTGGTGTTATTTTAGAAGTAATAAATAAAAATCAAAACTTTGCCAAGGATCTCAGGCTTTCCTTCTTTAATAGAGGAATACAGGCAGCAAAGGAGGAAGGAAGAGCCTCTTTCCCTTCATATATTGCCATGACAACTTGTTCAGCCACAGCAATAATCCTTCCTAAGGTCACGGCCAAGAACAATCACCTCCAAGTGTTTAATCCCATGTGATGTCAGCGATAAATGCTGATTACAATGCTTATTCAGCAACTCTAAATTGTCACCTGCAGCTGTTGCCATGTCTTGAATTCATTTCCCATTGCAGCCCCAAACAAAAATCTTCCTCAATTGCACCCAATGCATCTCTGAGGCTGTTTCTAGCAACCAAGTCCTAGTAAGGACCAACACAGGGATTTCATTGTACTCCCTGAAACTTTAAAAAAATGAAATGCAAACACGTGAATGATATTTACGATTAGAAGGGCACCTTTTAATAACGTATCATATCCACAAGGCAATCAGTTCAACTTAAAAATATAATTCAGGTTACAGAAATTACTGGAGATTCTATAGAACAGAAAAGTGGGTTAGAGAAACAGTACAGCTTGCAAAGGACACAGAAGGGGAAAAAAAAGACAGTCTAGAAATACTCAGCCAAAGAATTTTGAGTGTCAGTTGCAGTGTTTATTATGCAGGACAGTATCGTGTATGACAGAATGCAAGTGCAGTGCCTAGACTGGGCGCTACCCGGGGCCATGGGCCAGGTGTGCGGCTCCCTGCCCACCCTGCAGCCCCACTGACAGCACAGTGCCACTTCCCTCAATGATTAGGCTTCCAATATGCCCTGAGGAGGCTGCTGCTAAAAATACAGCTTGGTTTCTATTCCTATCCTTGCACCGGGTTAACACTCCTGCCTGCTGCTGCAGCTCTGAAGGCCACACGGGTTGCTGCTGTTCTTAGCACGCCTCGCTGGTGCCCACGCCACCTCTGCATTCACACAGATCTCCTCAAAGATAAGCAGCATTATAAGTCTAAACATAAATCCAAATGTTTAAAGCAGGCACCAAGAAGGCAATAAGGAAGGCACAGAGTAGAATGAATGCAGACTTAGCAGCAAACATTTCTGGTGGACTGTTTCAATCTGAAAGATGCCACTGCTGTCCCACAGGGGCTCTCACCATAGAATGGCTTAGGTTGGCAGGGACCTTAGAGATCACTGAGTTCCACCCCTCTTTTCCTACCTGCTAGAGATCCTTTGCAGTACCACTCCTCAGATCCCAATTCCCCTCATGGTTTCCCCACACACTTTCAGGAACGCAGGAAGTTTGGATTCAAGGCTGAGATTTCTGTGCATTTCCCTTTAAGCTGATTTCCGCTCGTTAATTAACACAGGTTAAGACAGTCAGACACAAAACCATACACTGAGCAGTTTACACAACCAGGTTTTGCTCTTACACTATTGCTCTTCAGCACTGGGACGCAATCCCTCATTAAACATGGGCAGAGCAGTCCTCTCTCCAAGCTCTGCTCCTGTCCCCAATTCCATCCCACCTGGGGCTGCAGGGACGTGGCTCCGGCAGCAGCTGGCAGGCAGATGGCCTCTGTCCTGTCTGGGCAGCCAGCAGATGGGAAGGAAGCTCAGAGATCTCCCGAAAACAGCACTGCTGTCTCTCAGCCTCAGCAGGTCAGAGAGCTGCTGGATGCCCTGCCCTTATTCTACCTGCAGGCTTTCCTTTTATATTTATTCCCTACAAGGGATATCTATTTTATGACCTCTGTGTGCTTTTCTCCCCCACAACATTTGTCACTGCAGTATTTAAGGCCATTTCTGCACCTAATTCTCTGCTACAATCTGGTTGTTTTTTGCCAGTGCTCAAGGCAGCTTAAGATGACTTTGGTTCATCACAAATACTGATCCCACTGGAAAACTGCTTGACACAAGCACTCCTTTGCAGCTCTAGAAGAAAACAAATACATGCTTGAGACACATTTGCAAGAATGTAAGTTTAGACTTATCCTTAAAAGATCCATGCTCAGATTAAGAACTAGAAAAACAACAAAAATCCCCGTATTTAGCAAAACACTACTTATTTCCTATAAGGAAATCTACAAAGATACGGCTGAAGCAATCTCAAGGACACACTAACATGCTCATGCAGCCCCAGCAAGTCACCAGGAAGGCTGCTGGTGCATTCGTGGGCTGACCTATGGACATGTTTCCCTAAGGGAAAATACAACCTAAACTTAACCTGAATGAAAGAGCAAGCCATACTATGATATGTCTTGTACAAAAAGGCACTGCAAAGGGAATGCTGCCCAGCTCACACACTCCCCACTCTCCGCAAGGTTTAACGTGACTCCAATCACTGCCCTCCTCTACCTGGCATTAGTTATTAATCTGTTTATTGCGTCGTGCTTACCAAGCTTATTTGCTCAGTGACCTCTCTTTAGACCTGACACTTCCTACATAAAGGACACAGGAGCATCACAATCCCACCTGCACTGTGCAGCAAGCAGCCATGCATTGCTGTCGGTTCCTTGCTGTCTAGACACAAAGAAGCCAGAGACTGGAAAGTTTGGAATGCTCATTATGTTTCTCAGTGGAAGAGCTGGGCACTGAAATATTTGTGCTCTCAGTAAAATTCCCCAGCAGAACACATTACAGTCACATTCTGGATGTAAAAAGTATTGAAACACAAAGTTTCTGTGGGTGGGCAGCTACGAAGTCCCTTTGCTAGCTGCTAAACAAACAGAAACTGCTTACATCCACCTGGAGTGATTGCCTTTAAAGAGCTTTTAGACACAGCTTTAACGCTAATGACATCAGCTATGATTGGAGATCTCTCGTGAGCCTCCACAAGAGTAGCAGCAATCCCTATTTACCTATTATTGCAGAGAGGATATTCCAACGTCCTAATATTCTAATACACCTAAATGAAATGAAGGGATATAATAATAAAGAAGTCCTCACAGTGTTCCAAGTGGATTCACTGTGAAAAGGAAGTTACACAAAGTTACGTGCTTATATATAGGTGTATTCAAGCCTGACAGGGTTTAACAGGCACAGAAGGAAAAAAGAGTTTTCACATCTATTGTCTGATTTCTTTCCTTCACTTCTCCTTTGCTCTACTTCCCTCTTCCCTGAGCAGCCTGGTTGCTTTTGCTCACTCGAAGCATTCCCTTGCAGATAAATGCTCCTGCTCTCCTGTTTGCTGCCTAACCCTCCTAGGCAGATACAACTCCCCATGGCAAATGAAGCTACTCACAGCCACTGCAGCACCCTTGCTCCCCCCCAAAGATTCAGGTCAGTGCATTCAAACAGCAGAGGGTTTCAGTGAATTAAGAGCCAGCTCAGTGCTCATAAAGCAGTATTTTAGAAGTTCCCTGTGAATTACGAAGGCAGAAAAACACTATGAAGAAAAGGAAGAGCCACTCTGAACAATGCCAGTGGTACCAAGCCAACCACCAGCATCTACAACAGCTGTCATTATCCTATAGGCACACTTGAACGTATCAAAAGCATGTCATCAGTTAAGGACTACCTGGCTGTAAGATACATAATGAGGTGCTAAATAGTTCTGATTCATTTGTGGTAGATCAGGCATTTGAAGTCCTGTGTTTGCTGCTGAATTATAGCAGGTCAGCTGATACATCATGTCCAGAAAGCCATTACCACTGCATGCTCAGAATGTTTGTCATCCTTTCACAACAGGACTGTGGGCACTTCTAATAACTGAAAATTAATAATGATGTAACAGTAATTTCAATGATCCCATCCATTTTCTTATTTTAAAAGTGCCTAAAGAGAAAGCAGGCCTTAATTTCAGCCACACTTTAAGGCTGTGTACTTGGGGACGGCAGAAACCACAGTATCTGTTTCACCATTACAGCTGTGATCCTTGCAAGCCATTGTTTGTGTAACACCTTTATCTAAAAGGAAGCATGGAATCCAAATGTATCTTCTGCAATGTTAATGCGTAAAGCGTACAGAGAATGGAGCTGTTTCCCCAAATATTTTGTATGTGCCCATGTATGTGAACAGTGATGTGTTCACTCACACCTGCTGTGGAACTCTGCCATAGCTGCTGCTATGAATTCTGTGCACATCACCAGATAACTATTACCTGCAGACCAGACACCTCTGCATGTGTTCCTTTCTACTTGCTTGAGGAACTAATTACCTCTATTTGTTTTTCACTAGAATTCTCTCAGTGCTAATTCTGTATGTATGCATTTGATTTAAAAGAATCCCCAGGAGCTGTGTTCCAGGTAAGATGGACAAAGCCATAGAGTCACTCAGGCAGGGAGACACAACCACTCAGACCGACTGGAGCTGCTCTTGCAGCAGACAATTTAGGAGCAAACTGGGCTTGGCCACAAAGGCAATGGGAATTACACCTTTGTAGAAAGGCACTTTGTTTTTGTTCCAAGTCCTGAGACAGGATTCTCAAGAGACTGAGTAGGTCTAGGAAGTGAACATTTCCATAGAGCATTTTAATATACTAAATGGGCATGTTTTGAACCACCTGCATTACGGTGACTCAGCACACAAGTGACATCCCAGCAGCTCAGCTGCCAAGCAAACACTTCTTCCCCGTCACTGATATCACAAACAACAAGATGAGAAACCTCCAGATTCCAGTGCAAAAGAAGATAGAATAATAAAACACACCGAGGCTACATCAGCTTAAATGGTGACCTGCACCACTCACAAAAGCCTCACCTACCGGGTAACCCACAGGTAACTGACCATCTCCCTTCTTCCAATCTTTACAAGCTTGGTGCATATGCTGTTAGAATCTGAGCAAGCTTCCTCCTTGTCCCTGATGGATAACAATAGCTTGTATCATAAGAACAGGGTAACAAAGCGCTATTTATGGGCTGCTGTTTCATAGTATGGCATCACAACTCATACTAATGGAAGCTGCCTGTTCACACATCACTGGCTGCGATAACCAAAATGAAATAAGATCGGACAGATGTGTAGGGGCAGAAAATTATTGCAGTTGTAGAACTGATACTGCAAGAATGATATGGCCTGCTGAACCTTCATTACAGCTGAGACCCTATGAAACACCTTGCCCTTATGCGAATAATAGTGTGAATTGCAAGAGGTAACTTCATTCAAAGCACATATCCCTTTTGCCCTGTCTTGGAGCCATGGTATCTCAGCAAGGTGCTGCCCATTTGTCTTTAGTGGCCTTAGACATGAGATGCTCAACCAGAAATCCACAGGCAAAGGACTGAGGGTACTTGCAGCACTCCATCTGTTTGCACAGACATTTGTTCTCCAGACAAAACAGCCAAGTACACAACATCCCACAGAGCAGCAGAGGCCGGCTGGGAGCATTATGGTAAGCTGCTCATAACTCTGCAAAAGAGCAGCAAACACAGCCACAATTATCTTGCAAATACCACTGTCAGCCACTGGACCGCAAGGACTGTTTCTAAACATTCTGCTCTCCCTAGATAGCAAGGGAGGAATCGGGGCAGCACTGCAGCAGGGTGTGCTCACAGCAGCATTGCTTTGGCTCACATTAGCACTGATTTCATCTTCCAGCACTAAGTGGTACAAATGCATTCTGTGTAAGCTGAGGTTTAGGTTCTGGTTCAATGACTCCTATATAACCCCCCTCAGGGGAGGAAATAAATCAATTGAAGTCTATTCTTTCCAGGATCTAGCGAAGGGTTTTTACTTATTAAACGTGATGGGCACATCACAACATGTGCATATATACCTAAAGAACCTGGTTCAAGGAACATCTCACCTCTGGTTTCACGACTACACCTGGCCATGACAGCTGTCAGCAAACACGTGTGTCCTGCTCCTCAGGGCCTCTGCAGAAATGCAGCACGAGAGCATCCCATGCACCATTCTGCAGTGCCAGCAGGGAGGACAGGGGCGAAGCAGACACTGTCTGTGCAATGAGAGGCACCATTTCTGGCTGGCTGTTACCTCGCTCAAACACCGGGCTTACTTTATCTTAACTTCAACTGGGAAATGAAAAGTGCAGTTAGGTAATATACTGAACACGGGGAAGAAATGAGCACCTTCTGCCAGCACTCTTCTGTATGTCCCTGCACAGACACAGCACAAACGCCCCCACGGGAGGCTGTCACAGCAGCCCCTGCATAGAGCCCACGTTAGTTTAGATCAAACCAAGCCATCGACATCCACCATGCCCCTTTTTGTAGCAATCAGAGGGAGGAGTTATTCGCCTTCGATAACTGATAACGAAGCTGTGTGTGCAGAACTGTGCCTGGTGCATGCACTGAGCACCTCGCAAACTATACAGATATTTAGGGGTCTCGAAAACAAACAGGCACATGAGAACAAACCCAAAGCAGTGCCGAGTACCTTCAGCCAGAGCACAAAGGAGGGGAGAAAGAAAGCAAAGCAAAGCAAACAACGCTATGATCCCATCCCCTACGAGCAGAGCCACATCCTGTCCCCTCCTCCCGCACTTCGGAGGGTTCCCATGTCGCCCCGCCGGGACAACACGTTGCAGGAGCTGCAGACCGAGCAGCTCTGCCCGCCGCCACGTCCGAGCAACGGACTCCCCGCACGGCCCGGAGCGCCGGGCAGCGCGGCCCGGTGGGGAGAGAGCGGCTCCCCGGCCTCGGCCCCGCACAAAGCCCGCGCCGTTCCCCCGCTCCGCGCCCTCCGAGCCCGACCCCGTGTCCCCTCGTTCCCCCTCTCACCCATCTGCTCCCGCAGCCCCTTCAAGGAGGAGGAGGAGGAAGAAGTGGAAGAGCAGGACGGGGGGGGCGCGACTCCTCCGCCCTCCGCCATCTTCAGCGCCGCCGGGACGCGCAACTCCGCCGGCCGGGCTGAAGGGGGACGCGGGAGCGCAGTGCGCACGCTCCGCACCGCCCGGGGGGAGGCAGGGCCGGGCCGGCAGGGGAGGGTCTGGCGGCTGCACGGCGCCGGCACCTCGAGGACCGCAATCACCGGAGGCTGAGGTTCAATTGAAGTCCGTCAATAGCCATTGTAAAACGTCACCAGAAGGGTTTGGATTGATTCTGTACAGCATAAGCTACAGCAGATGTGGTATAAAGAGCAGGCAGGCTACCCGTCTCAATAGTTTATATGTGTGTTCACGGTGGGGCAGCAGGAGATGTGAATTAATTTAAAAGGCCAAACTCATTCAAGTCCAAGAGTGACAAAGAGCTCTGGAGGTGGAAGTGAGGCGTTATTCCTTCCTGCTCTCCATTGGTACACATGTTGATGGGATGCCTATCTTTCACCTTCGTGTTCTAAATCCAAAGGCTTAAGGCATAGATTGTTACAGATGGTGGTAGGTTTCCTGTGGTGAATGTAACTGCTGTGGCTGATAGGAAGAAAATGGGTGGCATGAGCACTGCTGTAGCCATTGGATGTTCTCTCCGAATGGACTTTAACTGTGTGTTCTTGTTTATTGCTCTCCTGCTGGGATGAGAACCTGCAGCCATCTCTGTTACCAATTCATCTGCCCTCTAAGGACCTCATTTTTCAGTCTGGGCTCAAATTGACTTCAAATTGACTTGTGTTTATTCCTTAATATAAGAGGTGATCAAGAATCAAGCCCTTAGTTTGCTCTTGGCCTTGTGTGTTTATTAAGTACCTGAATGATAGAATGGGAAGCGTTTCTATTACGTTTGTAAGCACTGCTGATATGCTGGAGGGCGAGCTTAGAATTCAGAATGATCTTGGGAAGTTATTAATGTAATAGCTGAAAAAGAAATGGAAATAGGGACCAATGCAGCAGGAGGATGAGGTAGAGGACAGCTTGCTCATTAGCAAATAGAGCAGAAAGAAACAACCTGGGGTGTCACAAGCTAAGCATGAGTCAGTGGTGTCACAGTGCTGTGAAAAGGGAAGCAGCCTCCCTGAAAGCATGGTCAGGAGCACGGCCCCTTGGACACATAGCAGCACTTCCCACTCAGCAAAAGCTAACTGAGTTGAAGGGAAGGCAGTGTGGTGGTGTCTCTCTGCCTGGGGTCACCTGCAGAAATGGTCTGATGCTTCAGTTCTGTATCTTAGATCATTCTTTGCTGTGTTTTGTAAGGACGGGAGTCTAATGCATACGAACAGGAATAAAGTGAGAATGAACAAACACCAAGCATCTGATATGTGCATTATAACACATGTGGAAACAGGTCCACTCCTTTCCTGTTTGTAATGCTGTGCATGCCCATTGGGTCTCATTGAACAGGGGAACACCCAGCTGTAGCCTTCACATACATATTCCCCATGACATCCACATGGGGTATGACAGCTCATTCTCCCCATCTCTTGTCCTTTTGGCATTCGTACATCAATTTATTTGTGCTCTGGCTTTCCTTTAAGCAGAGCTCTCAAGGCTGCTACTGGGTGCATGTTAGCTGCACTGGTTTCCTTTGCCTTACAGCCCAATCTGGTAATTACTACCAAATCATTGCTAAATTATCCAGAATTTTCATGTGATTACTGTCAATTGCTCTAAGTAATACAAGTCCAACAAGCTGAACACTGATATGGTAATCCTTATCGCTTTTAATACCAAACAATTTAATCTTATCATCATGTGCTGATGAGATAATATATTCCAGCACTGACTGTTTTTTTTTATGAGCATTGTATTATTCCAAGGGGTACCGAGATAAAACACCACCGTGGATGGTTACAGTGCTGTGCATCTGACTGACAGGACAATTTCTGAAGGCTCTAATATGACTCCTCAAATCTATGCAATGATCTGAAGATCACCCTGATGGTTCCCAACCTCAAAGTGAGTACTTATAGGGGGATCTGAGATGGCAAAGTAATGTTTGAGTTAAGAGGGTATGAAAGCATCTCTTGGTAACCCAGTGCTGCCAAGATGGTTTTCTGTTGTTGCAAAGTTGGGTTCTTCTGAAAGATCTGCTTTCAGACTGATGGTAAAAGGAGAACAAAATTCAACTTCTCCGGGCTTTTTGGGATTTACCTCCTTCAAAAGGCCTCCTTTGTCCCAGTGCCATCTAGCTGCAGTTCTAAGCAGGTTATAAGGGGACCCCTCCGCAACTCACTAGTAATTTATATTTGAGGATGTCTGTATTCAATTTGCTTTTCTCTCTGTCAGAGGCCAAAGACCGTGTGCCTTGCACAGATACTGGCTGTATTTGCAGCGCTGAGAAGCCATATTTCCATCTATTTTATGGGAGTTGCAATCTGTTAACTCTGCTGCTGAATCTGCCTCTCCCCCATTCGGTTAACACAAACGTACCAACTTCAGTGTGCAGTAAAAGCTATGGGTCATATTCAACCGCATCAAGAAAGATTTTAGCTCTTTGTATTTTAGCTCAGCTTTCAAAGACCAATTTCATTCTGAAATAACACTTGGGCAAACAAGTGGGATTCCTGATGGGAACTATCAGGGTGATCTTCAGATCATTGCATAGATTTGAGGAGTCATATAAGAGCCCTCAGAAATTGTCCTCTCAGTCAGATGCACAGTTCCTTTCTGTAAGGAAAATATTTAGAGAAGAGATTGCAGCAGCAGAGCTGTTACTGTCATCTATGGTTTTCTTTCATGTTTTAGCTTGGAGATTGCTGCTTTGGCAATTCCCACTGGCTCCTTACATGGCTTTGAAAGACCCTGGTCTCACGGGCTGCTTTTCCATAGACCCTACCTTGTCCTCTCATGAAATGGCCCCACAGCCCTGACCCAGCTGAAAGGGCTGGAGTGGGATTCTGCAGCTGAACCCAGCAGGCACAGAGAGAGGCCTCTTCCACTGTAACACTGTGGAGCTCCTGTATTCCGGCACAAAAAGAGGGTAAGGAGATAAATGACTCCAGTGTTTGTTTGTTTGTTTTGCCTAAGAAGCTTCTTTGTGTGCGTATTCCACATGAGTATTCTTCTGTCCACGTAAAATAGATCCCTTGTGTCTGAATTTAAGTCTCTGTATATTGTTTCTTGTGCACTGGCTTAGAAATACTTTAGAGGCATTATCTAGGAGCTTTTATGACTTGTATCACATATTTCCTCTGCCTCCCTGCACCCACACGTCCATGCACACATAGCGAGAGATGCAGGATCAGATTCTGATTAGATCTGTGCTCAGTTAACACAAACAAAATGCTCTTTTTACACATTTCTTTTCCCCTGAATGTAACCTGAAAGTCAGTTTCAGACCCATCAGATGGCGCTTGGTAAACAGACACCTGACAAGTGCTGTGATGCTGAGAAAGTCAGGACCTCACATTCAGCAAGGAGTGATAAATGGCTGCATTTGGAGCCCAGAGTTGTAAAACACAAGCACCAATGTGTCTGGTGCTGATTTCCTTGTTCAATAGGGCTGTTTTGACAATTCATTGCTACAGTGGCATTTGCTCTTGAATCTGCAGACTGCATTGTAGAGACAGGCATTTCATTATCATCTGTCATAAGCAGGCTTCATGCTTTCCCATTTGGATTGCTCTTCATTTAAAGCTCTGAATGGTGGCATGGAGTAGGAAGAAAAAGGCCATATGCTTCTCCTTGAGGATTTTCTAATCACCTGTCATCCAAAATCTAACCCTTCCATGATCTCTTTGACCTCACATCTGTTTTTTAACTTCAAGCTTTGGAAGTCTTTGGCAATAACATCTAAAGAAAGCATATTGGCTTTGTAGTAATAACAGCACAGAGTACTATATAGAACAGGAATAGAGGAGAGTACAGTAAAGTAGACTGGAACAGATCAGAACAGAATAGTATAGAATAGAATAGTTGGAAGAGACCTTCAAATATCACGAAGTCCAAGAGGTGCTTTTCCGCCACAGAGGAAGAGTATGCTCCACTTAAAGAATACATATGTATGAATCAAAACTGAAACTATAAAATGATAAGTTTTCAGCAGGTAGCAAGACGTCCCTGACTTGACTGTGTGAAGGTGTCCTGTGTGAGGTCTGTCTATGGCAACCAGTTTTTAAGTAAGAACTGTAAATCATGCACATGCTGAAAGCATGCCGGTTACATTTTGCATGCATGGACAATCAGTTATTACCTCCCCCCTTTAATGCAATCAGTGATGTACTCTGCAATTAGGCCTCCAGTGTGGCTGTGTAATAAGCACTGGCTCAGTTCTGTGAGTGTGGAGTAATGGGTAAGAGCATAATGATGAATAGATGCTATGGGCGATGAATTCAGCAACACACAGGACTGTAGGCCCCCCAGAAATTCACTCTGCCCAGCTTTGCATTTATTTACATCTTTATCAAGAAGAGTTAGATTTCTTTCTTCTAGGAAGTGCCGAACCAGCAATGCATTCATGTGTTTCTGGAATAAATGAGGCATAGGAATAGTGAGTGAGAATCCCTTAGATACATATTACAGCAATGCTAGTTGACCATACAAATGGTATTAATTCAAACAGCACACTCCAATTTATCATCACTCTTCCATACCCTTGCCCAGCAGTCACCAACAACCTGAATGCCTAGCAGCCAAAAAACCAGCCTCCATAGAGCAGTCCAACACAGGCTGTAGTGAGCTAGAGCTCTCTCCAGCACTCTCTCCCCGCCAACATGAAGCTCTGTGGCTCCTGTTTTCTGGGTGTAAATGGCTTTTGGTATGACTGTGATTAACGCAGATCACAGCATCACTCATAACGTTTCTCCTGTCTTGTTGGCCAGGACTTCTTCTTTTACATGAGTATGTTTGGCTCAAGTCAACAGTGGTGAGCCCCAAGTGGTTTGAAGCTCTGTGGTAAGTGGTCTGGTGTAAATTACTGTGAACACAGTGTGATAATACCCATATGTGTATGAACTCTGCTGCAAGCCTGTGATTGAGGTTGAATGGTTTGTCCAGTGAAGGAGAAAAAGGGAGAGAAGTCTGAAAAGATCTGAAGAATCTGCTGTAACATGTGGTGATGCAGCACCTGCCCTGGTACATGAAATACCCGATTTCAATACGTTTTTGCACTGGTTGAAAGCAGACGGCTCACACTGAGGCTCTTTGAAGCTTGCTCTGCTACAGGAAATGAATGAAGCGCCTCGTGCTTCTGCATGTGCCTGTGTGGTGCTTCCATCCACCAGCAGTATGGCTTGTTCTTGGTATGACAGCAGCACGCTCAGCCCAACAGGTTAGCAGCCTCATTTGCTGGTAGGGGAATCCCAGGGACATGGCTTTCAGGCAGCCTGCACTCACTGACTCCTGCAGTGCTGAGGCTGCGTAGTCTGTATGAAAAGAAATTGTGACAAACCCTGCAAGAACAGCACTGGAGCTGTGGATATGAGAGTGGGAGTTTTCAGTTTGAAATTTCCATCTGAATACTGACATTTACTCATTCTTACTACACAGTGACATTTGGGCAAGCTCTTGCCATCCTGTACCTGGAAAAATAAGTACTTTTACTATTATTCAGTGTAATAAGTGTTACTTTTCAGTGGTAGTTCCTTATCTGCTTGAAAGTGATGTCATGAATTTCCAGTTAGTTCATGATTTGTGACTGTCAGACACTAACTTTGAAGTATAACGTTTCTAAAACATATTGACAAGTACTACACTCTGCTGTAGGCCAGAAATACTCCATGAATGAAATAATCCATTACTTTGTGTCCCCAAAATGCAAGGAAATAAGGGAAAATCTGCATTAGTTTTGCACTGATTGTGTGCCATGTGCCATGAGTACATGGACAGCTCGATGTAGGAATTACACATAACACAGGCAGCTGCCAAATGGAAAGGTGATGGGTGTAGCCTGCCAGCCAGTCTTTGTGTTTTGTGTGCTATGTGGAGCAGGGTGGGGAGGAGGATAGGACAGGTATAACATCATTCGTTTCCCATTATTTCCAGCCCTGGAGCTCGTGGTTTCTCTGAGCATGACTGTACAGTAATATATGGATTTGTTTATTTTAAAATGCAGGAATCAAGGATGAAGCTGACTCCCTTATTTAGCTCATAAGCCAGTGGTAAATTAAACATGTTGCTAAATTACTAAGTCATGACATTTGGGGGCTCAGGCCCCTAAGCTGTCTTTCTCTCCTTCGCACGTGAGCACGGCAGATATGTTTGGCTGAAGATAAGAGTAACAGCTCCAAAAGGCTGCAGTGAAATGCAGTCCCTGCAAAAGGGTGGGAAGGTGCTCCAGCAAGGTGGATGGATGGTGCAGGGAGTGGGTGGAAAAACAGAACTGGGGATGGTGGATTGGTTGGTGATGTCTCCTCCCAGAGAGCAGCAAGAAGAGGAACAAGGGCGAGGAAAAGCTTTTGAAACTAAGAAAAAGATAAGAATTTGAGAAATCCAGTGAGGAATGTGGAGTAGTAAGTCTCCTACAAGTAGGCATTGGGTTTGGTGCAGAACAGAGAGATCCAAGTCAGTCTTCCTTCTGTTGGCTTCAAAGACAAATTCCCATTGCCTACAGCACAGCAATGGGGGCTTCATGCTGGGAAAGGAGGCGGGGGGTTTGGCTGGAAGAAATGGTGCCCAGGGAGACCTGGGTTTGTGCTGTGGTCAGGATGGAGGGGAAATTCGTGGAAATGCTATAATTGCTCTTAGATGATGGAGGAAGAAATATTGCATCAGCCCAGTGAGTTGCATCTGATTACAGTAGCACTGAGGGATGAGGATCAAACCAAACCCTATTGCCTTTGCTGTGAATTGTTCTAATATTCAGGTTCTAGTATTCAGACAAGGGTTGGGAGAATAGCATTGGGATCAGCTTTTAGACATTCAGAATATCTTTAAAAGAGGAAATGTCTCAGAACTGTGTGCTTGGTGCCACCTGCAGAAATAAAGAGAGAACTACTCATACCTGCCTGCTGGTTTTCTGACTGTTTCCCGAGAACAGTGGTACAAGCACAAAGCTGGACTTTGCATTCAGATTTCATCCTGCTTCCACGGGACAACTTTCTTTCAAAGCCTTCGATGTAATGCATCTTGTGAAGTTACCGTCGTCTTGAATGCACTGCCTGTTTTAATGCTAAAAAATGAAACAATGTGGATATCTGAGCACGGATGTAGCACAGAAGGATGCTCTGCAGCATCTGATCTGGGATTTATATCCATCAAGCAGCAGCAGAACAGAATAAGTGGGGAATTAGGAATGATGCTTGAGGTGGAGGGTGCTTCCATTGCAGCTGTGGTTAAACTGATGGTTGACTTACCACCGTGCTCTTTGAAGCTGAATAGAAAGAGCGGTTAACACCTATTTCTGTAATGACAGCGAAGAAACAATGTTTCTCTTTCGTTTCCCAGCCAAAGCAGTGCTCTGCATGTCAAAGCTTGTACCTGCAAATGTAAAGGCTGGAGGACTTGAGGGAAGCCATGTGGTTTGTGTGTTGGTGGGAATCAAGAGTCCTCCGATGGGCCCGTGAAATTCAGCAGGACAGACGGTTGTGGGACAAGACCATGTGAATGGCCATGATTTGGAAACACCTAACAGGAGAAACTCTGCTTGGTGTTCTACTGAGCTCAAGGACATGAGACTGTGCAATATTGTAAATATATAATGTTTTTTTTAAATCCTACTGGGAACAACATGGTGAGACCCTGGTTCCCACCTGTTTGACATCAGCTCAACATGTACACTTCTGGCTCAGGCAGCATCCCCTCACCTTCCATTCACCTTCTCATGGACAAACACCAAAGTGATGTTCAATTAGCAATAAGCCTGGAGAGCTCAATTAAAAGCTCTCTGCAGCTCCCAAACTCCCTGAACAGCACAGACATAATGTTCTGGGGGGGAGGTGGTGGTGGTGATGTGGAGGCATGGCTTCTGCAATAATAAATCCATCCCACAGGACTCAAACCTGGGCTGAGATACACCCAGGAGCTGGAGACAACTTCAGGCCGTGGCTCGCTTCTTTTTGGGGCTTGGGGGTTCTGTGTGTTGGACCTTTGGTATCTCTGCACAGCAAAAAGATGCTCTGTGTTAGGAGTATGAGGACAGGTTTAGATAGTACAGAAGAGTGCAGCAAAAATCCATATATCCCTCAGGCATCTGCTGAAAAGACCAGGATAGCAAAAAGCTTTCGTCTCTCAAGTGTGTTGTTTCTATCTGGCAAGGCCATTCATGCCAATGTTATTTCAGAAACATTTCAGAACATAGACCTGAATTGTACCGAAGCAGTTGATACATTCATAAAGAAAATGTTTAGGGCTACTAAAATGTGTCCTTTCCCAAGTCTTAACAGCAATTACACAACAGAACATGGAATTAATCCACGAAAGGGCTCGGGAAGATCTCTAGGCGGGTGGTATTGATTTTGCAAACACACGCTGCAATCCTGTCACTATTTTTAACGTCCTGCCTCAGCTAAAAAAGGAAAAAAGTATCAGAAGATGCAGAAAATGTGAAGAGGAAGTAAAGCAGAATGAACCCCGGGGGGATTGCACGGAAAGGAAATGAGTCAGGCGGTTGCTAAGTGAGGCTGTTGCTTATTTACAAAGGAATTAAAAGAGTTAAAGGGAGCCATAGGAAATTCCCAATCAAAGTTTTCTGCAGATGGCAGGAGGATGCACTCAGAATAAATGAGTCTGGATAAAACTGCCAAACTCAAGGTTTGCCCGCCTGGCAGCGATAAAACAGTCACTGCAGACACAGGCAGAGCCGTGGGATAAACTCAGCTTTACAATCTGCAAGCAATAATGTGAGTGCGGCTGGGCCCACAGGGAAGGGAGCAGGGCTGCTCCTTCAAGGCAGCCCCAGAGCTGTGCTTCCACCCATCAGGCTCTACCTCTGCAGGGTTTTGCCTTCTCACCAGCTGCAGGCAGACAACTAGCTAGAATGGAGAGAAAAGAATTGCTCTCCCTCCCACTCACATTTAGTGTGCATAATTAATGGATAAAATACATTTCTAGTTGGTAAGGGACAAAGTAAAAGGACTCCTGGCACTGCTCAGTAATAGAATAAAAAAGCCCATAAAACCTGTAATAATTCATGGCTTGTGAGATGTGTTATGGGCCATTGCTACTTTCCATGTCAGTCCATTCTGGCAAAACCAAGTGCTGCTGGAACAGCGTGGTGCTGCCAGCTGGTAGCACGCCCTGTTGTTGGGCACATAGTGCACACCCAGGGCTAAATCCTGGCCACGTGAAAGCAAAGGGAGGAACTGACATCATGGGATGTGGATCTCACCCTTGTGTGTTTCATCTCTAAGCTTTCGCAGGGTTTGGGCTCATGTCTACAGTGTGTGTTATGATCACTTTAAGAAATTCCCCAGCCACAGGAATGAGAAAAGCAGCAGTGATGTGACACACAATGAATTTGGGATGTAGAAAAAATCTTGGCTATGGCACTTATCTATTTAAGTTTCTGTGTCATCTGCTCTTTTCTTGCAGAGTAGCTGGCATAGCTTGGCTGCTCCGCTCTCACTGGGTGCAGCAATGCCTGGGATGTGCTCTCTTCTCCTCCACATCTGCAGCCACCCATCCTCTGGACCATTCTGGAGCAAGGTTTCCTCCTGCTGTTCCGTGTGTCTGCTCTCAGCCCTCACTGACTGCTTGGGATGTTTTGGCTGTTATTGCTGCTGATTTTGGTTGCAGATGGGAAGAAGCAGCCGGTGAATGGGGCCAGGATGTGTTTCCAATGGAAATGGTCCAATGCAAAATTAAGAGCAGGGGATAGTTTGGGTTAGATGAGAACAGTTGTTGTCCACTAACATCACTATGGTTTAGCTGAGGAAGGGGAGGTTCAAAGTAACCTAGGAGATATTAAAGGCACAGGGCCAGATCTCTGCTTTGTTGTTTTGCTGGTCTTGTGCCACTGACACAAACGATTCCAAAGGTGATGTCAAGAGATTTCTGAAGCCTGGAGATGCCAGGTTGTTACTTTTTGTCTTGAGAAGAATGGCAGTGGGAAATGATTAACCTCTGGATGTTACTTGTGGTTTTGTTGCTGCAATGTCCATGTACCTGAGGTCTGGATGCAGCACAGCGTGTTCCCATCTGCAGGCACAGCAAGCCCTGAAGAACTGAGCTTACATCACTGTCAGGGAGCAATGAACTGAGGGCAAAATTCCCTCCCTGCTTCTTGCAATCCTACTCTTCCTTTTGAACGCTGCTTTGGAAAACTAAGCAGCTTTCTTTCTTCTCCTTGTTGGTCTGCTTTCCGCCTTGCCTCATTGATAGCCTTTTTCCTTGCAGGAGCCAGCTTCTGTGTGCCCAGGAGCGGCTGAGCTTGAGTGGGGCAACAGTGACATCCAGCGGCCCCGTGTCGGCTCACGGCGTGCATCGTTCGGCCGTGCGGTGATGAACGGGATCCTCCTTGACCCGATGGGTGTTTGACGCTGGTTTTGTAGAGCCAGCACCTCACCCAGTGCCACTCGGACCTTTGTGCCTTGTCGTGGCTGTGACATGAGTGAGGCTGTGACAATAGAAGGACAAGAAGTTGTTCAGAATAAAACAGGAGTGAAATTCTTCTAAAGATTTCCTCCAGTAAAAGACACAGCCTCTCGTATCTACCACAGCTTTCCTTCGCTTTCAAATGTCCCTCAAGGTGAATCTAAAGCATGAGCTACTCAAGCCATAATTGTTCTGCTCCAAAGTCTAATCACGTCAGATCACTTTCAAGGCAATTTTTGTAATCCATAAGTGCAGAGAACAAAGAGACGGTGCTGCTAATAAAGTAAGTTCTGAGATTAGCATTGTAAATTATGTAAGCCTCCACACTGCAGTCCCTTCAGTGTCATTAAGCTGGGGAGTGGAGCAGAGGTGGGCATGGCATTTTCCATCCCAGCATTAAGAGATTATGTGTTGTAGTTCTGACAGCAGGGAATGGATCAAGGAACATCTGTTAGGTGCTGCTGAGAGCTTCATAGAATCATGGAATCATAACGGGTGGAAAGGGCCACCAAGATCATCTAGTCCAACCATCAACCCATCACCACCATGTCCACTACATCATATCTCTCAAACTTTGAAAACTCGAGTTTTCCCTTCTAGAAATACCTGCTTGGGGTATTTTGGCAGAATCCTGATGGTAGGAAGTTCGAAAATCAGCCCAAATAACTCCCAAAGTTTGGTCGTGTTCATACAGTCATACTCAAATGCCTACAAATTCAGGGAGGTCTTAAGCTGATTCCTGCTGTGTCTCCTACAGGATTCAATAAATCACGGTCAAAAAGCTTTCCTTGGAGCTCTGAAATGAAAAAGCAATGAAAAAAATATATATCCTTTTGGTGCTAAAGCCAATATTTACATCCCTCAAGGTTTTCCAAAGAGAAGATAAACACATTGTTAATCTTTTCCTTCCCGCCCTCAGTTAGTGAACTAAATCTAATCTCCTGCAATAAAATGTGAAGGATCACAGTTTATGAGGAGCATGTCATGTACAGCCCATGTTCCGCCTGGTGTCATGCAGGGCAGTGCCCAAAGGCCAGACACTGGTTCTGAGACTCAATGATCCTATAATTCTGTGGTTCTGTGATTCCATGTTTCTACGGTTCTATGATAACTGGGGGGATCTGTTTGGAAGAACTGGAAAGTCACCATAGCAACCTTCCAGCAAAATCTTCACACATCCAAAGTGAAGTAAAACTCCTTTTTAGCCAAACGGCCCCAAAGAGTCTGAACATGTTTGGTGTTCATGGCCATTTTCTGCTTGTTTGTGTTACTGTACTCCTTAATCTGGGTGTTTTTCTGCTTAGGACTTGAGGTGTCCTCTTCTAGAGCATCCCAGGTCACTTCTGACCTGAAGTGGTCCTGGTGCCTCTCCCTGCTTGGTCCCAGCTCACTCCGTGTCCCTCAGCAGCAAGCAGTATATCACATTGTTTTGAACTAAGCCATCCCTGATTAATGCAGTTGCAATAGGAAAAAGGGAACAGATTAACTTTACATCACAGCGTTACCCACTACAAGAAGGGGCCAGGCAGCTGCTGTGGGAAAATAAAAGCTAATGCTCTTTGCTGCAGCTGCTTTGGAATGAGGAACAAGGGCAGCCCTTCAGCTACTTCGTTCTGATCTGTGTTTTATAGTGCTACATGTTCTGGACTTTGCTCTGGACGTACGGCAGACTGGAGCATAATGATTTGTTTCTTAAATGTTATTGCAAAAGTCAACAAATCATTACTGGAGCAATAAAGGAGAATGTTGGGAAGGAAGATCTGTTGTCACAGCACGTTTTCCAGCACTTGAGAAATGCGGTTTTGGAACAGAAATCTCTCGCTTTCTGTTGCCTGACCTACAGAAAACATCACAACCTCCCACCCGGCTTTCTCTTCATTTTCTTCCTCATCTGTGTTTTGGCACCTGGAAGAAGAAGCCGCATTGAGCCCTTGGCAAAACCTTCCTGGATTTCAGTGCCACGCGGGGAGGTGAGTTTTGGAGCAGCATCTTGTAAAGAATGTGATGTTTCTTAGGAGCAAGTATGAAGCAGCAGAAATGTGCAGGACCTTCAGTTTGGTCACTGTCAGCTAGGAGCGCGTTGATTTGTATTACTGTAAATCTTGCTGTGGCAGCAGTAAGTGGGTGAAGCTTCCTAACTTTAATGTTGTAAAGTGCACTCTTGAAAGGAAAGTCGGAAAGTTGTTATTAACTCAGGTTTGGTTTGTTTGGGTTGTTTTTTCACATCGTTTTCTGATGTTATCTTACAAGTCTGGACACAAAGGAACAATCTCCATCTCACAAGTGGTCAGACATAGTGTAACTCATAGCAGGAAGCCCCAGGCAAGGGCTGTGCTTGGTGCTGAGCCAGGTGACCCCAGAGGATGGTCTGATTTTGGGTGGTGCTTTGAGGAGCCAGGAGTTGGACTTGCTGATCCTTGTGGGTCTTTTCCAGCTCGTCTTTCAGAAACCAAAAGGTCTGCATAGAGCACCAGTGACTCAGTTTGCTCACAGAGGTTGGGAACTTCTGGACTCCTGTGCTGCAAGAGCCATCTCAGCAGCCTGCAGAAAGCAGCCTGAATGTCTCAGCCAGGCACCTGAGTGAGAGCCAACATCTCTCTTTCAGAACATGCCTGAAGAATGAAGAGGTCCACGCGTGCACCTGGAGAGCCCCTCATAGACAAAGCTCTCTGCATCTTAGTGGTTGCTGCGGGTTTGTTCCTCCTCGCAGGTAATTCTTAAATGACTCACCACTGCACAAGCAGAATGCACCCTGCAGCCCAGCAGTGCTGTCCTGGTGCACACACACTGTGCATACATAGGAGACCCTTTTCTTAGCGGGTATTTTTCCTTCTTCTTTATTTTGTTTTATTTCCCTGTCTGCCAAGTCAACCGCAGTCAGCTATGCTTCATGAGCACACTCAGTGCCCTTTCACTCTGCCATAGATAAAACCAGTAATTAGCTCTATATTGGATTTTGTATTTCTTTCTTTGACTTTTCCTCAAGAGTAATACGGGGCATAGAGATAATTCACGGCTCTGAAATGTTGGCTGTGGTCACTCCCAGCACATGATGCTGTCGAAGAACAGATGACTGCTTTCCAAGTAAAACCTCCATAATACAAAGGCTGGATTGACATTTAGGGCTTGCCAAACGTTGCCACTTTCTGCTTTGGGTAGAGGCTCCTATTGTGTCTGCTATCACAGTGGCAGGGCTGATCCCTGATAGGCTGACTTGTCAGCTGGGGAGCAATGGTCCTCCAGTCAGTTGTTGGTGCCAGGTCTGTCATCTCACATCACAAAGCAATTCCCTTCTCTTGGGCAAACCCAATGGATCTGGCTTCTCAACCTCTGGGGCCCTGCAGTTGCTGAAAAGTACAGCTGAAGGTTGTTGTGTTTTCTTGTGCCCACTCAGCGCTTCAGCTATAACCAAGGAGCTGTCCCCATCTCTCTGCACACCCAGAAGCACTGCCATGGGTCACCCCTTATGGTCCCAGCACTGGTGATGTGCTTTGTGAGTCCATGCGCCAGGGTTTTCTCCTAGCAAGGCAGGGGATGGTGTACTGGCAAAGAGCAGCTGCAATCCCAGCTCATGAACACTGATGTCACACACTGCTGCTCTGAATCCTACAGAATTCCACTCCAGGTGAAAATAATTATCGTGGTTGCAAAGAAAGAGGGCTTAGTGGCATTGCAGTGGTGGAAGTGAGACCAGGATGTGGTGTGTGCTCCATCTGAATGCTGATGCACTCAGTGGAGCTGATTTTAGAAGTAGACAAACATGAAAGACAGTAGTGTTATTCTGTGTAAGGAGAAATATCCTCCTTATACTTTGAGGGCACAAGGGTACACCAGGACAGCAATACAAATACACAGCTTCCAACCACCAACAGATGATCAGATTGTGTGTGGGTCATTTCCCACTTGCCTTCCATATGAAACATGTGAAGGAGATGGGGAGAAGAGTCAGCTATTTTGGCAGCCTAGGACATGCCTAACCTTCATGAAAAGTGCAAACAGTCACTGGGATTTATTGACCAGATTAGATTTGAGGGATTTACAATACCCGGTTTGCATGGCAGGCGGGCAGGTTTGGGAATGACTTAAGTTCATTTGAGGAAAATGCTGTAAAAACAACCCCTAGGGTAATAAACGACTCAGTGTAATGGCAGTTCTTACCTACAGGAAGTACATCCTATAGTAGTGAAGCATATGTATACATGTGAGCACAGAGACAAGTCAGGGACACAGATATCCTGCATAGGAGTAGTCTGAGCTACAAATGGAGTCTGATCAAATCTCCCTACCTTGATGGGTCACACATGGAGCTGGTGGAAAGGAAAAAGCTGCCAAACAAACTCTCCAAAGCCTGAAAAAAGACATCCCTTATTACTTATATTGTTAGCAGGAACCCTAACCTAAAGATCAGCGGTCAGATTTGCCGCTGGGAGCCAAACCTGCAAAGAACTCATTTCCCAGAGCTGAAACCTTTGCACTGAACACCCATAGAGATCTTGGACTAGGTGGACTCTGGACCTGAATTCTGTATCGGTTCCTATTGGGCATGTCTTGAGGACTTCAGCATTTCCTTTGCAGAAATAAACTCATCTTCTCTTTGTTAGTAATGTAGCTGGCCCCAGAATTTAATTTCAAAAGCAGCAGAAACCAGAAATGGAATAAATTTTACATGTTTTTATTGTCTTCCAAGTAAGTCACTGGATGAGATCATATTGCAGCTCTTTTTTTCTTTGAAATAAACACCTCATTTTCCTTCTTTACTTGATATATATATATTTTTCTTTACAGAAACACGTTCTCTGCAGAGAGAAATACTGGATTTACTGGGAAGTAGCACTAAGTACGTGTCTCTGGTCAACCACAGCATCCCTCAGCTATGTCAGTTCACAGTGTGCATCGATCTGAACCGAACCACCAACACTAGCTCTTGGGCAGCATTTTCCTATGACACTAACAAAAACTCCACTGAAATAAATGACTTAGAGCTTGGGCTGTCTGGAGAAAACAGGCAGTTAAGAGTGCATCTTTTTGGCACTGTCCGAAACATTGAAATTGATTTAGCCCTTTTCACGTGGTATAGCGTGTGCTGCTTGTGGGACACCAGGAAGCAAATGCTGGAAGTCTACTGTAATGGTAATCTGTTGTATAGGGAAGCCATAAACAGCACGGAGTGCCTGAAGCCTAATGGAAGCCTGGTGCTGGGTCACCTACGTGTAGGAGAGGATAGCTCTAATGCACCAGGGAGCAACGGCTTCATTGGCAGCTTGTACTACTTCCAAATGTGGGACCGTGTGTTGCGCCAGGAGGAGCTGCTGGACTGCTCCATGGGCAATGTTGTCAGCTGGAGGGAAGAGTACTGGGACTTCAGCCACATCCTTCCTGTTGCTGGTCATCACCTCCGCTGTGGTGAGTGTCTCTGGTATTTTCTGTCCTTTGCGCTTGTGCATTGCAGGGGATCACGCACACAGAGTGGGGAACCCTCCATGTCTCAGGACAAGCAGGGCTAGCTAATATCCTCAGAGCGAGACCAGCCATTAGTGAGATGATGTGATCACTTCTCCACAAGATTCCTGTTGGGGCTGCGTCCTACATGGATGTTGCTTCACTGAAAAGCTCTCATAGCAGTGTTTGGTGTTACCAGTCCTAGTGTCTGTGTGGACTACACAGTATTTAAATACTGCTTCTGCACTGTCTCTTCTCTAAGCTATGTCTTCATGCGTGTCACTGATGAGGGGCAGCATATCACACAAAGGATGAGCTAACCTGCAAGGCACCACAGTAGTCCTGCCTTGGTGCCATGAACTACTGCATAGAAATCTCCCATCTGGGCAAGGGCTGTTGGAATCTGAGTTTTTCCCAAGACCAATTGCTCTCATGTACATACAGTTTAATGTGTGTGAGTATCTGGCCTGTGTCAGATCTTAGCAAGACCTTTGCTTCTACTATAAATCTAGTGCTTACTTTCATTAACTGCAGTTCATGAGCTGGTTGTTGCACAGGGACAAACTGGTGATAAACCAGATAGCAATAACAGGGAGTGGTAAAGACAGCAGTGAGTGACTGTAGGATCATTAAGGTTGGAAAGTCCTCTAAGATCATCTAGTCTAACCATCTGCCTACCACCAGTACTGCCCACTAAAGCACATCCCTAAGTACCATGTCCCTAAGCATGATTCTGTCCTGTCTGTCAGACAGTGGCAGCAGTTCCTATTTGTTGTCCATATGGGGCCGTATATGTATTCAGTCTATGTCAATTAGAACATCTGAAAAGTGTACAAGAAATAGCTGTGCCAAAGTGTTTCTGTGAAATAAGATGTCAAGGTGAAGAGCCATTTTGGTGCTACTGACACAACTTAAATCATTACTGATGCCACGTGATGGTTGCTAGCTGCAAGATTTGCATCTTGTGTTTATGTACCTGGGCACTGCTTTGGTCTGTAGGGTTTGGTTCAACTCAGCAGTACACAGTTTATGCAGTTGTGCTTGCTTTTGGAAATCCCACATTAATTTTGGGCTTGTTTAGGCAAAGCGAGTGGAACTGCTCATGTGAATGCATAAGGAAGCAGCCTTACCATGGTTTGCCAAATGGTGTGAGTGCTATAATTATCCCAGCCATTAGGCTGCTTTGCTTGGTAGAGGAGTAAAGTTACTGTTTGGCCTTTGCTTTTGTTTTCTCAGAGCTCTTGATGGTGATCCTTTGCTTTCCCAGCTCAGCTGGGCCTTTGCTAAAGGCAACCAAGTAGATTTGTGTGTTCTCATCCTCTGACTCAGCCTTCACCTCCTCCTCCCCCCACCTCACCCACACACTGATTTCTAATTCTCTTCTTGATTTTAAATAATCCAGGAGAGGGATGAATATTCAATGTATGAAAATGACTGCTGGTAATATAACGGTACATTTATTACAGTTTGCTTAGCAGTTGATCTAATTTTTGCTGCTTCTTTGAATAGAAATCAATCATGTTTGCAGAATGCCAAAGAAACCATCGATTAAATTCTCAAATTGAGACCCAGGACTTTAAAAATGTTATGGTACAGTATTTTTTTAGCTAGAGATCTCCTCCTGTTGTCACCCCCTAACCCGCATTTTGTGAAGGGAATTACATGCGTGTTAATTAACACAAACAAGGTTGCAGGATGCAGGTGGATGGTCCCACACTTGCCTGCTGGCAATGATCCCTGACATGGGAGAATAAACAGATTATTTTTTTCTTCAGGTGACAATGAGAAAGAGAGAAAGAAATAAATTGGAACTTGTGAAATTGTAATTATGCTTCTTTTGCCAGGAGATGGAAACAGCACTCCTGATTAGAATGGGTTTGGATTTTATTTGGCCATTTCTGTATGCTTATGCCTAGCAGATTTTTCTGATTCACTCTGGCTGACACCAGGTGATATCATACATCACCCCTGAGGCGATGGGTTTTGAAACAGTGCACTGTAGAAGCAAGAAGGGAATGGAGCCTGTAATCACGGCTGCTTGCAGACTCCTGTCTGCAGAGAACCCGCAGCGCTGCAGCACCAGGACAGGCTGAGCCCCAGGCTTACAAATTGCTTGACTTATGGCTTGGCTAATCACAGTCTAATATCATGTCTATATTCTTATTAGGAAAGAAAAAGTAATTTGTTCCAATGGCAAGGCATGTCTGCACAGCAGTGGCCCTTCTGTATTCTCATCACAATTCCTTTCTAATGTGAATTCTTACAAAAGCTTGGAACAAAACACACACTTTCTTCCCCAGTTTCTGACAGCTCAAAACCGGGGACTATATATGGTGTCATAGCTGGGCCCAGAGAGCCCGTGCCTGCAGCTTCACATCACAGGAAGGCACTCAGGCTCCCACCAGCAGCTCATGCTGTGGGATTAAAGCCATGAAGAATGCATGAGCCCCAGGGGGGGAACCTGAGGGCAGCACTCTGGTGGTGACAGGGGGCTGGTGTGTGGGTGCTGGAGGGCAAAGCACACATTTTCAGCTTCAGGTCCTCGGGCTTTTTGCTGGAGGTTGGTTTTCCTTTATCTCCAGGGTCTTGCTGTTACTTTAGTACATATTTCTGGTTTCTTGCTTTCTGCCCATTCATGTGTCAGCCCCTGTTCCTGTTACTGCCCATGGATGTGTTGCTATTGATTCAAATGGGTCAGAGATGGGCTTGTTATTATCTTAGTCGTGGGTGATTCTTCTTAGAACTACAGCAGAGAAACCAGTGGCTGACAAAGCATGGCTTTATCCTCCCTATTTATGAGCACGCTCCTTATTCATAGATATTGAGCTTTATATTCATGTGTTAAGTTTATTTCTCACTGTCAGAGCTAGAATTGTCAAGTCTGATAGTCACGTGAGTGAAGAAAAAGCACAGATCATCAGCACGGCAAGGTATCTGTACGTCTACAGCAAAATGTTGGGATCATGCTTTTCTTTCATCACCAAAGCTGTGATGTTATACGGTGATTGGGTTCACTGCCATTCACTGTAAGCACTGCCGTTCTGTCCCCGTATGCCTGAGGAGGTGGCAGATTGCATGTGAAATGCAAAAGCCCTACCTGGTTTGACAAGGTGATTCACTCCAGGGAAAATTAGCTGAGAACGAATTCCCAGAATGTTTTACTTTGCAAAGGACAGGCAGGACGGATGGTGTTTATAATGGGAATCCTTCTGCCAGGTTATCTTAAATCAAAGTCAGTAAACATAGCTGTTTGTTTCCAATTCGTTACTGTAGGCGATCCTGTGCTTGACAAGTGGCTTTTCCTGAAGGGTGGCACAGATTGTGCCAACAAGAAGGGAGTAGAGAGATAATTGCTCTTCAGCATAAGCAATAGAGAAACAGAACAAACAAACAAACACACAGAGGCGTATTTTCCCTTCACTCTGTAGCGGTCTGTTCTGAGTGGAGCAGCAGCAGCTCTTTGTGGCAGTGACCTCTGCTGAGAGACTGTCTCTCTCCTATGAATGATGTGCAGTGTTGATTCTCAGACCTTTCAATTGTTTTTCAGCAGGTTCAAGTGAGGCATCATCGACAGCGGCACCTACGCTGCCGCCGTTGTCTCCAAGCAGCAGTACCAATGTCTCCACTGCACGTAAGTGCCTTTCCAAAGCAGACTGTTTTAAATGCTGACCTGATTATCAGTGGCACCGACTGACACTGTACACACGACAGTTTAAGACCTGGTCACAAGTTCGTGCTTAGCGAGGTGGTGTTTGTCAGTAGATCATCCTATCTTTTCCTATGTATTCTTAGCACATGGGAAAAAGCAAAGTTGGAACACCACTGTCCTTTGTTTGTTACACTGAGATAAATTAGCCGTGATTTTGGGCCCTTAGATGTTCAGTGCAGTAATCTGGACTTAGACATGTGGAAGGTGGGATTTCCCACAGAGCTTCCATGAATGTGAGTGGGAAACACAGCCATGGCTAAGGGGAGGGATGAGGACAGAGTGCAGGTACCCATCTGTGCCAACTACAGGAAGCATCTCCCTTTGTTCTCATACTGCAGTCAGCTTCTATAGCATTGACATGGACTTTTCACTCTTCTACACAACCGAGAGAGCTCCTGATTACTATGACACAAGGAAGCTGGTAGAAAACTGGGTGAGTGCCACTCTTTTCTCCTCATTTATTTCTAGAAGGTATCAGATGATGAAGACAGCTGGTACAGAATGCAAACTTAGGGGGACAACACAGAAATAAGTCTCCATGTAACAATATTACAGGGTTTCATAACCATGTTATCCAACGCATTTTTAAAGGGATAAAAATAACTTCAGAAAGAAGGGGGGAAGTGTTGACATTTTACAAATATTTTTAGCCCTTTTCATTGGGATTTAGAATTTCAGTGCCAATTATAAACTTGCAAGCAGTCCTAGAGCAAGCATCGATAAGTGAAGTTAACAAAAATGTTGCTGTTTTCTTTGCAGTTTAGTGTCATATTTGCAGGTGAAGAACTAGTTGTGACAAACTTTAAAATCAGGTAAGCTGAATAATGATGTCACCCTGACACTACGTCCTTTGAGAGAAACTGCAGTCAGATTCCAGATACCCACTGCACTGATGACCAGCCCCATTACAACAGTGCCTGCCAGTGTCCTAACCCATATAACTGATCATTTGGAGCACCCAAGTTTTGTTGACTGGGCTCCCTTCACCCATAAGTGTACATCCTGACTAATGCAAACAAAATATCTGCTGACAAATGGAGAAAGCATCTTTGGCCATATTAATTGAAACCCATGCTGCAGATCTCTGTGGGCTGTCTAGATTGTATAAGCAGTTATACTCTGGTTCTTATCCTGTCTAATGAAAGGGTATAGCAGTTCCAAGATCCTGCTCATAGAATGACAGAATCCTAGGATGTCTTGTGGGGGAAGTGACCTTAAAGATCTTCCAGTTCCAACCCCCCACCATGGGCAGAGGCAGACCTTTTGCCCAAGACTCCTATTTTGTACCTTTGAAACCAATCCAGCTGTATTTATATCCAAACTGTGAGCAGCTAAGAGGGATGTTTAAGCAACTGCTGAATCCATAAAGGTGTCACTCACACAGACTTCGTGTTTTATCATTTTATGCATATTTTGTTTTCCTACTTTCTTCCATGACATCTGCCTGCTTCACAAACAACAGCAATTCAGTAACACATGGCACTATTTACATGAGGTGAATATGATTCTGAAAACTGTAAGAGAAGAAATGAAAAATGAAACAAAAACTAAAGGCGGAGCAACCTGAGAATCTTCACTGCCCTACAGAAATTAAGTTGTTTAAATATCTCCAAGAAACTGAGGGAGAAAATGTTTTTAAAATGTGAGGAAAAGTAGAACACTTAAGGAATAGGAAACAAGATCTTAAACCAGATCCCTTCAGAGCTTCCTGTCTTAATGCATAACTGCCACAGCACTCAGAGATTTAGGCAGGTATACCTAAGCTGAATTCCAGATGACATCTCTGCTGCAAGGTCTGGCTTGGGGTCACAAGGTCTTTTTGGGCAGTAGCAGAATGGGATGAATAATATCTATCTGCTTAATATCAAATAATTATTCTATTCCATTGCAGGGCTAACTCTTCACAAAGCGGTGTGTACAGGAGGACCCGTGTATGTAACTTGTTATTTTCTGATTTAAAAACATACTTTTTCTTGCCTTTGCACTGAGGATATTGTAGTTACACAGTCTAAATGCTAATCCTACTGTGTTCTGTGGAAAGCGTTAGATATAATGAACTCCATGTAAATCATTGGGCTGGAGAGTCACTGTGTCTGACAGTGGAATGCTCTTCATATGATGAAGGCAGGACATGCCCAGCACTCCTTGCAGTCAGCCTGCTTTGGAAGAGCCTTTGGGTGAGCAGAGTGACTGAGCAGCGCTAGATATGGATCTACTCTGCTCTCCACATGAGTCAGTGTCCATGCACTGTGAGCTTCTGCTTTGTGTCCATGTACCCTAGAAGCATTCTGAAACAAAGGCTACTCTAGATATTTAGGTGCAGATAATATTTAAGCCATTAGGCTCTATTTTAATGAACACCTCGGTTTTCTACTGTTCCAATCACCCTTGCACCAGCTGATTCTAACCACCTTTTATCTTTTTGTGTCCTGTGTGAACTGAAGAAGAAGGCAAAGCAGGTGGCACAAAGGTAAGACTTGTGGTTATAAACTGGATTCTCCTAGTTCCCACTGATTTAATACGAAAATCCTGCTTCCTGCTATGAGCCTGCTCATTAATACTCCATCTCAGTGGGGAGCCTTTAGTTCCATAAACCAGAAAAACACGTGTAGAATCAGAATCATAGTAATGCTCAGCTGAGATAAATGTATCGGAGTATCCAAGGTTCCCTTCCTATACTGGGGGTCTTGACATACTTCCATGGCAAGCTGGGAGGTTTGTGCTGTGCTGTTGGCTGTGAGCAATGCCCCTCACAAAACCAGAACAGCGAGAGGCAGGCTCCATTGCTGGACTGTGCCCAAGAAGTCTGCCAGGATGAGGTCTGCCAGGATGAATCCTGCACCTCTTCTGCAGGAAATCCTAATTGCCTTCTGACTTCAGGCCAGGAGAGCAGAGGGAGCTGAGTTCCCATCAGCTTCAAAGGGTTGTAAGTGGTTACCCCAAGGGCCATGCTGAGTGGGAAACCACTGTGTAGAGACAGGAGCGAGTTGGAAACACTTGAAAGATCCCATTTCTTTGTTCTTTCTGCTGTGTCTGAAGCCACTCAAAAGAAAGGCATAGTCTTTCCAAACCTCCTTAAGTCAGCACATATAGTTGTTTTGAAGAGAAAATACTGGAATCCAGTGGAGAGCAGTTGGTTAAATCTGTGCTTTACAGGGAGCCTTGGTGTCTGCTGCCTCTGTTTGGACACAGAGTACTGAAGGACCTCATTGTTTTATGACTAACTCACTCTGGACTTTAAATCATAGTTGAAGAATGCTTACTTTCACAGAGATTTTCCTTTGCTAAGATAACATGGTTAGGAAACCTTTTGAGGCAATTCCATGAAACTATAAATAGGTTCTTGTACTCACATTCCCAGTAATTTATACTTCACAATGCATTTCAAGTGATAAGGGCTTGTGGAGATAAAAAGTGGTATTTGGTGACATTTGCTGTATGATCACACTTATATTGAATAAAATGCATACAAGAATTATTCAATTCAATACAATTTTTGGTGTTACTCTCTATTTTTGCAGACAGTAACATCGTAACAATGAAATGTTCTTAATATCATAGTACTGATAACGTATGTTGTCTCTGTAGCTATGTTTGTAAGGCCATTATGAAGGTCACATCACATGAAACACAAGAAGTGCTGAGTCTCAAGATAAAACAGTTGCTGAATGACCCTTACCAAGTCGGACCATTGTCATTACATGTGGAACCTGAAGATGTGACTGTCAGACTAATAGGTGATACTTCATTAAAACCTCATTTCAACTGCAGGTTTTTAATCAAACTGAAACTCTGTGGAGAGGTTAGGACTAGGAAACATCCCTACAAGTATCCCTGTAAGATCCTGTTTGATGCACAAACCATAGAACGCAATGCAGAGGCACCTTTGCAATGAAACCAAACCCACCACAAACATACTCTTAGTGCTGGTGCTGATTGGGTTGAGTAGCAAATTGCAAGTAATCTTTTTGGTTTGGTAGCAACCTTTATCATTCCTTAAAAGACAGAAGTAAGCCAGAGATAAGAGATAACAGACTGTACCTGAAATTCAAAAACACATTTTGTATCAAAGACTTCAAAGGTTAAGTACAAAACCTCAAGCTTGGATAAAAAGTCATCGATGGGACAAAGGGGGGCAGTGTGAAAGCAGCTTCAGATAGATGAGAGAAGCCTGCAGGATGTATTGCTGTTGAATTATGATTCGTGATGCTGTGAAGCTGACACTTTACCTGAGAACTGACCTTGTCAAACAAAAGGAGAAAAAGGTTTCAGAACAGCCAAAATACTTTGGGAAAATGCTTTCTTATGGCCAGTGAGCTTGCAAAATACTCCCATACAGCTCAAAAAAGGTATAAAAGCAGTAGCCCGGTGCCAGCAGAAGCGGAAGTCGAGGGCTGAACAGCTGTGTTGGGGAAGTCTGCCTTCTGACTATTAAATCTTTTTAAAGATCTTTTATGTCTTTTGTACTCAGCACTACTGGATTGCCCAGAAGCTGTTTCACAGACCAAATACAAGGGAAGCTATTCCTGGCCTCAAACAAGTCCAGCTGCCATAGCGGAGGTCAGCTGCAGGAAAAACCCTCTGCAGTCTGCTTGGAGGAGGTGGTGAGTGACCAGAACATCTCATTTTGGTTCTTGAATGACAAACAGGAGGAAGCGCAAGGCTTTGTGTGATGGAGTCTAAATAGATGTCTGCAGTGGTGCACAACAGTGCCATGCCAGGAAGGATGGGTAGCATACATGGCTCGCTGAGTATAGACTGCAGAAAAAGGGAGTGCTGTGTAATTCCCATCACCTGCAGCAAGTGCAAGCCAGCCTAGCAAGAAGCTGACTGTCTGCTCGAGCGGGGAGGGGAAGCAGATGCACTGTAGCATTTGTGCCATCCACTCATGGCAATGTGCCCACCACTGGCAGAATGTCACTCCTTCCAGGAGTGGCTTTTGGACTGTTCCCACTGTGCTCAATAAGTGCTAAGTCGGATCTGTCTTGCAATGAATTTTCAAAATTGGGCTAATTGGTGAAGTATTGGAACAGGCTGCCCAGGGAAGTGGTGGAGTCACCATCCCTGGATGTGTTCAAGAAAAGGACAGGACACACTGAGTGATGTGGTAGAGTGGTCACAGGCATTGAATCAGAATCATTAAGGTTGGAAAAGACCTCTAAGATTATCTTAGTCCAACCACACTCCTACCACCAATATTACCCACTATTCCATGTCCCTCTGTACTACATCCACCCTGCCCTTAAACACCTCCAGGAACAGTGACCCCACCACTCCCTGGGCAGCCTGTGCCAGTGTATCACCTCTCCTTCTCATAAGAAATGCTTCCTAATAATCAACCTGATAACCTACTATCCCAGTATCAACCTTGGTAGATGGATAGACTAAATGACCCTATTGGTCTTTTCAACCTTAATGATTCTATGATTTTAGTTACTTAAATTGGAAATATGGGGAATATCAATTAATGCATATTTTTCGTGTAACTTAAAATATAACGTCTCATTTTTCAGTGCAATTGATATCGATCTTGAGCAATCTTTTTGGAGCAAACCAAACATGACTGAATGTAAATTACTAGAAGAACTTCCAAGTAATATCCTGGATCTTCATAACATCATCATAACAGAAGGTAAGCCACTGGATACTTCCATGATACAGTGAATGGAAGTAAAATTGGTTATACTTAAGTAATGCATGTGTTGGACAGCAGAAAAACTGCAGCTGTAGCACTGTATTATGTGCACCCCACTCACTTGGTCATCTTAAAATATTTTTAATGTAGATGGATTTTGTGATTGCTTCAAATTCTCTAGCTACTGCTTGAAAGTATTGCCTCAAATCCAACTCTTAGATGTAGAACTAAGTAACTAGAGAACAATGTGATGGATTTTGATAGCCTACACTCTTATCACCAAGTAAAAGGAGTTCGTGTTCTGTAGATCTCACTGAAACATATCTGCAGTTACATTCAGTCTCTCTGACTCGCAAGTAGTAGAGCTCAGTTACTATTAACAAATTATAGCAGAACGATGAGATGATGAATGGCAAATACCAAACTTTCAAACTACATCATTCATAATTTGCTTTTCTGCTATGCCAATTAAGCAGCACTTGGGCAGAGGGAGAGGCTTGTTTAATTTTGAACTCACAAGTGATCAAAGTTAAACAGTATTTACAGATAATCTTTGTAAGCCAAAAGCAGGTGATTATATTCTTATGAAAACCACATTGTTTTCCTCCTTTAAAATACAACCTGAAATACCCAGATTTTGCTTTGAAGTTTTTGCCAGTTTTGTCGGCATGTTGAGGGCTTATTGACTTCTTTTGGGGCCGTAACTTCACAATAGATCAGAAGCATTATGTCCACACAGAAAGAGAGGAGAGGCACAGTCTAATCTCTTGTTCTAACATACATACTCGTAGCTATATAACTAGATGTGGAGCCATGCTTTACATAAATCATCTGTACTTCACATAAATCAACATAAATCATCTGTATTCCCCCCCCTTTTTTTTTTACTTTCCCCAGAGAATGCACAAGATGTTGTACAGCATATTTTATATCTCTTGCCGGATGCAACACTGGGTATAGAAGAACTAGAAGTCATTGGAAACAAAATTTCCGATACTGTGAAGTTTGTAGATTTAAGTGTGACACTTGCAGAGGCTATATTGACTATACTGGACTATATTTTCCTTCAAGAAATGGAGGATCAGAACATTAGAAAAATTACCAATAGGTAAGTAACATGGCTGCACAGAAGGGAATTTTCCCTCAGGTTCCAGGTGGGGCACAGAGTGCAGCTGCCCAGATGTTCGTATTGGAGAACTCTGCATTCATTGCCTTTCCAAACTTGTGAATCTGAGAGGGTCAGCAGCCAAAAATAGATGAGGAAATTTGCTGGGGAGAAAGCTTTGGGCAACATCAGGGTCCTTTTGGCTGTTATCTCTCTTCAAGGTCTACTGTGCTGCAGTGTGTGGAGTGGGGGCTGTGATGGCTGCTCACTGCCTTTGCCTTTGCAAACACACTTCTTTTTTTCAAGTGCAATACCCACTATTTACAGTTATCTTCCCATGCAATGTAAGCTTTCAGGGACAAGGATGACGTTCCAGTTGCTAATATATACCCAAAATTCCTGATCCATAATGGAGATGGAGTTGGCACGTAAAGTTCATAAGGAAAATGAAAATATTTTTACAGGAGAATATTAGGCAAATGAACATCAGGTACTCTGATGATACCTGGCATGTGCTAAGAATGATATCCCAACAAGAGCCTTGACTTTGCTGCTGTAAGGTCACAGTAGTAATGCTGGACTTTGGGTACTTCAATGATTTAACTCCAGACTCTGCAGCTCCGGGGCCAAAAGGATCCCATGGGAGTCCTGCTGTGTCTGGGACCAGCAGTGTGAAGGTAACACCATAAGCACCAGACCAAGACACAGGAAAGTTTTCTTTCAGTCTGCCAAAGCCAGCTGTCTTACACATTACCAGTAGACTATTATCCTTACTTGCATACTGCTGAATAGCTTTACGGGCTGCCAAACAAGAAGTCTAACTCTTTTAATACTCACATGCACTGAACTATCCAAATTTGCTGCTTCCTAAGGATCCCAGCCTCTTCTTTCTACTTAGAAACAAAACTCCACTGAGAGAAGAGGCCAGATGCCGGCCTCCATGCTCAGAGACAGTCAGAGTTTCTCTGCACGAGCCTGACCTCTGAATCAGCTGGACTACAGAGCTCCAGAAATCCCTTGCAGACTGAATTATTCTGGCTCTGATATTTTACCAGAGGGTATAATTAAGTAACTGCAAATAATCAGATTAGTCTGCTTTACAAGTTACTGCCTTTCAGATGAAATGTAGTATTTGTCTGGGTGTTAATTTTGCCTGATGTCATCCCAGAACTACCTCATGTTGCTCCTCAGATGCTCCAGGGCTGATTTAGTCCAATCCATTTAACTCTGTCTGGTGGTGGGCTGACTCTCAGCCACAGAAAAGTATCATCCACCTGCCAGAATTTCAGCTGACCAAAACATGCTCAAACTTGAAGGTCTTTTCCAGCCTGGGATCAAGGATCTGGGGGTGCTGGTTGATGCTTGGCTGAACATGAGCCAGCTGTGTGCCCAGGTGGCCAAGAAGAAGGCCAGTGGCATCCTGGCTTGTATAAGCAATAGTGTGATAGCAGGAGCAGGAGGTGGTCATCCCTCCATACTCAGCTCCTGAATGCATATTATGAAGTCAGGAGAGCATTTCAAGAGATGTGTCTTTTGTTCTTGCTGTTGCTGTCCATAAAGGATCCTGAAGACAACAGAGGAGATAGGCTATAAGCTGTCTCACACAGAAAGAAACACTTCAGTCATAACCACATCCTTTGCCTTGCTGGTGATGCGTCCGGATCCCAGCGCGTTTGAAGGAGTGGCCTTCGGTGTCACCTCGTATGACAAAGGAAGGGATATCAAGGTGAGAAATCCAGGCTATTCCTGCTGCTGGTGTGTGTGTGTGTGTGCTGGGGAAGGCAGCTCTGAGCACACTGTTTCTTACCTACAGATCAGTGTTCAAGAAAACCCATTCGAAAATGCCTTGGCCTCAGTGCGTTTGCCAAAATCACTGAAGACCTTCTTAGGGGACAACCAAGCTGACCCAGAGATGTATTCAAAGATCCAGTTTAATTTTTTTGGCACGACTTCGCTCTTTGTGGTAACTATCATTCCTATGGGAACAATGGTAGCAATCGCTTCAGTTGTCCTTAATGTGCATGAAACCAAAACGCTGGCAGCGTGATCTACTCTGGGTGCATTTAGCATTGGGCTGACGGGGCATTAAGAAGTGTGCAGACAAAATGCATCCAAGCATCAAAACCTTCTCAACAGCGATAATGCTCCAAGAGGTATCTGGAGACAACAGATGTTTTCTTCCTTTTCTGTAGCTGATGTTAATCCTCTGCTTTTGTTCTGTAGTTAAAGGGTATTCCCCATCCTCCTCTGACAGTAAGCTCTTGCTTAAACAGTGTCCCTAGCACGTGTCAAATGTCATGAAAATAATTTCAAGATTTCTTTCTCCATTAAAACAACAGCAGCACCAATACTCAGCATTTAGAAATGTTCTGGTATATGCTGCGTTTTCTTCACTCTGGGACAAGAGTGTAGTTTAACAAGAGACATTTTGTTTGGTACAGTGGAGCACGCAGGGTGCTGAGCAATGCACTCCATGCAGAAGAAACATTCACAAGTGTGTCTGCAGTCTAATGAGCTAAATTATACACCACTGGATGTTTTGATATACAGAAATGGTTATGCAGATTTCTCAATCCAGCTGATGCAGCTGAAGCTGTTCTGCTTCTGCTGATGTGGAGACTGTCTCTGAACTGGCTGCTAACAGCGTGTTCTGATTAAGTAGCAAGCAGTTAAATTACATCAGGCATCCCATGGCGTTTGGCTGATTGCGGCTTCCAAGAAAGACAATTTGAGAAAGCAGTGAGGGGCAGGATTGCTGGTAACTTGAATGACTTGGAATTGTTTGCTTGTGTGCATTTTCCCACTGCAGGATGACAGCTTACAGAAGGAGAGGCTGAACACTTACGTTGTGAGTGCCAGCGTTGAAAATTCACTGATTCAGAACCTTAACGAACCTGTGAATATAACTCTTCAGCACATCAACAAAAATACGGTAGGATATGCGTTGAAATAAAGACGATTTCACTTATACTTCAAATAAAATGATAAGTATGGAACATTTTGTTGACTGAGCTCTCCAACATCTATCACCCAAAGGACTGACAGTGGTTGAGTCCAATCCTGCAGGTTAGCAAAGCTCATGTCTCCACTGTAAACCTACACTTAGAAGCAGGGGGCATTTTCCTCATTTCCTTGCTTTGATCTGGTCAGTTTCTTTCAATAAATAATATTTTTGCTAAAAAAATGGCAGCTTGGCTTTAACTGTAGTGATCCGTTGTTGCTTCTAATTCTGCAAATTGCTTTAGTCACAGAGAGGGATAAATCTCAAGAAATGCAAAAACATTGCATAGATATTATCAAAATCACTTTGGTTTGTGATCCTTCATAGAAACATAGAATAGCCTGGGTTGGAAAGGACCTCAAAGATCATCCAGTTTCTACTCCCTCTGCTATGTGCAGGGTGCCAACCAGCAGCCCAGGCTGCCCAGAGCCACATCCAGCCTGGCCTTTAATGCCTCCAGGGATGGGGCATCCACAGCCTCCTTGGGCAACCTGTTCAGTGCGTCACCACCCTCCTTCAAAACGATGTTTCAAAGCTAAAATCAATCTTACAGTGTCTGCTTAGTGGGCACGTCTCTGACCTGTTGACCGGGTTAATCCATTACATCTTTGTGTTGCAAATGTTTATGGCCCACTTTCCACACAAACACACTGCAAAACAAAGGAAGAACTAAAATATTCAATACGCTGAATTTGATGAAGGTTCCAGTTAACAACAGCTTGACAATACTGCTTTTATGGCAATATGGACTTCACATATAGTTCTAGCAAATAACATATAACCAGAAATTTCATCTACATATCCTCTCTCTTCTGTCATTTTTACTCCATGAGGCCATCTGGCACCTCTTAGATTTTTTCCTCGACCTTTAAGAAATATCCTAATTAAATATTTAATGATTTATCATCCTAATCTACAGCTTTGGCTCTCTGCCTAATTATATTTGACAGCCTGCAGATCACAAGTCTTTAACAGCTTATCTGCTAGGGTGCTTCCTGTAAACTCTGTGCCTTATCAAACTTTATTAATAATAAAGAAAAATGAATCTGTGCCTTGGGAAAGTTTTCTGCAGCATTATGAGTAATAAACTTGAACATCCCCAAGAGCAAACACTGCATTAAATACCCATTCAAGCTGCTTGCAGCACACGCACAAACTCTATTTTCTCTTAGGTTTCTTCTCCACCTTGTTTCAGAGTGAGAACAGGAACACTGAAATTCTAAAATAAAGGCTTTCTTAATGTGAGATTTGCTGGGTTTTTTTGTTGATGTCATGTGAAATATGGGTTTTTTATGGTAGATCTTATTCAGAACTTGGGCATTTCACCAGTAATTCAGTATGACACCTCAGATATCACGTGAAGCCAACAAGATGACACATAGGCATCAATCTGAGCTGGACAACTTGTCAGCTTTTCTGCCCAAACAGACTATGAATGATTCAGAAATTGGGAAAACTGAGAAAACCACTGACTTCCAGGGCTTCTCTTGGTAATGGGAACCCTTTGCTGGCTATGGTGCCACGGATTAGTGAGTGCACTTCTATCCCAGATGGTTTCCTGTGACCAACAGCCTCACTGCTGCCAAACAGAGGCATCTTCAGGAACCTACAGACACCCAGGACCACCAACATGCCAATAAGAACAGAGAACAAGCTCCCCTCTTTCCTCATTCCAGAATGGGGGGAGTTAAATCAAAGTGCCATAGCTGTAAATCCCAGTCATAAGCAGAATGCAAGCCAATGCACAGATGTACTGAATTAATGTCACAGCCTCTTTTTCTTTCTCTGCTTTTAGGGTAATGCAGCAGTGCACTGTGTCTTCTGGGACTTTCTGAAGAATGGTAAGTGTGATATATAGTGCTGCTGTGCTCACTCTGTCACCAGAGCCTTTGGCTCCCATTTGAAATTTGGAGGCCATCTCCTTGCATCTGGCTCCTTCTGTTTTGCTGCTTTCCAATGGCTTTGATATCTCAGTAACTGGCATTATTTCTAGGGACACATGTCTGGCAATATGCAATGGTGGATAAGAAGAATTTTTTGACTATGGTTAGTCAAAGAAAAATAGCAGAAACACAACAGAACATCAGATGACTTCTCATAGTAGCCCCAGGGAAGTCAGTGGGGACTTTGCTGTGGTCTGGCTTTGAATATAGCTCAGAGTGTAAATGGATGCAGAAAGATAACCACGAGTTGGGTTAATTCAGACCACATGGGAGAGACCGTCTCCTTAATATTAATGTTAGATTTCATTTATTTATTTGTTTGTCTATTTATTTTTTAATTTCGAAGTTTAGCTTCTGAATATGCCATACATGCCACATAAATAGGGTCATAAATATGACCTCATCAGGGAAGATCTGGCTTGTTTAGTGCTACACGCTGCCTAAACTTCCATACCTTCTTGCTTTCTCTGTGTGCAGGAATGTAAATGACTTTAAATATTTCTTCCTTCCACCAAAGGCTTTCATCCAAGTTTTGAGGCTCTCAGGCAACTGTGTAAGATGTGTTCCTGTGTGAAATATAATTTGTATGCTGCTAAATGACCCTGCAATCTGTACTAACTTGAGCTCGTATTCACACATTCTGCATGCTGCAGAGCTATAAATGACTGAGCATGACTAACTCTGCTTAAAAATCTCTTTTTCTATATTACACAGATGGACTGGGTGGTTGGAATACAACGGGGTGTGAAACGGAATATACAGATATGAATTACACAATCTGTTTTTGTAACCATCTTACCCATTTTGGAGTCTTGCTGGTAAGTACTCCATGAATCACCTCCTAAAGAGTCCCATGGCACCAGATAAAATCATCACTGGTTTTGGGGAGAGATGGGATATTCACATCCATCCCAGCTGTTGGATATCTGCCATTTTCCTGAAATCAATAGCAACAAACAAAGCAATTATAATAATTAGCATGGCATAAAGTCCTCTAAATGTTGCTTGCTTCAAGACAAATTCATTTTATGGGTGTAGTTCGAACTTCTTTGCAAAGACACATAATCAATGTTCAAGTGCTATTTCTTGCATTCAAAATACTGTGTTTAATTTATTACCTGCCAGTTGGCAACTAATAATACGACAGTTTTGCCCACACTCAAACAGGAAGGGAAGTTTAATATAAATATGGGAGCTATCATTAACTATTACCTCCTGGCAGAAAAGTCAGTCAGTGTTTTAATACACAGAAAACCGTTTCTAAAAGTTATATGTCAAAAAATGAGAGTGCAGAGATGACTGCCTGAGAACAGGTGGCAACAAATGCAAAGAGATGGGCAAGAATTGAACTCAGAATTGTCTGTTGCCTGTGGAGCTCAACCCGTGAGGGACAAGGCTGTCCCTCCCCACCAGGTCATGCCCAGCCTCCCCTAGGGGTCAGCATTGCCCCGCACAAGGAGAGGCACCAAAGACCTCTGCGGTAGCAAAAATAGGTCTTCTACGTAAAGGAATGAAGGTCTTCCAGGTTTTAGACAACTTGCTGAAATTTCTATTCAAGCAATTGGAATTCTGTCTCGTTTTAAGATCTCTTTTGCGCTTCCACTTAGATACAAGAATAGATACAAGTAGTTGACATCACTAAGGCCATCGTGCACCAAAGGGGACTAGTTTGACATTCAGTGTTTCGCTAAATGACAGAGAAAACATGTTAAGAAACAACAAAAATTCCATCTGGGAGAAGCAGGGCCCAGCCTCCCACATGGCATTTGCAAGGCGATGCTCTTTGGATGTGCACTCTAAGATGTTTAGCAGATTTGTGCAGCTCCCAACATGGCAACTGACGTTGAAACATTAAAACTGGAGTTTCTACTACAAAGCAAGTTGAATAATCTTGGTGTGATACTGGAATCCTTGCTGAATTTCTATAGTACAGCACTGTCAGGTTTGCAACAAAGTGCTGGATGTCTGAAATGCTGAATGTCTGAACTGGCTGCGCTAGTCTGAATATTCTGCAGGGCTATACAGAAAGAAACACATAAAACATTGAAATTGTTTTTCTTAACAATGTGAAAGTGTGGAAAGCAATTTTCTTCATCTGGAAAACAACCGTGACTCTTTATCTTGCATCTAGGACTTGTCCCGGGCAGAAATAGATGCCACAAATGATCGAGTATTAACTCTGATAAGCTATGCAGGATGTGGTGCTTCTTCCCTTTTTTTGGCTATAACATTGGTGACATACCTAGCCCTTGAGTAAGTCTGATCCTTTCTCTTGTATCACTTTCTAATGCTTTTGCAACAATAACTGTTCAGAAGTTAGCAGAATGTTTGGTAATATTCACTGATGTGATTCACAAGGGGCAGGGTGAGATGCTGGGTTTAGTTTCATGCTGGATGTACCAGCAGCTCGTGGCACAATGGGGCTCCAGGTTTAGGCAGCTGCAGAATGGACCCAGCACGATCTGTGCAGTGACATCCTTGTTACTTTCCACTCCTATTTAGAAAGTTGCGGAGAGACAATCCTGCAAAAATCCTGCTGAACCTCTGTGCCGCGTTGCTGATGTTGAATGTGATCTTCTTGATCAACCCCTGGCTGTCCTCCTACAACCTGCCTGCTCTTTGCATCGCCGTGGCTGCACTCCTGCACTATTTCCTGCTGGCAGCTTTCACCTGGATGTGCATGGAGTCTGTCCACCTCTACTTGGCTCTCGTCAAAGTTTTCAACATTTACATCCCAAAGTACATCCTCAAATGCTGCATTGCTGGATGGGGTAAGTCAGCAAAATTCCTTTTAACTTCTGTGCTTCTTACCTTCACTAAGATGGAACTAGCAGCAATGTGGTCCATACAGGCAAAAAGAAGCCCACGCCATGGCTCAGTTGTTAGAGAAGGTGTTATCAGAGGTGGTGACCTAGAGAACAGTTTGGTGTACATTGTTTTTGTATCCATTAAAGGATGTTCTAAAGCCTTTTTTGAATGTTTTTGAAAAGAGTGTAGCATGTAATCATCTCTATCCTTAGATTTAATGTTGCATATAATCACTCTTGAGGGCAGCCATATGTAATGGCACTGCTGGCAGCAGTTGTTCTGAACAGAAAAGCCAGAACTGAAAGAAATATGGCAAATGGGAAATGAATGGAAGGGAAGACTGATCAAATGCTGGCTGGAAAATGTCTGTCTCTGTCAGATCTTAATGCAAAATGCTGCTGTCTGCTTCTCTTTTGACACGCTGCTTTTTGTAATAATCAGTTCGTTTTATTTTACCAGATTGGATCCCTTCTGGAGATGTTTGGACATTCACAAACATTTTGCAAACACAGATATTTTATGCCTACTCATTTGTAATTTACATAAATAAGGAGATTAATCCTGCTATGCTACACATTTAATTACACTCATTTCAGAAGGAGCTTTGGGAGTACAATTTGATCCCAAGAAGTACATGTCTGCAGTAATTAGTCATCAGAAATTATCTTACATCTTCCCATATTCTTTATTTTAGTCTTTATATTGAAATATCTCTTCTTCTATTGCTTCCCACATTAGGAATACCAGCGATTGTAACCATCATCGTGCTCATTATAAATAAAGACTCCTATGGTAATGGATCACAAAGTGAGAACAGTCCATTCAGCAATTTGTAAGTACAGTATTCCAAGCTTTTTGATGGTCTTCAGAGTATCTTAAAGATAGAAGAAATAACCAGAAGGCAACAACTGCTCTCTTGCTTTTGTCTTTCCTTCCCTATCTCAGCTCACTCCTTTCAGTGGTTCTGGTTCAGTGGATCCTTTTGGGCCATAAGATAACTACATGGAGTAACTCTCACTTAGAGGACTGAACCTAAGGCTGGGCAGGGATTCTTCCAGCTTATTGCCCAACATTTTTTGCCACTGTGTGTATCAGCTCTGCTTTTCCTCTTTGGATAATCTCCCTTTACATAACAGCAACTCAGTTTGATATGACATTGGTATATGCTCCCTGCATTCTCTCTTCTCCAGTGGGAAAACACTGCTTTCTTTCATCCTTTTCAAACAGATTTTATAGCAAGGAATGCTTTGCTTCATTTTTGTTGGTTGTTTTTTTCTCCTGCTTTCTATTTAGCACAATCTGATCACATATTGGCAAAAATTACCTTAAAAATTTGAATATCAGAGGGACAACACACTCATGACAGAGGGAAAACTGTTAATCAAACTCCTAATTAAGTCATTTTTAAGTTGATTTTCCTAAGGTAATGTACCATTGTCTGCATATGTTGTTAATTTGTGAAACAATTAACAGATTTATCTGAATTTGACAGAAGATTCCAAGACACTGCATTTCTATAACACCCATGAAAAAGGCAAAAAATAGAGATTCTGTGAGTGTCAGTACTGGGGGAAAGCAATGGGTGTCAGGGAGTGCCATTGCTGGGTATCAGTGAACCACACAGGAGGATTATTTTGGAGACCAGGCTTCTTTAGCTTCCCTGCCCACAGAACTCCTCATCACGTTTCCCTTTCTTGCAGTTGCTGGATTCAAGATAACGTGGTGTTTTACGTCTCTGTTGTGGCCTATATCTTCTTGGTGTTTCTGACGAACACAGCCATGTTCATCACTGTTCTCCTCCAAATCCACTCAGTGAAATCAAGGTCACAAATGAAATCCAGATTCTGGAAACGTTTATTTCTCCAGGACCTCAAAAGTGCTTTCAGCTTGATGTTCCTCTTGGGCTTAACTTGGAGCTTTGCCTTTTTTGCCTGGGGAGCAGTGAGGATATTTTTCTTGTATCTCTTCAGCATCTTTAACACTTTGCAAGGTAATTTCTGAACAGAGTACAGCTATAAGTGCAATAGTTCAGGACTGTGGAGTAGAAATACATTTACAGCATCATATAATTAAAGCATAGGGGAAGTGGAGAGTTCATATAGGTTTTGAGTTACACTGCTTTATTATTTTATTAGGAAAGCTCAACTGAAGTGAAATGACAGTGTTGTTTAGACAGCATAGCAATGATAGGTATTACCATTAGGGTCCCAAAAAGCACATACTTTCAGGAGCTGGTACAGTCTTTCCTTCCTGGGCATAAAAATGCTTGGTGAGAATCTCCACTAATTGTCAAATATACCAAATATATCAAATATATATTATACCAAATCTGCAGGAAGCTTTTCGTGATAACCTTACATATGCACCAATGTCTTTCAGTGCAATTCTGGACCAGTGTGTTACCGGTTCAGGGTCCACCTCTCTGCCCATCCATAACTTGCTGGAAACTCAGTGGCATATAAATACATCAGAAAAGGGAGAGCAGGATGGAGAATCAAGCCACAAACTTGTGATTTATTTTCTTGCTTCTTTAGGGTTCTTTATTTTTGTGTTTCACTGCCTGATGAAGGAAGATGTAGTGAAGCAGTGCCGAATACACTTTTGCTGTGGGAGATTTCAACAGAACAATTATTCTGGTAAGCATTAAGTGGTTTTCATTAGCTTGACTCATGTCACAAAATTCATACAGTAAGGAGCATGGGATTCTCTTCAATAGTTTCCTTCTACTTCTGCACTGCATTGGATACTCTTCCATGAACTGCTTATATGATGGGATCATGATGTGTCAGTACGCAGTTAAAAATGTAGATTTCTGAAAGAGATTTCAGCTTGCCCACTAATTCTGTACAAGGAAGGTACAAGATGCAGGCCCTGAACCTTCTCCTCTCTGGGAGTTTGAGATGTAACACACCATGAAGAATTTCCTGTACAGAATTTTATTCCTGTGCTTTCTAATCTCTGTTTTCAGGCTGGAATGGGTCAGGTACGACTCCTACATCTACACCAAGACCTCTAAACCACAGATCCCCTTCCCCAGCTTTGTGGAATCCAAATTCTAATGGGACAAGCTCAACTTTCAGTTCAGATACCTTCCCTGGGACTTCTCTGGATAGAAATTTTAGGATTGGTAAGAAAACAGACTAAGATGCAATAGGTTCTGTAGGGTCACTGTCAAATCCCAACCAATGGAAATTATTGGGAATGCTTTGACTGCTTTGTCTACACCAGACTTCAATTTGAGGTCAGTGACTGTGTTACAGATGCCTTTTTCTATATGGAAGGAAAGTCAGAAAGCCCTTAAGATCCTGGTATGGCTTTTCTCCAGAAGGAGGGGAACTCTCAGCTTAGATTCCAACTGAGGCACCTAAGATAGGCTCTACTCTATGCCAGCTGGCTGTTGTTCCCATAACACCTGTTTCCAGTTAGGGAGTTACTGTAGTATATTCTGTCTCTTGCATTCTCGGAAGAGCGAAGACATTGGGGATTGCAGGACCTGCTGTGAACCTGTTTAGTCCAGAAAGATCCCAGCAGAAGATTTTGCATTCCAAGATGGAGAAATTCTGAAAGCAAGGTTCCTTCATAGGACTTCTGCTCTAAGTGCCAAACATTCCCAGCTGGTTTTAGATACGTGCTGATTTCTGTTAGCTCCCCAGAATTAAAGCATAGGTGTGTTCATTCAGTTGTGCACAGTCAGGTGTCTTTCTAAATAAGTGAAACCAAATAACCATCACTGAAAAATTCCCCCCATTGTTTTCCCTAGCTGAAGTTCATTACAACCCGAGTGCTATGACTCCAGAAGATGATGAAGCCAGACGTCCTTATTCACAAAGAATGTCACCCATGGATGCAGAGCTGCACTATGCACAGAAAGCAAGATTTTTTCATTGACGTTGAATTTGTTTTCTTCTGGTTATCTGATGGTGGTTGTCTTTTTTGGCACACAGAAATAAACACTGATTTAAATAATCACTCCCCACGTGTGTACTTTTAATCACTCTGAACACAGTTATAGAGCTAAACCTCCCCATGATCCAACTGCGTAGGCTTCACTGGCATGGCACAACTGACTGCACAGTTTGGTTCCCTTGTGTTTCTGAGATTAGCCATCATGATACAGAGACAGACTACTTTATTTTACCCATTATCACTCCTCATGGTCTTGCATTATGTTGTACACAATCCTATAATCCCTCTGCTCCCTTCATCTGGCACTCATCCTCAGAACCCAATATCCAGAATATTGAGTTTCAAGTCATATTTTTGAGCCCGTTAGCTGTCTCTGGAACAGATGGTTAGGTTCCTCAAGCTGCATCTTTCTTCAGTTATTCAAAATGGATTTTGATCAACTTCTGCATTAAGAAACAGGACTTGGTTTTCCAAGGCATTCCTGTCAACTGCATATCTTTGTTATCAGCTGTGCTGGCACTGCCACCTGGGATTTGGAACTCTTAAAGATGATTAGATGCCTGCTTACAGGTTAGACAGCATTGCCCTGTACCTTCAGATGCAATCTGGAATCGAGAACAACTGAAATTCCTACCTGTAATGGGTATTCATGTGCATGATAAAAGTATCCAATTACCACTCCTGCAAAATAAATTAAAAAATTCCAGACAATGACAGATACAATCCTGTGCTCTCTGTGCAGTAGTGTGCCTTGCTGTGAATCCAGCAAGAGGTAAATCTATAGAGGGAGCTGGGTCAGGTCTGGGGTCAACAAAGATGGAGTCTGATCACAGCTGTAGAAAGAAGAAATACACCATCCTGAGGACTGTGAGACTTGGCTCTCCCCTCTTGCTGAAGAATGTGCCTAAAGCAGTAATTTCCTGCATAACCAAATCCTAGTTTCAGTTTTGAATGCCCTTCTCTGTATCATCCATGTGAAGATTTTATTTCATTTTTTTATAATTGTTAATATAGTAAAACACTAACAGGTACCAGTGGCAGAGAAGAAAAAGCATAATGGAACAACATCTTAGAGATGGTATGTATGACAGCAAAAACAAAAGGTTCTTTCATTCTGTGAACAGCTCCCACACAGCAATTAGTGGAAAAGATGAATATTTCAATGTACAGTAGCTACAGCCAACCCACTTGAAATCAGACCGACCACTTTCAGATCCTTGGCTTTCCAGAGAAACGTAGGCATTAAAAACAGGCAGATCAGTTCCACCTAGCACCCACTTGTTTGTCACTTGAAATTGTTTTCAATGAGGAAAAAGAAATAAGAAGAAAATTAGAATGAAATACCTTTGAGGGTGCTGGTCAACTGAACTACAATCCTCTGCAAACTCCACAACCTGCTGCTGACTGCAATACATGTCCCACCATGGTGTGGCCAGTGAGGTGGGAAGATCTCAGGGGAACAGGAGCTTCAGCCTTTCCCAGGCCCCCACATATTAATGTGCCTCAGTGGTGGTATCCCCAAGCCTGATGGGCATGGACAGCCTGACCCTGTTCCTTTCTCTGTCACCCTCACTGTTCTCCTCTGTGCAGTTAAGTCTTTTCATGTATACTTCATAGGACAGAACAGAATAGGCTTAAATTTGTATGAGACATAAGGTAATGATTTCTAATTTTAGGGATCAGTAACTCTGGGATAAGTGGTTTAGAGAGCACATGAAATTGCCATCACTGCAGGTCTTAAAAGCAGGTACAGTACAGTCCTAAGACAAGTATCTGCCAGAGCTCGTGAAAGCAAGCTTGATTTTGCCTTAGAGCAAAGAATGGGCTGGAAGAGCTGCAGAAGGTTCTGCTAACTCTGCCTTCAGTCATTCTAACTTAAAATAAAATGGCAGCCAAAGTGAATCTTTGTGAAAGCAATGTGAGCCTGGCTTCATCTGCACAACTGTCCTTGCCTTCTTCCATTCCTGATAAAACACAAAATGGAGCTTGATTTTCTAAAGCTTTTGCTAAACAAGGGCTGGGGTCCTTGGGACGTTGCTGGCAATGATGGTGAATTGGTGAGGCTTCCTGCAGAGCTGCGCTGGTGGGAAGAGGAGCAAGCAGCGTGGTACGGAGCTGGCTCAGTTCTCAACTGGAGCTGTTGATTCTTTTCTATTATTTGAAAAGCGAAATCTGGAAGTAAAATTTAAAAACCTGTCAACTCGCCCATGGGAAATGCAAAGCGCTGTTTGTTCTAGGAGGGAGGTTAGCTCACTTCCACTCTCCATCATCTGCCTAATAGCTTTTCCAGCTAAACAGGATATCATTTATGTTTCAAGCATGGCATTGTTTAGGTTGTCAGCCAGAATGAAGATGTATAATTTTCGCTGGGCTGAAATAATATCTTCTGCGCTGTTGCTGTTACATTCGCTCTTCTCCGACATATCAGTGCTGACATTCTGTCATGGAATTGAGTGCTGATGTTTTTTGCAGGGAGAGGACATGTACAAAGGCAAATCTGATAGGAAATCGCTCTGCACTTCTGACTCACATCCTGAGGATTTCAGGTGACAGGAATGCTCCCACAGCTCTGGCTGGGAGTGGAGCTGCTGGTGTGCACTGTGTTACCATTCTGATGGTGCCAGTGCTCTCTGCTCACTATCCAGGAAAGCAACAATCTGAAAGCTCCTTTCATTTCTAAGTCACTCTCAGTTATTCCTAAGCTGCTTATTTTGAGCCAGGCGAACACCAGAAAATGCAAAACGCCTGCTCTATTTTAAGCTGATGAAAGAAAGATATCTAAAAGTGTATCTGTCCACATGAGCAATTATTTGATGTCAGATCTCAGTGGGTTGCCAACAGTGGGTTGGACAATGCTGTTGTGGGTAAAGCAAACAAAAAATGATGATAAAACCCCAGAAAAACTTCCCCACTGCCTTACTGCTGCTTAGCCCACCACAAACCCCCACCCTACAGCCCAGCCAAGGACAGCTGCCCAAAGCTGCTCTCTACCTCAATGCATTTACAGCATGCTGATAACCATCAGAGAGATAAATATTACACAGGGTGACAGTTGAAGGTCAGTAGACTTGTTTAAGTTTTCTTCTGGCAGTTTATAAATCTACATGCAGTAACAACTGGCATCATAGGTACATTTATGCTCAAAATGTAAAACTCTTTCTAAATTTAGAAGGTGGTTATTATTAAGAGGACACTGAAAGAAATGTCATTATGTGAAAGGAACTGAGATTAGAAGTCAAAATACCAGGAAGGTAATTAGCCATTGCATAATACTCTGTGCTTTTAACTATCAGAAAGTATTCCACATGTAATGGCACTCTGATGGTTTTAAATCAAATGTATCACTGAGTGTTTCAAGGATGCCCAACAGAATTACGCCTGTTATATGATTTCATTCCTGTATTGTTCCTGTAACAGAAGAAATTCAAGGATAAACCTTAATGTTTATTTGTTTCTCTTTTCTGAGAAATAACAGCAGTATTTCAATCACCATCCTCACACTGAAGCTGGCCAAGGAAACTCTTGGAACAGGATGCAAAAGTGGGGAGAATGGGATGAAAGGTGTTTGGAACCAGTGATGAGTGAGATTGCATCACAGTCAGGCTGAGTCCCACTAACTGTGCTGAACACTCTGCATTCAGACTTTGTAACAAAATGGGAAGCTAGTTTCCTAGGTTTTCACCAACAAGATATCGCTGAAGGCTGCTTCTGACAGCTCATCAGAACCGGCCTTCCACCTCATCTTCAAAGCACTGCAGGATGGGATGGCATTTTTTTGCTCCCAGACATGTTGGTAAGTCTTGTGGGTTTTGGAATTATAATTGGATAACTCACCTTCAGTTCCAAAAGAACAGGACTCAGTTGGGTGCTGCACAGCTTCACCCATCATTCATGTAAAATCTGCAAGATTCAATGACCCACATATTGTTGAGTAATATCAGATTGACAGATACTGAAACCAAGCTCCTGTGCTCATGACTAAAGAAATACAGCACAAGCAGTGCCTTCTGCATCCTTCCTCCTCATTTCTTGATGCTTGGTAGCTCAGAAATCAATGTCTGAAGAAATGGGGAGAAAATGTTCTCTCTGTTTAAGGAGAGATTCAGATGTAGCACATGGAAATGATTCATTCCAGACAGAGCAGAACTGGAAATGGCCCTGGATTTGCTGGTAATTTGGTCTAAATGTGGACGACTGTCTCTGACAGCAGAGCTCTTCTGGGTGTGCATTCACTCTTTCCCATTTAATACTTGTCTGCCTGAAAATGGATTGGAGCAGTCACACAAGTCACACAGCCTGTGAGATAAATATTGGATAAAAACATCATTCTTACCATTGACATCAGCTGCAAGACTCTTTGTCCCCTCATCTTGCCATTATGTGGCATGATATTGGCAATTTCAATTAGAAGATACCAAAGGTTCAGTGCAGAAACAAAGCAACTGCATGCTCCCATCCCTGCCAGACTGCTGTTCCTATAGCAGGTGCTTGTTTCCCAACACAAAGGTGATGCTCAAAATGAGAGGATGAGGAGTTAAGGTCATGAAAGTATTGCAGTGCTCTTCAGTCAAATGGACAAGGTTTTCTGTGAAAGCAACAGCAAGACACGATGGAAGAAAACTGTATTTTAGATAACTCTGGTTATAGCTGCAGATTCTGGCTTCGTTGCTGGAGGAGAAAAAATCCTCCTTCACCTTTATGTCAACAGCAGGCAGACTACAAGAAAGGCTATTGAGAGTCACTGGCCTGGAAGGAATAGACTTAGATGGAGCTGGGCAGACTGCTAAGGATGGACAAGTGGCTGCCAATGAGACTCGTCTGGAGTGGAGCTCTTAATCTGAGATTCACCTTTTTAAGACAGGATGCCACTGCAGAGTCTACCAAAACTGAAGACTGGCTCCACCTACCAGGACAGACAAGCTGTTCTGTATCTCTCTATTGTTAACAACCCAAGAACATAAATGCCAGTTTGCCCCGTGGATAGGCAGCAAGATACATCAGCCAGCAATAAACAGATGGCAATGCTGCTGGGAGAGACCATTAAAGCAAGGGTCGAAACTGCATTTGAGACAGAAATAAAAAATTAAGACAATTAAATAATTCTGTGCAGCAGCAATACAAATAAAACAGAAGAGGTTGGCTGATGGAGCCATAGCCTCCTCTGTATCAATCCCGAGCTCCTACTGCTCCAGCTACAAAGCAGTTTGACATATTTGAGTAAATAACAATCAACTCTGCACGACCAGTGCATACTGAAATAATGAAAATGGGCTGCACGGGATAATTACAATGTTAGCAAATCAATTTATTTAATAGGAGTTAAGATTTTGGCTGTGTTCTCCATATTTTGGGATGGTGCAGAGCAAATGGTTCTGAAAGAGATTTTTCTGAGTGGGTGACACTGCACAGCACATGGTAACGACTTAAGTCAGCAGTCACACTGCATTAAAACAGAAAATTTGCATTAAAAAGTACAGCTGAATGATACACTTTCGAGTGCTGTACTAGCACAATTTTGCAGCAGGGAGTTCAGAAGGAGCAATCCTCTTCCGTGAAGCATGGTACTCCAAACACTGCTCTGAATTACCCCAATTGCTTTTCCCTTTACTCCATAAGACGGAGTTCTAAAGTACCACCTTGGAGTTGTTTACTCTTTGCAATAATTATGCCATTCTTTTCCTTTCTAGATGGATATTCAAATCTGAAAGCCATTGGAATTTGAGCTAAGATTGCAGTGTGTTTCCCCCTGCCGGGTTTGCACCCATGAAACCAATGAGAGCACACAGAAATTCATGAAAGAAACGTTGGAATTCTCCCATTACAGATTGTGTATCTGATGCTTTCTACCCGCCCTTCCATTTTCCTGCATTTCCTTCAGTCCAAAGGATGTTATTTTGTGTGTGTTTCAAAATAATATCTTGCACCTCCTAACAATCAACTAAGAAACATCTCACACTCTATAAAAAGAACCTGGCCCCAGTGAAATCCTATCAGCTCTGTAGGAAGAACTGTGAGAAATTAAAGAGCTTCTGTCTGCCATATTCTATCAGGAAGGCGATAAGTTGGGGGAAATACAGTCTTTCAATGGGAAGGAAAGTCAAGCAGAATTTCTCACTGCTGTGAAGTTGATGAGAAATAGGTACTGTGCCCTGACAGAGAGAGGGCAGGAAAACGTGCTCCCATCAGTGCAGGCTCATACAGCGTGAAGCACCAGCCTGAGCATATAGTTCATATAGTATATACACTTAATATAGGTTCATGTATTTAATTCAGGTCCAGTTCTGGATAAACAGTGCACAAAGTACCAGCAGTAAGCAGGATTTTAAGCCGTTGCTCTGTTCTGGGGTTGCTTTCCTGTACAAAATGAAAGGGCAGATTCAACTGAACCTCAGATCCCATGTTATCAGCCCATATCTGTTGGATCTGAGAGCTCTGGGACTGCTTGAGGTTGGGATCTATGCTGCCAGCTGAGCTTTCTTGCACAAACCAACCCCTTGTGCAAATCAAGACAAGTAAGGAGCTTCTTTTAGCTCAACCCCAGCTTTAGTTAAACACCTGATGTTTCACTCAGATGCTGCCCTTGAGAGCTCAACACTTGGTGGATAGCAATTAGTTCCTAATGTTTGCTGATACTCTGCTTCACCTACACAGGAAACCTAAACATTTTATGTAAGTATCTGACAATAAGCTGTCACAATCTGCTTTAGTTGCTGAACTCTATATTAAATATAATGCACAGTACTATGCTGGTGTAGGTGGACAACATAATCAGACATCTTCAAAGGCACCTAAATCTGTGAGCAACCTACGTACTGTGCCTGTATAAAGGGACATATTATGGTTGATCGTGACAAGAACTCCTCTTCTAAATGCACTGGCAAAAACATAATTAGAATCTTTAACCCCCAAATTCCCTCTATATCAGTGACTCCTTCTTCCACCTGGCCATAGCATGGGTCTGCTTTCCACAGCATCTGATAACCACAGCAGAGCTCTGCTTGGGATTGGAAGAATGGAATTTAGAGGATTTCTTTTTTTCTCTAAATGAAACAAGCTTAATTTGTGTGTGCACAGCTAAAGGGCCATAAGACTGCTTTACTGTTTTGAGCAGACAATGTTCTCCACTCCAGCGTCGCAGCTGAAGAGCAGTCTGGAGGAAAAACTCCTGCTATCACTCTTCATCTTCAAGATGTTTTATAACTCAGCCCTTTGACATCCTTTCCTCTTTCGTTATTCAGAAATAAGCTTTCTTAATTTCTGGAGATTTAATCCAACAGGTCCCATTCCTTGTCCCTTAATTTATGGTAAAGTTAATCAGAGGTTTCTCACAGAGCAGAATTTCAGATTTGACTGTTGACTCATCTAAAGACAAGAAAACCCATCGCACTAACACGTGTGATTGAGACAGCACCATGAAAAGTGATTTTTCTCTTAACAGACTTGAATCATCAGTTGTACCATTCAAAGCCTCTAAATACGACAACTATTGCAGCATAGTAGTAGGCTTCCACGCTGCAGCTATCTGTAAGCCTGCTCAAACAGCAGTGTAAATGGTGGCTTTTGTTGTCAACTAGGCTGCTTCAAGGGACAAACATAAACTTTCATGTAAGTGCCAGCAGGATTACGGATATTGCCTTTTGGAAAGGCATTGCATTTCAGTGATGAGAACACCAATCAGAACACAGGCAGGAACAGGCTGTCTCTAAGGCTTTTTTAACAAATGCTATCTATAATTTGACATATATATATATTTAATCTGCCATTAAGGTACACTGTATAGTTTTATGTTAAATCAGTAAATTCTGTGCTTACCTGTACTATTCAGAAAACGATGTCAGGTTTGCATTTTATTTCCTTTCCAGAATATTTTAGAAAATATATGTAAACATTTGGTGGGCTCTTTGTGAATCCTGCTAATACAGTAAGTATAACGCAATACGTACTTGCCAGGTACCTCCAAGAAAAAGATACCATTTCTGCTAGGATCTTTAAAGAAACCCTCTTTCCCTTTTTTCCTCCTCCCTCCCTGCTCCACTAGCTGAAAAGCCAATAAAAAAATTCTCCACCTCCTACACAGTTCAGAAGAAGATCTGTGTGCATTTATCCTAGGCATGTTTGGAGACCCAGAAGGGGATGAAAGTAGTTAACGTGCAACGGGAATCTTCACTTCAGGCTCTAACCTGCACCTCTGTACTGACCTTGCTGATATGCTGCAAGCTAAATATTAGACAATTTTTTGATCGAATTAAGTCCAGCCTGAGGAGAAGAAACAGTTAAAGAAATGTCTCAAGTATACTTGCATCCATCTAATCAGACATTGTGTGCAGCTACAAATGGTACAGAACTGAAATCAATCACTGATAATGAAACAACAAATGAAAAATGGACCGAAGACTCCTTTCCAGGATTAGAAATACTGTGCACAATTTATGTTACATATGCTGTGATCATTTCAGTGGGTCTCCTTGGAAATGCTATACTCATCAAAGTCTTTTTCAAGATTAAATCAATGCAAACGGTTCCAAACATCTTCATCACCAGCTTGGCATTTGGAGACCTGCTGCTTTTATTAACTTGCGTGCCCGTAGATGCAACACGGTACATTGTGGATACCTGGATCTTCGGAAGAATTGGGTGCAAGCTGCTGTCTTTCATCCAGCTAACGTCAGTTGGAGTATCAGTGTTCACGCTGACTGTTCTCAGTGCTGACAGGTGGGTCTGATGCATCTGATTTGCCTCAGGTGTGAAGTTAGGAATGAATAAAAGAGCAGAGATGATTGTTTTGTACAGTATTAAATGGCATACTGTGACTCTCCCATTTAACTTAAAAAATGTGTTAGAAAACTTGGAGCAGTTCTTTTTAATGAAGTGAAGTGAGAAAAAGTCTTTAAAACTTCTGACCTTTTATTAGCTTGAAGTACAGCATGATTTATTTTTTTTTCTCTGTTGCACAGAAAAAGTAAACTGTTTAAGGCAGGGAAAAGACAGTATATTGGTGCTATCTAGTGGTGCTCTAAAGTAGTCGATGGAGATGAAAAATAGAACTGAAAATAATGGAGCGGAAATCCTTTGTCTTACTGTCTGAACTCAGTGAGGCTCTAAAACCTTACAGCTGAAAGGTTTGACATGTGGGATGGAAAGCCAAAAGGAAACTCAGCATAGACTGTGAGACAAACTACTTTCCTGATGCTTCTGATTGATGGCTACTGCAATGCTATAGTAATTTTCAGCTTGGTGAGTGCTTAGTGTGAGGTAAAACACCACAACTCAAATGTTTTCTCTGCTTTGTGCTCACAGCTTTTATACTTCTTCCAGGGACACTTTAAAACAGATGTCCTGAAATTAAATTCAGGTTACAAATGAAGCACAGTTGGTAGGGATCGATGCTCCCATCTGACTTGTGTCAGGAGTTGCTGAATAATCTGTTTTCAGTGTACCTCCTTTCTGAATGAATGATATTATGATGAGATTTCAGTCCAATCAGCACAAGCTGATTATTTTATCAGTTAGTATTTAGTATTTTAGTATTAGCAAAGAAAAGATTCTCATTTTACATGCCAGCAATAGAAGACTGCATGTAACAGCAAGTAGTTCATGTGTGCAGACATTAAATCCCAAGCCATGCTACTGCTACTGTGCTCTGACAACAATATCAGCCAACATAACACTGGCTGTATTGGGTCAGACTAAGCGTCATGTGGGACTGTACACAGAGTCCAGAGGTGGTAATACAAGGACAAGAAAAGGCAGATAGGGAGAATACGAACATGGTGATGATACAGCATTATATCTATTCTCTAATCCACCAGACGACCTCCAGAGCATATGTAGTTTCTGTCTGCTTTGTAACCTCAATGGATGTCTCTTCTTCACCCTTGTTCAGCGTCTTCTTGAACTTGTTTAGCAACGACTTGCACTGACCCTTTCTTTCTCTCTGCTTGTTTTGGTTTGGTTTTGTTTTGTTTTCAATGTCACTTCATTTGATAGCCCCAACTCTTGTGCTGAAAGAATCAACAACTCATATCAGTCCTCTCCAGGCCACCCATTTTATGTTCCATCCTTAGTATGTTTTTCTGAGATAAGGTGTGCAGAACCGCACATGGTATCCGTGACTTGCCTGAACCAGAGATATAGGGAATTGCACAATATCTCTTTTTTTCTCACCATTGTTTTCCTAACAGTTCCTAACATTTAGATGAATATCAAGCTGATGTTTTCATTGAACTATCTATCACAGTTCCAAGGTCTTAGTCCCGCACAAAGTCAGCTTGGCATCCATCACTGGAGCACTCGCTTCCATATTTGATTCTTCATAGTAGCTGTTGTGAAAGTACTCCACACTATGTTTTCACAGGATAACTATATGGTAAACTTAGTTCAGAACATAAATCATGTACATGATTAGTTCCAGTACTCTAGAAGAACTTAAGGTTGATAAAAATTGGGTTAAATGATAACACAATGATAAATGACAGTCCAGCAGGCAGTTTTCTATTTAAACTTGCCTAGAGGAGAATGAGAAAACCAGCTCTAGATTGTGCAAAATGGTACAACTATGCTGCCTTGTTCTCTGGATCTTTTTTTCACAACATCTCCTTTCATGCCAGTCTGGTGCCCCCCTGGAAGGTCCTCTTCTGTCTTTTGTCTTCTCTTTCCGTGTCCCTTTTCCACACTGATTTTCACACATCCATATATTCACCCAAAGTTTCTCATATTTGTGACTCAGTCCACATGTGGCTGAATCACAAGCCATGAATCAACAGCAGTATTAGCTCATATTTTATAAATGTGAATGAACTCCTGAGCATTGCTTTGAGTAAGATTACTATGAACACTGAGGAGAACATACATGCTTGGTTTCAAGTATTCATAAGCCAGTTCTCATACTAATTCCCTTATTTAACTTTTGGTGCAGTGCCATGAAAATAGGAGAGATGATCACAAAAACAGGAGAGATTATTCCTTTTACTGATTCTAATCCAAACAGTAGAAGGCACCTTTACTTAGGAAGGCCTTGATGATGAGTTCTGCAAGCCAGCTCATTAAAATAATACATTCAAAATCAACCTTTGCATTTCCATCTGAATCACAAAGAGCTACTATCTGTTCCATTTCCAAGATGATTGTTACAACCTTAGCCAAAAAGAGAGATGCTGTTATCTGCAGTGAGTGTGCATGATCAGAGCTTGCACTACTACTGTACTTTGACAGTGGCGTTGGTTGCTTCTAGGTACAGAGCCATTGTTAAGCCCCTGGAGCTGCAGACCTCGGACGCACTCCTGAAGACCTGCTGTAAAGCTGGCTGTGTCTGGATTGTCTCCATGGTACTTGCCATCCCCGAGGCTGTTTTTTCAGATTTGTATTCTTTCAGCAACCCTGAGAAAAATGTAACGTTTGAGGCATGTGCTCCTTATCCTGTATCTGAGAAGATACTGCAGGAAGTGCACTCCCTGGTTTGCTTCCTTGTGTTCTACATTGTGCCACTGGCTGTTATTTCTGTCTATTATTTTCTTATTGCCAGAACTTTATACAGAAGTACATTCAACATGCCAGCAGAAGAACACGGTCATGCCCGTAAGCAGGTAAGTTATGATCAAGCAGCAAAGTGTCAGTTTTTCCAGAATCTAACATGCTGATTGATGTCTTCATTCCTGAGTGCAAAGCCTTTTCCTGACAGTATGCACAAACAGATGAGTAAAATTCTCCATAAAACCATATTAGCAATTCAAATTCAGCTGTGTGCTTACGCACATGCTTATGACTCATAAACTCAATTGTGAGTGTACACGGTTTCCTAAAGAGAGATAGCGTTTGCTTTGCTTTATTATGATCCTATTAAACTCAGGAATCAACTGAGTTGAATTCTAAAGTGTAAGACCTCATCCTTGTTACCTGACACGTCAAGCATTGTGCTTTCAAACCCTGCACTAGATGAGATTCCCATGTGGTTTATAATGGAAAGGGAATGTGCTCCGCAATCGAAAGACTTCCTTAAGAATTATAAAGTATCTTTATTTTCTTTTTTCCTTCTTCTTCCCCCACCCCTCCCCCTTTTTTTTTCCTCTGCTGTTTTGCTTTTTTTTGGTCACTAATGCATTTAAACTCCTCTGAAAATCAGCACCAACTACATAACTGTTATTAATTGCCATTAATATCAGATATGCATTATTTTCTTGTAGATTGAATCCCGCAAGAGAGTTGCAAAAACAGTGCTGGTGCTTGTTGCTTTGTTTGCCTTTTGCTGGTTGCCCAACCACATCCTCTACCTATACCGTTCTTTTACATACCATGCTTCTGTAGATGCTTCTACCTTTCATCTGATAGTTACTATTTTTTCCCGTGCCTTGGCCTTCAGCAATTCCTGCGTCAATCCTTTTGCTCTTTACTGGCTGAGTAAAAGTTTCCGCCAACATTTTAAGAAGCAAGTCTCGTGCTGCAAGGCCAAGCTTCGCACAAAGCCTCCCAGTGCTCCCCACAGCAATTCACCCCCCAGAGCTCTGTCGGTCACAGGCAGCACATATGGCTCAGAAATCAGCGTTACCCTGCTGACAGATTACAGCATCACAAAAGAAGAGGAAAGTGTTTAGTTCGTCGGTGAGGAAGAAGGACAGAAGCTGAGTGTTTGCAGTCAAGTCACTACTGTCTGCATCATGGAAGGAGGTGCCATGCCTTGATCTGCCTCTGGAAGGATTTTCATCAGGAATTCCTAAGTTTTTCAGAATCCACAACAAAGAAAGCAAAGTGTATGTGAGAAGAAGCTAAAGAGGCTGACATTTTCAGTGTGAGCTCAAAGGAATTGCTCATGTGCCCAAGCATGAACATGCACCCTTGGCTGAGGTTTGTGTGCTAAGCAGAACAGGAGACAGCAAAACTGCTGTGAGGATTGGCCATGGGGATTGCTTTGTTCTCGGTGATTTGTTCTTTCACTTGTGACTGGAAGCTCCCTTCCATCAAGTACCTGCACCTAAAGCATGAAAGCAAAACCATGCATATTGATCAAACCATCAGCTTGGCAGGTGTTTGGTTTATTTCCTTTCTTGTCCCAGATACTGAAAATTGATACATGCATTGGGAAATAAGCTAAAATGAGAGAAAGGTAAAGCTTGTAGCACGGTGTAATAAAAGGAAAAAGCATTATTGTCAGATCCACATTACCCTTTGCTCCACCAGAGACTCTGAAATTCTGGGCAGGAGCTGACTGCAGTGAAAGGGATGCTCTCTCTACATCATAATGAACCAGCAGGTCACTGTCTGTCCTGGTCAGCGATAATCATCTTTAGCCACATTTGTAAAATTCCTTTTGATCCACAGATAAACATATCAACAAGAACAGTGTTCTTCACCGCTATAGTGATTTTACATCAAGAGTTGCAGTTTGGATTTGCAATGCACTTTCAAAGCAAACTGCCCTGACATCCCTGCCTGCCTTACTTTGTTCTGTCTCCCAGAGCAGCCTTGGGTGCACAACTTTGATTTCTTTCAGAGGAAACTATTCAGCCCATGGGAGCAGACGGGAGCTGACAGCCCTCAGAAGTGTAGTGCATGAGTGCCAAGATGATCACTTCCCTCCACAGACTCTCCCCTGCTGCAGCGCCCTGGTTGGCCATGTGGCCATTTCTAAATCACCTGCACATTTCTAAGCATGCTGAGAGGGCTGGGTTTTTCCATTGTACTAGCTGTTATGAGAATAGCCTTCTCATCTCACATCCACTCGTTCTGATAACACAAGTCAGTGATGGCCTATCACAGGCAGCCTCTATATCCCTAGAAAGCACAGCAGCTTGTCAGGAAATAACAGGAAGCAAATCTTCCAACCCCACCTTACAAAAGTGTTGCATGACACTTGTTTTTATTAAGCTGTGTACCCTGAACAGAAATTTTGTTCTGTGGGGGCTGGTGGTTAAAAAAACCACAGTGGATTTTCCATAAAGTAAGGGACTTCTATCTCAAAAAAAGAATGCGTTCGTTATGAGATGCAGAAAATCTCTTTGCAGTCCCTCTCTTCTGACTGCCCTTGTCAGAATAATAAAACCAAACTAGAAATCCCCAAGGTGTTGGAATTCAACCTCTGTAGCCCTCTTAAACCAGTTTAATGATAGCCCATCAAGCCTGGCCTCGTATTACTAATCTCTTCACATTACTTGCTGCAAGGAGATAAGCACTAATTATTCAAATGGTGCCTCCATTTTATTGCATCAGTTGTACACCACGATAGGATCACAGCAGTAAATGGAAACCTAACAGCACAGAAATGCAATTTGTGGCAAAGTGGACTCCAGAGACCTTATTTTTGCATTTTGTCTGAACAGAACACATTCCTTGGTACTATGCTACATACAAGTATGTACATATTGCATTGATATTTTCCCATTCTCGTTCTGTTTAGTGGAACTGCACAGTGAGATAAAGATGAGTAAATAAGCCTACGCCTTTAACAGCCCCCTTTTCTCTTCCTAGATCTTTCTACAGAGAATTCTAAATAAAAGAAAGATCAACAAACATCGCACTTCCTTACACCACTCTTGATTCTTGCTTATTAAAGCCTTTAGCAAATAATCTGCCACATGTTTCTGGACTTTACAGTTTGTCCAAGGGCATATTTCCCACTGCAGAATCCATGCTATACAGTAGGCCTTAGAAACCCCTGCTTCCTAATTCACCACTTTCTTTGCTTTGCATGCAGATACTTTTAGCTTGTGTAACGACTCCTCCAGCTGGATGGTCTATCTATTGCTCATACACTGTACCCGAAAATTGATGTTTTTACTACATGCTGCACATATTTCAAGCCATAATTTAAATACTCCATGTACCTTATGCTTCAATAATTCTATACTTTCAAACCTTCATGAGATGTTGAATTACAGTGATATATTGGACAATATTTATTTTTATCTGAACAATCCGATGTTACCCATTGCATCTATTTATCCAATATAACCATCCATAAAACATCTCTGTGTTACCATTCAGGGATAAGGGTTGCTTCATTTTCTCAGCACTGAAAAACAGCTCTCTCAGCCCTAAGTAGTACAAATGTAATTCTACAAAAGAATATAGGAAGGATGTCTATTTACAGAACTATTCAGTGTCACTTAGCAAAGAACTGGTGTGAAGAGTCTGAATTTTACTACTTATACCCACAATGAAATAATATGCAGAAGAGAGGTACTAAATACAGAAAGGCAAGACTGTAAAAGGACTTGTTCATATGGAGTTTTACTTGGTAAGTAAATACTATTTTTAGGGTTTGGCTTTTTACAGTTTGTTTTATACGTACACATTGCCAGATTTCAGATTCAGATGTAACAAACAATGTTTTTGTTAGCAACAGGTTAAGTATGAGTGCTCTAATTTGTGCTTTACACACACACACACAAAGAACAGGAGAATGTCAAAGCACGGGTACTGTAAAACAAAGTGTATCTCCAGCAAATGGCAATGACTGTTAAAGTCACTTTATGAAACTACAACCACTTTATGGCTCGCCCTCTTGTTTCCAAAGAAAGCATCATTTTGTTTTACACAGTTAAATATGGGCTGCCTACTGATGGTCATGCGTTTCTGCTAAGAATAATGTACTTAAAGAAGCAGCTAAATTTACTCACAATTACAGGACATGTACATTTCAGTCAAGGGTACTTAGAATTAAAAAAAGAAAAAAAAAAAGAAAAAATAATAAGGTACAGGCTCTCATTTAGTTATGGCTTCTGCCACAGCTGATCCACTCAGTGAAAGGTGAACTATTCAGAGGGATTTCCCCTGTCATCTTAGGAAGGAGTATTTAATTTCTAGCACATCTACATCCAGCAGTGTTTTCACGCTCTCATTAGCCTGCGTGTAAGAGCTGCAGGCCCCAAGCCCAGGGAAAGTACACAGGAGTAACCTCTCTGTAATCAGTATTTAATGCCTCCCAGATACGACATAGCAAAGCATCTTCTTAAGAAATGAAGTGTTACATGTTTACCTATCATCAAGTGAATTGCTGGTTCTACTTTAATAAATATCAGAATGCTTTATTAAGCCAAGATCTTGGTACTTTTAGTAGGTGGCATCTCTGGAACAACATTCAGTACTGATGAATCAAGATTTCCTTTTATCACTTAGAAAAGTCAAACACAGATACAAGATCATAATTAGAATACAAGCTAATGCCTTCTTTTACTGTTTGCTTTGAGGTATTTTGTCATTTACAATGTCATTTCCTGACATTCCATCCCCAAAACCTGCAGCTCATCCTTCCCCTGGTGCAGCAGCTGTGCTTGTGCAGCCATGAATTCAATTATTCCAAGAGTGCGATTGAGGCAAATGAAAGAAAAATTACCAGTTTTCAGCTGAATTAGCTCCCTGAGCTGGCTCACTGTGCAGTTGTTACTTGAGATGACAAGAACAGATGGCAGTGACAAGGTAAGAAGCTACTGGATGTCAGCTGTTCTGCAGTAGCTGCCTTCACGCATGGCGTTCCCTGTGGGAAGTGAAAAGGAATCCGATGTAGTTTGTCCTCATCTCTGCAGCAGAATTATACAGACCAGACTCACCATGCATGAACTGCTGTTTGGTAGCTGGATAACCTGGCTGCACACAGCCATGCTCTTTCTTTTAGCAGTCTGTGGGGATTAAATTTGGATGTCCTACTCCCCAGAATAGTGCTTGGATGACTTTAGCATTTAAAGCTGTGATTATCATACTCCCAAACATATATCCAATTCAAACCTTGCAAATAAATACTTAGGCCTATTGAACCGGCTTTCTCTTCATGTTACCACCTAAGAGTGGAAACAGAATGAGTGGGCATCAAACCTCAGCAGCTGACTCACCGATTATTTTTTTCCTCCCAAACATCAATACAGGCTGCTCTGATCTTACTGGTGTCAGCAACATACAAAGGACAGTAACCTGACCTACATTTAGATGCATTTTCTTTTTCAAGTAAGCACAGCTTACAACGAGCCTCCCATGCACCCCACTAAAATGAACTATGTCAGAGCTAATACAAACTGCTCTTAAGCCGTCAGATCACAGAATCACAGAATTATCAAGGTTGGAAAAGACCTAGAAGATCATCTAGTCCAACCATTACCAGTACTTCCAGGCTAAATCATATTCCTCAGCACCACATCCAAGCGTTTCTTGAACACTCCCATGGTTGGTGACTCCACCACCTCCCTGGGCAGTGCATTCCAGTGCCTCACCACCCTTTCCGAAAAGTAATACTTCCTAATGTCCAGCCTGAATCTCCCTGACACAGCTTAAAACCATTCCCTCTAGTTCTATCGCTGATTACACGAGAGATCATAAGCAGTCACACAACAATTTGTGGATGACTATTGGAATAGCCCCGCCAAGAGAAAATTCCTGAAGCATGAAAGAAGACATTAACTAGGCTGGGTGTTCTTTGTGTAACAGCCAAAGAACTGAAAGTCTCTATTTATATCCATAGCAATGTTATCTGGCTGCCTGCTGACCATCCAGTTAGCTATGCCAGTCATTCCCTACTGAGCTTCAGATGCTCAGAACCGTATCTTTGATTTGATTATCATTGCAGTCTATCAGACAGCACGGATATATTGGTCTGTGGTACTTATTTCCAGAACACTTCTACACAGAGCATCATTTTGCTTTCTGAATGGAAAGGCTGCCACTGAGTCACCCGGCGGCCTGCCCTGCTGCCAAACACACCTACATTGTTGTAAGTGTGCTTTCATCCCGTGAGTGAAGCGGCCGCAGCTCCCACACTCTATCAGCTCAGGCAGGTCTATTGCCCACAGCAGCCCTCACTACCTCCACCTGAGGCGCCATAACTACCACAACACCCGCCCCATAACACACAGGCCCCACCTCTTCCTGAGGTGAAGGAAGCGCGGGTTGGGGGCTGGTTCCGCTTCTGCGCGCTGTGAGGTGCGGCCGTCGGTCACGGCCGGTGCGGGGCTGACTGTGCGGTGTGTGTCTGCGGGTCCCCGCGGGTCCCTGCGCGCTCCCGGTCCCGCCGCTCTGAGGGGCGGTGCCTCGGTGGGCGAGTAGGCCCGAGCGTGTAGGCCCGGAGCGGCCCCTGCCTTCCCTCTCAGCGCTTAGGCCCGCCGACCGGGCCAGGATGAGCGGAGAGGACGGCAACGAGGAGTTCTACCGGCAGCTGCAGCTCCAACAGCAGTACGAGACCGAGCGCGGCGGGGAGGGCGAGGCCGACCCCTTCACATACGTGGATCCGGCCGATGGAGCCGCCTACGAGTGGGATCGGGAGAAGAAGGCCTGGTTCCCCAAGGTGAGGCCTCCTGGACACGGCTCTGAATGGAGCGGCCTTTGATGCTCCTAATTTAGTGCTACTTTCAATTCTTATGTGTGGCAATCTTTGTCTCGCTGGTCGAAGTGGAGCAGTTGAGTAGCTAATATAGAGGCCCAGATGAGAAACAACAAAGTGCATTCTTTTTCTCTTTTATTATTATCTGGAAAGCATGCAAGTGTAAAGATTTTTTTCCCTTTCCTGAGACGTTGCACTTGAAAATTAAGCGTATTTGACCACAGAGATTTTGAACAGACCAGAACCATTACAGTTTTCATTATTTTTTCCAAATATTCAACGTATTTGACATCAGTTTAACTTGGTGAGCCAATCTACTGACCTGCAGGCAGAATACTGTTGTTACTATGTAACAGTGAGAGGTAACTACTTCACTTCCAGGTATCGAACTGCTTTATAATGTGAATTTGGTAAATCTGCTGTGCAAGTTTGTGTTTGTGACCATGAATCTGTGAATCTAAGAATGAAACCAATTATGTGCTGCTTGTGTGTGTATAAACTTAGCAGTATATCCATGCTATGTATAGCTTAAGGAGGGTTAAAGCCATGTAAAAAGTCCAGGCTGCAAAGAGGAGCAGCAGATAAGTGGGGATCCCTGGCTTCTTGGCAAGGGATGCATCCAATAAGCACAGTGCATTCTGAAAGGGTTCTCCCCTCACTCCTGTTTCTTTCCCTCTTTCTCATATATTTTATCTATCTTCTCCTCTCAGAAGCATTAATCTTTCCTAAGATGAGTTCCTTATCTCATGTTTGATCGGGTGGTTGGTTGTTTTTTAAGAAGCTCGATACAGCTGGTGGCTGTGAATATTTAACTTGAGCTACTGCCAACCTGAATTAAGGGCTGTGCCGGTTTCTGATGTGAGGAATAGCTTATGAAGCCCTTCTCTCAAGTTTGGAGAAACGATGTAAGAACAGAAAGGTTCATTAATAAATATGATTCACAGTAAAAGTTAATAAATAATCATAGTGCAGCACTGTGTTATAGGTAGGTCAGCGAGCTAGGTGTTACCATATCTCAGGTTACTTTGGCTAATGATCTATAGGCTAGAATAGTGAGTGCTTCTCCACTTTGGGGACTTCACTGCTGTGTGTTTCAAAGCAGTGTATAGAGATTTTATTAGCTGAAAGAGAGAAAAAAATTGGAAAGATGCAGTTACTTCTGTTATCTAATGATTTTTCTTTCAGTGCTACTGTATCGGTAGGTGCCACCTTCTGATTGACCTTCACAGAGACAGCACAAAGTTACTGATTGAGTTCATCGGCTATCCATGCTTGTTATGAAAAAACACACGTGGGATGTTTTCTGTAAGCCTGAAGTATCTGTTGTTCATTTGGATAATTAATTCCTTTCCACTTCAGTGTAATTAGTGGTTAATTATATGATAGCATGTCCTGTAGTATTGTGTTTCTTTTCCTATAAGCTTAAGTGCCCCAAACTGTAGAACAGTGGGCATAGAATTAGAACTGATCTCTTATTCATGCTGTTTGTCACCAGAACCAGGTTGAAGCCCTGAACCTGTATAGGATCATAGAATCACCAGGATTGGAAAAGAGCTCTGAGGTCATCCAATCCAACCATCCATCTGTCACCACTATCTCCCCACAAAACCATGTTCCTTAGTACAACACCTAAGTACTTCTTGAACATGTTTAGATGTTGTACTTAATTTGTTTGTGCTTGCAAGAAGATATTTCAAAGTGAAATCGTTGTAATGGTGTAAGTAGTAGTATGACCCCATGTAATGTAAGAAAGATCTTTGATATTGGCTGCTAAAACATGACAGTCTGGTGCGTGGTAGGTCATATACTAAGAATAAATGTAGCTTTATGTAAGAATGTGGGTCCCCTAAAGTTGGAAATGGTATTGCTGGGTAGAAGTGGCTCATTGTTGGAGGTTTTATCACTAACTTCTCAGTAGGTTCTCTGATAGAAAAGAATAATACTATTCACCAGAAGACGGCCTTTTTAATTCTCTGGATTTCACCAAGTGTGCAGCTAAGAGTGCTCAGGTTGCATTTGACACAAGCAATCTTTATTTGAATGCATCTATTTTTTTTTCCTTGTCCTCTAAAGATCATTGTACTCCTTGTTATTGACACTGTGTGATGCTGTGCTGTAAGAGCAGCTGCTTGTGATCATAGCAGAGGTTGTGCTGCCAGTGCAGGAGCTGTGTCATGCTGTGCTTCTAAGCAATGTGGAGCTCCACAGCATTTTGCGTTATTCGTGGCAAGCCTGTTACTGTCAACAGTGTATTTTTTCAGAAATAAAGGTTTGAAACATTAAACTCCAAATCACTGGAAGTTATGGAAGTGCATTATCACTGCTGACACTTGCTGCTGTCCATTGCGTCGCTCTTACAGTAGCTTGTTGGAATGGAGTTTTGTTCCATTTGAATACAGATGAAGCAAGTGCAGTATAAATCAAAGGTTAAGACACACTGAAATGCTTTTTTCCTGAGTACCTTCAGAAAATACTTTGTTATGCAGTGGTGCTCATAAAATCAGTTATGATATGTTATCTCTAAATGTACTGGGGCTATTCCAGATACATGTATGGACTGTGAGAAGGACTCCTTGAGAGTAGCTCTGCTGAGGGGTCCCTGCAGGTGAAAATGGCTGTTTACAAAGGTGGATAGTGATAGGACAAAGGGGAATCGTCTCACACTGAGACAGGGGTGGCTTACATTAGATATTAGGAAGAAGTTTTTCACACAGAGGATGGTGACACCCTGGAACAGGTTGCCCAAGGAGGCTGTGGATGCTCCATCCCTGCAGGCATTCGAGGCCAGGCTGGATGTGGCTCTGGGCAGCCTGGGCTGCTGGTTGGCGACCCTGCATATAGAAGGGGATTGAAAACAGATGATCATTGTGGTCCTTTTTCAATCCAGGCTATTCAGTGATTGTATGAAAAACTTAAAGTGAACCAGCAGAATGTGCTTGCAGCCCAGAAGGCCATCAGTAATCTGGCCTACAGCAGAATAGGGGTGGCAGCAGGGTGAAGGAGCTGATTGATTGTCCTTCTGTGCTCGTGAGTCCCCATTGGAAGTGTGGTGTCTGGGTTTTGGACCCCCAGCACAGGAGGAATGTGGAGACACAAGGATGATCAGAGGGCTGAAGGACCTCTCCTATGAGGACAGCTTGAGGGAGCTGGGCTTGTTCAGCCTGGAGGAGTCTCTGGGGTGGACTGTTAGCAGCCTTACTGTATATGAGGGGGACTTTTCAGTGGGAGAGAAATCAGCTTTCAACATGTGTAGTGACAGGACAAAGGAAAATGGTTTTTAACTGGAAAAGGGGAGATTTCTCTGTGGAAGGGGGATGAGGTGCTTGCACAGGCTGCCTGGAGAAGTTGTAGATGCTCCATCCTTGGAGGTGTTCGTGGCCTGGTTGGTTGGGGCCCTGGGCAACCTGATCTAGTGCCTGATTTAGTGGTTGGTAACCCTGCCCATGGCAGGAGAGTTGGAACTAGATCATCTTTGAGATCACTTCTAAGTCAGGCCATTCTGTGGTTCTGTGCTGATCTCTTTGCATGTTTTTGCTAGTGACTAGTTCTAAAATTTACTTGGCTGAATGTACTGGAATCATCGGTAGTTCATTTGTTCCTTGTCTTTTAAAGATAGACAGAAGGTGATCTTATTTGTTACCCAATTAGAATCTTTTTCTAGAAAAAAAATGAGCTAATTATTCATCTATTAGCAAGAACATGAAGTAGAGTCTGAAGCCTGATAAACAGTGTGTCAGTATACAACTCTGTTCAAGTGCAGTATTTATTGCCTGTCACCACAAATATATTTCATCTCTGTAAGTGTTTCTGTGAAAAAGCAGATGCCTGCAAATGTCAGTCATTCATCATCTTTGGGTAAGCTGTTGGCTTACTGTCAGTGTCACTATATCTCTTCAATGTGGTAAGGACTGCTTGCTTTCTATCCTTGAAGCTGTGCCAGTTGAAGCTGAAAGCAGAAAGGTTTGCTTGAAAAAGGTAGAACTTTTGAAATTAAGGACTTTGTGCTGTGTGGCATTAATGTGTGAATGGAGTTGAGGAAATACCTGAACTCGTAGTTCTTGCTGTCTGTGTGGCTTTTTACAAAGATGATTCATTATTTTCTGCAGTGCTGGGTTGAAAAATGACCACGATTAAACAGATAATTTCCAAAATATTAACACTTATACACTTTCAATCCTTGATTTGTAATTCTTAGAATTTTTGGTTTTAATTTCCTCATTTAATTTCAGATAACAGAAGATTTCCTGGCAACGTATCATGCTAACTATGGCTTCAATGCAGACGAAACGGATAGTTCATCTGCTTCTGGAACAGCATCTGAAAATAAGTTACCACTAAGTTCTAAGACATCAGAAACACAACCTGCTGCAAATGAGAAAGGACCAAAGCAAACAGATCCAAAACAAAAACCAGAAAAACGGAAACTAGAGCCAGGTAAGCGATGAGAAGTTTCTTTTTATGTAGGCTTCAACATGCATAGTACCAAGTGGAAACTGTTGGTTGTTCAGTATTACCATGAAGAGCAAATGTATCTGTTATTCTGAAGTTTTTCAAAGTGATTTCAAGCAAGTATGGTACTTCATAGGGATCTCTCTTAAGACTGTATACAGGATGAGAAATAAGAAAATTCAGGTATGTTTGGGGCTTCTCCCGTGGATAAACAAAAACCTTTTAGAAATCTAAGGGAACGTGATCATCAGAAATAATGTTACTGTGTGATTCCATGTTTAACGTATTGGTGCAACTGAATTTAAACTTTTTTGTTTTATTTTGTTTCTTTTTTAGGATGGTTTCATGTTGAAGAAGACAGAAACACGAATGTTTATGTGACTGGTACGTAATGCCACATTTAGGTCAAAGTAAATAAATCTTATAAGAAAATTGTGTTTGTCTCACTGACTTCTAATATTAAGCATGCCATTTGCAATTGCTTAACCTTGTTTCTGACTTCATAATACCTGTGTGACCTTTTCAATTGCGTACATTGGAAAGTAACTTAAGTGGCATCTTCTATGCTTTTATCTTTTAAATGTGATATTCTTTGGGGTGTAGCAGCCAGGTCCGTAAACTGTCCTGCTTTCTTCCATTTATTTCTTTTTATTGTTCTTAGTAAGAAAAACAACTCCAAATTCACAAGGAATAGGATAAAGAGAACACACTAGAGATGAGGGAACACATAAATGTCACTATATGCTAAATTTATTTAGAAATACAAATGTCAGTGGGATAATGCTTCTAAAGTAATAGCAAAAATAGTGGTTCCAAAGGCAGTGATTTATTATTTTGTATATAAAATTTTGCCAAGTTTTCTATTTTTCATTTAAAGAAACACTTTTTTCTTCTCTCATGTGATTTAAAAATAAAAAGTTGAGTGAAATGTACTTGTAAGGGTGGCTAATTGTAAAGGTATTGACCAGGATGGTGGTAAATAGTCAAAGGTTATTAGCAAAAGAAAACTCACCAATGTCAATGCCTTGACCAGAAAGCTGAGGCAGTCTCCACCGGGGAGCAATCTCCAAGAGATGCTGCCTCAGTGGTGGTCAGCCCTTAAATGAGGTCTCAGAGGAGGTGGAGTCAAAGTCCCCCCCTTCCGGGAGCACAGCTCCATTACTCTCACCTGTGCTCCTGCAGCTGACCCAACACTTGCCTCAGCTGATTAATCAGTGGTTCAAGCTGTGATTTCCCATACAGTACAAATTTGTTTTATTGTATCTGGCAGGTTTACCACCAGACATTACAAAAGATGAATTTGTTCAAGTCATGTCCAAAGGTGGTATCATTATGCGAGATCCTCAGACAGAAGAGCACAAAATCAAACTTTACAAAGATAAAGAAGGAAATCTCAAAGGAGACGGCCTCTGCTGCTATCTAAAGGTCAGTGGTGTGCTGAAATGCAGCATTCCTTCCTGCTGAAAATACTTGTGGCCACAGTTTCACAATCGATTTCAAAAGATTCTTGAAGTATCTGAAGTATAACATAGAACATAAATGTCTGTTTTAAGCTGATATATGGGGTAGTTCTGGAATTGCTGGTCGTGCGCCTTGGTTGTTTTCCCCTTATCCAGCTCCCTAATGAAAATGTCCATTAATATCTGAACATATTCAGAAGTATTCCTGTCTTTGGTGTCAGTGATTATGGTGTGAAACAGGGGAACCTCTTCATGTTCTGCTAGAAAAATTTGCTTCTGTGTGGCTGAGGGCACAAACTAGGAGATGAAAAGGGATACAGTATAGCTATGTATTTACAGGCTTCAACTGAGAACTATTGTAAATTCAGACCTTCATTTCAGAACTGTTCTTGTTCCCTATACTAATCTATAAAAGTTTGGGTTGCAGTAGTATTTCCTTCATGTGTTTCAGCTGTGGGTCATTTGAGAAGTTAGTGTATGCCACTACAGTCTGCTTTAACTCTGCAGGAAGCACCAGGTAGTACTAAGCAGCTGCCTTGTAATCTGCATGCTAGCTTTATGATTTAGTAGTTAGAGCTGCTTAGTGCACAAGTATAAATACGGTGTCTACTCTGAAGAACTTCTAGGAAAGTTTTAAATGACTGAACAGCCTAAATGCCAGCTGTTCTCAGAGAAGTGGTGCAATATATACAGGAAGTCACGCACCTGTTTGTTGTTTTTTCTTGCTCCTGTCACTTTATTGAGAGTAGTTTTAATGACATTTCATTGCACTATGAGCTTTATGGAGCATTAATCTGCTACAAAAGTAGTGAAGAAGTACTTGATTTACTTTGATTTAAAAACGACTGCCAGTTGTGCATATTTCAGTGATGGCTTTTTTAGTTGAGACTAAAGTAGAGATCTGGCATTATGGCTTTCAATATCAGGGAATTGATTCTTAGCACAGCATTCTTAATTACATCTTACTGGATTAATTGCCTTTGCAGCGTGGTTTTTTTTTTGTTTGTTTGTTTTGAAACTTGTGCTCTGTTTCTGTTTTCACACAGAGAGAATCAGTTCAACTTGCTTTGAGGCTTCTGGATGAGGCAGAAATCAGAGGCTATAAATTGCATGTTGAAGTTGCAAAGTTTCAACTCAAGGGGGAGTACGATGCAAGCAAGAAGAAGAAGAAATGTAAAGACTACAAGAAGAAATTGTCTCAACAGCAGAAGTTTGTATTTTTTTTTTCTTTCTGTAAAATATTGCTTGAATTCGTAGCGCTATTGAAGTGTTGCTTTTTTCAGTTTAAATGCTAATTTAATGCACAGAAGTTCACCTGAGAGCGAAGTACTGTTAATAATATACATTTGAAGAGAAGGAGCTTCTATGTTAATTGTTGACATAATAAGCTTCATGATCACCGACTTAAAACAATACCTAGGCAGCTAAGTTTCATTCAGTTACACAAGAAAATATTACATCTCAGGGGAATTAAGACTTTTTTCTTTTCCCCCAGAGTGTGAGAGTGGGTGAGTTCTGTGGTCCTAAGCTTACTTCAGAAGGTAATAGTTCTGTGTACATATACTGTTGGTGTGGTACTTTACTCACTGCAAAGGGTGAGAGATGCTAGCTTTCTTAGCAGCAAGTGTTGAAATATCTCCGTAGATTCCCACAGCTTTATGGTATGTGCCATTTTGCATTTTTTTTTAATTGTACGTGGATGCATTGGTTTTATCTTTTAGTAATTGTTTTTCTGCATTTTGAAAGAAGGTGAGAATTAAAAAGAAGAAAAAAGTTTTGCTTGCGTAGGATTCTTATTTTAATGTAAGCAGCATTCCACTAAACATTTTAAATAGCAATGTCAGTATACTTTATCATAGTTAATGTGAGCAAAGTCTCCTTGGTATCTTAGCAGTTAAGAGTATGAGTAGTTAGAAATGTTTGTGCCTCAGATACAACGGCAGCTCTTGTTTTAAGATGTCTCCAGTGTTGAGAGTGGAGAACTATGAAAACAGCATTTGGCAGCAATTTGGATGAATAAACAATTTAGGTTCTTTAGTCATTTAGTTGTTTTGATTCTATCTTACACAAACTGACTCTAGACGATATTCCTTTTGGGTTGAAGAACGTCATTTACTTCCAAAGCAACTTTCTTTGGAAATCCCAAGTTTTCTTCAGCTCATGTAGCAATACAAGGAGGAATTTAAAGATTTTTTTTTTTTTTCCCTTAAATATAAGATTTTGAGATTTAGAATTGCAAATCTTTTTTAGTATAGTAGTATAATATAAATATATATAAATTCTTGAAGAAAACCTATTTTTATTAGAAAGCAAAGTCAGAAAAGATACACAGAACTATGAGTGCAATTCAGGGTCATAGTCTCTGTACACTGAGGAACAAAATGCATTTCATAGCAATCTCTTTGTAAGACCCTAGGAATTCTTGTGTGTTTGTATAAATATGAGCACTAAAATTTTACCAAGGGGAAAAGTGGATTTATTTCCCACAAAATAAGTCTCCTGTTAGAAAAGTTATTGACGTTTTTATTGGTGACAGATGGTTTTTGGATCTGAGTTGATATGAAGGAGGCATTAAATATTAAGGTTTGAATCTTTTTCTTAGAGTAACTTGTATCTCTGTGCGTGTTTAAGTACCTTAAAACCTTAACTGCTTTGTAGGAGAAGTAGTAAAATTGGATTTTTAATTGCATTTCTTTAAGAAGAATAATTTAATTTTGTCAAAATACATGTTGTTCGTGATGTGTTGTAAGAAATGCCAAATTAATGATTTTTTTTCAACAAATACTTGTAGAAACTGAAGAGAGCCGCAACAATATCTTCTTACTGTTGCTTCATTTCATTAGACAGCTGGATTGGAGGCCTGAGAAGAAAGATGGCGCAGCTCGAATGCGGCATGAACGCATCGTTATTATCAGGAATATGTTTCACCCAAAGGACTTTGAGGTACCAAGATGCAATTTGCTCCTGTAGATTATGCTATTGTAGTTCATGCTGAACTTCATGCCATAATTTTTCTAAATAAATGATAAACAAATGAAACTTACCATTTGGGCAGGATTCTGCTTGTTACAAGCATCTGCTTAAAAATCATGGATCTATTTCCAAAAAGCCAAACGCAGAGATGTTGATAAGAATAAGTTTTGCAAATCAACCTTTTTTACAACATATATCCTGCCAGTATTTCTTTCTGGGCTTCTGGGCTTGACATAAGTGTCCACTGTAATTAAGCAAAGAGTGAAGAAGCCAGCAAAAATAACCTTATTAATAAGTTTACTTTGAATAGTTGTACTCAAATGAGGGCTGCAAACTCAACTCGTAGTGGCTTTGAAAATACAGCATAGCACTTGATTTATGAACATGCAATAGATTGATAGATTAATTCTATTGGTGGTTAAACAAAAGTTGTTTAAATTAATCCATGTTAAATTATTCATTGCAGGATGATCCCTTAGTGCTAAATGAGATAAGGGAAGACCTACGGACAGAATGTGAAAAGTTTGGTCAAGTAAAGAAGGTTCTCATATTTGATGTAGGTATTTCTACATGGCTGTATTGTCAGAATTGATGTATTGTGTAAATATACAAAGTATGTAGGGTTATTTCAGTGTGCATGAAGCATTGTCATGTTTTCATGGATTTATTTCAAAAAAATGTTGACCTCATCTTTCAATATTAGCTGTTTTGGAAATGAATTTGTGAACACTTCTCTCTCCACTGATTAAAGTAGACAGTCTGGCTTTTCCTGATAACTTGGATACATGCCACTAGTTTGAAAGTTTATAAATAAATTCCTTTATAGCTAAACTAGCTGAAACAGTTTTTTTCTATGTTCAAAGATTCTGCTCTGTTTAATTAAAAAAAAGAGGGAAGAGTCTTAAGCAGTAGAACAAAATGTGTAAATCTGTAACTTGTTTTGAAAAACAAGATGATATATGTTCAGGATGGAAATATATACTAAATGATTTTGTAAGGCAAGCTAAAAGATGGTAGAATAGATACACTATATTTAGAGTAGTATTAAATAAAGCTTTTCTCTTTACAGCGGCATCCTGACGGCGTAGCTTCTGTGTCATTTAAGGAGGCGACAGAAGCTGATCTGTGCAAGCTAACTCTGAATGGAAGGTGGTTTGGTGGCCGTCAGCTCAGTGCTGAAACGTGGGATGGTGTAACAGATTATCAGGTAGGCTTTCACAGTTCTATTTCATGAAATCCTATATCTATCAATTCGAGCAAATGCTTGTTGTCCCCCTCTCCACACCCCTCTCTTGTCCCATCTTGCTTCTGCACAAAAACTGCTACATCTTTAAATATCCAATTAGAAAAAATAAGTGTAAAGGACCTGTTTGTTCTTAAAAAAATCTGTTAGAGATGTAAACGTAGAGGATTATTCATTGGATGTACAGGTAATTAGTTCATGGATCCTATAGGAGTCTTGAGATGTTACTGTGATATAAAGCTCACATAACTTTCTCTGTATAAATTTTTTCACTTTACATGTGTAACTTCAGAGTGAGATGTATAAACATGTCTTTGATAGGTGGAGGAGACTGCAAGAGAAAGGGAAGAAAGGCTGAAGGTGTGGGGATCGTTTTTAGAGGATCCTGATGCAAAGGAGCAGCAAACTACATCTGATTCAGATTCCACAACGAGTAGCATTAAAATCCCTGAAAGCAGCCAACCTTCAAAAGTTAATGACACATCCAAGGAGGATGTAAATGATGAAGGCCATAAGAAGGAGAATAATGGTGAGGGCATTAACGAAGATGGTGCTCCATCCACAGACAGCAGCCTTGCAGGCAGTGATGCTGAAGCAGATACATAACATTTCCATTGCTTTATGAAAGAGTGGTTTTTAGAGTGATGTTTGAGTTTATCCCTTACTTTCAGGGTTACTGCAGACAACATTCATGTGAATATATGCATTATTAGAAATGTCATCAACTGTGTGCTTTAAATTTTCATGAAAAGCAGTATTTAATGAGGTTCTAAAAGTTTGTATTAATTGGCTGTTCAGTTAAAGTAACTCAAGTTGCCAAGAATAACAGCAAGCTCATCAGGCTTCTTTTGTTCTATCTATGCTTATCAATGTTTCATTATAAGTGTGAAATATGTTCCAACCCTTAAGTTCTTGTAACTATGTGTAACTTAAAAAATGCAAAGCTATTTCAAGTTTTGTGGATTTTGTCATTATTTTTCCTTGTAACTTGGTGTCTTATCCTTAAAATTATTCTCGTCCTGAATGCTTCTCATCATTTTGTGGGATGGATGCTGTGATAAGTGCAGGGTGAATGCATCAGATATGTTGCTATACGTTAAGAAGCAAATAATAGGTGGGTAAAGACTTGCAAACTTGAAGTGGAAAACAATTTCTATTTCAGTGGAGAGCAAACTGAGTGAAGATAGGTGGCTGAATCACAGCATTCAATAAATTATTCTTTTTCCCTTGTTTAGATCTTTGATGCTTAGATCTTCTTTAGGGGCTGGAATTAAAGAGACTAGGAATGCATGAGCACACACATTCTAGACTATAATGAAGTAAAACTGATTTTAAACTCCCATGGGCTGTATGCAGTAGGTAGGCTTTTGTTTGTTGACTTGGCTTTAATTATTGTTTTAATATTAGAGGCAAGGTTTTCTTTTAACTCTGTTAGAATGATTTCTCTTCAGCATTTTGGCTTAGCCTTCAGTTGCCCTTTAAAGGGTGGTGGAGAGATCTCTTATTTCATAAAACCTAAAAGTATTTGGCAACTTGAACTAAAATTGGTTGTGTACATGTTAGACTACTTGAACACACGCTTTCAAAGAACATTATATTTCCCAAAACAAAGATTTAGACCTTCTATCTTTAGATACCTTAATAAGCAGTAGGCTTTAAAAATAACCTTGGGGGGAGCCATTTTGATCATGATCATTTTTCATTTTGAAATCCCATTATTTTGATTGCTAAGAATATGAGCATACAGATTCAGGCACTAAATGCTTAAAATATTGGTGCTAAATACATAGCACCTTGTTCATATGGATTTCTGCTAGTGCACATTTGTAAGGAGGCTCTTTAATCTGCACATTTTTTAATTCATATTGGATTGTGAGGAAACCATAGACATTAATTGTAGGTGTATTTCCATCCTGAAGTATTCAGAATACTCTGAAAGTTGGTATTTTCAAACTGTGCTCTGAGATTGCCATCTCTTTATGGTACCCTGAGGTTTTTATGTGTAACCAGTATGTGTGGGTAGTTAGAGCAGCCAAGCCATCTAACCTTTAACACTTGTCATTGTGACTACATTATATCCTTTTGTGACAAAATACCTGTTATTTGAACAAGTGCGGTGGTTTGAGTTTAAAAATCCAGAAGCCTGTTACAAGTTGGCATGACAGATTTCCAGATTTAATGAGATGTGTGGTAAAGCAGAACTCTAAACTCTTGTTGTCTAAGTAAGGCCGCTTTCTCATATTCACAAACATGTGAATGATGGGTTTAAACAAAAAAAAAACAACAAAGTTTGGACAGTTCAGGGAATCTGAAATACTGCTTGGTTTGCAGCTACCCATTGGTGGCATATTCACATTGCATCTTGGGGTTGTATTGGTTCTGCCTGGGATTTTGGTTGGTAGCACTGCAGACCTCTGAGGGTTTAGAGCTTTGTCACAAGAAGAGTGTAATTAAACATAGTGAGTTTTGCTTTCAGCGCTCTTTTTATCTTCCAGCTTGTAAGCTTCTCTAGCATTAGATTTGTTAGGCTGTTGTGTTTTGTTTGCTTTTCTTAAGAGGCTGTTCATACAACACTCTAGACAGCGAAATCACCTGTTCTACAACGGGATTGCAATTGACATAGGGAAACTTTTCTCAAATGTATAAATATTGTACAGTTCTATGAGGACTTCTCATCAAATGTAAAAAAACAAACTAAGAGTAGTGTTAGTGTTTGAGAGAAGTTCTTAGAAAATAAAGAAACGTTACTTGTGCAGTAACCTTCCTCTCTCCAATAGATATTCAAACTTGATTGGCTTGTTTGAGAAGTCCAACGTGATGTTATTTGCTTCATGTTTTTCTCTAGACTTCACACTGAAGTAGAGCACTGACAGAGACTGAGACTGAATGCTTTACTGGCTTTCCTATAAAGTAGGATTCTTAAGAGAAAATAAAAGCTGTTTTTCCATGAGAATGCGTTCTGAAGTGACATTACGCTCAAACTGGTGATTTGGCTTTTTTTGCCTATTTCTGTTATTCCCCGGTAAAATGTAAAAATATATTTTTCTAGACTGTTTGTTGAGTTGTGGAGGCATTTAATAATTCACAGAGGGGCTAATGCCGCTGTGACTTCCTTTTAAGCATGAAGATTGGTTGGGTTTGGTACTTTCCTAAAGGATGCGGGTTTTTATGAATGAGTGAACTCAAGGTTTTCTCACATTAATTCAATCTATGGTAATCGGTCTTGCTCATTAGAAGCAACAAATTCATCCTTGGGCTCAGTTTCCAATGTTCCCTTGTTTCCATTTGTGTGTGCTGTGCGTTTCTTCCTTCGTGGCCTTTTAAGGGAGAGGTTCATCTTAAGAAAAGTTGTCTTCTTCCCTCTGTATTGTGTGCAGATTGACACGCCTTATGGGATGGGTAGTCACTGCTGCTTTGAACTAAAGATTTTTCTGCTAATTCACACGGTGTGACAAGTGTGATGTGAAGCCACTTAGACCTATCAGCAGGGAAAGAGTACTAATAAATAGTTATTCTTTTGCAAGTGGAATAGCAAATCAATTGCTTAGCTGTGAGGTACATCAGTAGTTTACAGTCAGATGCTATTTAGTGGTTGGCTGTCAAGGTATTTGTGCAAAATGATCAGCATTTGTCAGAGTTTACATGCTACAAGGAGCATGGCCAAGCTGGACATCTGGGAGCAAGAAGCCCAAGCAGAGCAGGCATGGAAGCTGCAGCACCTGCAAGGTTCTTGAATGTTCACGTACAGCTGGAAAGCGTGAGTGAGTTTCATTTTGCATCAAAATGTTTCTCTGTTTCTCCTGCTGACTTTTTAAAATTACTTTGGGTTTGTTTTTTTTTTAATTGAATTTCAGTCCCTCGTACAACTTGCGCTTTGTATAAGGATTGCAGTTCACTTATGAGTATGTTAAATGCAGTGCATTTTGGCTAGAACGTGTCCTAGACATTGTTAAGGTTAATCTATTCAGAACTTCAAATATTTAGCTTCAGAAAACTCTTTGTATCAGATACTTCAGAGAAACCCAGATTTGCCTTTCAACTTCCCAGTAAAAATATCAATACCCTGAATTCTGTGTGACTTAAGCAAGCTTTAATAATAATAGAACAACCCACAAGACAAACCTATAGGTTTTAATCAGTTTTTGAACCTCCTTTTGTCTGAACTTGAGAGACCGTACATCAGTATAACGATGTGAGCTGTGTACTTGTATTGATTTGGCTTGTGTGTTTCTCAGTGCTCATTATGCAGAGCTTTGAAGTCTTACTGTCACAATACTCTGAAAGTTCTGTAAAATATTGATGGAAGTATAAAATCTTTTGCGGAAAATCGGTTTGGTTTGGTTTGGTTTTATTGGTTTTTTGTTTGTTTTTTTTTTGCTCCTTCTGTAATATGAAAGTAAACTGTTAGATTAAACTTTTCATTAAGCCCACTGGGAATTTTCCTTTGAGGTTGTTTGATTTGATAAGCTAAATTGATCATTTTCAGTTATCTCTTAGAAAATAAGCACTTCAAAATAGTATATTTGAATAACCTCTAGGCCTGTGGCAGCATCTGGTAATCCCTTGATTTGTCTTCACTTTTGTTTCTTAAAGGGGTTGTGTTTTATACTACCTTTTTAATAAACAAACTCATGAACAAACAAGTCTTCTCAATGAGTTCTGGGAGAATGTCTTTGTCTCTTTATCTGTTTTCCCCTCAGTAAAGAAGTCCCATAGCATTTGTTGGGCAGTGATTGCAGTTTTGTGACCTAAAGTTTTGTTACCTCCTGGATGACTGGTTTGTCAGTGCTTTTTTTTTCTAGCAGGATCTCATATATTTGACTTTAACATGGCATATCTGGACTGGCTGCCATTTGGTGATTTTGATAAACCTACTGAAGAAAAAAAGAACCAAACCGACCCGCTTATTTCTCACATGTACGTCATGATGATGTTTTCATTTCAACAGATCCAAGAGGAAAAAAACCAAGAATTGGTCATCCAGTTTCTCCAGCAGGTGATGGGTGATCTCTTCCTCCTTGCAGATATTCCCAGTTACACGCCTAATACTGTGTGTGTAACAGGAAGGTCCTTTCTGACCCTGGCTAAGGCAGCAGGTTGGCTCTTAGCTGTAATGTGTTCATCACTTTATTCTCAATTCCTCCAAAGCCCAGACACTGTCTTCTCTATTGTGTACATATTGTGTTCATTGTCATTGGAAAAAAAAAAAAACCAACACAAACCACCCAAACCTATTTACAATCCTATTTTCCTCATTCCTGAAACCTCCTAACCCGGTTGACTTGTTGGAGTGCATTTCATGCATTCTTAGCAGATAGGCTGAAGGAAACGCCTAGTTCAGTCACAGCTAGAGGCTAGAAAGCGTGCGGGGAGTTCATGAACGCCGCTCGTCTCCTGCAGTCACCACTGTGTGTGTGTAGCTGTCGGGGGGAAGGACTGCACACCGCTGGGCACAGCATGACCACCCCACCTGCAGGACAGCTCACCCCTGTGCCACAGCTCGTCACAGTGAGTTAAGGTATAAGGATTTGATTATTTCGATGTATCTTTGCTGCCCTTCTCAAGTGCTTCTTAATTTGAGAGATACTTAGTGAAGGATGGTGTCTGCTTGCTGGGCTATTTGCTTAACGCTTGGGAAGCTGGAAATCTTTTGGGTTTTAAGACTGGTTTAGTCAGCATGAACCAGAGAATAAGGAGTTCCCTATCTAAAGGCACAGTGATGGGAAATCAATAGTACAAGCAAGGACTGGAACTGTGAAAAACAAAGTTGGCACCTGCAGTGAGCAGTCAACAACTGCATCTCCTAAGCATGTTTACTATGCATCCTCATCTACGGAAGGGCAAATAACCTTGACAATTATTTGCACTGTTATGCCATGATCCGCCCATTCTGAGAGCAACGTAGGGTTGGTTGGGTCAGTTTTGTCCCAGCTTTATTTTGGCAGCACTCTGTGGCAGGCAGATAGGAAGGATTTCTGCTTTCTTTTTTTTTCTTTTTTTTTTTTTTTTTTTTTTCTTTTTTGCAGAATTCTTGCTGTGGAAGACAAGAATGGGAAGTTCAGGTAACTGGTTCACCTGGGTTATATCCAGCTTTCTTATGGCTACTTGTTAGAAAGCACGAGAGGCTTTCAAGGTGGTACTAGGGGACATGGTTTAGTGGGGAATTACTGGTGGTAGGTGGTCAGTTGGACTAGATGAACTTGGAGGTCTCTTCCAACTGTGGTGATTCTGTGATTAAGGGCAATGAGAAATAAATCTATGTTCTTGCTTCAACAGACTGCTGTTTTTCTAGTGTTATAACTGTACTGCTGTCAGAATTCACAGAGGAGTAAGCTGCTGCACACCAATAAAGGGTGCTAAAGGAGCTTACAATTAACATCATGAGCCGGTTAACATGTTAATAAAGCGGTACAAAGACACAGTGGCTGTCTTGCCATGAGCGAGGAACAGGAGAAATGGTCCTCTGGGCCAGAGCTAATGCTTTTTAAATTGTATGTTGAAGGATGCATCGTGGAGCAGCGTAGGAGGAACTGGTCTGGTGCTTGCTGTTGAGATCATCTGATCTTCCTCAGTCCTTTCTCAAGCCGTATGGCTCCTGGTGACTTTGCCAGACTTTCACCACTTGGGTTGGAATTTTCCATGGCAAGCATTGGGCTCCAGATAAGCAACCAGAAAGTTTTGTAACCTAAATTGTCTATTGCTTTCTAGAACTGGGCTGGGGAAAAGCACTGTCCTTTTGCTTCAAGTTCTTCTAATTAATAGGCTGGAATGTGCTAGCTCCTTGCTCACTTCATATGCCTTGGGAAGGTAGCTATAAACCAGGAGGAAGGTTTTGGTTTGGACTTTGCTCTCTTTGGGAAGACTTGGTCAATGGTAAAGTTCTGAAAGACTGGCATCCCAATCAGATGGCTGGGGGTGGGGTTGGGAATAGGATCTCCTTGCATTTCCAAACAGGTACCCAACTTGTGTGTGCGTCCCATCCTCATTGCTGTGTTCAGATGGGGGAGAGGCTGAAGATGGGAAAAGGCTGCAGGAGGGCAAACTAGTAAAAATCTGAAGATGAGAGCTGAGGAACTCTGGGGTTTGATCACAGATCAATAGTTGATGAGAGGGGATTAGGACTAGAAAATGATTGGAAGAATTAGAAACCCAGATAAGGAATCTCATCTCATTGGCAACAGTTCCTCTGGCAATGCTGGTTTCAGGAAGACAGGCTCACCGCTGGCTGTGCCATTTAAGATGAAGAGTTCTTCCTGTACCGATCTGTTTCTTTTGGCAGGGGCTGCTGCTTATTGAAAATGGAGGAAACGAGGAAGCTTTCTCCAAAGCCTTATAAGAGCAAAGAGCCTGTGAAAACAGAATGGGGAGCTCGGAGTGTCGTCTTTACGTATTTCCAAGGGGATATTAACAGTGTGGTGGATGAACATTTCTCGAGAGCTCTGAGCAATGCCAGGAACCCACAAGACCTGAGCACAAAGCACAAGAGCGAGGCTGTCGTCCCGAAGCACGGTGAGCTGGGTGCTGAGCTTTTGCTGAGAAACAGAAGATGAAACATGCTGTGTTTTCTCACATATACCTATGCAACCTTGTTTACAAATAGCTTGGAACTGTGTGCAAACAAAGCAACAAAATCATGCTTGCAGAGCACTGGTTTATATCACTGGGACATCCACCTTAAATCCCTGTTTGCTGGGCTGCTTCCCAAACTCTGCATGGGTCCATTGGCAGGACCAGGTCCTCCTTTCCCAGCCGAGAGCCTCCGTCTCAGTCAGGTGCATTAAGTGCATTACGGCTTAACTTCTTGTCTCTGCAAAGAGCTGTTTGTCTAAGCTTGCAAGTGTTAAAACTCTGCCTATGCCTGTAAGGAGTGGGGGGGAAGTACTGGTGGTGGTGATTTACCTGCTTTTAGCACGAATTTATCATTGATGTTAAGATAAGCAGTGCTAAAGTGAATACATGTTTATGTGCAAACGAATATGCAGTACTGTAGTGTTCCCTTAAAAATGTACTGGAATTTGCCTTGGGGGGTGGGGGGAGGAAGATGAGGATTGATGAGACTTGAGCCGTTTTCTTTCTCTCTTTGAGCAGATAGCGTGTCTCCGCACCAGTGGAATTTCTCCTCACATTGCTCCAAACCGTATCCATCATCTTCCTCTACCAGCATGTCCAACTCTGCTCTGAATTTCCCTGCTGTTGCTATGGCAGGGCAGTACCAGCCAGCAGCTCTGCGTACTCATCCTGCACCACCTGCAGACCTTTGGCCCTTCCCTTCCCTTGGCACTCCCAGTCTCACCAGCCCTGTGTATCATCACACCGTGCCCAACCTGCACGTGGTGGATGAACCCATCTCCGACAGGAAATACGGTTCCCTTCTTGGTCTTCTGCAACAGGAACGGTGCCTGATGTCCATGCAGGAATGTGCTGTGAAGCAACACTCAAGTTCTACTTGTATGACTGGACCTGCTAGATTACAAAATATAAGCCAAAGTTCAGTTCCTGGGGGAGGTAAGGAAATACTGTCACTTTATTCTTTGATGGCATCTCATGGAAGGAGGAAAAATGGTAGAATCTGTCCTGAGTCCTAGAATCCTAGAATCTGACCCATCTTCAGTCCAGCTCATTGAGATGGTTTTCAGCATATGGTGGTTTTCATCCAGTGCTGGACGCTGGAATACTCAAGACTGATTAAGATCAACCACCATGCATTGCCCAATTGTAAGTTTTTAAACATTCCTACTTGCTTTAAGGAGTCGTTTGAAGTGAATTTCAATAATATCCATGTTCTATCAAGACCTCTACCCCATAGGCATCAGGATGGTGGCACCAGTGCTCCCACTTATGATTAAAAAAGGGACACCCATTTCAGAGCACTGAGCCACCAGTCTGACTGCTAAAGGCACAGGTGATGCTGTGAACTGAAGATGTGAAGCTGCAGCCTTTATCAGGAAGGCCAGGGGGTTCTCTCCCTGCCCAGCTGCAGTCAGTACTCAGAGGAGATGGGCAGAGGGCTGGTGGCCAGACTCACCTTGCCCCACAGCTAATTGCTGTCCTTGCCCCATGTGTCAGAGGCCATGACTCCTCTCTGCAGCACATTCCCCAGCCCTAATGCGGTTCACGCAGGAGTTGTGAAGACAGTGCTCCCTGCCTTAGGGAAGCTGCTAGTGACCAGACTCCTGCCCCATTGCCTGGGTGTCCTATGAGGTCCCAATGCACTGCCCTGCTGTGTGTTCCCAGTTGGCAGCAAGGGCTGTGAAATTGCTGAGGGAATCTAATGGAGGCACACACAGCATGTCCTACCTGGAGTTTACTTGTTCCTAAGGTCTACCTGCCCATGCATAGAAAGGGGAGGGGCTCCTTCTGGATTCCAGGTTTTCTGTTCATGGTACATACCTAGATAGGTTTAGCTGAGGCTGTGAAATGATAGCTGAATTGCTTTAAGGAAGCTGAGATTTAGGATTCCATTTCAGAACAAAGCAAGGTGCCCTCTTCCCCCCAGGGGGCAATGTGAGCCCAAGGAGGCTTGTCAGCCCAGGGCATCGACTCCTAAATACCAAGATGTTGCATGCAACCAATGTGAGGATCAAGCAAGGGGAAATGGTGCTAATTGTAGCAGACTTCAGTTCTAAATTTCAGGACAGAATTGAGTTAAAATCATAAAGAGAGATAACGAAGCAGCTCAGTGTTCCCCAACCATCTTCAGTGGAAGCGTTTTCTATCACGCCTTTCTGAACATCTGGGTAGCTTCACAATAACACATGTGTAATGCTGTACGTCTGCTTATTGAGCAACCCAAAAAAACCCCAAACAGATTAGGGACTGGCTGTGCCTTTGGAAGCCCTTGTGATGTATGCATCCAGTCTGGCTGTCAGAGTCCCTGTTTCTTGGCTCTGTTTGATACATTCCTCATTGTGCTGTGTCATGTTTAAGAACAGCTGATATTTATATTTATGGAAGTGTATATTGCTGTGCCAGACAGCACAGAGTTCCCCAGCACCTGTGCTATAGGCTGGGCTGCAAAAGCACAAGGTTTCTTTAGGAACTGCTGCTTACTTGTAGCTCTGTGCCAAATCTCTGCTCATCTCCAGTATTTTCCTTTTTTAAGAGAGGAAAGCCAGCTCTTACCAAGGCTCAGAGAACCCCAGTGCAAGCCACGCCACTGCAGGTGAGTAATGAAATTAGCAGGTTTGGAACAAATCAGTGCTCTGCCCCTGATCTCATGTGCCCCTCTCAGCAACAAACCCACCACACTTCTGGGAGCGTTGTTTGCAGCACTGTGGTTTAGTGGACATGGTGATGATGAGTTGATGGTTGGACTTGATGATCTTAGTGGTCTTTTCCAACCTTGATGATTGTCCAAAGTTACTCCCAAACCATTCAGGCTTCCGCGTTTTTCTTGGTCTCCTGAGCTGTGCCCTGTGCCTGGGAGGTTACCCCAGTGCTGCTCCTTGGCTGTGCAGTGTTTTGGGGAGAGCTCGGATGGGTCATTCTGGTTATTCTTGTAAGGGCCCTCTTGCATCAGAGAAAACCCAAAGGTTCAATTTTGTTTGCACAACATCCGACGGGACTGAACGGAGCGTGCAGTTTGACAGCCCTGTTAATGCTGTGTCTTTCAGGTATTCAGATTCACGACAGAAGAAGAGATTTGTATTTTTAGCCACGGGACATTTCTACTTTATTCCAACAAAGCTCTTGCTGTGAACTCTTCCTATTTCCCACTGTGAATCGAGAAGAAATGAACTGCAGCTGTTCCCTGCTTTGTCTCTCAGATGGAAGAACTGTATTTGCTGTGTTAGGAATGAAAAATTGCTCTTTCTGTTCAGTAAATATTTCTAATAGTTGTGGCACCCAACCCGATGGACTGTGTTTGTTGTGAAGAATCACTGTCTGCTTTATGGCTTTCCACACTGAACCCTCTTTGAAAGGACTTGTAGCACTTTTTCATCATTGTTGATAAGAAGCACAATTTTATCACAGAGAGCTGCAATTAGCTGCAGCTGCTTATCTTGATTTGATATCTCAGTAGTGTTTAAAATAGTTGTAGACCATGGGCTCCTGTTGCAAAAAGCTTCAAGACAACCACGGGCCAGAAAAGCACAGGATCATCTTTATCTTTCCTACATAATGCAATTTGTAGCCTGATGACAGCACCTGGGCTGACATAACTTATCTTAGGTCAGCAGCTGTAGCTGCTTGTGGTGCTGGTTAAAAAAGGAAATAAGAAAATGCCACTCTGTATAATACAAGTGTACTATAGTGTATACAAGAGCTAGCATATACATGAAGATGCATGCAAGAGGAACCATGTTAACTAAGTGAATAAAAGGTAGGCCAGCATCCTACCAATGTCCTAAAATCCCTCTTGGTTTTGTTTTTCCTACAAAATTCCTTTTCTTCTCTCCTCTTATAGCTTGGGTTCCTCTCTGTTTAGTTCTTTCTGTTATTGTGCTGACCATTTTCAGCATGTTAAGGCTACGTGGTTAAATAATCTGACTTCCTCTGTGAGCCACAGCAATGATTTTTGGTCTGCGTTCCCTCCATCTCCTCACAGACTTGTGCTGTAATTCCAGTGAAATTATTGCTTTCAGACCTTTGCCTCCCTCTGCCATTCCTCCTGAAAGAAAAGGTTTGAATGAATTATCCCTAAGGTCTGGAAAGACATAAAAGCGTATACCTAAATGCTTTTAAAGTTTTCTTGGAACAACTTAGTCCTGTGCGTGTCACAGCTAGAACTATTCGAGCTGACTCAAAGTCAGCGTTCCTAGTGAAGCAAGCAAGTAGAGTTGGATGGTGCTAGGGGCAATGGGGATGCCATGTCCTCATTGGGCCACCATGTAGCAGGTCTAGCAAGCAAGAGAACCACCTGGACAGCCCACTGGGAGCCTATTGTACTTATGGTTTCTTCCTCTAGAACTGTTTGTGCAGAGTAGCAGAGGGATTCTTGCTTTTCCGCTCGTATCCACGGTGCTGCCATTGTGCCCGGTGCCAGCAGCTCCATCCCGTTCCGTACGCGTGCTTTTCTGCTCAGGACTTGGCAAACAGCACCATGCATTCAGCAGTGGCCATCTGCTGCTTCCCACGTATATTTTCAGTTCCCATCCTGAATGCAGCAGTCACTGTGGTGATGGGAGGAGAAGGGATGTGTGGGCTGTGCCCATCTTCTGTCTCCTTGAGCTCTCAGTGCTGCAGTGACCACTCCAAGGGATGGAGGGGATGATTTGTGGTAATTCCCATTGCTATCTGCCTTTGTTATATGCAAGTTCCCATCATTCTGCTCCGGCCCGGAGTTATTTTCTCTGCACAGACGGCTTCCTTCCCATTTTATTTTATTTTTTTCTGGTGGGCAGAAGAGAAGTGAACTGAGTGGAAAGAAATACTGAACCTCTTGCCCGCCCCGTTTCTAGTTGGCCCAGAGAGCTCTCCTCTGAGTTCTCATGCATCATTATGCTCACAGAGCTCCAGCAGAAAACTGGTGCACGCTGGTGCTGTGGGTGCCTCTGTGGCTGGGGCCTGTTCCTTGTTTCAGTGTCACGCACTGTCAGAGGGCTGTGTCACCTCGTGGCAGCGCTGCTGTGCAGGCAGCTGGGCTGTGGTCACATTGCCCCAGTCATGGTTGTGGTTTCTGTGCTGAAGAGATACACAGGGGATGGGGAGGCAGAAGCAGGGTCACAGTGTGGGGCTGCAGATAGGACTTCTGTGTGGCCACTGTGGAGCAAAGCTGGCTGAGATGGGGTGGTCCCTAAAACATGGCACACAGGGAGTCCTACATCCCCTTCAAGCCACCTGCATGCTCCATAGCATGGATCAGCAGCAGTGCTCTCCCTGAGTGTTTGGGTGTCCCTATGTGTGTTAGTCTGCACCACTCCATAGATGTCCCAGGTCCCACAACACAGGGGAAGCAGTACAGATCCATCCAGGCTGGATCTGCCTGCAGAAGAGCCCCAGCTCTTACTCACATCAACACCAAAAGGGCGAGAGCATCCTTTGCTCCCACATCCTGCCTCAACATAGGCTGTGCAGCTCTGGGTTTGAGCCTGAGCAGAGTGAGCTGTTTATTTTCTACACCTCCTTGTCCAGCTGGGAGGTGCCAAGTGACGGGCACAGCAAGATAACAGGGTCAAGCAGTATTTAATACATTTCTTACAGGCAGAATGCCTTTCTACCTGAGGCAGGGATAACATGAACAGTTAAAATCACAAGTTTCTATGCTCAGCATTGTTACTAATCACCTACTTTAGCTCCTAATGCAACACATTTACAAAACAAAAGAGAAAAGTCCCTTTAAGTAAATCCCTCTGCCAGCTGGGAAAACAAACTGAGTGGATGGAAGGAGACTGAAGGTGCAGAGCCCAGATCCTGCACCGCAGTGTTCCTGCAGAGAGATTTTCTGTCCATAATTTCAGTCATTCCTTCTCTTTGTTTGCCTGTTACTTGTTATTCCATCCCTTTGTCCTGCTGTGGTTTGGTGGGCAATACTGGTGGTAAGGAGGATAGTTGGACTATAGATGATCTTAGTGATCTTTCCCAACATAAATGATTCTGTGATTTGTTGATGCTGGCTCAGCTCAGTGCTTTAAGAAAAGCACTGAAATACAATTTTCCCTGCCCCAGGTGTTAGCAGTAATTGCTGACCATGCATGTGCTAAGGGCAGCTGGGCATGACTTTGCTGATGAACCACAAAGGTCCTCACTTGAACCACAGCATCAGGGAACATGGGGAGCAATTTGTGCTAAGCAGAAGGGCTGTGGCAGGAGGGGCAGGAGGGGCAGGAGTCATTCCCACTTTGCTCCACACAGTCTCCAAGTGCCACTCATTGATCATTTGCTGACAGAGCCTGAAACAATTGCCTAATGCATCCCCTGGGTGATTTGTTTCTTGGGCACGGATGCTAGTGGAGATGCCCAGTCCATGGGTGAGCAGCTGCTGTGTGCATGAGGGCAGGATGCTTTGCTGGCTTTGCAGGGTGCAGAAAGCACGCTTGAGGTGCAGGCATCTGATTTTGGGGATGCCCTTTCTGCAGGGTGGGAATCCAAGGATCTTCCAGCCTGGTTCCACCTCCTTCCATCCTCATGAAGACAGCTGCAGATCTCATTACATCCAGTGGTGCATTGCCAACTTGAGCCGTGCCAGCGCTGCCCTTCCCTCTGACTTTGTTTGCATCAATAGAGCTGAGTTGTTGCACATTTCTGCCGGCACAACCAAAGGGAAATTTGGTGCATCTCGTCAGTCTGGCTCAACTTGAGAGTTTCAGGGACTGTGTGCTGGATCTTTTTTAGCAGTCTTGAAAAGAGAGAGAGAGAAATCTGTAATTAAATCAATACACATGTAAACGAGCAACTGACACAGAACCAGTTCAACTTCTTTGCGTAAAACATGTATTTCTGTTGATGCGTTATTCGTGACATATTCTTTGTATATAAACGTGTTATTAAATTGGAATTTGGCAGGACTTAAGCAATGAAATGAGTCAAACTGTGCCGTTTCCCCTGTCTGTGCATTTGAACAATGTTTTGAAGCTGTTGTGTTGGCTCTTGATGTGCATCCTTGAGACCGCTCTCAGTTGACAGCTACTTTCATGACTATTTAGCAGCAGGTTTGGGTAAATCGTGCAGCTGATAAGCTGTCAGCACTCAGGTTTTCACTGGGGCTGATGTGAATCTAAAAGCCCTTCTCTTAGGGCTGTGATTGAGTTTGGGCCATTGCTGTGTGTCCCCAGGAGCCCTTCCTCTGAAACCTTGGCCAACGCAACGGTGTCATTGACTCCGCTCTGTGCCTTTGGTGGCTCTAACACAAGTGGCTGTTTCAGTCGTCTGGCACACAGTATAACTCCTGAGAGCAGACAGGCATTATGGCATGAAAGAAGAGGTTGTTCTTTCCCATGTAGGAAATGAGCCTGGCCTCACATTTCCTGAGTGCTCAATGCTGCATTTACTTCAGGGATCAAAGTGATTCATTATTCCTTGTTTCTTTAAAGGGTCCGATTCAGAGCTTGGATCCGCAGTGAGCACAGTAGGGGTCACTGCCAGCTGCCTGAGCACATGGTATTGCTGCATGGTGGTGGGTCAGCAGTGCTCTGCACACCTGAGGGCGAGCAATGTGCTGGCACAGGTGTGTTCTGCCTGGCCACTGTGGTTTGGGTGGTGCTCTGTGTGCCCATGGCCAGGATGGATGTGGAAAACCCATGAACAAGAAATGACTTGAGGTAAGGAATGCAAACCCTGTTCTTTTGCTTGATTACAAAACAAGATATTTGGAGGTGCGTACTGCAAAGACCAGTGGAAGAGAGAGAATGGGCCAAGGGCTTGCAAGCTGTGCATCTTCCTGAGCCCTTATACACAGCCAGGGAGAGATTTCTTGGGATTTTTTGGAAATCTGCCCAGAGGATTGAAGAAGTGGCTTCAAACCTTGGTGGTTTTCTATGTCTTCTGACTCGGAAGGTGTCACTGCACCATGACCAGACCCAGCACGTCTCCATGATGTGTGTGCCCAGAGGGGCTTTGCCTCGCAGGTAGAGGCCTCCAGCTCCCATGGCCACAGCTGCTCACATGCTGCTGCATCCAGGCTGGGGAGCCTTGCTTTGTGTCTTCTCCCTTTCAGCTGAGCTCCAATGAGGGACGTGATGGTGGGTTTGTACCGGAAGCAATTTGAGCACTTGTAGGATTATCTGTAGACCGAGACTCTTTCTTAGAACCCTGAATAGAAATCCTGCCCTCTAGGATGTGCTTAGTGGTTTTTCTGGCAAGAACAGGCCAAGGAGTCACTTCCACCACTGAATTCTTCTGAGGCTGTTTGCAAAAGCAGCAGCGAGTGCTCGGAAAGCAAGCCTGGTAGATATTAGAAGGTTGTGTAATTATCTGGCTTTGTGGTTCGTTTCAGCTTTGCATGGGTGGGCACTGTGGTGTGAACCTACTTTCGGTTCCATTGATGTGCTTGCCTTGCAAAACTAACAAAAAAACCCCAGGCAGCCCCTTCTGAAAATCCTGACGACCACCCCTGAGTGTATGAACTGCTGTTATTTCATGTACTGACAGAGGGAATGAGCGATGAGTATCAGTGAGAGCACGAAGCACTGCTCATGTGCGGGGACATGGCTCTACCCATTGGGTGCCCAAAGCGGAGGGGATGCTCCAGGCTGTGCTTTGGGCTGAGCATCTGCTGAGCTCAGCGCTCATTTTCAAGTGTGAAACAGCCTTTGTGGAAAGGATGCGCAGCTCAGCAGGGCGCTCAGTCTCTCTCCAGCAGGTGATGAAATTATCCAGAATATCTTCCTGGTGACAAATGTGTCGGGCTCTAATGGAGATGTTGTGCCAGTAGGAAGGAGAGCTGGAGCTGCCAAGAAGCCTGTGGTCATTGATGCTTGTGTTGGAAAGGAAATGCGTCCCTTAGGAAAATACTCCATTTGCGGAACAGCCTTTCTGTGCAGTTACCGTGACATCAGCTTTGTCACTACATCCCCTGCTCACCGAGCACATTCACAGAGGGCATCAGGAACCCCCCACCCTGCAGCAGTAGCAGCATCCCAGTGCTGCATCACCATGGCAATATCCCCATCTGGTACCTCCCCAGCAGACTGTGGGGAGAGTCTGTGCTTGGCCACCAAGCTGCGTATTTGGCATTTGTTGCTGTGCTGACACCATTTTCATCCATAGACATACCCTGAGGTGACATCCTTGTCTTCGTGTCTCCCTCTGATCCTTTCTGCAGCAGGGGCCAAAGAGGGATGGATGGGGCAGGGAGGAGTCAGCAGATGGCAGAGTTGTTTTAACATGTGGTGCAGCTCACAGGGATTTTACGCTGAATTTCTTAGCAAGATCATGTCCCAGGGCTCAGAGCACTGCAGCGTGGTCTGGGAGCGAGCTGTGCCTGGGCTGAGCGTGGCAGCTCTCAGTGGGAACACACAGCCCACGAGCCCGGCTTGAAGCCTCACTGCTGCCCCCGCCAGTTACCATCACAGCAACTATTCCATGACATTCACAGCGATTCTGTTCTGCCTTTGTGTTCCTTTGTGAAAGATTCTGGATTGGTTCTGCAGGCTCAAGCCATGTGTGTGTCTTGTCCCCTCATTCAGTCTTAACATTATTAGAGCTCATGTGTGTGGGTTTATGCTCAGCTGCAGCCTTCTCTGTGATTTGGTCCCTGTCTGGAGCTTTTCTCCTTGCCTGCTCCTCTCAAGCAGGCTCACCCTCACTCACCCTTTCCCTGTCATTTCCACAAGTGTGAGCCTGTTGGGTGCTGTGGGGATCCCTGTGACCCAGGGGACCATGCTGGGACTGACCTTGTGCTTTTCTTGGCAAGCATGGCCATGTCTCATACAACAGAGATGCTGTGCATCCTTTGCTCCTCCAGCAGATACTGCTTCTCCCACTGCCCAGCACTCTTAGGGGAACCCTTGGCCACCCCATGGTATCTAATTCTAATTTAATGCAAGCAGAAACTTTAATAACAAGGCTTAACAAGCTCTTTGGTCCCTGCTATCACCACATGTAGCATGGCCGATCTCGCCCCAAGCGATAAAACAGCAGCACAGCACAGCGCACCTTTGATTTCCAGCTTTTGAACTGATACAAACCATGCAGCCACATCCCTTCTCTGCCCTGAGCCTTTTGTTTTGTTTGCCAGCCCCACGCAGATGCAGGTATTGTTTCAGTCCTGTCCCAGTCGGGGGAACCAGAGGAGATGCACAGGCGATGCTGGGCCCCCCCCACCCACAACACAGCACTTTGCCGTGGGAGGTGGCCGCTGTGCAAAACCTCCCGTGGGCTTTGCTTATCCCCATCACGTTTCGTTTTGGCTTTGATGGTCCCAGACCTGTGCACCCTGAGCTGGGCAGAGCTGCACCCTGGGGTGTGCGGGGTGCTCCTGCCTTCCTTCTGCGGTGACTCACGGCTGTTTGGCAGCACGGGGCTGCAGTTCACCCTGTGCCAGCCTCTATTTTTAGGAAGCTGGGAGAGGGAGGTGCAGCCGTCACAGCAAGAAGTTTCTAGTGCCTTTTGTGGTTTCACGGCTGCTCTGAGGCTTCGCATCAGCACTTTGGAGGCACATTCTCTTAGTGGCTCTGTGTGGCTGATCATCACCACCCAGAAGTAGTGTGTGCTGCCCAGATGTGCTGTCTAGACGTGCAGTCCAGATGCAGTGAGAGCCACGTGCTCTTTGAGGACCTCCATCATGTAATGGGGCTGGTTCCTCTGCTTTTCCTGGCTCCTCACCCACCACGATCCCCTTGGGATCACCAGCTTGGGGTGCACCCATGGGTGCAGCAGGGATGGATGATTGGAAACAGCTGAGGAGATGGCATCCCCTGGAGCTGGCTGTCTCAGAGGGAGAGCAGCACCTTTTCCCCTTGGCTCTTGGGAGCTCAGCAAGGTGGCAAAGAAGGGTGAGATGTTTCCTCACATGTCTGGGCATTGTCTCCTGGCCTTGCAGTGACACGGGCAGCACACATTATGCCTGCTGGAGCCTGGAGTGTTTGCTGACTCCCACAAGTGTCTCTCCATGGAGGTGGGACACCATGAGCAACCAGGCTGAAGTCTGCCATTGCCACAATGCTAACAATGGCCACCTCCTGCACTTCTCTTCCACAGGAGATGTGACCATCCCCAACTGGACCTTTCCTACTACCCCGAGGCTGCTCTGTGCTCCAGAGCTTTCTCTAAGTCATATAAAGTTTAAAAAAAAATGAACGGAAACTGTACTGTAACCTTTCCTTCTCCGGATGCTGGTGATATTTTCTGTGATGTTCTGGCTCTGTCTGTCTCCTCTCTCTCCTGTGATGGGTACAGTCCCGAAGACATGAGATCTTGGGAGACACAAGAAAAGGAAATCTAAAGAAATGATAAAACAAATGATGTTAAAGCTCAAATTTCTGCTTGTGGTCAGAAGGACTAAATCAGGTTTTTCTCATAGGTTTCCTTCCGCATCCCTCCTACAGCATTGCAGGCAAACTCCTTTTGTGACTCAGAATAAAATCCTCTTTCTGAGTGTCTTGCTCTTGGTGGTGCACAGCACCTGGCTTTTGTCGAGTGGAACGAGCTGGTGAGGTGAGCAGCATCTTTTAAAGAGCTACTTACATAAAACCGCAGCAAGCACCCAAAAAATTCACTCTCTTTTCATCAGCTTTCACCTTGCTGCGTTCAGAGCTGCTCCCAGCCTTTGGCAGATCACCAGGGCTTGCAACCGGATATTTTCTCAGTAAACAAAACCGACTGCAGTGGAGACAATTTGCTGATCAGCGGAAATACTGCAAGTAGGTCAATAGGAATGCAAGCGATGGATCACATTTTCCCATTGTCTCACTTGGGTTGGAGGCAGATGGGTATGGTTATGTTCAGGGCGTTGAGGGTGAAAGAAAACCCTGTTGGTTTCCCAGTGGTGCGACTGTCTCCAGGTGCAGGTGAACTTCATCTTCTCTGGGGGGATCCCACTTAGGTTGGCACTGGGTTTTCCATCATCCCTCCGGACCATGCCCTCCTGCTCCCTCCCCAAAGTTCTTACAGCAGGAAGTGGCCAACAATGTACAGCCATGAGACAACCTGGCCCTGGCAGGAGCTGACATGGTTTTTGAGCCCTTCGCCCTACCCGTGTGATGCTGAACTACCATTACTACTGGTAATGGGGCCAGAGGAGATTGTTGGGGCTGGGTTGCCAACACAACAAAACGTTATCCTAAAGAAGAGCGACCAGCCTGCTCTCCTAATAAGGTGCGCTGACGAATCTCTGCTGGGATCTCCGCTGTCATATTTTCCACACCGTCTTCTTCGTCAGGGCACCGGTGACTATTGAGGCTGTGTTTCCTGGTTTGCAGAGCAAACCAGAGAGCTTCCGTAGACATTTTGTGTTGGGGACCCCAGAGCGAAGCCTTTCCCCATCCTCACAGATCTGCAGGTGTGTTCTATGGGGCTGGGTGTTCCAGCATTCCCTGCAGCTTTCTCTCATTTTGGTGAAACGGCGACAGGTGGCCATCCAGAAACATCTCTGAGAGGGTTTCATCTGCCAGGGACGGCCAGGGCTCAGGGATAGCTGTGCAAAGCCTTATTTGCTGCTCTCTGCATCACTCACTGCTGTGGTTTCACACATTATTGACTGCCTCTGGGTCCTGACACTGGGGATTCGGGGAAAGTATTAAGTAACGACTTCTCGTGTCGTTTTGTTTCTCATATGAAGACTTCCTCCAAACATGAGTATTAAATTCGGAGGAAAGTCTGAAGAGCTTTGGAAAATGTTGGTGGTTGCCCTCTGGCCAAAGCATGGGGTGAGGAATTTGAAGAGCGTGCATTGATGGTTGTTGTGGCCCCCAGTGCTGTGGGGTTTTCCTGGGGGTGGCTTCTTGATGATGCAGGAGGAAGACCCTCCATGGCAGGGACAGTTTTAGGAGCTCGGTGTCAGCTCAGAGCCCTGCCAGGGACCAGGTCTGGTATTTCCAAAGGTAATACTGATTTTAATATGAGAGGGAAGGAAAGCACTGGTTGGCAGTGCCCTCAAACTGCATGGGGGCTGCAGCCCCATCCCAAACAGGCTGTCCGGGAAAGTGACAGAGTCAGCATCACTGAAGGTGTTCAAGAAACATGGAGAAATGGCACTGAGTGACATGGTTAAGTGAGCGTGGTGGGGATGGGTTGATGGTTGTACTTGATGACCTTAGGGGTCTTTTCCAACCTTAATGATTCCGTGATTCTATGATTCTATAATTCAGTGCTCCCCTCTGTGCAAGAAGGTGGCAGAGTCAACATGGTAAGGGGGCACAGGACCCTGAAGATCCATCAGCCACTGAATTGCTGACAGCAAAGATCCTGGCACTGTAACACATTTATGATTTGGGTTATATTTGAGTTATTTGGCTATATTTAGGAAGGCAGTGACCTGCCAAGGTCAAATACTGACTGGGTTGCAGAGATGTTTGTGCTTTGCTACCAGCACTTGCAGTTGTAGCTAAAAGCACCCTAAACCACACAGGACAGGATGCGAGAGAGTGGGTAGATAGCAAAAGCGAGCTCTGGAACCCATCCTGCTGTGCTGTGCAGCCCTATGGCGCTGGGAGCTCTCCTCTGCTGTCACTGTGGGTGAGCAGCCCTGCTTAGCACCACCCTGCTTCTGGCAGGATCCAGCCCTTTATTTGCTGCGTGCACATCTGATAAGAGCATTGCTTTCAGCCTGTTACTTTCAAAACAACTTTGCATGATGGTTTGATCACCCCAGCCCCCTGTGCAGGCAGCCCAACTTCATTCTCTTTGCTCTAGCATGGAGCAAAGCCAGTCTGTGGTGGAGGTCTGTGGTTGGTAGCAGTGCCCAGAGTCCCCAGCAGCCCTTTCCATGCCCAGATTTGTGTTAATGGGGGCACAGTCTGAGGATGCTTGTGCCTGTGTTTGAAGGGTGAGCACTTACTTCACCATGACACTGGAAAAGCTGCTCAAATTGTGTCTTTCCAAACTGACAGCCAAGCACCAAGACCCAAAGTCCTGCTGTCCAGGAGCATGAAGCCATGCCCACACTGTGGTCCCAGCGCCCACAGAGATGTCCCTTTCTCCAGGAGCATCCGTCCTAATCTTACCCAGGAAGTCTTCACCTCTGGGAGATACAAGGGAAGGACAGGAACCAGCACAACCCATCTGCCTCCTCCAGGTATTGCAAAGTTGTCTGTCTCACAGAGGAAACAGAGTAGAAAGCCTTTCTTCTCATTTTGAGAAACTAACGAGTTCCAAAGAGCTTCCCAGTGCCTGGCAGCCCCCACCACAATTCAGAGATACTGCCCACTGACTCATGGTCTACATTGCTCTGAAGATGGCTGGTCACGAAACATTCATCCACAATAGGAAAAAAAGCAACACAACACTGGGGAAAGCCAGGAGTGTTTCAGAGGCAGATATGAAAATTGAGACTAAGAATTGCTACCTGCTTCTGGTAGGACAGTAGGAAAAAGTATGGAAGTGCACCAGAGAAGAAAGTCTAAGCAACCTCTTCTTTTTTTTTTTTGTTGTGGGAGATGGTGGTGAACAAACCTACCCACTACGAAGGGTTTTTTTCCAGGAAGTGTAGGTTGCTGCAACCTGTATCCCTTGAGCGGCGGCTGCTCACACAACAGTTCTCATGCTACTTGCAAGCAGCTCATTTGCAGGAGCACCAGCACCTTGCCCGGAGGATGAACGAAGCCTACAGTTCTGCAGCACCCCGACCCATGGGCAGCACCTCTCCCAGCACCATGAAAATGTTTATGTGCTTCCTCGCTGTGTTCATGGTGGTACAGACCATTGGGACCGTACTCTTCTGTTTATATCTTCACATGAAGATGGATAAGGTAAGTGTTGGATAAGATAAAGCTGTCTCTGCTGGGCTGCTAACATCGTTTGCTTTCTGCATGAAGAGAGCTGGTCACCCAAAGGAGGAACGTGGGGCACGATGCTGCTGACCACTGGACTGGTGCAGAAATGGGGTTTATACACTCATGATCTTGTTCCTGCTCTAACTTGCCACTAAGAGAAGATGTACACAGACGAAGAGGGCTGTTCCCTTCTTTAACAAAGAGAGAATGGATCGGTAAAGAGGAGCTGCTAAGAGCAAACCTGGCAGACGCGGCCAGTCTGGGTGAACCTGGGTGCTGTATTAGCCTTCAGGCTCCTGGTGGTCATGCTGGTGCCACAGCAGCACTGGGACACTCATCGGGGGGATAAAGTAGTCCAGAAATGAAGTTTTTCAAGGTCAGGATGGATGGGGCTCTGAGCACCTGATGGAGCTGTAGATGTCCCTGTTTATTACAGGGGATATGCACTAGATGACCTTTAAAGAACCATTCTGATTCAAACATTTCTATGATTCTGCTTTGGGAAAATAAACGGTGGGTCTTAATACTTGGCCCTTTTTGATGGAAGGTGCATAGTATCCGTAATCCTGTCCTGCATGTGGGACAGCACTTAGCAAAAACTGAAGAGCTGAAAAGCTCTATTTGAAGTTGCTGTGACTGCAGAAGCACTGCGCAACACTTAAAATCACTGATCTAAAACTGTTTCCCCCAAAGCAGAAAGCTATAGAAATGGAATGTACCTTAAACCCAGAATGCAGATGCAAAGATAAGACTGGTATTAAGCGGCTTTTAAATGTGTTGTCTTGATCTAAATTAAGATGTAAGCGGGTGACAGCCTGGGGCTTGGGCTTCCAGGCTGTGATTTGGGGAGGATGCCTCCTATCTGCATTTCCCAGCAGCAAGACATTGACCCTCTCTCTTCTCTCCCCCACCTGCAGATGGAAGAGGTGTTGAGTTTAAATGAAGATTACATCTTCCTGAGAAAAGTGCAGAAATGTCAGACGGGAGAAGGTCAGAAGTCGACGTTACTGGACTGTGATAAAGTTCTAAAGGGCTTCCAGGACCTCCAGTGCAAGGTAGATTGCTGCTGGGTGGATACAACCCCTGCTGAAGGTGGAGGGAGGCTCCAAGGCACACACAAAGCATCACCCACAGCCTTCTTGAAATCTTGGGGCTACAGAAGAAGGGCTCTTTTTTATACGCTTTTTTACATGATATTTTTACACTAATGACATCAATGAAAAATCTCATCCATTTTTTTCCCCCAAAGCATGGCCAGAGCAAGTCCAACTGCAGAGTGCCCAAGGTGGGATGGGATGGAGCTGCCATTCTGGCTTGAAAAACGCTGGCATTCTGCTGTCTTCCAGCTCTCTTAGTTGCTGTGCGGGTGGGAAGGAGGATGTTAGGAGCACTTTCAAGCTCAGCCATTAATAGCAGTGCATGACTTGGACCAGCTGGAGTGAGTCCAGCGAGGAGCAGGAGGAGGATGCAATGCAAATGCCTCCCTATGGTTTAGGGACATCACCTCCACCTACTGCAGAGGCTTCTCGTGTTTGGGTAAAAAAGAGTCACCTTGCAGAGCATTTTAATTGCACAGCATTATTAAAATTAAAGACCTAAGACCAGAAGTTCTGCTACCCCCATACTGCAAAGAACAGGGCAGCCCACAGCCGTACATGATGCTGGGAAGGTACTGGGGGATCTGATGTCTTCTGGTACCTTCTGTTGGTAACAAACAGCACCAATTGAGTTTTGTCCAGAGCATCCTTTACACACAGGCTTTAATGGTGTTTGTTTCATACATCTTAAAACAGTGTATTATTTTAAAAAGTGGAAGGATACCTATCTTCAAGTATATATTTTTGCTGTTGTTGCAGGATAAGACAGCCAGTGAGGAGCTGCCAAAATTTGAAATGCACAGAGGTGAGTGTCATGGTGCTGCTGGAGGGCAGAGAGATGAGCGGCTGCAGGGGGAAGGGGAGAGGGGACGGGAGAGAGGGTCAGGTCCTTTGGTCCCCTTGGTGGGGTCTGTCGGGAGCAGCAGAGCATCTCCATGGGGGGACTGTGCATGGCATGGGGTTGGCAGAGGCCTGGACAAAGCTGTCTTGCCAAGATACTGCATTGCCCAAAGTTGATGAAAACAAACTCAAAATTAAATCTTTCACTTTTTCTCCTTGCAGGTGATGAGCACCCCCACTCGAAGAGTAGGAATGAGACATCCGTGGCAGGTAAGCAGTGGGCACATCAAGTTCATGTCATCGCTGAGGCCAGACCCTGCTTCATTCAAATGGGAGGGGGCTTTGCAGGCTGCCTCTGGGCTGGATTTGCAGCTGGGCTGGGATTTCTGGGCTGTGGGGGTAGAGCAGTGCTGGGCCCCATTAACACTGTGTTTTCCTATTGCAGAGGAGAAGAGGCAGCCGATCGCAACGCACCTGGCAGGGGTGAAGAGCAGCAGAGCAGTGTCAGGTAAGGCAGCTCTTGTGGCTTTGTCCCCAGCACAGCCCTGGCTAGGTGATAACCTGCAGGGCTAACTGAAGAGAATAAGAGCTTTCAGGGTCAGCCTCTCAGTCTCGCACGGACTTCTCAGTCAGAGCATGTTTGATTTAATTCTGGAGTAACTGCCGGTAATCAGCAACTGCTCTTTCCATCTCTGACGCAGCAATTCACCCAGAGCTCATTGTACCTGTGGAAAGCTCCGTATTAGATAAGATCAAAGAATCAAGATGCTCATTGCATTTCGAAACTCCTTGTTTGAGCACTTGTTGCAATTACAAAGCAGCCCCAATCTCAGTGGACTGCCAGGAGCTCCACGATTCAGCAGTGGGAGGCAGAGGAGATCTCCCCATGGGAGTTCTTGTCCACAAGCTGCTCCAAGGACACCACTTGTGCCCCAGAAGCAATGGCAGCAGCAGATCTGCGGGTAGGCAGAGCTCCTGGAGGTGCGAGCAGCACCAAGCCTAGGGGGCATTCATTTTTGCAGTTCCTTGAAGAATCCTTACCTCTGCTCCAAGCATTGATCTTTAAGGTCACTTCCAACCCAAGCCAGCTTGTAATTCCATGATTTCCACATGTTTAGATGAAGAAAGCAGAGCACTCTTCCATTCGCATCAGTGCAAGGGCTTGTGTCTGCATCCCATCTTCAGGGATGGGAATCTGTGTCCCATGGTTTGGGAATAGTGTCCTGGGGCAGACAGGAACTCCCTTTTGCCCCACTGGGGTTGGAGGCTGTGATACCAAATGCCCAAGGGACTGCCCCCCAAAATCAGCCTCCCGAGCAAGATCTATCCTAGCTCAATAGCCATATTTTCTCCCCAGTGCTGGAGTGGAAGACAACGAGCTACGCCCCAACGAGCAGCTTCATAACCTACCATGAGGGGAAGCTGAAGGTGGAGAAAGCAGGGACCTACTACATCTACTCACAAGTCAGCTTCTGCACCAAGGCGGCGGCTACTGCGCCGTTCACCCTCTATATTTATTTGTACCTCCCCATGGAAGAAGACCGGCTCCTGATGAAGGGACTCGACACGCACAGCACCTCCACGGCTCTCTGTGAGCTCCAGTCCATCCGGGAGGGCGGTGTCTTTGAGCTGCGGCAGGGTGACATGGTCTTTGTCAACGTGACGGACTCAACGCTAGTGAACACCAACCCTGGCAACACCTACTTTGGCATGTTCAGGCTGTAGAGATGAGGGGCCCAGCCCGTCTCTGTTGAGCCGAAGGGCTTTCCCTGTTTCCCGTATTTATGTTCCTCCGCCTCTTTGTTGTTCTTGTTTCTTATTTTGTATATTTTGTTATTTATTGACGAGGGCCGAGGGGCCCTGAGAACAGGAAAGGAAACAAAATTTGAAGCTGTCGTTGTCTACGCTTCTCTTTTTTCTTTCATTCGTAGGGTTGCGTGTCTGGTCCACCATGCCCCACTCTGCTGGTCCCATTATGCCGTTATTTAGCAAACTCTACCAACGCTCTTTCCTTCCTAACACTGTAGGATGACTCAGGGTGCTCCAGCCTTGCTAGGTTCGTGCATATCTCCTGTGCTCATCTGCTTACAGAACACCAACGGAAAAAAAACATTAAAAGGCTGAAGAGCATCTCCTCTAAAGGAATCAATCAGCCATGCAACTGTCCCTACGTGTTGGCTGTTGGTGATACATTATTGCCACCCTAACTGTATTATGGCTGAGAACTCCTTTTTTCCACACATAGCTGCCTACAGGACTCAGCCTTCTTGCTCAACACGGCCAAGTTTGCGCTGGTTGAAATTCACCCATCATCAAAAACGCTGCTGGTGGTGGCTGGGGTGGCTGCTGCTTTCAACCCAGAGCTCTGGTAGGGCACTGGTGCTGCTCTGCTTCTGGAGAAACCAAATTTGCCCAAGAGAATGCTCTCATGTCAGATAGAGAGCCCCTGTGGAAGGGGCATTGGCCACCATGGCCAGGTTTGGACATGCTGCCTCTCCCTAACTGCCCTCCATGGGAGCAGGACCAGGAAAGCACTGAGGTGGCAGGAGCACAGGGTGATGCACAGAGACTGGGAGCACTTCTGGAGGCAACAGGTCTGCAAGTGGAGGAGATATCAGATCTGGGTGCTCTCTAGGGTATGCGTGGTATGAGTCTGTAGGCCTGGTCCTGCTGCAGTGCTTGAGTGCAGGTGCTGCCAGGTCGGACACATCAGTGGTGGGTGCCCATGATGCCTCCACAAAGTCAGAGCAGGGTTACTTCGCCTGCCTGGTTTTGTTATAATTCAATTTGCAGTTTTGTGGCTGTTCTCCAAAGCTGCATAACTTTGTCTGAGAACGGAGTGTTCTTGTACCATGCCATGTATAAAAGCTATTTATTTAACTTGAGCTAAAACTGCCTCGTATTTAAGGACAGAGGGACTAACCTGAAGAGCATGGGAAAGTCTACAGTGTGAAGGAGCTGCATGTGGCTGTGGCTGTGTTTTGCAATGCATTTTGACTTTTGGGATCCCCTTTCCTGAGTGTGTCTGAAGCATTGTGCAGGCTGCAGAGCCCCAAAGAGCCAAGCATCCCATAGCACCCACTGCAATGGGGTTTTGCACATCATGTCCCATGGATGGGGGTTTTGTCTGCTATGAATGCTGTGAACCCTTCCCAGTGTGACCTCTTGATGTCCTACACAGGGATTAACAGGGCATCAGGACAGTGCAGGGGACAGAGCAGGGACATCTGGCCCCAAACACAATGGGACACATTGGAGATGCAGGGCAGGGCTGGGTGCGTTCCAAGCAAGGGCAGGAGGGCAGCAGGGCAGCATGAAGTGCATCTGGAGGTGTTCATTTAGGGGACTTCTAGCACCTGTCTGGAAGAGGTCTTTTGCTTTCTCTTGGATGATGCAAGGTCCTCTTTCTTGCTTTGCAGCAGGTGGATGGAATGGAATGGGACGGTGCAGTGTACAAGGTCAGAGCCTGTAGGGCTCTGGGTGGGGAGGACAGTACTCTCAGGAGTGGAGGTGCTGCTGGGCTGGAAAGCTGCTAAATGCCACCTCCCCCATCCAGTGAGTCTCCTTGCCTCGCACCGCTGCCTTTCCTGGGGCTCTTGTTTCTTGCCTCTGTATCTTCACTTGCCAAAAATAGCCTGTGGGATGCTGATGAGAGGCTGCACGTGGGAGGAGAGGCAATGTGTGTGTCACCATCCAGCTGTCAGGCTCAGCCCGTGGCCTTCTCCTGGGCTGCTTTGTTCTCCTCCCCTCTGCGGTGCCGCAGCTTTCCTCTCCCCGTGGAAAGTTTGAAGGTTATCAATACTCTGATTTTTCCCTCACTGCAGGGCCCCGCTGTCACTTAATGGGCTGTGGAATTTACGGTTTCTAAGCTGATTTTTCTCCTTTCTGAGCGAAGAAGTGAAAAGGGGCTGAGGGGAAAATGAATATGTTGGGTACTTTGGTGGCAGCTGCCCTGGCATGTGGCACCAAATGGGCACCTCCCACGCTGCTCCAGCCTCACTGAGGGTCTGATTGCATGCATTAAGCTGCTTTTTGGGTCTGCTCTCACACTGATGGCTTTTGACACCCAGCTCTGTTGCCTGGAGGATGTTGGTGCTGCCTGAGCTATTTTGCTTGTGCAAAGGGGATGTCTGGGACTCGGTGTAAGAGAAGGGGATAAATAAGGTCCGTATTCAGTAGAGACTGGGGTGGTTCTGGTTAAGACCAGGATTTGGCCTCATGGGGACGTGGGAGGGGAGGTGCTGCCTCCACAATGAGCTGAGGGTTGCTTTGTCTTTGCTCTCTGGACCACTTGATGCTCAAGGACACTTGGGTCTGGATGTGGCACTGCTCTGGCTCCACAGTTTCCTGAAGTACCACCAGTGTGTCCCACCAAAGAGTTAAAGAAACCAGGGTACAGGAGAAGACTTGTCCAAGCAGTAGACCAAAGGAAATCCTGTCACCACACCTAATCCCCAGAAAAAAAAATAGATAACGCAGTAACCCCCCCCAAAAAAGAAGTAAAGGCAGGAAGTGACTTAAGTGACTTATCTACAGCAACAGAGTGGCGCGATGGAGAAGAGCTTCTCTCCATAAAGCATTCCTGCCAATGGGACACAACTAGGGCTCGAGGGATGGAAACTCATCTCCCTGCTCCAGCACCGATGGGAATGACCCCCAGACACCACAGTGACCATCCACACCAGCATTCCCCCTGGTGTCCAGTGGGTCAGAGCACAGAACGCAGCATTTCAGCCCCTTTTCTCTGATACAAGAGATGCCCATGGGAAGTGCTGCTGTACTTGCTGAGCACTCAGCAGGCTTTTGTGCTGCACCAACCTGCTTCCCTGCGTGCAGCTCCAGAGAGAGGGGAGATGGACACAAAGGGCTAAGAAGCGATTTTTATCCTTTATTTGTTGAAAATGTCAATTAAAAAACTGTCCAAAATAAAAACACGTTAGAAAAGTTGAACTCGCACAAGTAGTTACAGTAAATAAACCTACGTGACAAAGATAGAGTGGAAGGCAGCTGACACAACATCCATCTAAAGACAGACTGACTGGAACCTATTTACAAAGCACTGTAAACAAAGTAAATATGGAAACATTGCTGTCCATCCGGCATGGCTTCTTTTCCTTTTTTATTTATTTTTTTTTATTTTTTTGGCTTCTAGCTCTTAACAAATGCCTGATCCAACACCTCCCATCACCTTACATCTTACAAACATGCATATGTACACAGCACGGGCTTCAACTAAACTGTGGGTAGTGGGGAAACATTCCTACCCTCTCCTAGGTGTACAAACGGCCCTTGGTTTTCTTCCTTGTGCTGACTGCACAGCGTGAACCTCAACCCAGCCCACCTTTGGGCATGATGATGCTGGGGCAGACAGTGCTGCAGCCAAGCCAGCATAAGCAGGAAGGTGGTTATGCTGGGAAATGGCTTTCCAGCACAGCAGGGTCCAGCTCTCCCTAAAGACTCTTTGCCTGAATTTTAATTGCAAGGAGAGAATTGTAATTATTGCCTCTGTTACATCCTTCATGACTGACGTAGGACTGTAAGGAGCTGCAGTGTGTCTGCACACACAGGGACTGTGCTGCCCTGTGATACTCTGAAGGCTTATAATTAACGGAAGGTTCATTGTAAATGCTGCTAAGGAAGGAAGGAAAACATCAGTTCTAAACTAAGGTGTAACACCAAATAAGGTGAGGATAACCAATACATATGCATGTTGTCCATGTGCTGTGTTCAAGGAGCTGTGCGTAGATCTGGGAGGTGCTGCACGTCCTTGCCCCAGAAGCATTCAAGCTCTCTGTCAAAGCCTAAATATAAATACCTTTCCTATCCAAAAAGTTGCTTTTTCCTATAAGAAAAGCCCCTCTGGGGCAATGGGGGAGAAGCAGCCATCCTGGCCTTCAGGCAGGAGCCTAATGTGGGCAAAAGGAGCAGGGGACGAGCATATCTGGGGGCTGTTTTTGCTGTCAAGCAGTGTTTGCATTTCATATGGAGAAAAGCATATCCTGCAAGGGGAAGCACAGCAAAACTATAAACTCATATAATACGTGGACACTCCAAGTGAAAAGAAAGCAGGGGGTAAGAGTTTCAGGTCATGCTTAAGAAAAGGGGCTGAGGGCATTACCTGTTGTGCTAACGAGCTCTTAGGAGGCAGTACTGTGCAACACACCTTCCCGTGTGCTCTGACAGGTGCTCCAGGTTTGACTTCCCCAAGGGGTTAAAACACCTTGGTGTCAATTGCATGTTTTAATCAGTATCGAGGTCACACAGGACCCGCAGTATTGCTGGGCTGTAGTTCACTACAGTCAATTAATGGGGAAGAAGAAAGTGGATGGGAATAGCTTCCCCAGTCGTGATTATCTGAAAAAAAGAGCACGGTGCTTTTTGGTTTCTGCTCATTGCCAACTCAATCGTGCTTTCATTCAATAAATAGGGACAGGTGCTTTTGAAGAGAATGGAAGCATCAAGAAGTGATGGGAAACTGCTGCCAGACCCTCTGTGAGCGGCAGTCACTGGCACAGGCTGGGTTTGCTCCAATGAGGTATCAGCTGCTGCAGATGGATTGTGAATCACGGACCGCTCGCTGACTGCTTGAGTTGTGGTCGATTGCTTGTTTGCTTCATTTCCTTATTAAATGGAAGAAAAACTATATATATTTCTTTTCTTTTCTTTTTTTGGTAATAAAATTCCCCAAACCAACCAAATGAGGAGGAAGAAGAGGCAAAGGATCCAGTTCTGCTTCCCAAAATACACCTGAGGTCACACTGCCAGCAGCTTCTCCTCGAGCTCAGGCAATCAGCGATGACTTGCGTCCCGTCTCCTCCCTGCTGCACTCATCTGTCTGCTTCAGCAGCCGCCGCACCAGCTTCTCCAGGTCCTTCCGGGACTTCAGCTCTTCCTCCAAACACTGCTTCATCCTTTTGTTCTCCTGTGAAGCAGAAAAACAAAGGAAGAAAGGGGTGGTTAACACCCATGCGCTCCACAAGCTAAGGTAACAAGGTGACAAGGCACCAGGGTCACTGTGACAAAGTGCCAGGGTCACTGCCCGTTTGGGAGATGAACCACGTGAACTATTTGGGGCCTGACTTGTTCAAGCAGACCCTCAACACTGACAGATGGGCATGGCAGCAGCAATGTGTCTGCAGCTACAGGGTGGGACCAGGTGAGATTTCTCCTGGACATCGCCTGGCCATCTCACAGCACAGACAGAAGCTGCAATTACCTGTTTCAGTTCCTTCACTTCATCCTTCAGTGCATAAACCGTGTCAACGAGGCTCCTGCAAGAAGAAAAAAATGCATGAAAACAGAAATTAAATGAAAAAATAAGGAGCTGAAATGCAGTAAAACAGCAACAGCATGGGGAGCTTGGTGACTGAGGCAATGGTGCTTCTATCTCCTGCTTTTCTCTTTCCTTTGTATTTTCTTTCTCTCCATTATAAGCATTGCTGTCGCTGAGGTCACTCTGGAAACACAGCCCAGGAGCACATCAGCCAAAAATTCAGCTTGTTGATAACTTCAAGACAGCAACACAGCAGCCCCAAGAAACCAAACCAACCCTGCTTTGCTGTCTTGAAGTTATCAACAAGCTCTGCGGTTTGGCTTCCTTGTTTATGCTGCTGCAAAAAATAATAACAATGGTTTTTAAACTGAAGAATATCTTACAGAGCAGCCCCGAATCCTTCAGGCTGGGCTGCAAAAAGTAAACGTAGAAAGAATGCGCTGCCTGGGGAACAGGAGGGAGCCAACAGCACCACCCCAATGCTGAAGGTATGGAGCAGGCTGGGAGCACTCAGGCAGTGCTCCAAGGAGCAGCAGCAGACCGCAGTGTCTGCAGATGGAAAAGAAAAACAAACAACAAAGCCCCTTGTTTGGATCTGTCCTCCCTGACCCAGTTCACTACACCCAGAGGAGAGCTGGGACTATATATGTTGGCTCTCAAGACCTTTGTGTGGGCTCCCAGGGGGAAGCAGCTATCTCTGAACTGCTGAGAATGCAGCACTGTACTTAAAAAGGGAGAAAATAGCCACTGGAACAGCCCGGTGCTCTTGGGACAAAGCAGCAGCCTGGCCAGGGGTCTGCAGCCTCACTTACTTTTCCTCTGTGACAGTCTGACCATTGCTTCTCGTTTCCTCAATGATGATTTTCTCCTCCTCGGGAAGAAGGACTTGGGGGATGGAGTCCTTTCGGGAGCCTGCGTGCAAGAAATGCTCATCAGGAAGAAAAAGGGAGATTTTTCCTGGAGCCCACAGCAGGGGCTGGGAGGGTGATGCAGGGGCTGGGTGTGCAGCTGGGCCAGAGCAGCGAGGGACAGCTTCCAGACCCAGAGCACTCACAGCTCCATCATTACTTATAAATGAAGTGCCTCAGGGAGGGTCAGGAGCTCTCTGAAGAACACGACCTCCCTTTCACAAACGTGCCATAATTTGATAGTTCAGTGATTTAATTTGACATCTTACCAGCAGTGATAAATACTTTTATTTCCAGCGTTGAAGATGGTAGATAGGTTCTTATGAAGCAGCTCGTTTTTAAATACGCAGCTGATGGAGAGATAATATTCATGCTTCCTTTCTAAAGCTACATGCAACCCGAGATTAGCATCAGGTTTTCAGTGCTGACAGCCACAGGCACTGACTAGGGTTGTTTAATTCCTAACAAGTGCTGGTGAAGTAGCTGCATCACATCTGCCCTCCTATCTGCTCATTCTCTGTGTTTAGAAGAAAAACAATGGCAACTAAACCACTGAGCAGATGAAGCTCCCTTATCTCAAAGATTGAACACCACACAGTTTCCTAACATGAGTCTCACTGCTCACTGATGTAACAAGCTGGGTTTTTTTTCCCAGAGGGTTATCAGCGCTACAGGCAGGAGGAGCATTCAAGAACCTGCTGTGTGCCCACCTGAGCTGAGTGCCTGCTGGAAGCCCGCCCCGGTGCAGTATGCCTCGATCACCTTCAGGATCTGAGCATCTTCCTCCAGTGCAGCAGTACCTGGAACACAGCACACACATCAGCTGCTGCAAAAGCCAAGATCTCTGCGTTCAGCCTTTGGGCAAGAAGGTGTTGTTTCCTTGACTGACAGTCTTGGGACTTTCCCTAATTCCTTTATGAGTTCCTTCACATTTTCTGGCCTTTGCAACATCCTGTGACACTAAGCGCCATGAAAGGTGTGAAGGCACACTTCTTGCTGCCTAGAGGAACTCGGGGTCAGAACGGCATCTCACTACTTTCAAGCAGCTCTTTGGCTTTGTGGCCACAACGAACCACCTGCAGCCAGGTGTCCTCATGGTGGGAATCACACTGAAAGGACATAGTGCTGCTTGGGGCCCCAGCTCAGGGTCTGCACACAGCGGGAGCCCCAGCAGCACACAGGCTCACTGCTGAGCCGCATCCTGCAAGGGAAGAAAGGCCCTTCTCAAAGCCCTGTGGAGATTGCTGAGCTCAAACCTCAGAAAAGATCAAGAATCAGCACTTACTTTTCCTAATAACAAACTCTTCATCTGATGCTTTTCTCTCAGTTTTCCTTTTTGGAAGAAACTTCTTCATTGTTTTTGGACTTTTGCTGGAGTCCTATAGGGAAAGAGAGCACTGTGATCAACCAGCACCAAAGGCAGATCCAGCAGCAGAGCAGCTCAGGCTGGATGCAGCTATTGGTGCTACGCACAAAGCACTACAGCACTACAAAGCAGACAATGACAGCAGTGGGGGAAATGGTGTTCTTTGCTTTTCCCACGTGTCCACTGCTCCCTCTCACACAGGTGGGAATTCATAGAATCATTCAGGTTGGAAAAGACCACTAGGATCCCCAAGTCCAACCCCAGCCCACCCCACCATGCCCATCACCACATCCCTCAGTGCCACATCCCCACAATTCTGGAGCAGCTCCAGGGACAGTGACCCCATCACCTCACTGAGTAGAAACGTTTCCTAATTGCACCTGCAGGTCTGGGACAAGACACGCTCCTTTAGCAGATATCCCTCAGCTAACAGCCTTTGGCCAAAGAACTCAGCCACATTCACAGCACTTTGTGTTTGCTTATCAGCAATGTGGCCTCCGTCAGAAAACTTTAAAATACTGTTTATTTCCTTGACACAACTTGATTTCTAATAAAAAGAAGAAATAGCAAACAGCATTGCTTCTCAATGCACCGCATTTGCTTGAGAGTACAAATAACCCCCAACATACACAGAGAACAAACAAGCACACGCACAGTTAGTGTTTGCTGTGGCTCTGCTAGGAAGGAACACAAGCTCTTTGTCTCCTTCACTGAGTTACACGTCTTGCTGATTAGGAATTAGTACATTAATAGGTTACATGCAATTCCAGTTTTAAGGAACAATGAGGCATGCCAGGAAGTTTTAGTAGCAGGGTCCTAAATCCTTCTTGAGAGATCTCCCAGCATTTGCCAGTTGCCACTGACTCTTGTGTTAAGTTATGGATACAGCCAGGCAAAACAAGGGTTGTGCAAGCACAAGAAGCATGAACAGCACCAAGCAGCCTTTGCCACGACAAGCCAAAGAGATGGATCTACCCTTACCTTTAAGATATAAGACATCCTCTACAATGAATATGCAAAGAAAGAGAAGATGAGTGTGAGAGACTGATGATTTTACTGACTGAGTCCATTAAATCCACAATTCTAAAACACATTTAAATGTTAGTACTGCGATTAATTCGTCACACCCTCCACGCTGCTTCTGCTATCAGCATGCAAAAGAGAACGGCGCCATGCAAAACTGACCAAGTTACATGGGAAACTCATGGGAAGCAGGCATTAATCCACTCCGAAGACATCCATACAGAGAGATTGCCTTCTGGGTTAGTGGTAGGTTTCAGTAGATGTTGCTTGTTTAAGAGAATGGTGCTTAAAATGGGCTGACATCCACAGGACCTGTGCCTGGGGATAAAGGGATGCGGTGCTCTGCCCAACCTATGGCAAAGCCCAGGGCTGTGGCTTCTCAGAGGGCACCGCTCGGCTTTCCTGCTGCTCCAAGCAGCAGAAGTTACAAATCCCAGTGCTAAAAAAACCCCTTCACCTAATGCAACCGACAAAAAGAAAGAAACGAAATGGAAATCATCTGTAAACCTTTCTCACTTCGCTAACTAACCTGAATCCGAGCACACTGCTTTACTCACAGCACCTGCTCTGTCACTGCAAATGATTACTGGAAACAGAACAGGAAAAATGACCCAATTTCAATGGAAATAACAGCGGTGCTGTGCAGTACGCAAGCAGGTTCTGGGGTTTCCTGAACACAGCTAGGTATGAGGAAATGCACAAGACTGTGCCATCCCATCCTACACCACCAGAAGCCAATTAAAGTAACAATGGATGTCTGAAAATCTCTCATCTTTTAATCAGACTCCCCCACGCTCTTCCCTGCAAGTGACACTTGAAATGGTTCTATTTGTTCATTGTAAAAACAAGGAGACTTGTGCTCGGCTGTTAGCATCGCTCATTTTGTGCTACAGTTTAATCTGGGACCAATAACTGCAATTGCCACTGCAGGGCCATGGGCTGCATGCCCAGGGCTATCACCTGGAGGTGGTGGAAAAGCTCTTTGCTATCAGAGGGCTCTGCAGCAGTGAGTGCAAATGAAGGCTCATGAAGGCTGGGGGTGCTGTGATACCACTGCTCCCATCCACACCACACTATTGGGCCTTCTAGGTGCTGTGTGCAGCCCCTCGGGGCTCCCTGCTGCCAGCAGCACCTCTCACCTCCTTTACATTGATGGTGTAAAAGATCCACGGCAGGGAATGAGTGAGAAATCACAAAGGAGATTGAGGTATTAACAAAATCACTCAATCTGTGGTTTTGGCCTCTATTGTAAATCGATCTCACCCTTGTACTTTCATATGGAAAAATTTCTCCTCTAATTAAAGTCTCTCCCTAGATTTCAGTGCACCGTGCAAGCACAAGGCTGTTTAGTCCACATTAAAGATTTGGAACATGCAAAGCTGAAGGGTGGTTTCCCACCTATTCATTTGGTTCTGGATCTATTTAATTCCCAAAGTGAAACGCGTTGTTTCATGAATTTGAAGAAATATATCAAAACACAGTGAAGCTACCTCAAAACCTCGGCCTGGAACAGCAGCCCCACAGCCCTGTGGGTGCTGTCCCTGCATGCTGGCGGGCTGAGCTGCCCATGAGCCCTGTCCCCATCCCCATCTCTCTCCTCCTGGGAGCCCAGGCAGTGATGCTCCCATACTGCCGTACCCAGAAAGGCCGGTGACTCAGAACTGGAGTGCTCAGTCAGTAAGAGGAACGTTGCCACGTTACTGGTGAGTAATCCCAAAAGTTTAATGCAAGGTAGGGAAGGACGATGCTGCAGTTGCAGTGGGGGGTGAGAATGGGAGCAGGGGTTTATTTTGGGTTTCCCCACGCTGCCTCCTACCTCAGGCTGGGGGTTGTTGCGGGGGATGCTACACATCCCAGAGGGTGATGGGTGTGTGAATATGGGGTCAAACATCACGGCTGCTGCACTGCTCTGCTCAGGCCACCAAAACATAGGTATAAATCATACAAAACACCAGACCTGTCCCTCAGTGCAGCTGTGGGCTTGACACCGGGGATGGGGTTGACCCTGTAAATGCACACGCTCATGCTTCACTTGCAGCTCAAAGCCAGCTGCAGCAACCAGCATGCATCACTCATTTGCACAGCGTTTTCTCTCAGCATCCCTGTTGCCTAAAGGAGCAGCAAACCCACACTGGGGTAAGATGGCTGAACACAAGTGTTATGGAATCACAGTGCTCACCAGGCACACGGCATTACCTCTTTGTAACTCAGCGCTGCCGATGGTCGGAGGGGAGGAGCGGGACGGAGGCAGCTCAAGCTCCAGGGTTTGAGGATTTTGGGGGGCTCCAGGGGACCACGGATCTGACCGGTGGAGCCAAATGTCTGAGAAAATGGATGAGAAAAAGCTCAGCCAGCACTGAGGAACAGCGGGCAGCAGGCAGGCTGGGAGAGAGCTCACTTACCGAATGGGTGCTCCACGACTGTGTTTTGGACACGGTGTTGCACGTCCCTTTGGTCAACCTCTGCAAGTGCTCAAGCCACTCGTGCAAGTCCTGGCTGGTGCTGCAGGACACAGTGATGCGCTCCATCATGTTCCCTGCAACAGGGGGACAAACAGCCAGCTTTAGCTGGGTTGGCACGGGGAGATGTCCAGAACGTGGACAGCACACAGTACAAGAGCAAAGAGGAGGAGGAGGACTGGTACTGGTGGCAGCTGCTGCTCGCACTCAAGCAGCCCCAGGCAGAGGCCACACACTGACCTGCGATTTCAAACACATGCTCATTCCCTTCTGCATCTTCCAGCTTTGTCAGCGTCATTCCTGTTAAAGGCAGCCTTCCCTAGGAGAAGTGAGCAGGAATCAGTGTTTGCGGCTGCCTCCTGCATGGGCGTTATTCTGCTCCTTTCTGCTGATTCCCTTCTCTGGGAACTGCCATTAGAAACTATTTTGTGAAAGCCTCAGACTGCAGGAAGAGGTGCCTCTGATGTATGGATCTAGATTTTCCTGCACAACCAGGTTAAACCCCTGAGCAGAGGCTCACCTGCCACTCATTCTACTCACCCTTTTTACACAGAAGTCAGGACTACCAACTTTCCCTGGTCCTTATGAACACCTTCCCTGTGCCTCTGCTTTGTGTGATGCACTGTGTGATGACATCTCAAAACTCAGCCAAATCCTTCCCAAACCTTCACCATCTGCCTCATCACCTTCACATATGACTGTGAGATATCGTCCGCTGACAGGCAGTTTGTATGGGGAAAAACCCCACAGTGAGCTCAGGACACCCAACACACATCGAATGCCTGAGAACAGCATGCAGGACAGGTATTGGTGTGGTTTTGTGTTCTAATTGCAGAGCATTCACACTTCCCAAATGCTGTCTAACCCATTGGCAGCACAGAGGTGCTCGCAGTGTGCCCTGGCACATGTGGCAGAACACAGCCCAGCTTCCCAGCCCATTTACATCACAACAGAGATTCAAATTTGATGAAGAGATATCTGATATCCTTTCCACACCCGATGCCTTGCAGCTTCAAATCAAGCATGCCTACCTGATAGATGAACCCACTCATCCGTGGGCTTGCAGACAGCATGAGCAAAACGTTTGAAAACAATAAGAAATATCGCTCTTCTTTCTCCTGCCAGGACAAGAATGGAGGTTAGGCCAGTCTGAAGTGCAGCACAAGCACTTCCCTGCAGCAAACCAAACCTGCTGCAATTGCAGCCATGATCTGAGAGGGACCAACCCCAAACCACTCATTTTGGCTTTTTCTTTTCTTTACAGCATCTTATTTCTGCATTGGCTTTTCTGAGCAAACAGTTCCTTCCGCATCCTGCTGATTCTGAAGATATAATTGATTTCCCCTCCCCATCAGAAGACCAAGACCTCATGTCCCCAGCACCTCACATCCCAAACAGAACTTGGGGACTGGACTCTGCAGGGCTTTGTAGAACAGGTCATAGGGAAGCAAACAAGTCAATGCTAACAGGCACCACCCACCCAGCAGACACCAAGCACACAGTATTAATGGGTCTAACACTATTGATGGGTGCCTGCTGGAGGTACAGGTGTGACACTTGGGCAGTGGGTTCTGCCTGTCACAGTATGCATGCAGGACATGGCAACAGGTGTCAGTAACAGATAGCAACAAGGCACCCTCATTTCTCATTGCTCAGAGTAAGTCATGGAGGAAAAGAGGGAAAGTAACATGCTGTGTTAACAGGGCACTGGGACATGATGCTTTCGTGCAGGAGATGCACTCACCTCACTGCCCCCGCTCTGCACCATGACCTGGGACATGTAGATGATGTTTCCCATTGTTTTTATGTCCTCTCCTTCCCAGCGCTGGATGGATTCAGAAAGGATCTGCAGCTCAAGTTGTTTCCTCTTCCTCAGCTCCTGGCACTGCGACTGCAAATCACCACAGAGCGCTCCATTAGCAAAAGGGCCAGCACAAACCCAGACCATCCCAATGAAGATGGTTTCACCCATCAGCCATGCTCGGCTCAGTTCTACTCCTCTACCACAAAAGGAACCCAGAATGATGACAAAAACCCAGCCAAGGTCAATATTATCACTCATAAAAAACAGCTGCCATCTTGTGAAATCATCACTGCTTCGGCTCTGCTTCCCAAACCCTGTCAAGAATCGCACCACGCTGATTTATGGTGTAATGAATATGTTCAGATTCCAAACCAATTGCACTGAGCAAACTTTTCTTTCCAAACCAGCTCTACCTCTGAGAGTACAGGGTCACATTTTCCAAACCAAGGGAGCCGCACAGCTAAACGTTTCTCATTTTGCTGGTACTCAGAGGTTCATCCCATTTTGCTGAAGCAGCAAAGGGAGTTATCCCTGCAGTGGTGCACAGCCCCTAGAGATCAGATGTGCAGATATTTTCTTATCAGAATCTGCAGCGAGATGCGGTGCAGTGGAGCAGCACAAAAGGGAACTTCTGGAGCTGCACAAGGCTGCAGCGATGCTCACAACTGTGGACTGGTGGAGCAAATTCATACCAAGTGCTCAGAGGTCCCTCGTGGACTAAGCAGAGGCAGCACACAGCAGGGTTGTGCAGTCACTGCCCTCACCTTCTGACCCCAGTCACAGTGGGCCCATGAGAAGCATCCCTGCCCATCAAACCTCAAACCCACAGCGAACCCCTCTAGTCCTACATTACACTGAGTTGCTCAGTGCTCATTCAAAGAAAGCCATCTATCACTTATGGGCATTCCTAAAGACTTACGACACGTTACAATTTCACAGAACCATTCCCCTCCTAGAATAAATGGAACGGGAGCTGAGTTTCTAAGTAAATGTAACAAGATCACCCTTTCCTGTTTTCTATGAACTTTCTCCTCCCCATCTTTTATCTGCGCTGCTAAGCAATGAAACCTGCATCTGCCATGCTAAGGAAGGAAGTTGGACCACATCTGGAGTGGTTATAGTGAAAGGTATTTAGTGGCTACAAAGAAAGAGAGATGATAGCTTTTATAATAACTGAAAGAAGCTTTGCTAGATGAAACCTTTGTGCATGTGGATGAGTTTCGCTCCTCTTTTTCATTTCACTGCACCAAGACTTTGAGGGGCGTAGGTAGCACAGAACACAGAAACAGCACTGGTATGTGCCTCTGACTCATCATATTGCTGCCTTTTGTCCATTCCTCACTGATGGCCACAGCATCAGGAGCCACAAACACGTGCGTCTCGACCAGGGATGCCCATGGGGCACATCTGAACCAACAGCATCAGGTGGCACATGACGAAGGTGCAAAGCAAAAGGAGATGAAAGGGCTGCAGCCACCAGCGCTGCCCACACACAGCTCTGCAGCAGCATTCAGAGCTGGAGATCTCTGCTACTGGGAGCACACAGCCAGCACATGATTGCTGAGAGACGCAACCAGAGGGGCACCCAAGGCCTGCAACCTGAAATTAAGAGTCTTTATCAACCATCTTTTCCATTCCAAAAGACCTTTTTCTCTGTTGTTTTCTCTTCTTTTCTTTTTCTTTTTTAAACGAGGAGACAAATGTCAGGCTTGACTCACTCTTCATGAAACGCACCCGTGAAATGGAGTGCTCTATTTTAAGAATCGCCACCTACCACCAGAGACTTGAAGGATGTGATGGCTTTCAGGATGTCATCGTGATCTGCATGCGCCTCCTAGTGAAGGGAGAGAAAAATCCCTGAGACACGAAGAGCCACAGCCCTGCAAAGCACAATAAGCACCCCATGGCCCCAGCAAAACCAGGGGCAGCCCAAATCCCCCCAGGTACCCCCACAGCCATGCAGCTCATTGATCTCAGCCTAACTTAAAGAGGCAGGCAGAGTAAGAGGAGACAAAATCAATTCAAACATGTAGGGCGAATTTCTGGTCTCACATTTACAAAGGAAACTTCTATTTGCATTCTATTGCACCATCAAGGGTGTGATTTCTCCCATGCAAGGGAATTGCCATCAGGGGTGCAATTCCAGCCCTGGGTTTGAGACACATCTTGGGCCAGGGAGGGGGAAGCAGGATGCTGCCTCTTATCTCTGGCTGCTGCTGCATGCTGGTATGCTCCCAGCACTCTGGGCATCCAGGGCCCTACGTAGGAAGGTCTTCACCATCTAGACCTCGTGCCAAGCAAATCAGAAGGTATCCAGGGTGTTATATGGGGCTGTCAGAGCCCCTCTGAACCCAGGACAAGAGCTGCCCTGAACAGACCTGTCCCACCTCTAGCTGTGCAGTAGTACAGGGAACACTGGTACACATCCATGCTACGTACATCCATGCTTCTCCCAGGGCATCACAACTTAAACCCTACTGACTCATGCAACAAAACCTTCACTCCCACACTCAGCTTGGAAGCTAAGAGAAATAAGGGAAGCTTGTGTCCCCAAATCCACTGTAGAACCCCCACAGCATCCTGACAAGAGCATACAGCTCCCTGCCAGGCTCAGCTCTTCCCTGGCAGTGGGACCTCTCCCACAATGGCGCGGGGCCTGATGCCCTCTCCCAGGCACAGATGTGGATTTGGACAACCATAGCTAAAAGTCTGCTGAGTAATTATCTGCTGATTAACACTGGGAGAGGGAAAAGCATTTTAAAGCAGCCTATTGGGTCTGCTTTCCTCATGCCCTGGCATGCGGGGGTATGCCTACCTGGTGCTCCTGCATCCCACCTACCTCCATGTGCCGCTCCAGCTCCTGCAGAAGAGTCACATATTTGTCCAGCCTCAGGAAGGGTTTGCTGAGGCTCGTGGTTAAGATGAGAATGCCTGGGTTGGCCGCACCCTGGCTCTCCATGAACTTCTCCAGCTCATCACTATAAATAGAAGCAACAACAAGAAGCAGGGCTGTGTTTTGCTGCCTCGCACACCCTCCCAATAGCTCCCAGTGCTCTGAGCTCTGCTTTTTGAAAGGCAGTCCACCCTCCCATGTGAAGAAACCCTGCAGATGAAGTGGGGATGCTGCATGGGGGTGTGTGCTTGTGCATAGGGCTTTGCCAGGCTGAACCGCGGCTGGATTTCAGCAGGTAACAAACTATATTGTGAGCTTCCTTTATAGAAAGGAACTACACAGTATGACCAGGGTCCCGGTCATGACATTGCTGCAGGGAGGACAGCTGAGCCACATCAGGGATGACACAGCTGCAGCCTTTCGGTTCATCATGCTCTTTAGCAGAGCCTTACACAAACTCAGGTGTCTGCTTGAGTGAAGGAAGGTGCTGTTAGTGCAGAGCAACCAGCCAGCTAAACAGCAGCTCTGTCCTTAAAGTGGGCAACTTGGGGTGATTTAATGTACATCCTCCTTTTGCAACAACGTGCCCAAAGTATTGTGGCATGGGGGAACATCTTCCCATCTGGGTGAGCACTGCAGCCTCAGGTGTGAAGTAGCACCCAGGTTCTTTAGACTACAACAAGCACAGGAGATGCTACGCAAGGGCTGAGAGAGACAAATGGAAAGCCCAGACACCTAGCAGTTTTCCCAGCAGCAAGATCCCTTGCTGTCTCCTCATCCTGTTGGCAACACCTGGGGCAAAGCCATGTCCTCCATCACTCACCTGTGCTGCGTGAGGACATTGACAGCAGAAGGGTGGTTTGCGCAGTACGTCAGGTACAGGGAGCGGAACTGAGCCATCAGGTTCATAAAGCAGCCTCCCACACGCTGCTGGTTCTCAGGGAGCCTAAGAGCACCAACATGCTGTTATTGAGGTTCCTCATCTGCACTCTGCACCTATGGTGTGCTTGCCTATCTGCACAGGAGCCACCTGCTATGCGGGGTCACTGCACAGCTGGAGCACCCACACCTCTCACACTGAGGAGGAGGAAGGTCCTCAGGCGGGACTGAGGTTCTATGGGATCACTGAGCACCAGAGCCCAGGATACAGCGTGACCCAGCAGATGAGAAGCCATAGCCCCCTGCAGATGGCTCCCAAAAGAAAGCACAAGCTCTGAGCATTTGCTCTTTGCTCACCAGCAACCCCCATCTTTATCCCTGCAATTGTCTGCACGTTTGGGCTGGCGATGCTTTCACATCAAGTATTCTGCAGACACCTTGACAGTAGAAATATCAACGTTTTTTCTCCTTCCTGCCAAAGCACTACCTGCTGCTTTTCTTCAATCCTGCTATTTTCTATATTTAACATCCACGAATGGGTCTTTCTATTATTTTTAGCTGCAATTTAATAGCTAACAACCCCAGTGCAGTGGCATAAGCTTACTTCGCAACATCTTCCAAGGCTTGGTTCAGGGTTTGCTGAAATGCACTGATTTCCTCCACATTTCCCAGCAGCGACGCGATGTCCACAGCACTGAGCCTAGAAGAGTCAAATCACCAGTGAGCACCAAAGCAGAGCTCTCAGGACAGCCCCGTGGTGTCTGCAAGCAGCCCTCCCAAAAAGGGCCAAGGATTTGTTTCCCCAGACACATCACGGGGAAACACAAAATCCAGGATCCGTGAGCTACAGACCACAGGCTCCCAGAGAAGAAGTCTGCTGCTGAGGATTACCTTAATTGGATTTTAATCACTTAATCACGCTAATCTTCTCACGTGTTTAGCTGTCTAATAGACACAGACAGATGGGATTTCTTCCAGGGGTGGGGAGGGAGGTGTGTGCGCAGACACAAAGACAGCTTTGTCTTTACAGGCTCATACTGTGGGTCCCCTACATGAGGAGGGTCCCACAGAGCAGCCCCTACAAGCGGGGGTTGCTTTCTTCCTTAAGGTTGGAATTTTCCTCACCATAAGCAGTACGCCTGCTTCTGTCACCATGCTTCTGTCTGTCTCACTTCAGCCTCTTACTGCCTGCAGTGTGGGTAGGCTGAGAGCATGGGGAATTTCCACAGCTGGAGACATCCCAACAGGAAGATTTGGGGGAAGGAAAGTGAGATGTTGAGGGAGTTTAAGCAGAATGCTTCTTGCTCAGCAGCAGCTCAGGCTCAATGAGAGGCAACACCAGTGAAGAGGAGCCCAATGAAGAGATGACTGGGAGGTGCCACTGAGGGCTGAGAAGTCACAAGACAAATGACAAGGGAAGAAGCCATGCAAGGCACAGCGCCAGGAAGCATGCACACAGCAGCCTGCAGGTGGATGGGAGCAGCCAGCCCTCAACCAGACAGAAATGCCCATCTCCAGCAGCTGAGCACCTGCATGACTGCTGGGGAAGGGGAAAGAGCAGAAATCTGTACCAATGTTTCTGTTTTTTCTAGTTCATAGAGGTGTGAGGCTCTACCAGAAGGCCAGTAACAGTCCCTAAACATTCAAAAGCAAGAAAGTAATGAACTGCGGTTGATTTTACAGGGTTCTATCCATCTCAGATGCCCTTATATCTTACTTATCATAAGACTGCAGGGGTCTTAAGTAAGTTCCCAGAAGTGACTGTAGTTCCTTCGCATAATCTCGTTCTGTTTCCAGAATATTTTGCAACACCTAGGGTGAGAGACAGAGCACTGAGTAGATCTTGGTACTCGGGACCAGTCAAAGGCTTCAAAGTGTGGAAAACCACAGAAGTCTATTTAATGCCCATAAATACATCTCAATTTGTTAATGCAGAACTCAGAATGCTCAGAAAAGCCCTGGGGGCCCAACTAATGGATTGTGCATTGCAAACTGGGGGAGGCCCGGGCAGCAGGTGTTAAGGGCTGCTCCTTCTTCTCTGGCAAAGCATGAAGACAATGTGAGTTCAGATCTGAGTTTAGGATTTGACTCCCAAGAGGCTCGTGCCTAACCCTGCACGCAGAACTGGCTGCCAAGGTATGCAAACCAATGTGTGCATGCACCCTGGGACCGCTGCTTGCAAGGACTTAAACACAACAGTGGCCAAAATACGGACAGCTCAGACCAGGGCATAGTCCAGTGGCCACTACAAGGATGTGCTGAGTTCAGCCTTGCCCTGATGCTCCACCTCAGCAGCCAGCACGCATCACACCTTGTTCATACAACCAACTGAGTTGGAAGGGACCCTTAAAGGCCATCTGGTCCAACTCCCTGCACTGAGCAGGGACACCCACAGCTGCATCAGGTGCTCAGAGCCCATCCAGCCTGACTTTGGGTGTCTCCAGGGATGGGGCTCCCATCACCTCTCTGGGCAACCAGCTCGACACTGCTCTAAAAGCAGCCGCCTCTGCTCTGTTATCCCAGCTGCCCACTTGCAGTCTCACTTTGTGACATTTTGCAACTTCCATTTGTGGTTTATCGTCTCGACAGCCCCGACTGAAGGAAATGGCAACAGCTGCATTTAAATACAGAGTCTCGTCCTCAATTGTTACAAATTGCTTCAGTGATTTCTAAGGGAAGGAGCCAGTTCCGAAGATTAATAATATGCTACTTATTAAAATGTACGATCAGCACTTTAAAACTCACCACAGGGTAATAATTCTTTGTCAGCTGAGTGCTTTCAAGTCCTTTTAATGCTTTGGGAGAGAGCGGTTTATCTGTAAAAAAAAAAACAAACAAAACCCATCAATAAACAATAGAGCACAGCTCTCACTCCAGCAGGAAAAGCCACTGCTGCATCATGGCCAGCAAATACACCATCACCCATGTGAACACACAGTGACCTGTCTGCAACTGGTCCCCAGAGGTTCTGTCCCTGTGCTGAGCCCCTCAGAGGGCCCTTCTCCCACTCCACACTCTGGGAAGGCAATTACTTTCACACCGACAGCAGGGGAGAAGCTGGAATTGATAAATTAAGCTGCTGGGAAGCGCAGCATGACATACTGTCTAATTATTGCCCTTGTAGAGTTTCCTGTCACTTACAGCCAGAAGCTCTGTCCCTTCTTATCTCCACCCAAAGGGCACGCTCAGGACACGGCAGAGTGCAGCGCAGACACTGCTGAAATAAACAGTGACTCTATTTTGAGTGACATGTCTCGCACTTTGGAGGAGAGGACAGCAGCTCCCCAGCTCACAGCAAGGGCTGTCCCTGGCAGCAGTGGGTTAGCTGATGCTTCCTGCATCACGGCCCTGCAGAGAGCATCCTCAGCTTTGTGCCTGCACCCTGTGAGGATCCCACTCCCATCCTGAGATGGGAGGGCCAGGAGGGAAAGGCTTTGCCCACCTCCCGCATTGGGATTTGTCCTTTGCCTCCATGAGGTGCTGCTATTTCTCCCACCCAACCTTCCCCATGGGGCTGAGTACTGCTCTCCTTTTATAAAGCGCTGCTCTTCTTCACTCACGGACTTAATTAGCGATTCCTGGCTTGTGCCAGATGAGCCCTCAGTCTGCTGCAACGTCCTGCTCCAGCTCAGCCATCACCTCCCACAGGGAAATAGCAGGAGATGAGATATCCTAACAAAGATTGTTTCATTTAGAGAGAAATAAAAACTGACCTAATTCTGAACACTCACTCATTAGTTTTGCTCTTCCTTCCTTTCTTTTCCCTTGCAAGAGTGGGAGCAACAATATCTAACGGGGGCTGTGCTTTTTGCAGCCACTCCTCATACCACACCTGATGCCTCACAACAGGTCTGTATTGATGGGAAGCCCTCGAGACACAACAAGAAATTAGAGCTGAATTTTGTCCAAAAACCAAATCTGCTGTCACACAGCAGCCTCGGAAGCACAGCAGGGTGAACTGCCCGGCTTGCTGGGGACACGCTGTGTGCCATCCTTAGCCCACATCTGGTTAAAATCACACTGCAGAAGATGTGAAGGACACTTGAGACACAGCTCAATAAAGGCAAATGTCATCAGGTGGATCATCCCTTCACTCTCCCTTTCTCAATATCGCCCGTAGCTTCACAGCAGACGATGCATCTGGGGAGAAATGGACTCTGTGAAATCAGCCGTGGCTATGCACTAAAAAGAGGGGACCATTCCTTATGGCCATATAGTTACTGTTGCTTTCCTTGCAAAGACCAGCGAGCATCCATCCCGCTGCTGCCAGAAATGGCAGGCTCGAAGGCAAATGCACTGCTTGATGGAGGTTTCTAACAAAAAGCCAATTCTGTGCTTAGACACTGGAGTGACCCGAGAGCTCCCATAATAACAGGAGGCAAGCAGACCCTCACAGCACTTCCAGCCCCATCCCGCAGCCATGTGCTGCCAGCAGAGCAATAGGAAGACACAGCAAAGAGGGCAAAGCAGCTCTCAAGTGATGTGAGAGACAGGGCTTTCCCCTCCTCATGCCATTCATACTTCCATTAGCACTGCTGCCTTAAGCACACTGATGTCCTTAATAAATAGCAGCAATTTCCCAAAGGCATAAGGATCTACGCTGCATTATACTGCTGTCATTCAATCAGCCCTTGAAAGCAATGTGCTTACCGGTGGATTTGATTTCTCTGACGTAGTTGCTTGGGAACCAGCCTGTTTTTCCATTCAAGGTCCCTTCCCACCAGCCCCCTTCCTCAACCCGGGTGACATAAATAATGTCTCCTTTGTTAACAGAGAGTTCATCCTCATTGGTCTGCTTAAAATTGAACCTGGCCTTTACCACCAGCTGATGACTGCCATTCTCGGTCATCTCCTAAGGAAAGAAACATGGAAAAACATCAGTGGATAGTCCAAAAAAGCAGAATCCACCAGGACAAGCCATTGTTCTTTGTTGTTACAGCTGTTTTTTTTTTCAGTATTGCACTCTACACCAGCAGAAATATCTTGCTCTTGTGTAAGCACCCTGCCAGAGGATCACAAGGTCCCTCCCAAGAATTAATTCAGTCTCATCAGTGCAATGGGAAATAGATAAGCATCGGCCTCCTCATTTCCCAAAGAGAAGCACCGCAGTTTGAGAAGCCACCAGACTCTGCACCCAGAGCAGCAAAGCTACGATGGGGATCAGGACACAACGTGCTCCAGCTTAGAGTTACCACCCCCACCTCTCTGCCACCGCAGCCATCACACCCTCAATAGGATATTAAATGAAGGATACCACAGCCTTGGACTGCCTCCTTAGCACCTTTGCTGACTGTGAGGCTGTGCTGTTGGAGTCGGTGTGGGCACCTCCAGCTGCAGAGCTAAGAGCTGATGGATGCAAACATGGCCCTTCGGACGGCTGATCTGCCAAAGCAAAAACAATGGCTGAGTTTCACCCATCTGGTCCCAAACCCTCCACATGGCAGCAAAGCAAAGAATGAAGCCCACAGAGGAAACAAGGACAGGGGACAACAGCTGGAGGAGCATCAGTCAGAGCACTGTACCAAAGGGGGATGCTGGGCTGGGTTAAATCTTCTATGGTGGAAGAAGATGAGCTGCAGCCCAAAGGCACTCTCAATAGGATGAGAAGAAATGGCTTTAAGTTGCTCTGGGGGAGGCTCAGGTTGGGTATTAGAAGAAATTTCTTCTCCAAAAGAGCAGTGCTGCAGTGGCACAGCTGCCCAGGGAGTGCTGGGGTCACCATCCCTGGAGCTGCTCCAGAACTGTGGGGATGTGGCACTGAGGGATGTGGGGATGGGCATGGTGGGGTGGGCTGGGGTTGGACTTGGAGGTCTTTTCCAACCTTAACTATACTATGATTCTACATATCGCCATGGGCACTCAACGAATGGCAATCTTTCTTTTGAAATCCCCCTTAAATCAGCTGAAAACAGACAAATGCTTAGCCCAGTGCTTCTGGGATCCCAAGTAAGCACTGCTGAAGGTGTTTCAAAGGTTGGCTCACAAGTGAGCGCCCTCAGGTCACCTCTGCAGCTGCAGCGTGGGCTTCCCCGCAGAGTGGGGAGGAATGCAAGCAGCTGTTCAGCTCAATTGGTCTCTATTCAGACAAGTCCTTCTGGGTTCATTATACAGCTGAGAGATTGCTGCTGGTGGAGCAGTGCCAGGAGCCACGTGAGAGAGGGATCTGGACTCCTCGGAGCAAGGACAGGAGCATCACCCCCAGCACAAGGAAAGGACCAACCCATCCTACAGCTCTCAGAGCCGCTTCCTTCAAAGCTCAGTGCTCTGCAAATTGGTCTCTGGGCTTGACCATGACAATGCATGCCAGATATTGGAAATCATGATGCTGCTCTGACACAGATCTATGCTTCACGATGAGCAATTTGCTTTTGTATTGATACCAAGGGCGACCGCGAGACTTTTTACCCTCTGGCAAGTTTCTTGGCATCCCGATCAGTGGCCTCAATGCAAAGAACAGCATCAGCCCTACTCCTGCTCAGATGCTGCACGGAGGTGAACACAGGGCTCTCCAGGCACTGTCATTTCCAGCAGTCCTTCGCCACTGCACCTTGTGCCACAGTGTGAGAAAACAACCACATCCCCTCCTCTCTATGTGCCACCATGCAGAAATGAAGCAACAGGAGATGCTGTCGTTGCAGAGAACAGTGTGGAACGTTTTGAGGTTTCCCTTGTTGCTTTTACTCAGATTTAAGAATGCCTGTATTCCAGAGAAGGTATTTTCCATCTGCAGCATAGAGCTAGCATGCCCACAGGCCACAAAAGCCCAGGGAAGAGCAGAGTGCTGCCTGCAGGCATCGCTGTGCTGGGGGTGTGAGTCTTCTGGATAGTGTTTGGAGCTCCTCCTTGAACAGGCTGCAATAGGAGATGGGGATCAAGCCACTGAGTGTGCCGGAATCACAACACACAAACTTAAGGTTCCTGTGCTCCTGTTATCCTCCAATCTGAATGTCAACATGGAAAAATCGTTCCAAAGGGGAAGTTTGGTGGGAGTTACAGGAACTCAGCTGGGGCTCTCATTCTCCCAAGAGGATTTTTGTTTCAATAGAAAAAAAACACCTCCTTAGATGGATCTGAAACAACACAACCTGCAAGCTCTTTGCCTTCTGCTTTGTCTTCCTACAGTGCCTTGCACAATAGCACCAGGTCCACGATTACGACTTCCAGGCGCCGACAGACAACATGCACTGGTCTGTCCAGTCCCTGCTCCAGCGATGGACAAAACTCATATTAAATCAAGCATGCCATCAGTGAGTCAGTGCTCCCTCCTGCCCTACTCGTTACACAACGCCTGATGACCACACTGTGAATTCCCAGCTCTCCAGACTGCTGCAGCAACGCCAAAACCTCTCGGTATGAAAAACCCTCTTTGCAAACATAGGATTTGTCATGGCAAATGGCACCCCAATATTTGAGCAAGAGTGGTTCCAGCTGCTCCCACACCAGGAGGAGTGGCCTGGCCGCCACTTTCTACCCTTCATTCCTTCCAAAAAGAGAGGGCGTAGACCGTGAGTCCAGACTTCTCTGCTTATTCAAGCCATCAGCCACAGTCCCATGGAAATGAGTTGGTTACTGTAGATTTTATGCTTCTTTCTCCCTGCCCCTCCCTATCTTCCAAAGCTTTTATAAATATCTGCAGCAACCTAGAAACAAATGTAAAACTGACTTTGACAGTTTGGCAGGGAAGTGTATCATTTATATTGCATCATGACAGCGTCCTATTTTATGCCTGGTCCAGCATGGAACACTGCTGCCATATGTTGCTTCAACTATGGTTAAAATAGCTGGGTTTTCTGCTCACATTCCTACACTATTTTAGGCAGGAGAGTCTTGCCTGCTCCATCACAGCTGCTTTTCCTCCCCTGCCCTCTCTTTTAGATAAAAGCATCAAGCTCTGTGTGGCTGTCACTTAACAGACAGCTGCTGAACCCTGAGTTCACACACCACACATGATGCCTGCAGTTACTTGCTCCATGAGGACATGAGGATTTGGCCTTCAAGGGGATGGATGCTCGGAAGCATGTTCTTGAGCTGCTCCCTCAGCTGTCTCCTGCACGGTGTGGATGCCCTGCAGAAGGGGCTGTAGACACAGACATACTGAGGATGTACTGGTCTGGTCCTGCTGCCCCAGAACCCCAGCAGTCAGACAAACCCATCCACAGCAGTGGTTTGTAGGACACAGGCTCCTGTTTCTCAGGAACATGGCCAAGCCACCAAAAAAGCAAACTTTTCAGACATGTATTTATTTTACCCTGTACTTTTCCCAAGGGTGCTCTCTGCCTGAGCAGCTAATTATATCACAGGCATTGCGCTTTTTAACATTTAAATAGAGAAAGCATATGCTCCAACAGATGTTTGCTATGAAACCGAGAGGATCCCAGCTTCCCCAGAGCCCCTTGGGGAACGCGTGATAGAAACTATTCCATGGCAAAGCCGTGTCCTGAGCTTCACCCAGTGATTGCAAAACCCCATTCGGGGCTGCTAATAAGGGGAGACTGCTGTGACAATGGCAGTTACACAGGAGCAAAGCTGTGCTCCCTCTGCTCCAGCCAAACAAGTTGGTAAAGGAAGCAACAGGGAAACCTTGCTGTGACAGGGAAATGCTGCTCTGGGTTTCGAATGTTATCTATTCTTTATCACCTAATATGTGCTATCCAGCAGGGAAACTGAGCTCTCACACTGATGCTGGGTTATGGTGACGTGCAGGACTCCTTGTGCTTGTATGTAGGTTGCTCCAAAAGTAATGCCTCCTGTTTAGTTCCGTGGAAACGACAACAGATGCAAAGCACACAATAACATTGTTTCATAGGTCAAATTCTCAGCTACAAAACATCCCACCAACATCCACCTCTGAGGTCATGGGCCAACATAAGAGAGGAGGCATTGCTTTCGAAGCAGCCCTCTCATGATGAGGGCAATAAGTAGATGCTATTCCCAGCTCAGTGCAGTCCCTCAGCCTCTGAGTACCGGGACAATACAGCTCAGCTGAACACTGGGGATGGAAACAGGAGGAGGTGACTCGCTTTGCTTTGCTCCAGCAGCATCTCTGCACTGAGAGAGACAGGAGAAGTCAACGGCAGCAATTGTCAGCGCTTGGCTCCCCATTATGGGATCCACAAAGCACGGAGAGGAACATCGATACAATTGAGTGAGCATCTGGCAGCACTGTTTGTTTTGACATTCCGTGAAGATATTCCACAGATGGATCTGTTTTTCTGTTCGGCTCTCAAACATGCTGCCTGTAACCTGCCATTTGCATTCGGGAGGTATGCGCTCTCATTTACATCGAGGCTCCTTTACACTGACCTACTTTGAGGTCCCTTAATGCTGTCAGAACCGAGCAGAGGTTCCCGGCTGCGAAGCGATAATCTCGCTCTGCTAAGCGCACCCAGCAGCTCTGAATCACCACCCTCAGAGCCTGAGCTGGTGGAAGGGTGAAGCACTGACCCACCAGCATCAGGCACAGTTATCCAAGCCTCCAGAAATCAGCACCAACTACCAAGTAAAATACCTCTCCCCCCAGCATACTTATAAGACAGCACTTGAAAAGACAACAGACAAACATGCTTTTTTTCCTTACCTTCAGTAGCTTTATTTACAGCTGTCAGTGTGCTCAGGACCTTGGAGAACTGTTCTCCGCTGTACAAATCATGCGGCTCAAACAGCTGTGAGAGGAGAACGTGGTCAGTTCAGCACAAAACATCTCCCTCTCGCCTCCGAGCAGCCCACGTCGCTGTGATGAGCAATCAGCTGTGTGCCTGCAGGGGTACGGCTCTATGGGTACGGCTCTATGGGGGCTGATGGCTGCGTTTCCCATGGGGTGGTGCATTGCTGGGGTTGGTTGGGGCCATGCATTGGCACCCAGGGACCGACCTGGGCTGCTGCAGATGGGATCGCTGCAAAGGTTTCTGCTGCCTTGAAGGCAGGAGAGATTATGTTGCTATTTTTGTTGTCTAAAGCTAAAGAGATTGAGGCTGTACACACATATATATACACACACACACACACACACACACACGCACGCACACACACACACTCACAGCAGAAGAAACAAACAGAGAATTTTCTGCTCTTGCAACGTGGCAGATACAATGCTATGGCAATACGGCGTATATAATGCGTTTACCATTTTTTAAGCCAGAAAAGGTTATGTGCAAAACTCTGAAAGATTTTGTGCTGCTCGGACTCAACAGCAAAACTGAAACACTGAGTCAGTAATGGCTGTGAATGGGAATCTGAGCCTTGTGTACCAGTGCCTCAGAAATCACTGCACCACAAATAGGGGCAATTGCAGCTCCCAGAGCACTACCATCCCCTCCAGCATGTGAGATCTGCTCTCTGATCAGACAAACAGCAACAATCCTCTTCCTAACAAAGCAGAGCTTGGTGACACGGAGCCCCCAGACCTGGTACCACCAGGTGACAACCCCAAGCCCATGCTGTCTCACAGACATAGACCTCAGATCTGCAAATCCTACAGACACAAAAGGTGATTCTCAAGCTCTCTTGCCCGACACAATGTACAAATACTTCCAAAGCACTACAGAGTTTAGCAAGCACAAGGGAATTAACAGTCTCAAGGGCAGCACTGCCCTTAGGATGGCACTTCTCTGCACTCTTGGACCATCAGCGTGTTCTGAAGGGACAGGACTGGCCTTTCTGAGCCCGGGATGGGGATGCAGCGTGGCTTTCCCTCTCCATCCGTTCAGCAACGCAGCCCAACCCTGGCAGCACAAAGGCTGCTCTTTATGGAGAGTATTTTTAAAGACTGACTCAGCCACTCGATACCGACAGGCTTTGACCACGTGCAATTCAATCCACGCTCTGAGAAAAGCACAGTCTCCCCAATCCCAACAGTAGCAGCAGCGCGGCTCCCATTGCACCCCAACAGCCAGGAACGAGCCCACCCCATTGCCTGCATCCCCCACAGCCCCCAGCAGCAACACCAGAGCCTCTGTGGCACCGGAGATGGTAACACTGACCCCACGGCACCCACCGGAGGATGCAGAATCCCAGCAGCTCCTGCCAATTGGGAGCACAAAGCCGGCGGCGGGGCTGCGGCGTCTGCGCGCATCTCGCTGGTGTGTCATTTGCTCAGCCGTGCCTTTTTTGCTTCCACTTCAGGAAAGCCAGAAAAACGAGTCCTGCCTTCATTGAACGGCTGCTTTGTTGTATGGGTTTGCTTTGTTGGTTTTTTGTTTTTTATTTTTTTAAAGGACTATAGTGAGAAAACGCGTCTTCGACCTTTTAATGCATAAAATAATACACTGATAAAGTCCTAAGGATGACATGCAAACCAAAATCCTGACATGAAAGCAAGCCAACAACTTTTAGGACTTTTCTTCATAGGGAATTTGTCCAGAACGGCCACCGTGGAACAACGCCGGCATGGAAAACTGCTGGATGAGCTGCTGCAATGTGAATGCGCTCTGCAGCGCGTTCCAGAATAAACTCATCGTACAGCAAAGTCCTCGCTTAGTGCTAAAAATCTCTTTTTCCAGCGCGATCCATCCCTAATTCCATTCTTAACGACAAGACAAGCTGGGACTAACAGCGAGCGAAAGCCCTTCAGTTCCGAGCTCACGGTGCGAGCGACCCCCGTATATCCACGGCTGCCATTTGACGCTCTCGGTTACAAGGAGCTTTTCCTGCTCCAAGATCCCGGACGAAGAACGCACCGCACCGCACCGCACCGCGACGAGTCCGGGCAGCGCAGCGCAGCGCCGGGCGGAGCGCTCCCGTCGGCATCCCGCTGCCGGGGGGACCCTGTCTGCTCCTCCAAGCCAAACCAAAGCCGACAGCCGGCAGCAGCCCCGCATCCCGGGACGAGCGGAGAAGTTCGGGGTAGCCGGGCTGCGCGTCAGCCCTTATCCCTGATCCCGCAGCCGGCGCGGGGCTGGAGCCGACCCGCTGCGGCTGAGCCCACCCGGCACCCGGCAGCCCCGCAGCCCGCTGAGGACGGGAGATGCAAAGCGAGGGGACACGCGTGGGAGCGGTGATGCTGATAACCCGAGCCGGTGACAGAGGGGGCGGGGGGTGAAGTGAGCACGGGGGGAGCCCCGAAATCACGCGTGGGGCAGCGCGCTGTACTCACGGCGGCGGACGGACGGGCGGGCAGCCCCGGGGCATGGCGGCTGCGGGGCCGCTGCGGGGCCGGGCCGGGCGATGCGGATCTGACCCGGAGCCGGATCGCGGAGAGGGGAATGGGGAGGAAGGGGAAGGGGAAGTGACAGGCGGCGCCGCCGCCCCGCTCCGCCCCGCTGCCGGCTGCGGGAGGGAGGCGGAGGGGAGAGGGGAACGGGAGGTGGGGAAGGGAGGAAAAGGACGGGAAGGAGGAGGAAGGGGAGGGGAAGGGGAAAGAGGAAAGAAAATCGAGATAGGAAAGGAAAATGGGAAACTGGGACAGGAGAAAGAAAAGGGAAAAGGAGAAAGGGGAGAAAACTGGGAAAGGTACCAAGAAAGATGACAGGAAAAATGAAGGGAAAATGATAGAGAAAGAAAGAAAAATCCAAGCTGCATAAATGGCATTTACAGCGTTTTTGTAAGAGCGATGCTGCGGCAGAGCACAGGGATGGATCCGAGCAGCTTGAGGTGGTGACACGCTCAGAGCACCGTGTGCTCAGCCCACCTAACGAAGCCCCCGACACCTCGCAGTGCAGTGAGGGAATGCCGCCCTGCACACACCCGTACAGCTCTGTGCCGTGTCTCTGGGTCGCTCTGTTCCAGATGGAGCCATCCATCCCCTGCTGTGTGCTCTGTGCGGTGCTGGGCAGACCTTGGGTGCTCCCCATGTAGGAAAGGAGTGAAGCCAGAGCGGAGCGTGGCTTTGTGTGCGTGGGGATGGGGGAGCAGGAGGGTGATGGGTTTTTGCCCACGCTCCCAAACTCTTTATCCAAGTGCAATTTGGTGAAGGTTGCGAGTGCTGTGGCTGCAGAAATAGCTTCTGTTCTGCCCTCAATGGCAATGACAATCTGTGATCCCTCTGGACAGCCTGGTTAAAGCCAGATATTGATTTATGTTGCAGAAACCATTCTTAGCTCACAGCATCCAGCCCTTTGCCAGCAGCTTTGTGGTCATACTGCAACAGAACACTGCTGCTGAATGAAGATTCCTATCCCGTGCGTCTCCAGCAGCAAGCAATGCTCAGCTATTCAGCTGCTGCCACTGTATGCACAGCAGTATCAACAGCAAAGATGAATCATTCCCATTTACACCCTCAAGAAGAAGCTGGGCTGGGAGCTTTCACCCCTCTTCATCTTTCCCTTTCCCCCAGGCTCCATCTGACAGATTCTCCTGCCCTCAGCCCACTGGCACTTGGCCATCCCTTGGCAGGGCTCACTTTTGTCCTTTCCCTTCCACCAAGTCCGCAGTGTGTGTTTCACCATTCCAGTAAAACTGGAGACAGTTCTGCCCACCTTCCTGTGCCTTCCTTCCGTTCCCTAAGATTGAGTTACCAGGACAACAAGGACTGGTGGGAGGACAGCACGTGTACAGAGCTCTGCAGGAGTCACCCCTCTGCACATCCCCACTGCAAAAGGTCTTCCAAACAGCAGCTGGACCAGAGGCCTGTGACACAAGGGAGAACCAGCTTGGATCCAATGCCAGACCCCGGGTACAGGGGGCTCTGTGGCACTCTAATACAGCTATATTTCTTTTGGAAACTTTTGGGTGCAAAACTGAAGCTCAAACTCAACTGCTTTAAGCTTTATCCAGCTCTTGAGGCCTCGCAGAGACCAGGATGGGCAGCCACGTCAGCCCCGCTGAGGCTGCTCAGAATATTACAAAGACTGAGTGGGTTATCCATCAGGAAAAGGAAAAAACAACTTAGGAATCTTATCCTGAATTAAACCAAGGAATAAATAAAAGGGAGGAGCAGAGCAACCCCTAGAGCTGGATGTACAGTGCTGCAGATCCCTCCTATCTGAAAACCGCAAAGCGACTCAATATCATCAACTGGCTTAAATGATGAGATGCTGAAGTGCAGCAGTTGAGAACTGCCTCTATCTCATCTTTCAGATGTTTAAGACTTCTGTTCTCTCTATATGCGTTCCAGCGCAGCCATTCTGATTAGTTTTTAAATAGAAAAATAATCTCTCAGAGGAGCTGAGATCACATGGTGCAGCAGCAGCAGACCGGCACGCTGATCTCTGAGCCCTCCCTGCTTCCTTATAGATCTGCTCTCACGCCCGGCTGATGCAAAAGGCTTTTAGAAGTGAATTATTGGGCTACAACAGATCAGCAAAACAGCTCTGCAATGAGCAAACTGTCATGCTGGTTAGCTAAAGAGATCTAAGGAGAAGAAAGTCTCTTTTCTTGCTTGGACCTTCAAAGGAGGACAGGACAGAGTTACCATGGGCTGGACTTTGCATTGCTGTGCTGTATGAACGTTTTGCAGAGCAATCCCTGCTCCTGGCAGAAGTTCTTTTGTTTCCCAAGGTTGGAGTGTTAAATGGGACAAGGATAACTCTTAATTATCAGCTTCTTGCTTACTGTTGGAATTCTACCGGGATAACAAAAATCCTACAACGCATTTTAAACCCATATGCACTTAGTAAAAAAATACATGTAGTGGTCAAATGAGCTGAACTCATTTTGATCTGATGCACTGAGCTGATCCACTCTGACATTGCAAATACAAACCACGCTTGGCATAGAACCTGCAGGTATATGAAGGTATACAAGGTCAGGAACAGCCTTAGTCTTCAGATGATTTGCACGTATGAGGATTGACTTAATGTTACATTTTCAGTAGAATCTCACGCCACAAGGGGGTGAAAAAAGCTGCTGTGTTATTTCCCCTTTATAATAAAGCAACGCTAAAAACTGCAAGCCCTTGTCTGCAATAATGGACAGAAAGATGTAAGCAGGTCCTCACCACCCAATGGTTCAGACAGAACCTGTTAGCTCACAGCCCATTCACACTAAATTACCCATACTCCTATTTATGCCATTAATACAGAAGATCAGGAATGACTATTGATACTGCCCCTCTGGTATATGGCTTCCATATGCATATTAAACAAGCACAACACACCAACACAATGTAAATAATACTAATAAAAGGTGACTTACCTCCACCTTAAGAACTGCACAGCCCCTCAAGAACTCCTGAATATTACCGATGCAATCAGCTTCGTTTTTAGGCTCCAGGCAATACTACAGAACAAAATGCATGGAGACGGTTGCGTTACCTCCCATACAGCCTTGTCAGAGGGCCTGCATGAATATTGACATGTGCGCTTTGTGCTGAATTAGGGAAGCTTCTGGAGGGGGCGGTGGGGGTGGCAGGCAAGCTGTCGAACCAGGAAGAAAGAGCCACTGGAGGAAGTGATGCGTGAGTCGAAATGGTCGGCATCTTGTTTTGAATGTCAACATATGACAATGCCCCAAACGGCAGTGAGAACTGATGACTTTTAAGAACACGGTGTCCTAAACCATCATCTCTAAGCAAAAAAGAGCCAGCAAGGGTGATTTCTAGCAAAATTAATAAATAAATGGCTGCTGTCTTACAGAGGACATTTAAATTGAATTCAATAGCTTCTCTGTGCTGCCATTTCCCATCTCTCGGACTCCTTCCCTTTTCCTCACCTGCAGTTACCCTGCACGCTGTTGGGCCATATGAACACACACCTCAGGGAGCTGACAGGAGGGGCTGACATGGCTTTGCTACCAATTGCTGGACATGCAATAGCTCAAGCACTGGACTATAAGGTTTACCTACTCCCAACCTACTTCCCAACTGGCTGTATATCTTACAGGTAGGTCTGAAAGCATGTATTTATACTGCTGTAATTCGTGCTATTGACGTAAATACAAACTGCATAACTTATTCAAAACCAGGACGTTTCCAACTCTGGTAGGCCCAGTATTTCCTGCCACCACATGAACATGTGTTACCTCAGCCAACTGCAGCCCTTTTGTGGTCATTTTTCTGGATGGCAAGAGAAAAAAGAAATCAACAAACTAAACCTAAGCTGCATTTTGCCCTCAGCTGGAACTAGTAATGTTCACGTTAATCATGAGTGCTTACACAGCTTACCAATGAGAAGCATATCCCAGACTGACCCGCAGTGTTACAGAGCAGCACACCAGTTTCAGGCCGGCAAAACACATCTTGCAGCATTTACCTTTTCTGCAGATCCCGGAAGGAGCCGATGGATGAGTTTGCAGAGCACGGTCCCATCCTTCAGAGCAGCTTTCAGGAACTCCTCTGGATCATCAACTATTTTCTTCGGGGAGTTGAGAACTCCTAAGGAAATGAGCCACGTTACCACTTGCTCTTCTGGATTCATTGCTGTCCCTCTGCCCCCCGCGCGGTTCCGTGCTGCAGCTTGTGCTAACCCACATCCGTGATGACATCTTCCTGCCCCTTTTTGCTGGTTGCACGGCTCAAATGTGAAACTTTCTTTTCTTAGCTCAGCACCAAAGCTTAGAAATCAGAACTACAGCGATTGTAAGCTGCCTTTTTGTGGTAGTTATAGGATCCAATCTTTAAGAATTCAGTCTTATTTGAGGGGTAAGGAGAAAGAGAATGGTAAAAGGAGAAACTACATGCAGTAAACCTGGATGGCTGTCTTTGCTTTCCAGGTCTTGTGGTTGGTATTTCTGACCTCTAGCACAATGGATGCTGTGTGAAAATCCTGGTAACACAAAGCAGGAGCCAGCGCGAATGGTAGAGCAGCCTGAAGCTACATCGCAGACCTCACTGCCATCTGCTAACAATGCATCTACAGCAACCCGTATGTGTGCTAAATGTTTCAGATTTATGACTAATTACAAGACTCTTCAAGGCTTTTTCCCCCCCCACTTCTTGTGAGCGCTGCTGTCTGTAGAAACAAGTACTGGCAGTTCCACGTTCACAGCTTAGGTTTCCTTTTCCCATATGTTCATTCTTCTACTGGGGTCAACGTACATGCCTTGAACAATGCATGTCAATAAAAGGCACTTCAGTCATCTACTCAGAACCGAACAGCTTCCAACCTGCAGAGATGTATCTCAGTAGAGGGAAGATGACAAACTTGCCTCACCAGGCAGCGTTACAAACCTGAACACAATACTTCACAGGTTGCGTCCTCCAAAGCAAACCGTTTTTACCCCTGGTAGATGGGCAGTTCTAGAGATTGATGCCTACTTTGCACACAGCTATTGCAGCCAAGCACATACCAGGCTAATGGTTTCAACTACTACTAAATGAAAAAGATTTCCCATATCTTGAGCACTTCCCAAGAGTTCAGAAAAATCACCTCTTACATATGCAGAAAAGCTCCAAATTTATACTTCTGATGAGCCACCTCAAATCCAATTCATACATTTCAGAAGAGCATCAGGAACCAACTACAGAAATCTTCCAGTTCATTCATCCACCCTCACAGAAATACACCAAGACCAAACGTAACAATAAACCACCACTTCAGAATACTGGTCAGCAACCATTTCTTCCAAGAAATAAGAATTTATTTCAAACAAACAATTATTTTATTTGACAGCTTATTTATTAACGCTGAAAAATATTGCAGTTTTATCCACTCATAGGATCTGCAATTTTTAGCTCAAGTTTAAAGTGAATCTCTTAATCCAAAAAACAGACATTAATTTTAAGACCTTGAAAGGGTACACATGCTTTTATTCATTAGTTACTGAAAAACTGAGAGCTGTTTTAAGTTTGTCTATTGTAGAAGTAGTATTCATTTTAGAAGCCTTACCTAAGCACCTCTGCCATTCTGGTTGGTTTTCTTTATCAAATACTCACACCTGAGCATTACTCTCTGGCACAGACGGGATAAAAATGCATCAAAACCAAGGCAGCATTTTGAAGAAAACCTCTCGTTTCTATGGAATTCACTTGTTAGGATGTGCGCTGCTGGCACCTGCTGGAGCTTTCTAAGAACCCAGCACACATAACAACATTCATCTTTCTGGTAACTTATCACTTATACTGACTCAGTGCATCAATACTTTTTTCTTCTCATCCAGAAGGCTTGGACATAGGAAACTTTCAAGCAACAATACTGTAAAACTCCGTCTGGTTTCTTGGTGAGGAAGAATTTGGAGCTATTTAGTCCTCTACATTTTAGAGGACTGTAACTCACTTTCCTATACCTGGCTCTTCTTTTAGGAAAGAGGAAAAGCAGTGCGTGTAAAGAAGAACCCTGAGTGTTTTTCTGCTGCAGAATTTACTGATGCATGTTTACTGCATAAAAATAAGACTCCCAGCTCTTGAAAGATGTAAGTTACAGGAGACAACTGATTTTCATCTAAGAAATACTTAGATATAAAAGATCAGATGGGCTACTTTCAAAGAAAATTCCTTAAATTGTAACACAACTCTGAAACAAATACTGGGTGACACCACGCTCAAAAGTCGACTTTGGCCAGCTGCATTTTGTTGTTCTTCTATTTTCCAGTGTATATCCACTGCTGCACTGCCTTCTTCTTGTCTGAAAGAAAGGAAATTCAACTTAGTATGCTCTCAAAAAGCACAAAGCAGACAAAGTCACATCACCAAGTTGTTGCTGCATACACAGCAAATGTATTTTGGCTATTTCCAAACTGTCCCAAGAGTAAAAAAATACATCAGGTTTATCTTTAATAATTCCAACACAGTCTAATAAGCACCTGTAAGTGATAAAACAAATCTAGTAAACTGATAAAGATCTTCACTTTCAAAGAGAGAGATTTTCACTTGCCAGGACTAATTAATTTCCCACTTCCCAGAGAAGAGATGGAGAGAATTAACAACAACATGGCATATAAATACCAAAAGAAATTGACAACATTTTGACACAATCTGTATGATGATTTGGTAAGACCTTTTACTGTCACCTAGGATGCTGCATGTTAAAGATAGTGAATCACCTTTTAGTTAGCAAGACTAATGGTCTGGATGGACCAGCCTCAAACTTTAAAGACTGATGCCTACTAATTTTGTTGTAGGTGGAGGAAGAGTTTATTTTCAAGACTTATTTCCTGACTCCACCTCAGTGCCCTATTACTGATGCCGGTGCTTTTGCCATGAAAAACATGGTTCAGTGTCACTTCCAGAAGGATTTGTGATTTAAACACTTGAACATTCAAGAGCACCACAAAGATGAGGAAATTCTTTGAATAATAACACCAAAATAGAAGGCTGGTGAGTTAGCAGCTTTTACTTAACTATATATTTTATCAGCCTCAGAACAGAAACTACAGATGATGCTTCTGTATGTCACACCATCACAGAACCATCTGGACTGGAGAAGACCTTCGAGATCATTGAGCCCAACCATGAACATGATCTACTGGGTCCCATCACTGTACTATGCCCTTTATTGATCTGAAATAAAATCCAGTACCCTGAGATAAAGCAGGAACTTGGCAGGAATACGTACAAAGTATTCATGGTATGTTCTGACAAAAGCACTGCACATAGCAAAAAGCTGTAAGCAAACTGAGATTATAACATCACACGGTGCGCAACAGAACCTATCTCCTTTATCCAAGACAGATCTAACCTAAAATCAAACACGATTAGTCAGATGAACCACAGTATCAACTGTAGCATTTTCTTTTCACCTTTTGAAAACCTGGATCTCAAAAGTACTTTAAAGTAGCAGCAGTAAGTGGGAAGTATACAATTTAATCTGAAGACCCTTGCTGTTACTCCAATCCAGATGTTTTGGTCTTATTTTATGAAGAATCTTAGACTAAGTATGGTGCATTCATACTCAAATGCACTTTATGCATTTTATGATCACTGGTTCCCCAAGTGGACCATTTCTTTTAGGAGGAAGTCACTCACCGAAATTCCTAACTTGGCAATTGAAAGCCCTGCTTAGATTTGCTCCTCCAAATTTTGCTTTCAGAGTTGAAAGAATTATTTCAGCCACTAAGGATGTCCACCCCAATACAGATCCATCAAAAATCTTCTACAGAACTACTACAAAAATACAGTAATTACCTCATCTATCAGTACAGGCATCACTCATCTCTGCCACCAAACCAGACGGATCTGCTTTACTTCAGAAGCATCTTCCAGAAGTTATCATCCTGTAATCAAAATAAAGCAAGCTGAGAAAAATACATTTTACAGCACGAGTCAATCTATAGTGCTTCCCCCCATTTCAAGAGTCACAAGCTTGGGTTTGCAGATTAGTCTGTTTCAAGTTTTACTACTTCTCTTTAAAGTGGTGGAGGATTCACTGGTCTGGAATGGACTGGAATGACTTAGTGACTGGTTGCATGGCTTATGGATTCTCATTCCTTTTCAATGGTGCACTGCCACGTTAAATCCATAAGTTGAATGACAAAACGTACTGAGGACTAAACAGAAGTAAAAAGCTTTGGTTTTGCTTTTAGTTGGAGGTCTTCACGTATACTACATTCAAGAGCATCATTTGAACTTCATGGCTTTACCTGAGTCATAACTTGTCACAGGTTCTGCCACATGTACCAGGTATTCCTGTAACGCTGTGTCAAAACTGAACAGTCAGGCATCCAACTAAATGTCAAGTTTGCAATGGCTTGCTTCAAACTCCCAATAGCTGAGATGGCATCTGTCAATCTAAATCAATTCCTGACTTCACAAGTCTTTTAATTTTCTTAAAATAACAGTACACGCAGTCTGTTTGAGCATCTTCAACGAAAGATACTGGGCACAAAATACCCCCTCCCAACCCTACTTCACAGTATTCTGTCTACAGCGAGCTGCATTCTTATGTTTAGATTCAAAACTGGTGCCATAAACGCTTTTATCCAAGAAGAAATGTTGAATTTTGAGAACTTCTAATGTATTGAAGTATTTCATTTCCTTATTTTTTTAAAATCTAGACAGCACTTCCATTGCCATGACGTGCAGCTGGTTTTACCGTACTAGAGGAAGAAACTTGGTTCAATTTTGACTTAGACTGAAAAACTAGTTTGCTTTGCTTACCATCTTTGCTGTTTCACAGGCATTTGTTGCTTTAAATCAGCTGTGGAATGCTGAAAGTTTCACTTGTTTTTAGGAAGCCATAAGCCTTTGAGAAGTTGGAGAGAAAGACTTCTTTGCTTATCTTATTTTCTCCTTTGGAATCAAAGATGTTCCTTTAAAAGTGAAACACTACAGAGTTGCAAAAATTTGAAACAGTATGAGTAAGCATGGCTTGGTAGCTTCTTTGATGAATTGGTCAAACTTTTTTATTATTTTTTTTTCTTTTTTTTTTTTTTAAACAGTATACTGTAGCTGACTTACATGTATGTACATGGTTCATTTGATGGGGAGAACTTTTTCAACTCCCCCCAAAGCAGGAGAAAGGCAAAAAAATTAGTATTATCCACATGTTTTTTCCAGGTGGAGTGACCTTTTTTTTTTTTTTTTAAAACACAAGATCTGAAGGCATTTTCTACTGGGAACATTGACTTCAGGGAACACTGACTTGAAATTCTAGACAAAAATGAATGTTTTTGTGGAACATCCCCACCACCCTCCACATCACAAACAACACTTTAAGAACGAGATGCTGAACATGTAGAACAATCCAGCTCCATATTAGATAGTTGGATGTCGTGTGGAAGAGCTTAAGTACTGCTTGTTCCGTTCACGAGGAAAGTCAGATGGGAATTGTGCCATTTCAGGGAAACTTTACTTTGGAAATTACAACACTAGTACACAGCTCAAACTTTATACATTTAACATCTGCCTTTTGAAAGAAATGTTAACAATTCTGAAATGAAATTAAACACTGGTTTAAATTTTCTTCACAAAAGCATAGAAGTCACGGAGGGGAAAACTTAACAGGCAACAATAAAAAAAAAAGGTAAAAACAACTTTTCCTTTTAGTAGTCCTCTGGTAGTAAAGATAGAACTTCACTTTTTTGTTTTTTTTTGTTTTGTTTTTTTTTTTTTACTTTGTTTGAAAAGTAATGTCTTGGTCCAAAAAAAAAGTTAAGAGTGTTTTTAGTATCTGCTTCTGCCTCCACCTCTGTCAGATCTGCTTCCGCCACGGCCACCACCTCTGGGTGCTCCGCGGCTTGAACTACTGTATGAATCACGAGGAGGTGGATAGCCCCTTTCCATGGATGGGGGAAGACCCCTGTCTTGTCTTCCAACACGATCACGGCCACTTGAGTAGACATCACTTCTGCTGCTTGAGTAACTTTCTCGGCTTCCATATCCATCACGTGTGCTGCCGTAATCATCATATCGACTGCTTCCACCATAAGATGGCGGGGGCCCTCGTGCAGGTGGAGCACTACGTGAGTTACCTGCAGGGTCAATGGTCAGGTAATATGGCAACACCATAAGTTATATAAACAATTTCAATTTGAATTTACAGAATTGCTGTATTAAATGTTTACTTTTACTCTTTTGTATGCATTGAGATGTTCTTTATATAATCTGCTATGTTAACAGCATTTTAAGTGGGAATTGCGATCAGGCAGTGAGTAGATTTAATAGACTCTGAAGGAATGAAGACGGTGTTTATTCAGGCAGGCTCTTTACTGGGTACTCCAGAACAGCTTGTTATTTTAGAGAAGAAACTCAGCCACATTTTCCAGAGATAGCTGCAATTCTGAATTGTAGATTTTGCTTCTTTAACTTACAGCTTAACAATGTGTTCAAATGATAACCAACAACTACACTTTCACTGTAGGGGAAAAAAAAGTACCACTTCTCTCTAAAACACGATCACAACCCAGTACAAGTCAGACTTCATGCGACCCGTACAAATTAATACATGATCCTCAAAATGGATTCTTACCATAACTCTCATATGAATCTCTGTAGGAACCTCCACTTGGATGATCTGAGTAGTCTCTGTCACGTCCACCACCATATCCGTCACGATCGCTGTAAGAGGAAAGACTACTGAGACTTAGTACAAATCAGTCAGATCACAGCAGAAGTAAAAGACACAGACAAAAATCCAGTAGTAGATACCTATAGCCCCGAGAGGGGTATTCATCACGTGAGCTGGAATGACCATAGTCACGATATGCATAGTCACGTGGAGGTGGTGCGTAGTCCCGTGTGTCCCTGGAGCTGGGGTAATCTCTGCTCGAGTACCTACAACAAACAAGAACTCAGTTATGTCACAGTAATCAAGGATCAAAATCCTCTGAAGAATGATAAATATTGAGCCAATCTAAATCGTTAAGAAAAATTACCCGTCTTTAGTGCTGTAGCCATCATCTCTTGGAGACATGTAGACATCTCTTCGTGATGGCATTGGTTCTCTGCGTGGAGGACCACCATAACTGTCTCTTCCACGTGACACAGGAGCTTAAAGAGAAGAGTTATAATACAGTTAGCACTTAACCACACAGAAGACTTGAGGCAATTACTACTTAATGGTTCATAGAGACTTAAAAGCATCACCTGTAGCCTACATTCACAATACTTTTCTGCTTACGAAGTCTTAAAGCAGCATTAAAAGACACACAACAGATCACACACCAGTTATACTGGTGGGTATAACAGCTGAGACTGTTTATGACAAGAACTAATAGATAAACCAACAAGTCCATGCTAGGTTTAACTTCAAAAAAAACCACCACCAACAAAAAAAACCAAAAACCCAACAATACTTGTCATCAGTTTCTGACAAGTAAGGTATTACAAGATAACAAAGCAATTTAACAAGTCCTTACCTCTTCCTCCCATGCTACTGCTACGCACTGGTCCCGAAGGTGCGGATCTTTTAGGTGGAGGGCCTCCACTTCGTGGAGGTGGACCTCTCTTCATGGGAAGTGGACCTCGAGAAGACCCTAGAAGATAAGCCACGTAGCAACTTGTTATTTCTGTAGTACTTACCCGTACGTCCCTAACATCTCAACTTCAGTAATCTAACTGATATTACCGCTACTGTGTGACCAACAGTAAACCTCTACTATTAGACCTTAAAAATACCTTCCTCTTGTTTTTTTCAGTTGCCACTAGTTGCTACTGGCAGAATTGAGAGCATGCCAAATAAACCTTCTTCACAGTTTAAATTCCTGTTAAGAACTGTCTTATAGAAGTAATCTAAAAGCCACAGTGTGTGCTGCAAAGGAGAAAGAAAACTCTGATCTGTCATCAGTCTTGGGCTAAATGCTCAAGTTACTGTCTTCAGAAGACAAAAGCCACCTGGGAAGATTCACTACAGAAGATCCTACATAAAGAGGGAACAGAGATACTGTAGGACGTACTAAGTAGACTTTCCAAGAATAGAGTTTTCAGTATTTTCAGAGGCTTTTTTTTCTCTGCACTACAGCTTTTGCTGTTATAACTCACGTGCTGCTTTAAGTAACTGCTTTAATACTGAAAAATTGCTGAATAAATAGGTATTATCTAAATTAAAGTACATCCGGTATCGAGCTGTGTACTATCCTTCCATTTCAGAGAGCTTCAACTCAAAACAGTGTCACGAACAACATTTAGCTTTCCTCATTGTCACTGTGACCCCAAAGGATCAATTATTTAAACAGCAACAGTTTAGTGAGTTTAGTCCTCTTGCTAATAAGAGCAGAAAGCGCTTCCCTTACCCTGATGGATGAGAACCACTTTTTCACCTTGAATACAAGAAAGCTTCCTTTCTCACGTGCAGGGCAGGAGTTTTGTTTCTTTCATAGCCAAAAGTCAAGTAGAGTGTTAGATGTATGTAGAAGGGAATCTTCACATTTGAAAGCCTTTTTCGTAAGGTGTACTTGCCTAATCAAAAATTTGACTCAACTGCCGAGATTCTATTTCATGATTTTAATAATGAACAAGGAGTGCACTAGTCAGCTGTTTGACTTTTTCCAGTAGGATTATTGTCATCTTCCAATGGGATTGTCTTGTATGTTGTCCAAGTATATAATGAGATAGGTAAATACATACCCAAGTGACTCCCTCTTGAAGGTGGTCCTCTCGCTCCACTTCCGCCTCTTCCACCTCTAAGGCCCCTGGGAGGACCTCTGCTTCGTGGAGGGGGTGGTGGCCCACGCCTACCACCACTTTCAAAGGATGGCTTGGTTGCTTGTTCCACTTTAATTGCTTTCCCATCTAATGACTAAAGAAGAAGCTGCTTTACTTATTGCTCAGTCACGTTTGTATTTCTTAAATTAAGCCCTTCTTGCTTCACTATTATAGGGCTTCCATATTATAAAGTTAGAGCAACTCTAGAACAGATTGAGTCTTCAGTATTAGTCCCCACGTACTCAGCAGCATGTTTGGCCTAACTTCATTCTTGTGGTATTGATGGAAAAAATACAGAGCAGCATCAGAAAGCATTTTGTCAAAATAAAAGTGTCCAATGACTACGGCAGCCCCATGTCATTTATTCCGTAAATGAAATATGATTTATGAGCTCCAATTTACTTCCAATTGCCACGGACTTTTGCACCGAAACTGACTGCACCAGTAGTTACAGGATTAAGCTGAAGGTATGTTAGCTTCAGTTGGGGTTTCTGGCAATGGGGAGGCCGTTTTAAGTACATTTTCTTGACGTCCTGATTAAACGGTGATCACTGAAGTATTTAGAAGTAATTTCAGCATCTACAAAGCAGACTGAGTATGGTAATTCAGACCTTTTCTACTGTTTCAAGGTGAGTTTTCAAAAAAAAAAAAAAAAAGAGGTGACCGACACCATTTACTGTATTACTTGCTTTTCTAGAGTGGACTTTTTCTTTTTTAGTGCATGCTTTTTCTGGAGCACAGACCTGCATTAACAGGAACTCCACAGACAGCTACTATGCCTCAAATATGAACATGCATTAAAACATACTCTGTAACTCAGTAAGTGTATCCATTGCATCCTCTTTCAGAGGACACATATTTGGTCAGAAGAGCAGAGTCAAGATTAAGCTCTACTGAAATTAGTGCACTGCACATCTTCATTGGCAAATGCAGCTCACTCAACTTTTTGTAAGCTAATATTCATAACAACTAATGCCTAAGAGTGTTGTTAATTGCACATTACTACAATAAAAGAAGAAAACTGCTGATAAGTGTCTCACTCTAAGCTGCTGGTGGTTGTTTATTGAGGTAAAACTTAAATTTCTTCCCTCTCCAATGAAATCTGCCCCTTACTGAAATCATCCACTCCAGCAGAAGATGCATTCCACCACCATACAGAGCTGTAGCTACTACTGAAAAATTGAAAGTGGATATCCAAAGGTTTGACTCAATCCTTGTTGAGAAAAAAATAAACATTAGCAAGGTAACACTGGTCTTGGTTTTGACTTAGTTTACGTAGTTTCTCAATGACATTTGGCATGACAAGCTCAGAACATTCCAGGAGCACACATTAACACTGCTAATCACTGGAACTTAAAACTGTTAATATCTCATACCTAGGGAATGACAATGGGAAATCACAATGGGAAAGGAAGGCTTAAAGCCTTAAGTTTTGCTACCATGATAGCAGCTGCAGACAACTAACAATGTTGAATTTTTGAGCCCAAATATCATCCCTTCCTACTTGCAGGGGCTCTGAATGCATGGATGTAGAAGTTGAACTTCGTGGTTTTTTAAATCTTTTTTTAAATCTTTTTTTGATTGAACACAGAAGGCATTCTTAATAATTTCTATTCCTTATTTTCTTCTGCCTTGCACTTATGTACATTACTGAGGCAAAACATAGGTCTCCTTTGCAACTGCTTTCAAGCAGTCTGATTTGCATCTAATGTCCAAGATCTTTCTGCTGCTGTTAACCACAAGGTACTTGTTTTAAAATACGATAAACTTGAAAAGGGAAAACCATCTTCTTTTATATGTTTTTCAGTCAAATGAAAAGAACTCATCTTACTGATGAGACAGAATTCAGACAAGTCATCTCAGAGCAAGAAATTTTCAATGGGCCCAAAACATCAGCTGTCAAAACAAGCACCCATTAGTTGGTGTTTATAATCTTGATTCCAAGTGTTACACTAGCATTTTTAGTATGATATGGGCACAGTTTTGTAGCATTACCTTGGTGCTAAAAAATCAATTCTACTATGTATGCTCATTTAAGGACAGCAGTAGATTTGCAACCACAATTAAAAAAATTCCTGCATGTGTGATGAACAATCTATACGGTTTTGTTCTGTGTCCAGGGAACCTCAAGCAAACAATTAGAGAACTGTCCGCATTGCAAAACAGAGGTTAAATGAAGTGTTATTTGGAAAGTTTGAGTAGCCGTTATTCAAATATTCCAAAGAAGCTTGCATGAACCAGCAGCCTATGACCATGCTGGTGTTTCCCCTCCAATAGACCATTTTACTGTTGATGCTGCTGCAATTCCACCACTATTTCTGTGTGTTTCTTGTCAACGCACAATGAACATTTCTTATCAAATACATGAAAGAACTGAAGATCATTTTCTGTTAAGCTGAGTTTTTCTGTATTATACCACTTCTTCACATGAAGATTTGGAAATAAGTTTGCTCATTAGAGGATGGTCATCTTCTGTAGCAGATATAGTAGTATTCACTTCCAACCTCTCCACATGCTCCAATTGGCTTGACAGGTCTTCAACTGGGAAAGCAGAATGCTTCAAATGGAACTTCATCTTTGGCTTGATGCAGATGTTTCTTCTGAAGTCACATTCTCTTTAATTATAGATTTTTTGTACTCAGGACTTCAAATACGAACAACAGAACAGCTTAACAGTTAGTATGTTCACTACAGACTTGGAGTATTCCCTTGTACTTAGACAAGAAAGTACACTTTATGACATGAGGATGATGACTTCGCTACCTTGCAATTAAGATTTTTTCTAAAGAACATGCTGTAAAGTAGTTTAATATTTATATTGTGCCATTCAGGCTATAACTGATCCAATTTTGCAGAGAAAGTAATTTGAGAAATTCCCCTTCCCCCCAAGCCATTATCTCCTGACCTCCTTCCTCAGGACTAAAATTATCAACAAGCAAGGTGAGACTAGTTTATGCCTGTTCCACTTTGGAATGCAACATATTTAACCCCATTTCTTCTCCCAGCTCCAGCAAGTTAAGGTATGTTCTTATGTTCTTGCAGAATTCATCCAATTCAGCCTCTTCTGCTGGCTGCAACTTTGAATTTCTTTGGAATGACAGAATGAGCTACACATTGCCCATACATCACCTGTTTCCCCTTGGCTAGGCAGGTCAAGTTTCTCATTACAGGCTGCTTGAGTTTCTGCTGTTGCATCCTTCAAAATGCCTGGATTTTTCATGAGCACTCCATCACTTCCAAACAGTCAGAAAAACTCCTGTTTTGGTCAGATTAGAATGAATTCCTCCCACAGGATGCCGCAAGCATCACTCCTCTTCAGACACAGAATGCAGTCTTTTTGAAGTATCAGCATCACTTATTGTCCAGAAGGCTTTCTGATGAAGTAGTTGTGGATGTGAAAGATGGTTGCAAGGCACTAAATCAAGCTAGATAGGTAAAGAATTGGAACTATACACAGCTACACTTGCAGGCTTACACTGAAGGCCATTGTTGGCCAAATTTTAATATGTTGTTTTCAAACACTGCGGTTCAAATTTCAAAAGACGATGGATTTGCAGCTCTAGACACAAGCCACGACAATGATCACCCACAAGTCAGTACTTCCTAGTTCTCAAGGGATCCAGACGGTGCGTTCCAAAATATAAACTCATTTAGCTACTTCACCAATCATTACTTTCATGAATGTTTCCAGTGTGAATATATATACAACAGCTGATTATTTTCAGAGTGATTTTCATTTAAATTCTGCACTCCACAAGCAGTTCTTTGTGTTGGGGACTGGACTCCTTTCAGTCCAACAGGTTGTTACTGGTGCTTGAAGTTAATCTATGCAGGGGTTCAAATGAATTATTAACTCACAGGAAATCAGGATTTTGAAACTGTAGTGAACAGGTCTTCAGAACTGTAGTAAGCTACGCAATGGAGATAGACGCAGTAACAGACACACCTTTAGGGATATTTGAACTGGTATAGAAAGAACATTACCTGACTTGTCACTGTCCATGTTAAGAAAAATGACTAGTTAGAGAAGAAGGCTCCATACAGAGTGATGCTAATCATCACCAGATTGTCCTCAAGAACCCAGAAACTAAGCAGCACACACAGCAGAAAGTCTGCTATAACACAAAACAAGGAATAACTAAGTATAACTACACAAATCATCTGTGAACACTACAAACTCATTTCCTTATTCTGTAAGTGCAAATATTCACTATGATTTACTTATGGACTATACTAATTGAAAGAAAATAGTCATTACTTTGTACTAACATATCAAAAGCTGAAGTGTTATTCAGTCATTCTAAATAGAGGCTTTCTTAACTTTCCAAGAGATGCTGTTAGCAGAAAGCCCAATTCAGCATGATCTTTACAACTGATCTCTTCCAATTACACATGACAGACAGAGTCTGAAATTCAAGTCAATGGACATGACCATCTAAAGAGAGCATTTATTTGAAAATTGCTGTTGAACACTTACTCACAAACTCACATTCAGCTTTTCAAACACACGGTGAAGCAAAATTAGATCACAATAACCAACATTCCTCCAACAAGCTATTCTGATGCCAATCTCAAACTCTGCCCCAAATTCAGAGATTTGGTTTCCTTTTTAAAGATTTAATATGTATTAGTTATTTAGTACATATTTTCTTTAAGTTGTGTAGTTCTGTTGCAGGTTATAAACAAATTCAATTGCTGGACAACTGCAGAACAGCTTCACTGTAATTGGCAAGAAGTGTCACATACACACCACACATAAGGATACCTACAAATTAATGTATCAACACCACAGTGTAGCAAAGTCACATCAAACCCATATTAGGGAAAACACTCAATAGTTTTCAGGCAAGACATTTCCCTAAAAACATGACTTAGGCAGTACTGTGTTCAGGTACAGTAAAAACAAAAGCATCATAAGAGGCATGCAAGAGTGAAAAGCCGTCTACCAGAAAGCTCTCCATCACCAATTAAGTAATTAAATGACAGCCAGGCTTCACCTTCTGCTGTCAAATCCAGAATCAGAGGAAAGCTATTCCTACTTCATGGAGACAAGAGGAAGTAAAGTCATCCTGCCAAATTTAACACCGTGACTTGTCTCCACAATCTTTCAATTGTCCTTCCATCATCTTTCCAAGTCTTACTATGAGTTAATTTAACTCCATAGAGCAGTATTTTTGGTTAGCAGCAACAACGAAGCACATCTCAATTCCTACCTTTCCATTCATGTCTCTGGCAGCATCTTTAGCATCTGCTGGACTCTCAAACGTTACAAAAGCAAACCCTCTGGACTTGTTGGTTTCACGATCTTTCATCAGGAGGACTGCAGTGGAAATAAAACCACGTTATCCACTTCTGTAACTAGTTGCAATTCCTTAACCCTTATTTAACCTGTAAACTCAGAACTTCTTAGAGAACATGATCATTTCATAAGATCAACGTTGTAAGAGTCATCACAGCTGTTTTCTGCTGTTTTTAACTTTAAAACGGCAAGACTATTCTTTGTTTTTTACCTTCCACAATGCGTCCATATTTGCCAAATACAGCCTCAAGGGCTTTCTCATTGGTCTCTGTGTTCAGGCCTCCGATGAACAGTTTCCCAGGACGATCTGCTTCAACCATTTTGACGATACAAAAGACCTACAAAAGCACACAGTCGTCATTGACAAAACATTAGAATGAAGCAGACTGTTAGACAATCCCATGGAATATTCACTCTTCCTCAAATTCAAGCCCAATTTCTTTGAACAAGATGCCAAAGAAGAGACGTTAAACATAACTGGGAATAGAATAACTACGAGTTGAAGCAGTCATTTCCAGTAGAAAAGAGTCAACCCCAAGAAACAAAGCAAGGCTCTGATGAGATCTTTGATGCTAGAACTGACGCCTACCTGTGTGACATGGTGTAGGGAGCCTGCTTTGGCAGGGGGGTTGGACTCGATGATCTCTAGAGGTCCCTTCCAACCCTTACAATTCTGTGATTCTGTGAAGGTGGTAAACACTGAAAAGCTGAGCTTACTGCATTTTTGCCCTCGATGGTAATACAAGCACTCAATAATACAAGCACTCAATAGCTCTCACTCCTGTCACAGATTTTTTTTCCCAGTAAATACAACGTTTTTGCTTTTATCTTAACATTATTTAAGCTTAAAGTCAGGTAGGCCAACACTTCAAATTAACTCCAATCTTTCATGCTATTCTAATTACATAGACACTATGTCAAAGCCGAGGCCTGCACAACACTGAATGGATAGCAGACCGAGCCTGAAGCCCAACACGGCTCAGAGGAGCGGGACAAGACCAGCCGGACACAGCTCCCCGGCACAAAGAGCCTCTACAAGGCGCTGCCGGATGCCGGGCCGCCCCGATCGCGCAGGCGGCCAAGCGGCGACCGCCTTCCTCTGAGCCTCGCGAAGCGGCGCGCGGGGCAGGGCAGGGAGAACAAGAAGGGGGCGCCGGACCCTCCGCGTTTTCTATACACCTCTACAAAATGGCGGCCACATCTGGCAGGGCCTGCTTTCCCTCCCGGCGCCAGATGAATGCCTCGGCTCAAAGCAGATCGCCCCAAGCCTCGCACCGGGCCCTCTGCCCTGGCAGCCGCCGTCCCTTTGTGCTCCCCGAGGCACAGGAGCCCACGCGGTGGGAGCACGCCGAGAAACCCCCGCACCTAAAATGGCGGCCGAGCGCCTCTCGCACCGGAGCCCCCCGGCGCCCCGCCACAGCCAGCCCCGTTACCCACACGTGGGCCGGCGGGCACGGAGGGAAGGCGGCGGGACGGACTCCACCTCGCCTCGCCCCAGGGCCGCAGCGACGAGCGGAGCGCAGCTCCTCACTGCGAGCAGAGCCTTTCATCGCAATTCGCTTCCCACATCCAGCCCTCACTTGACAGGGCCCCGTTTCCCCATCCCTAAAGACCCCGGGCCTGCTCGGCTCGGCTCGCAGCACTCACCTCCACTCCCACCCTGCCGCTACTGCGCAATGGGAGCGAACAAAGGAGCCGCGGCTCTTTATAGCGCTGACGTCACCGCCGGCTGGGGACCCGGATGTAAGCGGCGCGGAGCCCAGCAGGGGGAGGCTTCCTTCACAGTGTCTTCATTACACCAGTCAAAACCTTAGTTCCATATGAACTAGAGCAGGGTGTTAAGGTCCGTTGCACAGCTTATATCACACACTGTCTTGTTCCAAGTTCAATAAGACAAATCATTTTCCAAGCCTGAATAATATATTTCAGTTCTAATGCTTCTTTTTTTTTTTCTTTAATGAAGGTTTTTTTTTGGTAGCTTTCACCTATATCATCACACATTAACCACATGAAGTCTAACAATATATTTAAACCCACAGTGCAAATCCAGAGGGACTTTGGACCTTTATTGTAACACACTTGAGCATCTTCATCAGCCATATAGGCTTTTTACCATCATACTTGGGCTTTCAACTGGATAAGGGGATCAGGAGAGCCCTAGTGAATGCATAAACAATCTGGTCACGTACAACTCATTTGTGTGGGGTTTTGTTTTCATATTTAGAAAAGCAGGACAAAAAGCGTAGAAAAATCACAGAAATAGATCTGCACGTACGGCAGCGAATCAAATAAGCCTAAAACAAATGATAAAGCATAAAATACATGTCTCCCAAATGTCTAAGCAGGGAAGGAATTAGAAGCGCATCAGGAAATGCAATCAGAAGGGATAAAAAAGGAATGTAATTCCCTCCAGAAATATAGGGGAAAAAAAACTAATAACCAAAAAGATCGGTTTAATACTTCCATGACAAAGAGCAATTTTCTGGGCAGCTGTCCCTTGGTGGGTATTTATAGAAATTCAGCGTTTTTACTTCATAAAGCCTTCATTCAGGCTACAGGGGAGCAGAGCAGCCGTTCTTGCTGGCACTTGATGTGTGACCCCCACTTATGGGGGGTTATTTTCACTCTTTATACTTTGTCGGTTCTTTCTAAGCCGCCACTCCACAATGCACATCTCCCAGTCTAACTGTGGACCCTAAGTTGGATCACAACTCCCTCAGCTATAACGGGAGCTGCCTGACGTACCAACTCAGGTTCAGCTGAGAAAGCACAAGAGATAAGCACTTATACTTCTCCTTTTATTCTTTCACCCCGGGTCGCAGCCCGTCCCACCCAAGTACAGCGGGCTCGCTCTCGCCTCACGGTGCCTTCATTCAAGATGGCGCCCAGAGCCTCACGCCTCACTGCGCCGCCGCCGCCGCTGTGACGCTCAGGCCGCGGCCTCGGTCGGTGCCGCCTCCGCAAGGCGCTGCCCGGGGAAGCGGGAGCTGTCGGCTCGGCTCATGCTGCCTTCGTTCCTCCAGGCTGGAAGATGAGGCTGCTGCCGGCCGGCTTCCTGCTGCTGCTGCTCCCGCTTTGTGCCGCTTTCTACCTGCCCGGCTTAGCGCCCGTCAGCTTCTGCGACGACGACAAGGAGAGCGAGGGCTGCAAGGTGAGAGCCCTGACGGGAGGGCCCGGCACGGTGCTGCCCACGGATACCGAGCGGGACTGCGGGCCGCCCCGGGGCTCCCTCCCATTGCTGTGTGCCGGCCCGGCCGGTCCCATTCAGGAGACAGCCTTTCCTCCGGGAAGTAAAGCCGGGCCGGCTCGTTCCTCGGGTGCTGGGCTTGGGGCAGCACTCACTCCCTGCTCCCGGTTCGTTTCTCGGTCAGTGCCGGGGGTCCATCGCCGGCCTTTCCTTCCTTATTCCAGGCCCTACAGAGGCTGTGGTGTGGCCCAGCGCCGCGGTCGGGCCCTGTCAGAAGTGTGTAAGTGCCCTGCCATAACTTGTAGCAGCTCCTGCCAACCGGCCGTGTGTTTCGTGTCCGCTTTGTGGCTGCTTTCTCAGTTTTGGGGGTTTCACGCTTCGTTTCTTCATTGCAGTCGCTGATTGAGCTCTTTGTGAACAGACTGGACTCAGTTGAATCAGTTCTGCCCTATGAGTATGATGCGTAAGTACATCTCAGTGTGCACCTGGAAAACGTATTTTCTGCTCATATTGTAATAGTACAGCTCATGTCTCCGTAAGCATTGCTTTGGATGTACCTTGAGTTTTTCTAAGGTGCTTTATATTTAAGCTGAATTTTACATTACAACTCTCTGCCACATGTGAAAGTCCTCCCTACTTGTGAACCCTATGAAGACAGGATCTTTGTGTTCCTTCTTTCTGGAAAATGAAGTAAATTTGATGTCAAGCCGTTATTACTTTACCTGCAGCCACCAAAGCTTTGTATCTAATTCTTCTTTTGTTTTGTTTTTTACTTTGATTTTGAATCTTGCTTGTGAATGCTGTAATTTTTGACGAAGGCAGGTGATAGTTCTTCTAAAACTGATGTGCAATCAGTCTTGTTCTCAAACATATACAGAAGAGAAATTAGTCACTGCTGTATGTCACATACTGCACTGTTGAAGTCTTACGCTGTAGAGTGTGACTGAAGCAGCAAAGCCACAAGCTAACTCAAAAAGCCAACAGCATCTTTATCTGCATTAAACTTTACCAAAGGAAACAAAGTTAGGCCCCCATATTGAGGAAAAGTACTTATTCAGCAAAAATATATGAATTTCTTTTTTTTATCATCTACTGCTACCTACGTTTAAACAACAGACACCTGGAATAGTTCTGTCTTCTCCCTTATGTTCAGCTGTATCAGTCTGTATTGAGTTGAATTGGTTTGTGGCATTTGGCTGCGTGATGCGTTAATATTGACAACACTTTCCTTCCTTGGAACATGATTCACATTAAACGCACATTGTAAAGATTCCTTTGGGAATGGAGAGGGGGAGGAGGAGTAATTTTCCTGGGTTTTATTTATTATTTTTTTTTTGCAAAGAATGGGCAATTTGAGGCATAGGCTTTATTTTTTCTTAATGTGAACCATGCTATTGTTTGTTTAAATTGCCATTTGGAAAGAGTGTTTGGACTAAAAGCCGTGCATTTTGCTAAGTGTCCTGTAGTTAGAAAAGGTCTTGTTTCAAACTGATATCAAAATAGAAGTGTTTCTGTATAGTATATGGGAAGGCACTCAAATTTTTATTAGCTGTGGCTGACCTGTCAAAGGAAGCATGAAGCTGCCATGTTAAGGACAAGGACAAATAAATTGCTTTAGGCTATAGTTTATGATTATATGTTCATTAAAAATTAAAGGTAACCTTTTCTCCTTTTCCCAGTTTTGACTTCTGTCAAGATAAGGAAGAGAAAAGACCATCAGAAAATCTTGGGCAAGTGCTGTTTGGAGAGAGGATAGCGTCGTCTCCTTATAAGGTTATTTTATACCTTAAATGTGATTCTGGTTTGGTTGGAGAGCTGTCTGTTTGAGGACTACAATCCATAGGCGTAGCTGAAGGGTGAATAACTGTGTGGTGGTGGTGGTGTTTTTTTCTCTGTTAAAACTTGACATTGTTTTTGTAATAAAACAAAAACTATTCTTATCCCAAAAGCATCTGAGGGTGGCTAACTGAAGTTAAGATGCTGAGCCAGTTATCGCTGTTCTTTACTGTTCCTTTGTGACAGTGGAATCTAAAAACTAAGTAACGTTAAGTGATATGAAATCATTCATTTTTAAACTAATGTTAGAGGCTGTAAGCTGCTGGTTAAGGAATTGTTTCAGGTATAACTTGTTTGTGCTGTCAGGAAATTTCCAGAGTAGGAATGAAAGCCCACTGGGGGCTCATTCCTGGCTTTTTCCTGCTTGTTGTCTAAGATCAGAACTTTCTTTTTTGATGCACGTAATTTGTCTGTGAAGTCTTTGGTAAAATGAAGATACGTAAGTAGGTATGTGTTGCTTTTCTGTCTTATCCACAGCATTAGCAATGACTTAAAAAGTAGCATCTGTTAAATACTGGCCTGTTGGTTTGAGAAAATTACTGGCAGCAAAAGAGATACGGTCCAACCATGGCTCTCAGTGCTTCAAAGCTGTGTGCTGTTCAACTGCAGTTTCCAAACTGAGAATTCCTGCTGAAGCTGAAAACTGAACTATGACTTTGTGTGAGCGTTTCTAGATAATCCAAATCCCCACAAAACAGTGAAGCAGCAGAGTTTGAGTCTACTGCTGCTCAGTCACTGGGGACCTAGCCACATCATCTCATAGAGCTGTTAAGGAGATGCTGCCTCCTCCTTTGTGTAAACCATTCCTGGAAACCTCCTCTTCCTTGGTTTTCTCAGCCAGTACAGTTTAAAGTCTTACCACTGCTGGCCACGTGAAGCTTTTAAATGTGAAGCATAGTGTGTCATTTGGGTTTGATATTCATAGAACAGGTCAAGTATTGTAACAATTACTCTTTTTGAAATGGCTGTGCAGTATAATAATCAGAAATTCCCTGCTATTTGTTAGCACTTAGGCCTTGATCATGTTAGAATTTTGTGTTATGGTTTTTATTAAGTATATTGGCTCAGTAAAGCAGGTAAATCCTGACTAGGTTAGGCCTGTTATTGTCTGGTGGTAACTGCTCTTGAAGTATAGATATAGAACCTGTTGTGTTTTTGACAGCGTTGCCTTATAACTGAATCATAATGTGGAAAGCACAGCTGGAATTAACAGGAATATTTGGAGAAAATATAGTTAAGTCTGATGTAGCAGATGATGGAATTATCAAAATAAAACAAACTAATAAAGAAAATAAGCAATTATTTCCTACTAATGTTCAAATTTTAATTGCCAAAGTTTATTTGAAGGTAATTTATCTGGCTTGTTGTAGACATGTCTGCCACTTTCACAGTGCTGGCTCTGGATGTACAAAGTTCTTGAAAACTTAGTTAAAGCTACTGTATGGGAAACTGGTTTGGGAACTTTTATAGCACGGAGGTGAACTATCTTAAAGAAGTCAGCAGTATGGGGGGGAAGGGAAGGAGGGGAAGGCAACAAAGGCTTTTTGAGGCAAAATCTGAATCACTCTTTTTGTGTGCTTCCATACCAGTTCACTTTTAAGGAGCAGGAAAAATGTAAGAAAGTTTGTACGAGGTCTTATGACCCGGAAAACAGTGCTGATAAAAGCAAGCTGGCTTTTTTGAAGAAAGGAATGCAGCTGAATTATCAACATCACTGGTAAGCTTTGTGTTTGATCTTTCTTTTTTTCTGTTCAGTTTTTAACATAATGTTATCTATATCCTAAGTGATTGCTTTCTTCCTTCTCCTATCTTGTTGTTGTCCTCTACTGTGCATCTTGTGCTACAGAGTTTTAAGTAGAGTGTATGTGTGGGGTAAATATCAGTGTGAATAAGGTGCAAGGACCTGTTCTTTGATGATTTCTGTCTAGGATTATTGATAACATGCCTGTGACGTGGTGCTATGATGTGGAGGATGGACAAAAATTCTGTAATCCAGGATTCCCAATAGGATGTTTCGTTACTCCAGATGGTAGAGTTAAAGATGCTTGTGTTATAAATGTAAGTAATGGAACTTTATCGTAGTAGATCTAATTTCATTTGAAGTTTTATTTTTGAGCATTGTTTTCCTGGAAAAACAAACAGATATCCTTGTAAACATAGTTAATATCTAGAATATGGGTACTGACAAGGCTGAATGTTTCTCTGTGCAGCATCTCAGTTATGTAACTGTCCAAAAATACTTATTTGTATGGGCTTTTTGACCATTATAATTGAAGGTGCCTTATTGACTAAAAGCCTTAGAAAACTTGGAGATTTTGTTTTTAAAATTTCATACTAGCCATTCTTGTACCTACTAATTGTATCAGCACAGCTTGAAGTTTTGTCTGTGTGCAAGACCTTCTTTTATCAGTTTCATGCAGAAGCTTTCTAGTAAAGATCTAGACATGAGCAGTGTTGTAGTTGTAAAAGTTATGCCTAGCACAGATTACAAGCTAAACATGTCAGGTTGTTTTCCCAAATGGCTGGAAGATAATGCAGCTGTGATAGGAGAACTATATTCACAACAGTTTAAAATGTGTCATGCATCCTGGGAGTTGTATGTCGAACTAGTTCCCTTAGGTATAACAGTGATACAGTTTTACTTCTCCTAATGTGGAGGACCACACTGTTCTCATTGGGAATCTGCTTTGGCTGTGCTCTGCCACATACTTGCTGTTTGCCAATAGTGCATCTGTTTACTTGTATTTAGCAGAATTTATGTGTTTTTGAAAGTGGTGCATTTATCATGAGTGTTCAGTTAATTCTGTCTACAGCTGGATTCTGACTGGGTTACTCCTCTAGCTCCATACACTACTGAAAATGGTCAGTGACTTGAATAATTTGTTGGAGTTAGGTGTTCAACTCCATTACTTCATGATATTGTACTGTAGTTTATGGAGGGAGTTGATTTTATGTTGATTTAATATTGGTGTATGCTGTCTTGGAAGCTACGTGGTACATGAAAAAGTCAGCAATTTAAATAAAAATCTTTTCTTGGAAGAAGGATCTTCATACACAATTGGTGATGGTTGAATTTCTTAATGAGTGCTCAGGTAGTTTGTGTGGTGTATTGTGAAATGCTGCACATGTCCTTTGTGCAAGCTGTACTGTGGATGCTCTGTAGCTAATATAGCTGCCATTCTCCGCCTCAGTTGTAGACTGTCCCTTAGTTCAAGTTATAGTTGAAGAGTTCTAAACAGCGCACTTTTTAAGAGAAAACTCAAGTCAACTTGAATTGACTCTTGTGTGTATCATCTGTGATTATTATTATTATTTTTAATATGAGCTTTATGCAGCTCTATCATAATTCCAAATTCTGGAAGGGTATGAGTAGCAGAATAACTACTGAAAATGAAAGGTAGCTTTTAGAAGATGAACCTGGCTGATCAGTTTCAGTAGTTGGAGCACTTTCTGAGGTTATATTGTAGGAGGTGCAGTGGTGAATCTCAATTATGTATGACTTGATCACAATCTTTTAATTTGTTTTGGCAGCTTTTAATGGTAGCTACAAAAAGGTGGCAAATGCTTTTAAAATCCTACTAGCAGTATGTCATGCTTTAACTATTAGTTATTATTTAGATAATATGTTACTATCTAGTTTATAAGAAATGCATAAATGTTTTATACAAGTATGTAGACCAATCACAGTCTTTCCTACTCCTTTGTTAGTCTTATTCTGAAGTTCATGACTGCATTGCGCCCTCTCCTGTTGGCCACTTTTAAATCTCTTTATGGTACTTTGTAGTCGGAGTTTAACAAGAAGAACACCTTCTACCTCTTCAACCATGTTGATATAACAATCATGTACCACAGTGGGAAGGATGAAAACTGGCCTGGTGCAAGACTGGTGATGGCACGACTGAGACCTCAGAGGTAATTCTGCATGAAGCAGTGAATTCTAGTGTGAGGGAGGCCTAACAGTAATTGCAAACTTAGAAGTCATTTTTGGTGTCACTGAGTTCTGAGGAGCTGATTATTCTGAACTGTGGTGAAGTTTTTGTTATACCAGTTCGCAGCTGGAACTGTTTGCAGAGAGCAGTTCAGTGACTGTAAATATATAAGTTTTCACATGTTCAGCAAAATCCTTCCTGAATGGAAGAACTGCATATGTGGAATCTTATAACAGGACATAAATAACAGAAGAATTCTCATGTTTATATTGATTTACATCTGCTTATTAGAAACATCTGTTCATTAAGTGATGGTTTCCCTTGTCACCTCTTATTTTTTTCTGCATCTCCTCCCAATCATGTTTAGTACAAATTAATATTTGTACAGTTATGCTTTTTTAGTTTGGATAGTGAGGTATAGGTGAAATGTCAAGTTAACAGTCATCCAAAGTGGCAAAAATATCTAAGAAGACTAATTTATCTTCTAAGCAGCAACTTTTTAGATTCTGTATTGATGGGTTGACCAGGAAGGATTCAGAGTAGACTGAAGCAATTACTTTGGCCTCTTTTTAGTCTAATACTTTCCAGTATTAGAGAACTGCAGGCTACCCATCCTCTTTTTCTACAGAGATTTAGTGCATGCTTAAATTATGAGGCTACAACTTCTCAAATCACACAGGTGTGCATAGTATAACATGATTTGGATATAGTTCTTTCTTGATCTATTGCAAAATATGGTGTCTATTTAGTGAACTAGACTTCCCATGCAAGTTTGTTCTTCCATTTTCCTCTATTCCTAGATGGCAGTGAGAAGATTCTACTGACCATCTCCCATTTTTGATTAATGCTTTTTCTGTTGCATCCTAAATGGTTGAAAGGAGTACTTGTCTTTTCACTGGTGATGCAGACCACAAGGGGGCACAGTTAGGTTGCATGTAACCTTAATTTTGTCATTCTGACCTGATAAAAACCTGTCCTAATTACCTAAAAATTCACTCTGAATAGTAGAGGAGATGCAATCGTGTTTTATTTAACTGTTTTTTTTCCTTAGCTACAAACACACGGATGAAAACAACTTAAGCTGTGAAGGTCCACCTATGGAGATTCCCGGAGAATTCACCAACAAATTGAATTTGATCTATACTTACTCAGTGACATTTGAAGTAAGTATTGAATCTGTTATACAAATACATAATTCCCGAGAAGAACAAAATTGAAATAAGTTGGTAATGTGTTAGCAGCCATAACTGGGTAGTGTAAATCCCCTGAGGATCATCTTGTGAAGCAGTTTTCCCAAACCTATTATGGTTTCCATTACTGTAATTTAAGTGATGCTTGGAACGAGTAAAGCCATTTTCCCCCCCACTGTCATCCAGTTCCAGAGAGGAAATCGTATCTTTCTTTTGTAAACTATATCTGTATTTTAGAAAATTGAACAGCATGATTCCCAAGTAATTATGGTCATTCAGGATTCCGTGGGTTAGATGATATCCTCAAACTTTAACTGTAATTTTTACTATCTTATTGAGATCCAGCTCTTTTTGTTATAGGAAACAAATGAAAATATGTAGACTTTGGGTTTTGTTCTGCTTTATTAGTAACAGGTTATTAGATTGATTAACTGGAGGAGTTGTATACCTTGAGATATACTCTGTATTTTCAGAGTTCAGTTAGGTTTGTGTGTGTCTCATGTTGAAGAAATGCCTTTGTAGTGTTTGAGGATGTTTCTGTTTTAAGTATTTACTGAGCATATCACGAGGCTGTTTTTCTAGTGATGCTGCAGTTTTTGTGTCATTTTTCTTCATTCACTTCTTGTTTGTTTTGAGTCGGTTGCCATTTGTCTTTTATAGTATTATGCTTTATCCAGCCTGCTGTAACTTAGGCAGGAGGAGATCAGACTTTCTTGAGACAGAGTTCTTTATCCCAGCCTGGAAAGTGAGCCTCCCGTGGGGGAGCTATTTCAAACCCTGGTGCTTCGGTTCCTATCTGTCCTAAAAGCATTGTTTTTCTTCTGATTTGGGCTCTGATCTTAAAGGATTTGGTTTGAGACCACCAGCTTATTTTGAATAGCTGGTCGAATGGCCATCATATGGTAACAGCTTTCATTGTACCAAATTGAGTTTGATTTGAACCAGTGACCCTGAGGTGCAAGGCTCTATATCCTCTTACTTTTCCCTTGAGACATTAAATCCTCCTTAAACTCTCTGATTTTACTACATGAGTGAACCTCCAGTGTATTAACATTTTTGTTTAAATCTTGATGATGAATTGCAACGTAGAATTTCAATATGAACTTTATCCAGTTATTCACACAATGTGTTAGGCATCTGGGCTACCTTCTCTTCTGCAGCATAGAGCAGGTAAGGCTTAACTGCTGCAGATTCAGACACTTCCAGCAGGTGGCATTCAAGGCACTTCAAAATTAACTTCCCTGTGTTATCTGTTAGTCTTGATTTGGAATTAAATAATAACTTTATTTTACTTGTTAAAGTTTCGTAATATATTTAGAAGGAGAATATTCATTGGTGAAGAGTATTTAAAAAGAGAACGTTGGTTTCAGTGAGCTTGACTACCTAAATAGGTAAAATGCATAAATAATCATCCTGTTTTGATATGACAGCTAATTATGAGAAAGCTGTGTTGTTTAATTCATTGGAGGAGGCCAGATATTCAGCTCGAGAGGTGTGAATGGTATACGTGGTTGTCTCACTTGTTTTGTACTCTTGTTTGCTGAACTTTTAGCATGTGAGTAGTTTGAGACTCAAATAAGAAACTTTAGATCTGGTAAATCTGTCCAAATCACTAGCTGTGAGCTACTGATAGCTACTGGAATAGGATGTGCTGGTGAAGAGAAACTTGTAGCAATTACAGCTACTCAGTTGTATTGGTATAGTTTGTTTGTTTTGCAGCGTTCTTGATCTAGAACATGAAATGTTTAGAACAAAGTCAAAGTGTCAGGTTATATGTTATGTTGGGAATACCTTGAGGTGATGACATGGGTGTTTTTCAGCTTGGGAACTGCAGGCAGCTCCTTAACAAATCATGGAAAGATGAGGGGGTTAGTGAAGCTTCAGTTTAAAGTAGAACACACGGATGGGAGATTTCAGTAAGATTTCTCTGAAATGCTCAAGAGATAAAAAGAACTAATTCAATAGGTAGGTCTAACATCCTGGTTTTATACTGAGTTTAGATATTATTGCTGAATGGAGGATTTGTGGAAGAGATTTTATATGCATCTTCCTTCCCAGAGCCTGCAACAAACTTGTTTCTATTAAATGCTCTTTAATGTCTTTATAGGAGAAGAATAATATTAAATGGGCTTCCAGATGGGACTACATCTTGGAGTCTATGCCACACACAAACATCCAGTGGTTTAGGTAAGATTTGCATTTATTCATTGAACAACCCTGCAGGGGAACACAAAAGGCTTCTCGAGTTATACAGCTTCTGCTGTAGTAAAACAAAATCTGTTAGCCTTCAGGCAAGTAAAGTTTCTTGTTTTCATATGCATAGTAACTTATCAGTCTTGCATCTCTTGGGATCAACTGCAGTATTGCATTTCACCAAAGGAATGCACCATTAGCGTCCAAAAGGAAAGCAGCCTGTATGGGTTTAGTTCATTCTGTAAAACTTTTGAGAAGCTGCTGCTCTGCAGCATTCTTATTGTTACTGTCCAGCTTTCACCATCTGTGAAGTGAGAGGTATGTATGTCTACTGCATGTTTGGTACTCTGCAGCTACAAAGAGTAGAAAGAAGGGCTTTTTTTATGAGGAAAAAATGCATATCAAGTAAGTAACTTATACTGAAATTTAAATGTTTTGCAATATTAAGTGTTTGGAAAGTCTGACTGGATTAAGTATGTATCCATAAAATATTAACTACCATAATGGAGGTTTAATTGATTCATAATGGCTTTGATAACTTTCTAATCTGCTCTGAGAACTGCAGCTGTTTCAATATGGAAATAACTTTGGCAATATGTAAAAAGGAAGATGGTGAAATGCAATATGTCTGTCTCAAGAAATAACATCATAAAATACTATCCTTGCTTCTGTCTCCTATGAAGTCATGATGATACAGAACTTAAAACAGCCTATTGTTTCTGTGTAGGAAAGAACTGAAATGTCTAGTGGAATGATCTAGGTAATATCTGAGTATGTAAGAGTATTCCTTGGACTTGAGCTGTGTTTGGGGTTTTGAATTGGGGGTGCGTGTCCTGAAGTCTGAATAAGTAAACTGAAAGTTTGACTTTTTCTTTACCTACAGTATAATGAATTCCCTTGTAATTGTGCTCTTCTTATCCGGCATGGTGGCTATGATCATTTTGAGGACTCTTCATAAAGATATTGCAAGATATAACCAAATTGACTCCTCAGTGAGTAAGATTCACACTTTTTATATGCGCACATTTTCTGGCAATAGGCTGTCTATCAATTAGTTTTGAATACATCTCTATAGAGATGTGTAACTCACATGAATTTATATGTGACAATACGCATTGAGTTAAAACTAGCTTTATTGCTATTTTGTCTCTTCTAACAGCAGGAATAAATGGGCTAATGTGACAGTCTTATTCCTTGGGTGTCGTTTGGTAAACTTGTGATATGCAATGAGAAACTCAACAATGTAAAGCTGTTGTTTGCTTTTTTTCCCCTAAGTATTTCTTTTCACAGTAAACTTATAGCCGCAATATGCAGTGCAGACACTGTATAGCTGAAGGAAGGTGTTCTGGAAGTGGCTCATCATCAAGAGGTGTCAGTTGCTTTTGAGTGGCTGCATTTTGGAGTCAGCCCGGACAAACAGTTAGCAACGTGATGCTGATCTGAGCAGTCATATGTTACTTACAGAATCCTCACACTAGAGATACTCAGAAGACATTTGGACATGGTTATGGGCAACCTGCTCTGGGTGGCCCAGTTGGAGTATATGGTATATATATATCAAGGTTACTTCCAGAGTTTCCTTCCAACTTCAAGTCAGTGATTCTGACTATGGCAACCTGGGGTTACACCAAATATTCCTTCTCAATGCAGCCTATTTTCAGTAATGTTAGGTGGCTTTAGTGTAAGTGCTGAACTTACATTGCAAGTTACATTGCAGCTACATGAGTGGCACAAAGATTTTGGTATGTTCTTGATGTATTTCCCCTCTAAGCATTCATTTTAAAGTCTGGAAAGCAAAATTAGGAAGAGCACAGATATTTTTATTGATAGGTGTATTGTCCCCTTTTGTAAGAAATCAAGCTTAAAAACTGTAGCAGCTAGGTATTGTCTGCATTTGAAGCTGCATTAAAAAGCTCAGTTAATTTAAGTTTTCTAGTTCCAAAGTGGTTTGCAGTGGTTTATAGTTTAGCTTATTCAGAAAGTGAGTGTGATAACGTGTGTCTTGTGAAGTTTAGAAAGTTTGTGGTCTAAATTTCGTGAGCAATACTACTCTGTGCAACTTTTGTAAGGCAAGGGAAAAAATCCTTTGGAGATACCTTTATCAGGTGATTATAGCAAGAAGGATAAAAAATTAAACAAAGAGTTAATAACTGAGTGAGATCAATGTGAGTACCAGTGATTATCTTCCTAAATCTTACAGGAGAGATTCTGATTAACATAGGCTAACACAAATTGGTATCTGCAAGTGAAAGATGAGGAATAATGTCATATACTACAAAGACTGTAGTTACCGTCGATCTCAAGAAAGAAATACTTAAAAGGCACAAAAAACGTTTCATATTGAAACTGAAACATCTCAGAGTACTGTGTCTTCTGTGTGTTTTTGATATTTAATATTTTCTGTTAATGCAAATACAGATGGCAATTAAAGTGGAAGAATTTTCAGCTTTTTTTTCAGCTGCTCATTTTGTGGAGCTCTTGTTTGATCTCTCAATTAAGCCATGTTCAGCGTCTTATAACGCGTTGTCTTTGTTAGTTGGTCATTCTTAATGCGATAAAGAGTTGTAGAAGTGAAGTTAGTTTTTATGGATAACAGCAGGAATAGGTGTGACTTTCGAACACAAAAACACCCTTTTTGCCCTAACCATTTGTAAGAAACTTAACAATCTGCTGTAGTTCAAGGAACTGATTTTAGAAAGGTGTGAAATAGTGGTACAGAAGAAGAGCAAGGCTGGTGAAGCTGCTGTGAAAGAAATTAACATCTCACACATTGTGAACATTAGTGGTTCCACTTGAAGAGATAAATGCGTGACCCTGTGATTATAGTTCTAATATGTGCGTTTAGTGTTCAGTTAAAACCAACTGGCACTAACTTTGCATAGTGTAGATTTAGTGAGACATAACATTAATGAAGCATTTAGTTTAGTGAGCTGCGTGCAGTACTTTTGGGTTGAATGAAAGTCATGTGAGCCGGCTGATCTACTTCATTCACTGTTTGTGGTTATGTGGTTTTATTTTGGTTTCTCTGAGGGGAGGTATTTGTTTTTAGCAACTTCATTGAACAGCAGAACTGACTGAGGATGTTTACCATGCCATCCATCCATTCACCTCTCAGTGGAACAAAGAATGTTTGTGCTTGGTCCTAGCAAGTCTAGGGAGCAGACTTTCTTCTGGAGTACAGGGAGCAGACCACTTAGTCCTTTTCAGTATTACCATTGAGACTGATAGGCTTTAAAATGAAAAGTGAGAGGGAGGAGGGGAAGAAAAATAAAGCTTGAACTAGATTGGAATGGTATAATCTAAGTTAAATTGAATGCTTTGTTTTGGCTTAAATTTAGAATGATGTTACATGATTTGACTAATTGCATTTTGTGTTGTTGTTTTCTCGCTCTGAGGATTTTCTTGATAAATCCTGCCTTTTTCTTTCAGTGAACCATTAGGGGGGTTAAGAAAATCGATGAGTGATGAATCAGATGTAATTAGTCTGTCCTTAGAACTGAATTGGAAGCTGATCAAACTTTGAAGATGTTTTTCACATCTTGTTTGTATTAATCCCCTACTGCGTTGTGTATCTTTGCTAAAGATATTGCTGATTTTGTACAGGAAGATGCCCAAGAGGAATTTGGCTGGAAGCTGGTTCACGGAGATGTCTTTAGACCTCCAAGGAAGGGAATGTTACTGTCTGTCTTCTTGGGTCAAGGAACACAAATTTTCATTATGACCTTTATTACTCTGTGTAAGTAACTGGTTTATTAATGCGATGTGTTTGTAGCACAATAGTGTAAGAAAGATGCAGTGTTTTCAAACAACTGTTAGAAGCTTTCTCTTGAAAGGTTTTCCTGTTGTAGGTGATACTGTTCAAAATGTTGCTACCTGAGCTACTTCATAGTCTTTGTGACTGCAGAATTGAATCTTCACTGTTATATATTACTTTTTAAAACAAACAAACAAAAATCAACCAAAAGCAGTTCATCGTGGTGTAAATTATCCAAGGATCCAGTGTTGCCAGTTCAAAGGCACATAATCAAAGCTTTAATCTTCTCAGAATGTTTTTTATCTAAAATGTTTGACAAAACAGCCTGCAGCCATGTAGAAATAAGAGCCAGAGTGCGTGCCAATGAAATAATTCTTACACAACATTGTGATAATGGCAGCCTGCCATAAATAGCTAGACAGATACATGACACTGGTACCTGTCATGGGTCAGTGCTTTATTATGTTACCTATAAAGTATAATATAATTCCCCTTTTTACTGTTGTATGGGGAACTGTTGATCGCAGCCTGAACCTCTGATTGACCACCTGAGGCAAGCAATGAGTCAGCTGCGGGAGCACAGGTGAATGTAATTCAGCTGTGCTACTGGAAGAGTGGAGCTTGGCTCCATCTCTCCCAGATCTCATTTAAGGGCTCACCACCACTAAGGCAGCCTTTTTCATCATTTGAATATTTGCAAGTCTGTGTTCTGATATATTTTACAGGAGAATTTAATGTGTCAATGAATGTCTAAATATTTTTTGTATCTTTAGTCCTAGCCTGCCTTGGTTTTCTTTCTCCTGCCAACCGTGGCGCTTTGATGACCTGTGCAGTCGTACTGTGGGTCTTACTAGGAACTCCAGCTGGTTATGTGTCTGCTAGAATGTACAAGAGTAAGTACAACCATTTGTTTAATGTGGCACAGCAGGTTAAACTCAGAATTGCTGGGCTTATATAAACTTCACACTGGAGCTGATAGCTGATGTCTCAGACAGTAAACCTGCTTCTTTGTGCCATGTTGCGGAACACTTGGAAAAAGTCTGCATCTTGAAATTGTTTTTTCTTTTTTCCCCTCAGCATTTAGAGGTGAGAAGTGGAAGACAAATGTTTTGCTTACAGCTCTGCTTTGCCCTGGGTTAGTATTGTTTCCCCTTGTTTTTTCCTTTATCCTTAGCTTTAAATGAATACTTATTTCTGTACTCATGTAGTATAAATAATTTAGCTCCTGGAGCTAGAAGTTGTTTTGGTTTTTGCTTCAGTTTTTAAGGCTCAGTCCAAGAGCAAGTTCAGGATATAGAAATGGCGAGATGCATGGAATATCCATCTCTTGTTACAAATATAGAAATAACATTTGAATGTATTGGACTGCACTGGTAGGTCTTGGAGTTCTTGTGAGTGACCTGTTGCAAAATGTTGTCTGAGGAAGTTATTGTTGGCAGTATAGCTCTGCCTTTAATAGGTAACAAACCTTAAACCAAACAGATCTAATAATCTGGGGAAGTTTATTATGCTGCTGAACAACAAGAGTGCAGAGATTCACTTAAACTGGTTATAATTGTTTTGTAACTGAGCATTACCTCACATTACCTGTATTTATGAGTTTGCTGTGGTGTGTATCGTACTATGACCAATGCTGTTGTGCTTGGGAAGAGGGACGGCACTCCTACCTTTTGTTTTCTCATAGCTTGTGAGACCTTTTGTGAGAATTCGGTCAGTGAGAAAGGGGAATGTAATTTATTTTGCTAGTCTTCTGTATTTCACTGTTGCATCTTTGGCTGCATACAGTACAAATGTCTTTGGCAAAGGTTGAGGTAAAGGTTAGAAGTCATTTCTTAAGGTATTTTTGAAACAAAACAAAAAACAACAAACCCAACACAATAAACTATAAATTGGTAACGCAATGTGAATTAAAGTAATGTAGAATTTCATGATATGAAATGTAGTGCATTTGTTAACAACCAAGTGTGGTATTTTTTTCTGTGAGGAAATCTTGTTTCTAAACAAAATGGGCTTCAGTCTCCCTGCTGTCATTTAGATATTATCTGGAGAGAGAAGAATTTATCAGTGGAAGAAGTACCATGCTGATCATTTAAACTCTCAAATAAATTAAGTTTCACAGAGGAAGCAAAATGATTGGGGATGGTAAAATAGGAACAGATGTCTTGATTATGCTATGCTAGTTCCTGAATTTGCATAATATCATAAACAGCCTGGGGCATTTACAGGCTCAGTAGACTGATGGGAGTTCACATATGCAGTATTTTTCTCTAACTTTGGAGGGGGTACGTGGGGTCTGTATTGCAAGTGTTGGCAGATTATAAAGATTACCAAGACTCCTAAATGGGTTTGATTTTTATTTCTTAATGAATGCGATGCTTATATCACAGGTAACTTGGGTGTACTTATTTAACAAGTCTATTTCCCCAAACAATTTCAACAAGCATAAGCTTTCATCTAGAAAGAAGGGAGCCTATTAATCTAATCCCCCTTCCTCCTTCCTTTTTTTTAATTAAATACAATATGCTTGTTCACTTAAGGGCAGTATAGATTCTGCCTAAGGAACTGTTTTTCAGCAAAATCCAGAGAGCACTACATTTCACCAGTGCCCTTCCTTTTGGATCTGCTGTGATAAATCTCTGGATTCATAGGCACTGGAAATTCAAACAGGCTTTTATATGAGGTTCTCCTGAAGAACATTTTGGTTACTTTCACAATGGGATGTTTGAAGTCTTCAACATGCTTCGTGTAGTTGTTCTCCCAAGATGAGGCAGATGCATTTAACTTGGGAGGAATGAACAGGTCTTGGAGATATGTTGCAACTGATGATTTCTTTGTTTAACTACTTCAGATCCGTGGGCTACTTAACTGTGACACTCCATGAGGTGTCAATACAAAGATTCTTGTTAGAGGGGAGAGCCCTGTAGTCCATCCACCTGATGCTATGTTGCTGTGGCATGATGTGTTTGTGAGACTGACATGGCCTTCTAAATATGAGATTTCTTTATCACTGAGTATGTATTTTTAGAGGGAAATTACTGAAAGAACTAACATAAAGGAATTAAAAGAATGGCAATAGTAGCAAAAGTGATTCAGATAAGTGGTTTTTAATATATTTTATTGTTTAACGTACTGTGTATAGATTTTTATAATAGAATATTTTGTTGCTTTGTGGTTTTTATGTGTTGAATCTTTCTTTAAATGATGGCTTTACCGTAAGGGCTTGCATTAGAGGAATGTTGCAAGCGTTTATAAATCAACTGCAGCACTGCTGAAAGTAACTAGGGCTGTTAAAGAATGAAAGGGTGTATTAAGAAAAAAAACATTGGTTCTGGCAAATGTGTTAACTGTTTTGTTTTCAGTACTAGATATTTATTGATTTATTATTATTCCAGAATATTTTAGTGTATCTACTGATCTTTTTTTTTCAGTATTGTCTTCGCTGATTTCTTCATTATGAACCTTATTCTGTGGGTGAAAGGATCTTCAGCTGCCATCCCTTTTGGTACTTTGGTTGCTATCCTAGCCATGTGGTTTGGAATTTCAGTCCCACTGACCTTCATCGGTGCATATTTTGGCTTCAAAGAGAAGGTAGGGCTCTTAGAATACACTCTGGAAATAGGCCCATCTTTTGCCTCTGAACCATTGAATCCCTAGTGCAAGAAAAAAGGCCTTATAATTGTGAAATGTTTGTTTCTGATTATTTTAGAACTCTATATGTGCTCATAAAGTTACGGCAAGCCTTTATCTGACCAGTCTTTAGAGTCAGAATTTGATAGTGCTCTGTTAGAAGTCTTGGATGCCTTTAGTATTTCAATAGTATTTCAGAGTACTTGAATTTGTACTTCAGTAGTTTGAGACAATGCCAGGCTGTTAAGAATTGTTTTTTCTATTAGCAATTGAACAGGTTATTTTCTTCATGTTCTGACATGTCAAATAACCAATAGCTGGATTGTCTAAAGAATGTGTGCATTTTTGGTAATGGTAAGTAACAGGTGTGTAGGTTTATGTTTTTTTTTAGATTCAGTAACTTGCGATGGCTTATGGCTGCAAATAACCAATATTTAAGTCCATCTTTAGATACTGTATACTAGGGGTAAATGATCTTATTTACAATGTAACAATTTATCATTTAATCATATTTAATTTCATTCGAAGCCTATTGAACACCCAGTTCGTACAAACCAGATTCCTCGCCAAATCCCGGAGCAGTCCTTTTTCACAAAACCGTTGCCTGGTATCATCATGGGGGGCATCTTGCCCTTTGGCTGCATTTTCATTCAACTCTTCTTCATTCTGAATAGCATTTGGTGAGTATCGCTTTGTCTTGTTGCTCTAGTTATACTGGTTTAATGGCATACACCCATTGGGTTTGAACATCCCAAACCATTGAAAATGAGAGATAGCAGATTCTTAATTTATTTTTATCTTCTTGCAGTCTTTTTTGGAACCTCCAGAATCTGTTGGTTTTTTTTTTTTCTCCCCCATAGTGGTTGTGTTGACAAGTGTGATGTGTGAAATTACAGTTCCTTGTCCTGTCACAACAGACCCTGCTAAATGCAAACATGAAGGACTAGATAATTACAGAGCACATTCAGGCAAAGAAAATAAAGACCTTAGGATCTGGCCAATAGACCAAGATTTCTCTGTGGTAGTTTTTTGTTTGGTTATATTTATTGCCTTATCTGCCCGTGTAACTTCAGAACTTCCATCAAAAATGATACTCTTTTATTTCTTTTAGGTCGCATCAAATGTACTACATGTTTGGTTTCCTGTTCCTAGTTTTTATAATTCTTCTCATTACGTGTTCTGAGGCTACAGTTTTGCTGTGCTACTTCCATCTCTGTGCAGAGGTAAAAAGTTTTGATGTCACTAACACTTTTCAGCTGGAATATATTAGAAAGAGAGTTGAGGTATTCTCATGTGCTGTGGTATGGTACTGTCAGCCCTCACCTTGCTTATCCCAGGCACTTTTCTGAAATGCATCTCTTGCTTCAAAATGTTGGAGTAGTTTTTCCAGTAGTCCTACAGCTGTCATTATAAACTGTGCTGCCTTTAATGGTGCAGATGTTTCTTCAACTACACGGATGTCAGCCCTAGCAGCCTGTTTCTGTTCCTAAATTGAATAGGAGGCTGCTACGGAAACTTGTCAGGGAAGGCTTCAGCCTTCATTTGATGCTAGTATTTGACTTGGTGGTAGAAAAATCTCCACTTACCTGAGACAGCATAGATAAGGTCTTTATTTTATGTTACCGTTTGCAGTAGATAAGCACAGATTAACAACCCTGATCCTTGAACAACTTAATGTTCATTGTTAAAGCAGTACAGCTGACTTTGAGATTGGAAAGGTGGCTGTGTGCTATGCTGGAAGTGTTTTGGATTTACCTTTCAGATCAAATTTATTTAATAAAACAATGTTTTTTTTCAACTGACTTCCTTATTTTCTGTTTTCTATGTGATGTCTCTTGCTGAAAGGTTTATTGTTTTTTTTTGCAGGATTATCATTGGTGGTGGAGGTCATTCTTGACAAGCAGCTTTACAGCTGTTTATCTCTTTATCTATGCAGTTCATTACTTCTTCTCTAAACTCCAGATAACAGGAACTGCTAGCACCATCTTATACTTTGGTTACACAATGATCATGGTCTTGATTTTTTTCCTTTTCACAGGTGAGTATAGTACTCAAACGTAATGCAGGAATTTCAGTATTTGTTGTAAACTTCACCTAGCATTTCTCATTTCAATCTGAAACTTAATTCAGTCAGTGTTACTTTTGTGTAGCACTAATGTGCAGTGTTACAGCATGTCATAATCAGATATCCATATAGGTTCTTTGTCTGACTTGAGATTGCTCAAGTCATAGTGCAGTTTACCTTCGTTATATATTAGCAGTGAGCTCAAACCATTGCATTTTCAGAGAGCTATTGTTGTTCACTCTGGAACCAAGCATGTTTAAGTGAGCTCTAGTTAAGTGTCGTTACCTGCTGAATTGTGGTACCCTTTTTTAATGGTAGACATGGACCTTGCCTAGCAGAACTAAGGCTCTTATTTTTAGTAGTCCAGCTTCTGTTTCCTGATGGTATCTGAGCAGACTGTCTTCTCCATAATTACTCCATTGTTCATAATCATGTGGGTCAGTCTATAATTTTGAGGCTCATTTGCCCTGTGCCAGTTCTACCATGTGAAATTAGAAGTGCTTTGAAGCTGCTATTAGCCAGGAGTGTTTTATGTTGGTGTTACTCGTGCTGCTGCTGTTATATATGGAGTTTTAATATGTTACATATTGGTATCACTTTGCTTCAGGCAGCAAAGTACTGCAATGATAAAACTAAACAAAATGCTAGTTCATATATCATAGGTTGTTCATAAAGCCCTTATGTTCATTCCTAAGACTGAAGAAGGGGGCGGGGGGGAGGTCTTTGGGGACCACCATGCCATCCACATTGTTACTTAACATCTACCTGCTTTTTGAAACCTACTTTCTGATGCATCCCTGAACTCCCTTGGTGCAATTCAGAAAAGAATGGCTAAAGTAAGTAATGAAAGTAAGTCTTATTGTCAGACTTTGCCAGGTCAGCAGTGAGAGGGACCTCCTTCTTTCTGCCTCTAATACTGGTTTAGTGTAAGCAAAAAAACCATCAACAAAAACCACAACTAATAGCAACAAATCACTGAAGAAACTGGCACTTACTCCTTGCTTTTTATTGTTGTTGTTATTTGGATCTGCCTTTCTTCTAAGGAAAGTCAAAAGAAGCTTTTTTTGTTTTCTTTTTTTAAAGAGGACTTAATTCTTCTGATTTTTAATTATTAAAGGGCAAACATAGAAGTTGGCCTACTGCCAGTTAAAATCCTGCTTAAATCCTGGCAGAACAGACAAGCTCCAGATGTCCTCTACAATATATATATTAAAAACAAAACAGCAACAACAAAAAAACCCAACCCTGTAGTCTGAAATGTTTTAATTACTTTTAAACTAAAGCAGTATGTTAATGTCCCTGGGTTTTAGTGTAGGTTAGTTGCTGTTCTGCCAATTTCAATTTCACTTACAAGATGCAAATTGGTAGAATTAAAAATATCCCTTTCATATATAAAACGATAATTGAAACTGTCATGGCAGCTGCTGAAATGGTATTAAAAGCTTCAGATGTGCTGATCCTGGAGTTCTTGATGTGGAGGCCGGTGAAGCCCCAAAAGTGCAATAATAAATGGTACTGCTGTTTATTGCTGTGCTGCTGTCCTTGTGGCAGTGCTCTTTGTTTAGAACTGTGCTAGCAGTGGTGGTGCTGCATTTGTAGTTCATAAGGAAAGCAGCTGCATGGGCACGCTTGTACTTTTTAAAGTTACAGAGCATTCTCTAGAAAGGTGGAAGGTATGTAATACATCTTCACTAATATAAAATGCTGTGTTAAGTTTCTTTCCTGTATTTAGTTTGGTAGCTGGTGCTTGGGTTGACATGAGCTGTTACAGGTAGATGACTCAAAGTTAGGAGTTTTCTGCTTTATATTTTAAAATAGTCCTTGATAGCACTTGCTTTAGAACATAAGGGTTTAGTCCTTCTTAAGTTTATAGAGGTCAGATTACTAATACAGCTTCGTACGCTGTAGTACAAACATTCTTCATGTATATATGTTTCCAAAACGGGACCTTGAACTGTTCCACTTAAGTTAGCAGTAGGTATTTTGGTGTTCTGTGTTCTTGCATATTAGATCTCAACAGCTGTGACAGAAATATAAAGGGCAATGTTGATGCCTCCTGCATGGCAGTGTGTTATGTTACTGTGAACATCACAGAAAAGATCATAGTGAATAATGAAATAGGAACTGAAGGCTTGTATGGCAACAGCAACAGAAATACAGCCTGACTGGTGGAAAACTAACAATGTGCACACAGAAAGAAGACAATTTGATTTAACGTTCAAAATGTGGCTAATCTTTCAAGAAGTAATAAGTGTGGTTAATGGGGATAGCTACATGATTACATGTATTTTATGCTAGGAAACAAAAAAATGCTGATTGTAGTCAGAGCGTGTTGCTTTGGTGACCTCTATTTTTGAACATCGTTTTCACTTGTGAGTTAATGCCATTTTCAAAATTGAGTTTTGATCTTCTGGGTAGATTGTGTTTAGAATCCGAGATTCTGAAGCACCCACCACTGTGCAGTGATTGAAACCAGTATGATACAGAGAGCTTCTAAGGTACATAAGAAGTATCAGCCAAGTGCAGAGTGCTTTTCTGTTTGCTTTCTTACAATCTGTTCGTGCTTTGAATTCCTTTTTCTTCATTAAACAATAAAGCTGGAAGAGATGAATGGAGCAGAGAAGTCTGCCTAATGTATTTTGGCATTATTCTCTGGAATAATCCTTGTTTTTTAATATGGAATTTAAATTAGTTTACTAATAACCTTTCTTTACCCAGTTAGATACCAGCTTGTGAACTTTCTTCTGTGTATAAGAAAACTTGCTTAGAGTATACACACCAGATGTCAGGATCTCTAGCATAAGTATAAATGGATGTATTGAACGCAGTTAAAATTCACCTACTTGTGAAGATGTCTTGAGTAGTTTCCCTTGCCAAGAAACAAACTACTTTGCACATGAAAGATCTCTTGGCTGTGCTCCCCTTGGATGAGCAGTTATGGACCATGGGCTGCAGTGCTCTGGGATGGCATCAGTTTCCTAGACAAGGAAGGGTTGTTTAGAAAGGCAGAATCTTAAAATACGAAGGTCACTTGGGGAAAAAAAAAAAGTAAAGGTTTATCCTGCAGAAGTTCTTAAATATACATTATTCAGATGTTTTTTCATCTCATTGAAGTCACGGAATACTTAGGACTGGTTCGAGTAATCATTATCCACAACATTAATTGATCGTGTTGGTTTAAAACAGATTTTACTGTCTCAGTTTGAGAACAGGTGTCATGCTTGGTATAACTGTGCTGTGATGTTTGATGGATGTGCATATTAAAGCTGGGAAAACTTTACAATGAAAGGAGTTTAGACCAATCATGAAGTAACTTTAGAGGTTATTTCTTTGAACTAATTTATTTTTTGAAACTACTTAATGTTGGAACTGAACAACTTTAAGGGAAAAAAAATGTAATAACTTCAAGGAAGAAAAGCTGTGTGTCTCGCTGCCTTGTTGTGCTCATTGATGTGTGTCAGTGAAGCAGTGAGCTGGAGAGGTGTGCTTTTTGTTGATAGTGCCTCGAGACTTTAGTTTCAGTTTGAGTGTGTTTGAAAGAAGAAATGTAAGCACAGAAGTAATCACTTCTTCAGTGATTACAGCTTATCTATGTAGGCCTGATATTCTAATGAGAGAAGCATATTTTAAGTGAGGAATTGATTATTTTGGTGCAGGATATGCTTAGGAATATTCTCCAGATTGAAGAACTGGGTGTGTTTTTCAAGAAAATACATTTTAAACGTTGCTACTTTAAATGGCAAAGTTGTATTTTAAATAATACAGCTAGCAAAGGCCATTTTACTGGGTCAAGCTGCAGTTACAGGTAATAGCTTGTATGCTTATCTGTATTTTAAGATTGACTTGGTCAAAGTAGTTAAGGCAGAGGAGGAGTCTGAGAACCTGCTGTGTGATCCAGCATTGTCTTATAGATCCAGTATATTGATTGCTGATTTTGTTGGTTTTGGATAGGGTTCTGAAGTTTCTAACAAGTAGCGAATTTGTGAAGTGGACTAAAGTAGAGAAAACATCCTGGCTTGAAATTTCCTTAGGTACACCAACCTAGTTCAGAGTTGTTGCTGTTGTTCAGTCGTTACTCATTTGCACATCCCTTTCTGATTGGGATATTTGCACCCCTGTGGAAAACTGGAAACCTTCTGACAAACAAAATGCGTGGACCTCTTTAGTGGCATGGATTCACAAGCACCTGCAGGTCAAGAGATAGGGGGAAGGGACCTGGATTTCAGTGGAACCAGGCACTGTGCTGCTTATGTTCTTCAAAAAAAGGTTAAGCTTTTCATTTCAGTAACATAAGCATAAGTAGGTAAAACAAATGTACATAGAAACATTATAAATAAACGTTTCTTTAACTTATGTCTGTTTCTGTCCACTAGTATTGATTCTGTAGTACCAACACAATCGTGTGCTGACCTCAACCTGTGGACCCTCCCATGCTAATGAGAAAGAAAACAACTGTGATCACTAAAAACTCACCCAGTTGACTTGCTGTGATTAATTCTCACTTCTCAGTCTTCAGTTAGATTCTTGAGGTGGATTTCAACCTCCCTGTGATTCTGTCAGCACCTTTCAAACCATTCTGACCTCTAGGTATTAAGGGGAGGAGTCTTTTGACTGATGACGTAGTTTGGTGGTGCTTTGTTTTGAAGTTTTGAGTCTATAGATTTCAGCTCTGTCCTGTTACTCCCTAACGATAAACATAGGGCTAAAGAACTGTGAAAGTAACAACAGAAGGAATTTGAGCTGACAAAGAAGGTAGCGAGTGTGTAAGGCTGTATATTGGGCTATGAGTCTAACCTTTCTCCTTTGAGTTTGTAAGTTCATGGTTCGAATGTGATGTCTGACAAACGTTATCACTTATCTCTTGTGTTAGAAAACAGATTCAGGCCGCTTCCAGTACGTTGGCAAAATTTCTGATGAAGTTTGAGAAAAGAAGGGGGTATTTTAGTCTTTGATTTGCTAAGCAGACCTTTCTAAGAAGGAAGTTGAAGATCAGTGTTACTGAAAACTGCGAAAATCTGTTTATAGATGAAATGCTTGTTCACAGTATGGAGTCTGCTGTGAATGAGACTGTGATTTTTAGAAAGCTGGTGTATTGGAAAGATTCAGGGTGACAAGGATTATCCGAGGAAAATGTTGTGGATTTAGAGTGTGTTCCCATATGAAGTTATGGCATACCTGGAAAACTTGCAGATCTCATTGTTGTGTTGGAATTATACAGTTTTCTTAGGATATTATAATTCGGTTGTAGAACAGCAGATAGATTTTAAGGTATGTCATCTGTTAAACATTTGGAAGAAACATTGCTTTCAAAGCCATAGGAGGCTCAAAGTGGGCTATATTATAAAAACAGCTAGAAAGCAGATGCTGACAACCATTATTGGAAAAAAAAAACATGAGAGTAAGGCTTAGAGTAACAATGCTGATATTGGAGTATTGGACACAGTAGGAAGGATTGGGAATTGACCATAAACTGCAAAGACTTTGCAATGTCAGGTCTACAAAGGAATTAAATTCCTTCTGAGGTTGGTGTCTGATCTCCTATCAAGAGCAGTAAATCTGCTGTCACCTACTGTTTCAGAGGATGATAACTGCAAGCTCGGAGGGAAAGGGTAATCTGTGGCACATAATAATAGGCTGTCAGCAAGCCTTTAACTGCAATATACATGGTAGCATGAAGGACACAAGAATCGGCGTACAGATAATAAGCATTCCAAAGACTGATTTCTCATTTACCACATGCATAGATGCAACCTGAAAGACAGAAAGTGTAATGAATGTATGAGAGGCAAATACCTAATAATGAAGCTCCTATTTAGTGCATAAGTCTCGATGAAATGATGGGGAAGGTTGGAGCTGATATTAAACATGGGCTGTAGTAGCAAAAAAAAACAACCATGAATATAAAGGTGGCAGAGCTGAATGTGTCATCTTGCACATACTGCAGGTCAGTGATGTAGCTGGGAAGGGTTGTCATGGGACTGGTATACAGACCTTACTCTTTTTTTATGGTAAAGATTAGTATTTGTGTGAACGTTTCCCCATAGATAAAAGTGTGAGAAATGATGCCTCACTTAATGTAGAGGCTTAGGACTTAGTTTTATGGAAGTCAGTGTTTCATCTTACCCTGTACTCTGGAAACTTGAGCCATAGGACTTGGTGTGTGCTCCACAGCACATGTAGGAGTCAACCTGTGTTGTCTCTGGTGCTCACTGTTGGGTTGGGTGACTAAAGAACTGAGTTGATAAGAAATTGAGGGAGGTGATACCAAGGCAGACCACAGGTCTGCTCCACAAGCATCCTAACAGCAGAAATCGCAGGCAGGGATTTGAGAACAGGACATGTATATTAGCGGTACTTTTTCCCAGCCTCCCATCAGCTGTGGTTTAAGGGCTTTTTTAGTCCTAGAAATGGTGTGATAATCTTTGGATTTCTTTGTTTATTTGTTCAGTTGCTTGAGACATTGTGTGCTGTGGTATCTGTGGTGATCCACAGTAAGCAAATCCATAGTTTTGAATACACTTCGCATGAAATAGTTCATTTTGGTTTGTTTGCTGCTGCTGGTTTTGTGTGGTGCTTTCTCCCACCTGCACTGCTTTAGTGTTAGGATTTACAGAGCATGCAGGTTGCTCCTCTTTAGTGTCAATAGAGCACAATGAACAGAAAACCAGACCAGGTGACTTTCTCCAAAGCCATGTTTTATAAGGTGGCTGTAATCTGCTGTAGACCAGAATGACTTCAGGTTGATGCTGACTTTACTTGTGTATAAAATTCAGTTTCTTAAATGGTGCTTGCTTGCCTGCTAGTGGTGACACTATCGCCACCTTCAATGTATTATCAAGTCCTCTTTGATCTCAATCAGTAATTTAAAGGAGGGATGAATGCGTATTGTTAAATGTAACAAGTGTGTTATTCGGGATAGTTAGCTGGATTACAATGTTCCGTTCTGTCCTGCTGGGAAATACTTGTTAGACCTTTTTCTCTCAGCGCAGACTGGAGGATAAACTAACCTTTTTCACTTTCTCATTTTAGGGACTATTGGATTTTTCGCCTGCTTCTGGTTTGTAAGTAAGATTTACAGTGTTGTGAAAGTGGACTGAAAAGCTTCAAAGTGTCTTTTGAACATATCTCCCTTGCTGTTTGATAATTTTTTTTTTACCATGTATCGAGAAACATGCTGTGTAGTTCTAATTTGTCAAAGCAAAGAGCAGACTGCAGCATCAAATACAGGCTTTCATGGAAGGAAATGGCACCACTGGAAAAAGGTTTACATCACAATCCTCGTGGAATGCGTTAATTCTAATCATTCTAAGAATTGTATCCGGAATTTGATTGAGAACAAATAAATATCCAGTGAATTGGTTTATTTCAGGAATGAGTGCATTCTGCTGTCCTCCAATGGAAATTTCTTGGTGGTTTTTTTTTTTTGTTACCTCTCTTGATTTCCAGCTGTACGCCATCAAAGCACAGGACTATCGAGTAATTCAATGTAAAATGTGAATTTTTAACTTAACTATGGCTGTACATATTATCCTGCACCTTCTTTATGACTAGATATCTTCTTACAAATGTACATGCATTTAGTGTAATGTAGACTTTATTAAAAATACCAACACTGGGTTTTGTTCAAATAAAACTGTACGACTCCACCTGGCTTGTTTCTTTCCATGTTAATTAGGCCTGCACTATTTGGACATGGATCGCATTAGCTTGACCTACTGGAAGCTCTCCACTTTGTGTTGCTTGTAAACAGTTGGACTGTGACTTTCATGTGCTGTATTTCTTGTGTGGGTGGAAATTGTGTGAGCAGAAGGACTGGCAGATCACTCAAATCCATAGCTATAGGATGGGCAAAAGGCTTCTGAGGTGGCTGTGCTTCAGCTGTGTGCTTACCCTTCCTCCAGAACAGTTTTGCTTTGCAAAGCGTTGATCAGAACAACCCCCCTTTTCCTTCTTTTAGCCCTCTGAATCACATACCTTATTGTTCTTCGTCCTAGGAAAATAGTGCTGCTTGTTGGAAATTTTACCCTCAAATCAGTGGGCTTGGGAATAGATGACTCTTGAAGGTGAAACCTTGCCTTTCCTCTCTGCAGAGCTTGTGCTTAAGTGCTGGATTGCTCAATATGGAGTATTTTAATAGCTTCTTGAGTTATAAGACTACAGACATTCTTCTCTTGGGAATGTCAAGGCTCTAAAGAGACTCTCCAGCATCTTGGATTGCACTTGAGGCTGAACAGAGTCGCTGCAGACATGATTCAAATGGCTGTTACTGGCCCTGCTAGAGATGAATAAGGGGATGTTCACTCAGATTAATGGGTGAAATACTCAAAGCTTATTAACTGGCATATGGAAACATTCATTGCTGGAAGCTGCTTTTCAGGGTCTAAGCCAGCAATTTAACAAGACCCAAAATGACTCCATATCTTCTCATAGTCATATAAATACCAGATAATTGTAGTCAGTGTTTAATATCCTTTCAAAAATGTAACTTTGGTATGGGGATTTCAAGTCTCTTTTTGTAGTTATTCCTTCCATTTTACTTACGTGTGGCATGGATCACCTGGCTAAGTTGGTATGGGCGCACAGTGCATCATCAGGCCTGTGGAATAGGAATGAAGCTTTAAAAGTGCTGATTATACTGTGCTACACAGGGCTGTACTTATAGCTGCTGCTTTCAGATTATTGGGATGACTGTTGGAAGGTCCCAGAGAGCACTTCTTTTTGTTGGTGATTTTATTCCAAAGTGAGGTGGGAAGAAGTTCCAAATACAACACAAATAGATGTCATTCTGTGTACTATCAGGAGTTTGCCCTCGTGAAACTGTCCCAGTACAAGAAACTTCCTTCTGTGGAAGGTGAGTTGATAAGAAGGTCTAAGCACTTCAAAGTTAGGGTACCAGGAGGAGCTGGGAACTATAGAGACAGTTTCAAGTGAGATTCAGGTACAGCTTTGATCACAGCTTGGCCTCCCAAATGTTTTCCCTTGTACCACTAAGGTTTCTGCTTCCATTCTGCTTCTCCCAGAGGCAGGAAACTGTGGAGCTGCCATTGGAGAGATCAACTTGCAGTTATCTGCTGGTCCAAAAGCACCATTCCCTCTGTTAAAGACTTTGTGCTTGTATTGAATTGTTTGAAAAGGTTCTTTCTATTAAAGTTTTTTATTTGATTGGGTACTTAAAAAGAAAAATATATAAATATATATATATACACGTATATATATAAAAGAATTGTTGGCTGAAGCTCCTTTGCAATTTTACAAGTTCAAAGGGAAGTGAATTCATGAGAAAACTTAAGAGTTCCAATTGGCATAAAATCCCAGCAGGAAATTTTGCCAGATTAATAAATATGTATTTCACAAGAGGCGAAATAAACCGAGTTGTAAAATGACATTCGCGGAGCTTTCTGTGCCTTATTGTGAATGCTGGCGAGCTAACAGCAAGGCTGGGTTAAGGGGGTCTCTGAAGTTTGCAAGTAGTCTGGAGCCACAGCTGTAAAAGTCAAGTCAGTCATTCCTGTGCAATCACCAGAGAATGTTTTTGGCTCCATTCTTGCAAATCTGAGATTGCACAACTCAGCAGCTTTTGTGGTGGAGATGAAGTGTTGCGGGGCTCTAATATCTGTCAAAAACAATCAGAAAAATGCTTTCGTTTTGGTCCCTATTTTTACTTTTTAATACGTTTTCATTGCTGGGCAATTAGTCCTTTGTAATAATCCATCATGAGCTGAATTTTGATAGGGGTGATCTGAGGTAGGCACTAATATGGCTGACTAATATCCAAACAGTGGCTGTTAGAAACACCCAGAGGTGAGGTGGCACTGAAACTGTACTCACTGATGTGTGTTTCTAAGATGCTTTATCCATGGTTTGCCCATCCGCACCTCCCAGTTTCACCAGTCGCCCTCTGTTTACCTAAGAGGCAACTGCCCTTATCATCACCAACGTTTCCTATATCTAAATGGCTTTGCTGGCTCCAGGTTTGTGATTGGCAGTTTGGAGAGAATCTGGATATTAGCCCATTGGAAAGAATTTTCTGGCGTCAATTTTGGCCAAGGAGAAGCTGAAAGCTGCCTTTTGGCTCCCCACTTTCCCTAGAGGAAGCCACCAAGGCTGCAAGTTAAATACAAATTGTTAACAGTACGTATCAATTTAAAGGTGGTGTGAGCCTTAGCCAGAAAGCCAAAGCCAAACTCCTCGCTTTATATTTTATTGGATGCAGAATGGGCTTCAGTAACTGTGATTTTCCAGTAAGTCTCAGTGCTCTTTGGGAGTTTGTATGTGGTGTTGATGAAGATCTCAGTCTCTGTGTATTAAATCAACCACGTGCTTTGAAGGTGAAGTGGTCAGCATGGGGACTTGGATGCTGTGAGTACTTAGGTTACCAGTAACTGGTGTATGATCTCTAACCCGCTTTGTATTAACTCGTGAATAACAGCTGTGGAATGGAACTAACAATTAACTCATCTGCTGTAATTCAAACAATGGACTTTATAAAGCATTATCTCTTCTGTTACAGGTACTTGTGGCCCTTCTGCCCCATATAGACAAATATAGACATCTACTTATTGTTTTTACAGTAATGGACTCAGAAGATGAAGGAAAGCAGCTCCCTTGTCAGACTCTTGTTGTAATAACTATCCAGATCCAGCAATCTTTGTAGAATGTTGCATTTGTCACAGTTTAAGTAAAACTTGACAAGTTATAACAGCGCCTCACAGAAAGAAGGACGTTCATTGCAGGTGTTTTACATTTAATTCCACTTGCTTGAATAGTCCTGAACAGATATACAGCCTCACCTTCTCTCCTGACTCAGAATGCAAATGTCAGAATGAGGCTGTGCTGATTTACAATGAGGGTGCAAGTCAGATGCCAATTTGCACGAGGCATTTGTGCATTACCTGTTAAAATCCCTTGGAAAACTAGATCCTGTGCCTCTGTAGCTGAATGTTCTCCCTTAGCAGCTGCAACTTAGTTTTCCCTTTCTTTGTTGTGTCAGGGGCTGCCCTTCTGCCTTCAGCAGAGCTCCTCCTATCCGAGAAGTGGGAAAAGCAGCAGAGGGCAGGTAGGAAAGGGCTTAACAACCACATCAGTGGGATTACAACCAGCCCTGCAACTTTCCCAGAGACATGGAGGATCATTCTTAGTACGTCTCCTTTGCATCCAGGTGGGATGTCTTTGACTTTGATGGGATGAAAGGAAGATGGATGTCTTTCATGTTCTATTGAGATGCTGTAAGCTTATATCCAAAACCTCAGGTCAGGGTCAGGGTCTATTTTGATAGCTACAGTTATGGTATTCGCAGCATAACACTTTGTCTTCCCAATCTAGATGCCTCTTAGTTACAGGCTGCATATGCTAATTAGCATTGCTCATACAATCGTAGGAAGCCATTAGACATTCCATGAAGCTATTAGGGCCAAGATTTTATAGATAACATTAGCCTCCGAGGAGTTTACCCGAGGTAATTTATGTTCTATTTGCAGATAAAGGAAAACTCTTAGATGTTTGACATTATAAAACAGTAAAACAGGGAGATTTATTACAGGGGCAGAGATAACAGGGCCCTTGAGCTGCTTTGTTTATCATAAAAAGTCGGGTTAATCAGATGTGCACATGTGCCTCCCATATTTTCCCCTTCAGTTTTGCTCCTGTGCTGCTCCCTGACAGACACTGCAAAACGTGAAGAGTCACCAAAAAGTATTTGAACTCTACAGGACGAGGATTATATTCGCACACCCAGAGGATCTCCATCTCCTACTTGAGCTACCATTAAACAGGGAAGGGGCATATGTGAATAAACTACAACTTTTCCAAGCAAAGGGTTGTGTAGGAAATCAGCTTGGCTGAAAGTCTGTCCCTCTGCCTGGGAAGCTTTGCTCCCCACTGTCCTGTGCCCAACAGCTCTGCCTCTTCTTTGTAGGCTTTCCCCTGTTCTGATGTTCCTCCTGCCTGCTGTAGTAAAGAAACTGTTCTGAAACAACTGCCCGTCACTCTTTGTGTACTGCAGAAAGAACTAATGCTATGTGAGAATGAAAGCAGGTGATCTGGGTCTGCATGGGCTGTGAACAGCACCAAAAAAGGGAAAAGCAGCAAATTGGTGCTACTGGTGCAGCTGCGGGTCGTTAAGCAGCAAAGCCCACAGGGCCTCCATGTGATTGCTCTCAGCTGTGGGAAGAAAGGAGTTGGAGATAGTACGTGCTGGGCACTTGTGCTGGTCCTGTGATCCCAAGCAGGAGGAGAAGACGTGAGTTCATCTTTTCTTTCTGAAAGGGGTGCCTGGGAAAGAGGGGGGTGATTGCATTAGTGACTCCAGTGAGTGAGATGGGAGCTGAGGCTTCCACCAAGCAGGGTGGCTGTCTGTACCACCGTGGTCCTGGCAGAGTGTCCCTAGGCTGCAGAGTTAATGATGAAGCAAGTGCATGGCTCTGGATAGGGGAAGGAGTGTCCTGGGCCTGACTGCCTTATGGTGGCAGTGGGAAAGATGTATCCTGCCCTCAGAGGTGGCAGGGGGAGTTGTGCTCCTGTTGCATTTGATGCTGGCTTCTCTTAGCCCAGGAGAGGCCATCTGGGTGCAGGTCACATCTCGCTCTCATCCTGCAGTCTGTGGTGTTCTCAGTTGCATCTATAACTCATTTAAGGCTCCTGGTCTATGGAAGAACAGGCTGAGGTGGCTGTATGTGGAGCTCTGCATGCTGCACAGTGCCAGGGGTGCAGGCAGGGTGCCCTGACCTCCTGTACTTTGGGCTCTACACCAGGACATCCTGGCAAATGGTTCTATAGAAGCACACAGTGGGTTCTGGTCTGCAGGCCAAATCTCCCCTTCTTTTTGTGTGTGTGCTCTTTGCAGGTAACCTGGTGTCTGGGTTTCAGCAATGTCCTCACTGCGTCTGAAGTAGCTTGATGGTGGGGATCTCATTAGCTGCTCCTTGGGATCCAGCCACAAGGCCCAGCCCCTTTATTTGCCCTTTCCTTCAGGCTCTGAATGGCTCCAGAGTTTCCTCCTGCTTTCCCTTAATGAGCTGTGCTCTGTGGGGCTGGGAGGGAAACACACAGGCACAGACCTCTTGGTTGAAAGAGTGTAATTGCTGGAATAGGAATGAAATGGCCTTTAGAGTGTTTGCTGCTAATTAATTACTGTTTGTGGCTGCTCAGAAGAGTTGCCATGTTACAAACTTAACAGTGCTAAATAACCCCTGTTTATAGCTGGGTTGGATCTACATGCTGATGGTTACAGGTGGTGTGTCGAGCTGATCTCTTGAAATAAACCCCTCCTCTCTGCCTTGTTTTTTGCACCTTTTTGGCAGTGTTTTGCACTTTTTAGCTGGTTAAAAATGGTTGGTGTCTCTCTCACCTGTCAAACAGTGCACACCAGGAACTATCAAAGAACTAATTAACCTGCCAGACTTCTTAACAACATTGCAAAAAGGCTTCTTGTTACTAAATACAGGACATACCTGCCAGCTGGCTTCCTCACTTCTTAATTTAGAAAAGGTGGAAAGCTGCTGGGGATAAGGGGAGGAACCTGTGCATCCAACCAGCAGACGAATGGCTGACAACCAAGCTACCATGATTTACAGCAGGGTAATTTTCCAGCTGCCACAGTTTGTGTTAGCTCAAATGAGAGCTGGCGGTGGTTTGAGTTAATAGACTGAGTGGAGAGAGGCTGGCATGTGGTGGCTTCCATCTCTGCCATGGGAGCAACTACCTCTCCAGCCACCCAGAAGGAGTCGGTGGGCTCTGGCTCTGCAGCCACCTGGATAAGGTGAGATGAGCCCTGCAAAGAACCTGGGATGGTTGGGAAGAAACTTGGATTCCTTCCTTTGCTCATTTCCTACCCCAAAGCCTTGCCCCTTTGCTGTGCAAGGCATCCTAGATCCTGTCTGTGCTGTTACCTCCTCTTCAAAGCACCGGTAGAGCAGTGAAGGATGGGACAGTCCAAGAGCTGATGGGATGAGCTCCTAAGCATCATGGTGATGCTGGGCCTGCTGGACCCAGGGGGGTCGGAACAGGATTTAAAGGGAAAAAAGAAAGAAAATGCCTCTACTTATCCCTTGGCAATTAGCAAGGAAGAGATTTGGGTCCTTCTACCTTCTTTCCATGAGGGTGCAGAAGGTAGAGCAGGAGCACTGGAGCAGGATGGGAGCTGGTGTGGGGTGGTGCAGCAGCAGTGGAAGGGTGATTAGCAGAACACGAATGAAGCACATGGGCAGAGCATCCCCAAAGCCAGGGCAGCCTGAGGGCTGTGTGTGCTCCCCGGTCTGGGCGCTCTGCTGTCCGTAAGGCAAACTAAATTGTCTGTTGGATGACTTTCTCAGCTCTAGTTGCCGTACAGAGAGGTCTTTATTCCATCGTGGCTTATTTTTAGTAATTAAGGGGGATAACAAAATAATTACTGACATACATTGCTAACAGTGTAAATATTCTTTGTTTTGAGATTTTCCCAAGTGTTGAAGTTCCTCAGTGGTTCTTGTTAGGAAATACAGCGCATTCCAGCCTTTGAAAAATGGCACTAAGAGGTGATAGTGGGAAGGGTCTGAAATATTAAATATGAAATATTCTTTAAATATGAATGACGTACCTCAAGAGTTTACTCTCTGTTTCTTGCCACGGTACCTGGCTAATTATCACATTACCAAACCTGAGACCATTGGCATTTGGAGGGGCCTAACAGATGGAAGTAGATGGATGGGCTTCCATCCTTCCTGATAGAATTAGGAGTAACTTCACCGTTATCAGCTTGGTTCTCTTAGGAATTTTGTACTACTACTCTTTTTTTCCCAACCAATAGTCTATTTTATGTAAATCTCTCAGAGATTAGGAGTTGATTTCAAAGATCATCCTCCATAAAGTCTCTTGATCATATTTTATGGTTCCTGTGACACACGAGTGTAATCTCATATCCTTAGGATATTTATGGCGTGTTTGCCTAATTCCCCATGGTAGCTAATCTCACTTCTGTACCTTAAAAATATTAAAACATCTTTAATGCAGGACTGGTTAAAAAAAAAAGGCAACTTTTACGGCCAATCTTCAGCTCCAATTTCTCCTGCTGGGGAAGTCATAATGATGAATTTGTGACATAATTTCTGTGGCAACATGCTGAGATTTCATAAATGGGGATGGTGATTATAGAGCAGGATCAGGTGAAGCTGGATTGTGATGGAAAAAGCCTTGATTCAAATGCAAATTGTTCAATAATGGCATAGGGGATACCAGAAATTACCGGCAATTTATTTTATTTGGGTTAAGCTCCTCATTCAGTCTTCTCCAGTTAGAAAGTCGCTTCTTTTAAGGAAGCGAGCAGAAGAAGAGCCTGGAAAACAAACCTCTCGAGAGAACAAAATTACACTAATTCAATAACAATTAATCAGTTAGCGTAATTAATAATAACATTCCATGATTCCTCCTGTTCAATGCTCCCCAAGTGCTTTGCAGACCCCCACTGATTCCACCTTCCCTGGTGCAGGATTCCACCAGCAGTGGAGGCAATGAGCTGGGCATAGAGTGAATGATTCTCCCAGCGTTGAGAGCTGATGTTCAGCTTTGCAGACCACCTCTCTTCAGCCAGGTTTTGGGTGCTCTGTGGTATCACGTGGTGGTGGGATGTTGGCTGCAGCCTTGGAATCAATCCGGTGACTTTCTGCTGTCCGGCACGTGGAGTGAGGAGCAGCAAAGCATGGGTGCAGCTGCCATCAGCCCTATGGGCACGTGTCTGTGGTGACACCATCAGAACTGACTGCTCATTGGTTATTCTTGCTGATGCTGGAAGCGAGCTGCTCTGTTTTATGTTGTTGTTGTGTTTTTGTTTGTTTTTTTTTCTTTTCCAAATAGCTTGGAATTTAAACTGTTTAGCTGAGGATTAAACTAATTGCTTCTGCAAAATGCTGTTCCTGCACCATCTCGAGCGCATCTGTTAACCGGGGAGGGATAACCGAACCAGTTGCCAGATGGTCCCTTGGATTTGGGTGGCCAGGAGCCAAGGAGCTGCCAGTTGGCGGTTTGTGGGGTTCTAGCAAAGAAGTCACGCTACGTGCACATTCCCCTCGGTTACTCCTCTCTGCCTTAATGAAGATACTGTCTAATGCAATAAAGCAGCCGTTAGCCTCCTCCCTGCCCTCCCCTCCCCAAAGCAGCCCGTTTATAAGCCTGATCTGATCTGACGGGAGCAGGCTTTTCCACAAGCCCGGGGCTCTCCGCACGCTATGTGTGTAAATGCACTTTCTCAAGTGTGTGAGGTATTCAGTCCAGTGCCTGCCGGCTGCCTCTTGCTGCACTGTTATAGAAAGATGATGTCATGACAAAACTGATATTTGGAAGTGTTTTTGACTTTATTGCTTAGTCTTGATGACTTAATAACACATACAAAATGCATATTGGCACTGGCATTTCTAAGGCTTTAACTCAACATGCTGCACTTTGTGTTTAAAACACTTGTGTTCTTCTTAGCTGTGCTTGAAGGAAGGCAGGTGCTGGAAGGGCTGTCTATAGGAGTGGCATCCTTGTTCTAAACTCAGAGCATCTTTCCTTGGGGCTGGACCAGTGCTTGGGAACCTCAGAGGCAGAGTGTTTTGCGTGGACTGATGATGATCTAACCAAGGTTTGTCTTGCTTCATTTCTTCCAATGCAAAGCACTACCAGGATGGAGATTGCCTCCAGTGGGTGCTGGAGTTGCTTCCAAGTGTGGGACTGCTGGCTCCCTGAGGCCTGATGCTGCTGTGGTGCTGAGCTGTTGGCCAGCTCCAGCTGTGTTCTCGTTCTGTCTTTGTGCAAAGCTTCCTATAGCCTGACAGCCAGAAAAACCCAGAGCTGTCTGCCTGGGAAGGGAGGAACAGAGCTGGGAGTAAACGTTTTCTTTTTGGCAGAGGGTGCTTACTGAGAAATAGAAGATTTATGTGATTTATGCTGAGTGTTGCCGTGTAAATACTCAGTTGGATCCACTGCTGTGTGCGAGTAACATGAAGCTGCTACTTTCCTACCTGGGCTGGACTGGCAGGTGGTGATGTTCATGGGTCTGTCCAGATGAAATACTGGACAGTAAAAATAATTGATAAAAGCAGTGGGTGATACTTGGAGGAGGTGACTGTAACCCAATCCAATAACTCAGGACAGCCAAAGCCTCACCGAGGGCTCTTTTTAAGTAGGTCTAGGGTGGTGCATTATGGAACGATTTTCCTCCTTACATCAGCAGATGTGCCCCTACCCTGACTGGGTGACCCCCCCCTTGGTGTGGGGTATGGGGAGCCCAGAGCACAGCAGCTCCTGATAGATCTCTGCTTTGGGGCAGCCCTGCAACACAGAATGGGCGTGCAGGAGACTTGGTTACAGGCCATGGGGAGAGTTTACAGCTTCAGCACTACAATGCAGCTGAGCAGCTGCAAATGTGTTTTCTGATTTGCTGTCAAAATAGTGGTGGAAATGGACAAGTTCCAACCAAAACTGTTTGCTGTAGGAGAAGTCTGCAGCAGCTTCCTGTTTTGTCCATCCATAAGTGAGATGGAGTGGCAGCATCTCCAAAGCATTCTCTGCCCAGGATTAACCCAGTCATTTGTCTCTGATGGTGATGTTAAATGGACTGCTTGGCAATTGGTGGGTGAATTTGTTTTTCATTAAGGAGGGGTTTGGCATGGGGCAGAATGATGCGTATGCCTCCTGTGCTGGGCTCACAGCTTTCAAACATACACATGCTGCCTGTGGCTCTCAGAAACTCGTGGTGTTGCAAAGAGGTGATATAGTCTGCATTAATGGAGAGGGGCCCTTTGGGCTGAGACCACACCCAGGGGCACAGAGAGGTAAAGGAACCCCTTGCTCTGTGCCTGAAGAGTAAAACTAATTAATAAAAGCAGTGGGTGATGTTTTTGGCCAATTCAGACCCCACCTTCAGGAGAGGCAGTGCCAGCGTGTGGGGTTCACTTGGGATGCTGCACAGTTTGAATGCTTGAGCTGCTCCTGGAACAAGCAGGGCTGGCATCACCAGGCATCTCCCATAGGCATAGAAAGTAGCACTGGCCTCAAAAGTCATTCTTCCAGTCTCTCCAAGCAGGCCATGGAGTGATGGGGCATGCTCTGATGGTGCCTCTCACTCAGTGGCTTCCCTGGGCAGAACTGCATGGGGATGAGAATAGCGCAGGGCTATATACGGAGATGTCTGTGCCACAGTTAAAGTCTGCATCCTTTCCTTCTTTCTCTGGAAGAATGGGACGCACCCTGCCACAGCCCTGTGGGGGTCTGGTGCTGGGAGCAGGCTGCCACCAGCACTGCTGCCCTGCCAGGCAGAGCCCCAGCAGCTGTGTGGTACCTCCACCTATTCACTTTGCTCCAGTTTTAATGGGAAAAGTCTTCTAGGATAAAATATCTGAACCCAGTCGGTTGTGAGCAGTATGGGAGCATCACTGGTGGGTTCTCTCACCTGGAGATGTTCCTGCCCTCTCCTCTGCTCTGGGATTGCTATGGGGTGTGCTCACAGACATAGCCAGCTGCACATGGCCCTGGGCCTCCCTGCAGCTCAGGGCTTGTGCAGGCAGTGATGCAGCCTGGTGTAAGGATACGAACCAGCCTAGGTGTGGCACTGTGGGGAAAGAATGGAGATTTGGGCTCAGGAGGAGTTCTGTCTGTTCTACACTCATAGGAAGTCTTGGTTGAGATTGTGAGGAGTATAAAATAGAAGATAACATGCTGTTGAGAGGGATGTGCTGCTTGGATATACAAAGGGCAGGGCACAGGGGGGTACCCAGGGAGGAACTCTGGATGTATCACCAAGTCAGTGCATGTATGTGTGTGTGAATGCCATTAGTGCAGGCACTTGCAGGTCCCTGGGAAAGGAGTGGGTGCTCTTCTGCCCTTGGAAGGTGCTTCAGAGATGAAATGTGAGGTGCACCTTTATGGCTGTTTTTAAGGATGAATCAATGATAAAGGCAAACGCTGAGAAGGTGCACATATGGAAGAAGCTCCTTTATTGAAATTACGGGCACACAAATCCAGAAAAGCCTCATGGGTTGGGTCTAAGAAGCTTACCAAAATCAGCACCTAATCAGCGTGATCCCTCCTTGCCCGGGCTGTGGGGAAACTGACCTTCAGAAACCCGGGTCTGGGGTGAACGTGGCAATCCCTGGTGACACACGAGTGGCCCCACTCCATGAGGATGTGACGTGGGGCAGAATGAAGGTGATGGGCGAGTGCAGGTGCAGAGCCCTGTGTCACTTCATCCCTGCTGTTAATGTGCAAGGAAATCTGGGAGATCTGTGCTCGAAGCTCTGTGTCTTCTATGTAATGTCTTGATTCCTCCCAACTCATTTGGGATGTCTGGGGGTCAGATAGAAATGGAACGTGACCAGAACTAGCCCGGGGGAAGCTCCCATTTACGTGCATTTCTCTCTTTCTTAAAAACATGGGCTCCAGCACGAGCCTGTTTAGCAGAAAGTGGTCTGGGCAAAGAATACGCCCTCAAAGCAATTCCAGTTCTGTCTTGGGGATGTGCTTTGCATAAACTGAATGTGGTCCAACATGCGCTGCGTGTTTGAATATGGCTTCATGAGCACGTTCAACTGAGAGACTAGTATTAGTAGGCACTCTCACTCCAATTTACACTAAAAGCCAACAGATGGGGGAAGTAAAATGCCAGGAAACAGGGCCCTGATCAGGTGGCATTGGCTGTGCTCGTACTGTATTTAGACAATAGGCTGTATTGCGTATTTGGAGGCTGATCTTGTGAAAATGAAACCCTGCTGGTGCTAACCCACAGAGGCTTTGCACGCTGGGAAAATGGCCAAATTCCTCTGGAAAATGGTGAACCTCCAGCTGGGGGAATTGATGAAAATTCATTCTTGCCAAAAAGAAGAATTTCATCTTTTTTACATGACAAAGAATGGCTCCCGCTGATGGAGATTCCCTCTCTCCTGCCTCCCCACCTTGCACACATGCAGGAGAAAATGCATGGAAATGAAATACCCAAAATGCTGTGGGAAAAAAAAGTGATCTGTGCCCTATATCTGTTAGGGCTAAGGCAAGGAGTTGGGGGGTTTGAGTTGCAGCAGGAATGGGTGGGCTTCATGCTGGGAAGCCATTACAAGGTATAAAGAGTCCCTGGGGTGGGATAACCCAGGGCATCTCCAGCACTGGTAGGTTATAGAACAGCATGGTAAGTGTGTTTGCAGAGATTCAGGCTTGCACGATATTGAAGGAGGGGAAAGGAGTAGGGCATCTGTTCCAGCTCCATTCCCTATGGTTTGTGTAGACCTTGGGCTGCTGCTTCTGCTCAGCTGCTGGAGGAGACGGCTGGCTGTGCAGCTCCCAGCACTGGCCTCATCCTGGAGTTCCTTTGTTTCTGAAAAGCTTTGTAGTGGTTTGGCTGCTTAGTGGTTGGATCTGGCTCAGTTTTGACCCTTCTGCAACCCTTTCTCTCCAGCCGGTGTGAGACCAGGCTTTTGCTGTCTGTACCAGCTGTGTGAGTGAGCTCCCCCAAATCCCCTGCTCCATCTCCATCCTATCTGCTGCCCCAGCTGACTTCAAGGAGACCAAATCTACAAGGACCACACATGCAAGGCAAGATCTCTAGAGGGCAACAGCTCCTCGCTCCTCCATAGCTCAGGACTTCTGGGGAATTTTTACTTAAATAACTTCTCTAGACTGATTTTTCTTATCATTTCTTTCTGTAATTCCAGGCACCTGGTTTCTAAAGTGGGTGTGCAGTTCCCCTGTGTTAGCTCAGCTCCTCTCCTTACCTGGCACAGGCTGCAGGAGCTAAGCTGTCAGTGCTGCTAATGTAGCCAAACTGCTCACACAGACACCAACTGCAGCAGTAGTTTGGTTTTTAAAGTGCAATAGGAGCATTGGAGGGATTTAACTCTTCAAGCAGAGCTGGTCTGCCTGTTTCTGAGCAGAAACCTGATCTGAGCACCCCTGTAAAGCCCTGTGCTACTTGCTTCAGTGATTCAGTTCCTTGACAATATCTCTTATTCTGCCTGATAATCATAATAGAGCGAGAAGGTAGATTTGTCCTGAAATGCAGTAATTATACATGGAGGGAAATGCTGTATGATGGCAGAAGGTATTGCAATGTGTTGCTGTGCCATGTTTTGCTGCCCTGCTGAAGGAGAGGGTGTTGCAGAATGAGCTGGAGGATGGAGGATGATCTGGGATCACCCCTGCCATGTCTATCTTGAAGTATCTACAAGGGGTTGAACTTGGGAGTAATTTACCTAACTTACAAGATAATGTCTGCGCCTAGACTTTCAACCACCTTGAAACTGTGTTGCTGTGCTCCCTGACAAATAACCTACAGAAGGGCTCCTCTCTGCAGGGAAAGAAACACGGCAGTGCAATTGTAGCCAGGAGTGAGTGAGTTTCTTGTTTCTAGAGCAGGTGTGTAGCAATACCTACACCTAAGTGTAGGGAATGGCTTCTAGATGCTCCAGGGAAGGTTCAGGTTGGATATTAGGAGAAACTTCTCCAAAAGTGTGATCACGTACTGGAACAACCTGCCCAGGGAGATGGTGGGCTCACCATCCCTGGAAGTGTTCAAGGAATGTGTAGATGCGGCACTCAAGGATGTGGTTTAATTGGCAATAATTAGTATTATTATAGGTATGTGAATGGCTGGATTAGATGATCTTAGAGATCTTTTCCAACCTTAATGGTTATTTGATTTAAGCCACTCTGATATTCAACAGCCTGCTTACATGCCTCCAGCAGGTGATTTCACTGAGGCTGGGGACTTGTGGCAGGTGATGAAGAGGTTCTGGGGTGCTTGGGAGCATTGGTTGAACAGAGGCTCTGAGGGTGGGTGCAGTGCTCTTTAGTGGCCAGATGGCAATCTCCCCTTGCTTGTCCCTCTGCATGGGAGATGTTTCCCTGGGGTAGGTGTGTGGACAGTGGACATTCAGCATCTTGCACCAGGGCTTTCTTTAGGTTCCTGGCCACCGAGGGCATCCCCAGGGCCAGCACCTTGCCAGTAGTTGTGCTTCAGCCTTAGGAACCACCCACTGCCTTGGCAAACACAGCTGCATGGAGAAATGAGAACATCTTTAACCACTCTGGAATGGTGTAGGTCAGACTTACATGACTTGGATGTTTCCTTGATGAACAGCAAACTGATGCAGCCTCCCCTCTCCCCTCCAGCCCTTGGGAACCACTTGTGAAATGAATAGCAATTGTTCTCTGCTCAATTAGTCATCTGTAAGTGAATGCCTTGTGGTGGCCATCCGCTGAGTGGTGCACCATTAATGCACTTCATCAACACCTCCAGCAGAAGGATCTCACTTTCTTTGCATGGCAAAGGGGAGGGGAAAGATACAATGGCCGCTGAGTTGCCCTTGGCCTCTTGAGAGTAGGCGTGCAGTCATTGGGTGGGATGCTATTGAGCTGTGCATGGTGCTCTGGAAACTCACTGAGCTTATTAGAAGTGCATGTTGACTCTGGGACTTCAGTCTGACTGCATGGCAAAACAGTTAGGCCAACAAATATGTGATAATGTTTTTCATAAATGTGATAATTAGATAAAAGAAGGGGGAGTTGGAGTTTAGACTCGAAGACACTAATTAAATTCACATTGACAAATCAACATATTGGTCTCATATGGATTAAAGAAGCCCTGAAATGGTTCTTTTGTTTAGATTACACTAATTAAATTCACACATTTTGCCAACCCACAACAGTTACCTTAAAGCACAGGCTGTAGCTAAAGCTCCGAGATGTAGTCCGGGGAACGTGCTGAAGTCAGGCATTTCTGCAGAGCTGATAGCTGAGAATCTTCAGACATTTTGGAGCTAATAGTTTGTGGAAAACCCTCTCCCCTCCCAACCAAACGCTGTCAGAATGATGCATGCTTTTACTTAAACGCTGAGTGCTTAACTGCAGTTCTAAATTATGCTCGGTGATGAGGTAATAAAGTATTTCAGTAAATATGTCTCAGAGGACAACTTGGGGAGGGGAAAAAAACACACATCTATTTCCAGTAGCCCGTTTGTTCAGGTCAGTATTTAAAAACCATAGGTCACACGTCAGAGAATTATGGCCTGCTGCTGGCAGTATTTCTGGAAGTTAGGACTTCATAAATACATCAACTACTCAATGCAGGGCTGCCCCACGGCGGTGGCTGAGCAGAAGCCAAGGGAATATTGGCTTTAAAACGTGAAGCTAATATTTGTGTTCCTACCAGAGGGAGTTTCTTTTGGGTTAAGCCTTAAAATGCTGTGGGTGCATCTTCCAGGTATGCAGGGAATGGGCTGTTCCCATCAGCGCTACATCCATTCCTGAAACCTCAGCACCAGCAAGCTTTGCTGCCTCCTTCACATAAGCTGGAGTCCTCACCATCTACCTCATCACTGGTGAATATTCTATTTTCTGTCAGCAAACACAATTTAAGCACTTAGCAGCTAAGCTTCTTAAGATTCATAGCTGATGAGGGAGCAATTAGGACAGGATTTTAATGAATACACAAGAATAGGGTGGAGGGTTCCCATTGCAGGGGAGGTTTGCAAGCTTGGTCTAGAAAAGTGTTCAGGCACATGGCAGTAAAACACACCGAAATAGGAACTCTTTACTTTGGGGCTAATTACGCTGATCTTTGCCAAGTTATCTGTTTGAACTCTGGCTGTCAGCTGGCCCTGCTCTGCCTGTGGCTGCCCCTGCAGTCAATGGGGGTTGCATTGCAATTGGAGTGTGCCATTGCAATAGTTTACTATTAATTCCTTGATTACTGGGAGAGTTTTTGTCCTCCTGGAAGGTAGTCACAGGGCTTGAAGGCTGGTGAGGAGAGACTTGGGTCTCTCTTTCTCTCCAGGCTGTAATTCTAAGTGTAAGTGTGCCCAGCTGCAGGGCAGAGGGACAATGAAGGTCTCTGCGAGGAGCTGGGAAGGCTGATAATGCTTTTCACGAGTGGGTTTCCAGCTTTTTTTGAGCTTCTGGCTGGATGGAGAATGCTGTAGAAATGTGAGTTTCATTCATTTCTGTCTACTGGAGTGGGTGAATTGCAGATTTTGTTAGCGATGTGGCACATAGGATGAATAAAATTGCACCTCTGCGGCTCTGCGATAGCCCTGGGAGTGTTGTTGAGTGTGGTACTGGCTTCCCCCCAGCAGCATCCATCTTGGGACTCTGTGTTGGGCCAGCGTTCCTGTTTGAGCATCAAAAGCTTCTTAAAGTCTCGAGCTTTGTCTGGGCACGGCTGAAGCTGCAGTTCTTGTTCAGCTCTGCTGGTGACAGTGTTGTCTGAGCAAAAAGCCACAGCAGCTCTCAAGGCTGTGTCTGTGTCTGTTGGACAGACATAAGGGCAGGGGTGCACGCTGTGGGCTGGGAGGGGAGGTCAGGAGGAGATGAAAGGGTGGGAAGAAAGGAAGACGTGCACGAGGCTCAGCACAGTGTCAGCTTCATATCCAGGCACTAGCTGCCTGAATCTAGCCAAAGTTCAGGCCAGCGCTGCTGTGACAACACAAGATATGTGCAGGAGTCCACATCTTTCCCATACCCTCACACCTCAGCTGTGTGACTGCCCTGTGCAGAGGCTCTGCGGGTGCTGAGCTGTGCCCCAGCCCAGCTGTGAGCCGCGTCCTCACCAGGAGCGATGCTCAGCCATGTGTGAGCTGCGTCGGGAAGGCTCACAATAAAAGAGGCCAAGTGGAAACTTTGATGGGAAGTGATTAGTTGGTGAACTATATAATTGCACGCTGCCATTCTCCCTTCATGTAAACGTAATGAGTGCACGATTCAGGTAATGAGCAGAAACCATGGGCCCAGTGTACCTGCTGCAGAGGAGCCCCTGGGACTTGGTGTGACCCCTGCTTGACTCAGACCATCAGTGTCACCCCCAGGACACCCAGCTGCTCTCAGTTGTCACCTGCCCTCTCCCTTGGCGAGTGCCCCTCCTGCTGTTTACCCCTGGAATTCAAACAGAACGTAGCTCTAAATGTAAGTTTTCCCACCCTGAAGGAGGCTGACAGATAGCTCAGATGTTTTTTGGGGGCGTAGCTGTTCCTTTGTGGCCGTCTTACAGGCTTCAGTCCCAAAGCTGTCCCTTCTCTTTTTCCAGAACAAGCTTTTCTCCAAAAAGAGACCAACATAACATAATAATTTGCTTAAGACTCAGTTTCACAGCAGCAAGTAAGATATAATTGCACCCTTTGATCTTCAAAGATCGCATCCAATGTCTGCTGAAGTCAGTGAAAGCCACTCTGCTTGACTTCAATGAATGTTTATAACATACGACTCTGAAATATCCTTCCATTTTATCTATATGTGTCTGATGCCTCTCTGGTGAAAATAAACTTCAGTGTTTAAGTTTGGGCGTTTTAACATAATTTTACATGGCATGAAAGTGTTTCATATTTGAAACATGAAAGGAGTAAAATCTGTTTGCCCAAAAAGAAAACACAACCTGCTGCTAAAGAAGTGTGTGGCATCGAGCCCAGATCACCTAATAGGAGTTTATGCAACACTTGTAGCTGCATCAGCATTGCAGTAAGCGAGTGCTCCGTTGCTAATGAGCTGCCTGCCAACAGCCACGCTGCCATCTGAAAACCTTTCTGGTCCTTGGCATCTGCCTGTAACAGAGATGTGAGATATACAAGTCTCAGAAACTGTCTTAATTATGCCAGTTTAATTTTGCTTGTAGCCTAGTCTAAGAACTGGTGCTATCTTCATGTAAATGCACAAAATAATTATCTGAGATTTACCTCTGTGTGAGGGTTTGGTGTTTCCCAACCTCAGCAGAAAGTGTTACAGACTAGCCTGGAGGGGGAAGGTCTTAACAGCATAAGGAATTTGTAATAGAAATCAAATATTAGCGCAAGCAAGATGATATCTTGCCTAAATGAGGCTTGGTTACATTACTAATCTCGATAGTTATACAAGATTTTGAGTGTGTGTGATCTGGATGTGGGATTAAAAGGCAGGAGATGAGTCACTGAGATGAGCAGGTTCATTGGGAAATCCAAGCAGGTTTTCTCACATATCAGAACTTCCACAGCCCCTGGGGTAAGTGTGGGATTTTGTCCTATGCAGGCACTGAAGGGGCTGTTGTTGCAGAAACCCCAAACCAGAGCTGCCCATCGGGTGCCACAAGCAGCAAAGCAATTTGATGCGTGCTCAAGCATCCTGGTCCCCAAGTGGGAATGAAGCCTCTTGTTACTGTGAAGCTTGTGCTCGTGCTTTTGACAAGCAGGAATGGTTTTAATGACACACTAATGGTTGCCAGCACTACAGCATCAGCACGTTTTCTTCACTTGTGTCACCACGTAATGGGTCATACCCTCCTGTGTGCAGCCATCACTCTGCCACCATGTTTTCTTTTTCTGTTTTCTGGTTTAACTTGTGTCTGGATGTCTTTCTCTCTATCATTAGCGCTTTGCGTGACTTGAGTGCTTCTCTCCATTTTGTGTTGCTTGGGGCACAGGGAGCATCTGGTGAACCCAACGGGTTAAGCATCTGCAAGGCTGGGTCCCAGACATCTTGAAGACCCATAAAGTCACATTTCAGTGGTGTGCTTGACATCCGATACTTTTCTTTTTCACTCCTCTTCTTAATTTCCTGATATGGTTTTTTAATGTGGACTACTTTAAGTGTGGGGGGGGGAGGTCTGTGTTTGGTTCTTACATGTTTTTCAGCAAGATTGCTGTGGTTCTGCTATGTTAGTTCTCCTTGAAATGCATGCTGCTGTGTATGAAGGCAAAGAATGCTGTATGGATCCACAGTGAGATGGGCTCTGCTGTGGAGGATATTCCTGTTGGTGGCAATGGTATTACCCAGTATGGTTGGATCAAGGCACAGTCGTCTATTGCTGCATCACAACCAAAGAGCATAACTGTCCCTGTGTTCCTATAAACACTTTTGAGCTCCTGCCATTAAAGATTATGTTACGTACAGCCAGGATAAACTGGATATGGCTTGATTTTAATGGTGCAACAGTGACAACCAGTGGCCAGCTGGGCTAATCTGAGATGACTGCCATCTCTGCAGGCCAGGGCTGAGCACCTTGGGGTCATACTGGTAGAGCTCTGCCCTAGCAGCAGGGGATGCCCAGCCAAAGCCTCCCATGTGTGGCAACCTCCAGTATCTTGTGCTGCAGGTCATGGAGATGTCAGCACAATGGCTTTGGGCCAGGTGTCTGCAACAATTTGCCTGTGATTGTGGTTTTAGGAAAGTGTTTGTTGTAAACAGCAGGAGAAAGGCTCTGGATTAAGCCTCTGAAGGTGCCATTTTCCACCTACTGCATGGATCTGCTGGTTTCCAAAGCCTTTATTTCCTTATTGTGTGTGATCTCAAACACAGCACGAGTGGCACGTGCCTGAATGTGTCTTGTAAAGCATTTCATGTAAGGAGGAATGGGAGCAATCAATGCCCGTTCCCCAGAAGTCAGTCACCCAGCAGCTCAGCCAGGCCCCCGGGAGATCTTCATCCCACAGTTGTATGGGTTGTCCCAATTGACTTGGCCACCAGAGCCTTTGGACTGGGACACCCCAGAGCAGAACTGCCATTTCCAGGTGTTCTAACTCACAAACTTGGCTCGCTCCACGTTTGCTCATTTAGTTTTCCTTCCTCTCCACCTCAGAGAAGTCATTTAGTCTCCCAACTACTTGTCTGACTCTTTGTTTGTGGAGGTTGTGCCATTGGATAGATGCTTTTATCCCAATAAAAGCAGAAATCCCAGTGCCTGACTTCACAGCCCTGCTGTGCTCTGCTTGCTGGATCCTGGAGGGCTCAGTACAGCGTTTAGCATGTGAGCTCACACCTCCTTGTCCCTCCCAGGAGAGATTTGGGGCTGTGCAGGAGGTTACCAGTCTTTGTGTAATGCGTTTGCAGTCTGTTTGGGGCAGGTTTTGGTCCTTTCATGGAGTATGTGGGGCAGGCAGCCTGGACTTCTCCCCTCTGAATTTGTCAAAAGCTGATCTTGCTGCTCATAGATCTGTCTGTAACAGATTGGTGGTATAAGTTGTGCATGGCAGCATGTGTCTAAGTAAGGGTTTGAAAAGCACAATGTACATAAGATTTGAACCAATTTTGAGAATCTGGGATGAGATGAGCCCCTTGCAAGCTGGCCCAGCCCAATTGGATCAACCCCTCTTGTGCTGCATGGGCATTGATGATGCTTCTGAGATGCCTGAAGCAGCTGTGGGCCTCCAAGAGCAAATTCCAAGAGCAAATGTAAGGCTCTGAAGCTGCACATGGGGGAAAAAAAATCCTCTGCTCTTCCTTGACCCAATGCAAATGCTTTGGGGTGAATTGGTTATAAAGGCGCCAGGGCATCCAAGCACTGAGCTGCACCCTGGGCTTTGCTCAGCATCCCATCCCACTGCTGGGCCAGGCCAGGGACTGCAGGCAGCACCACGCAGGGCTGCCCTTGTTCCATTGCCCAGACTGGGCTAAAAGTAAAAAGTAAAACAGGAGGTGAAAACCCTTACTTGTGTTTGTTAATCTTTCTTCTTCTATCTTTCTTTCTCTTTTCTTTCTTTCCTTTTTCTTTCTTTTTCTTTCTTTCTTTCCTTTTTTTTTTTTTTATTAGCAAGGCTCCTTTTTTTTCTCTCTCTTTTGCCTCAATAGAAAGAAAAAAAGTTTTGTCAGCACTCCTGTTTCTTTTGTTGTTTTCTTTTTCTCAGAAGTCTTTTCTGCTTTTATCCTAATCCCAGGCATGCATGAGGGAACAGTTGTGCTCTGTTGTTTGTCTGTTCTGCTAGTTTTGAACCAGTAGGGCTCCCGCTTTGTTCTCTTTATTTTCTGAACACAGAAAGGTAAAAGAGTAGGAATAGTGATTGAAACTCTTAAGAAGAGAAACCTTCGATATTTATTTAGATTTAATTCACTTTTTTTTTTTTTTTTCCTTTGCCATGTTGGTAATAATTAAGGGATAGTGACAAATTAAAGAAAAAAAAAGGGGGGGGGGAAAGGAAAGGAAAAAGGAAATAAACCTCTTCTCACCCCTCCTTCCAAGGTTAGAGTTTAGCTGCCCAGAACATTTTAAACTCGTGCTCCTTGAGATGCTGCATCTTTACACACGTTGCTCGATTCATTCCCTCTCTGGAGCTACAGTTTAACGTACGCCACGTTTTTATCTACCCCAGCACATGGAATCACCCCTTTGTAGATGTGCTGAGATCCAAACGCACACCCGAGGAGCAGCCTTGGGTTGTTTCACCTGCTGTAAGCCAGCCTGGTTTTCAGCTCAGATCTGGGCTCTCAGCCATGTGTTTGTGCCCTTAAATCCACTCTTTCCCCTTCCAGCCCTTTGGGGTGTGCATCACAGCACCATTGGGGCAGACTTATTTTTTTTTGTTCACTATTTCTTTACCGGTTTGGCATTCCGGATGATAAATGGCCCGAAACGTTTTAACAAATTAAACTAGAAGTAAGAGCTGATCCATCTGTTTCTGTTTCATCCCCTCCAAACAAACCCTTTATGATTTTGGTATCCAACATGTGCTTGTTCTCTGTTACCATGGAGATGCTGCAGGCCCGACATTTTTTTTTCACAGGCTCTTACGATGAAGTTTTTTTGAAAACTGTTTTGATTAATTTTTCCTCCGCTTCAACTTCTCCCTCACTTAAACTGTTCTCCCTTTTGTTTCACACTTGATTTATGGCAGGTCGCTGTCATTTAAATAGATGCGCGTTTTGAAATTCCTCCTTTCTGTTCTAATGCAAAGAAAAAAATAACCCATGCAAGTCATGCTCAAAGACTTGGTTATTGTTGCTTGTTGGATTTCTGCTCTCTGTGGTTGTCGGGCCTAATTCAAAGTAATTCAGGCTACTCAGTGGGGGCAGTGCATAGCTCCACAGGAAATTATGATAGCAAAAGTCTTCCTGTAGAGCTCTACACTTGGCACTACAAAGTGCCTCGGGCTGCAGTTACCTGAATAGGGTTGAATTAGACCAGACAACCGCATCATCCCACTTCTTAATCTATTAGAGCGATATACAAGTGGCAATTGTTGATTGCAAAAATGGGATTAAGAGGCTCTTCAAGTGAATTGATTTTCTTGTGAGAACAAAAAGAGGAAAGAGAAGGCTCGTTTGAATCACACAGCCAGAAAGTTTCGTGAATGGGGTTCCACTCCAAATGTTAGAATTAAAGCAATCAGTGTTTCCCCATGGAGCGCGCAGGTGAGGGAAATAAACTGCTGAAAAATAGAAAATGATGGCTAAAACTTAAAGTTGGTGGTGCACAGTGCAAGCCCCGCTCCCTTCTTCCCCTCTCCCTCCTCCCGGCAGTGACAACAAATCCTTCTTTCAGCCTCAGCCTTTGCTGCTTTTCATCAGCCTTTGCTTATCAGTCTTTAATCTTCATTTTTTTTTCCATCTCTTTTCACTTATTTTGCTTTAACTCTGGGAAGCAAAGAGGAGGAAAGCTGTCTTTGCTCCTGATTTTCCCCTAGCCTTCCCATGTATTCCCCCCCACCTGCCTGAGCCCAAGCAGCTCTGTGCCCTGGCTGCAGTGGGTCCCACCATTTGTACTGGGCAGGCTGTGCCTTGCACAGTGCCCTGGCCACCCCCAGGTGGGTGTTTCAAAGCAGGGCCCAATGCTGGGTGTGCACAGGCAGCAGCCCTGTGAAGTGCAGAAGTGACACTGGTGGGAGTGGGTGGTGGGAGCATGGCATGGGAATGAGCCACTGCCCGACTGGGAGGAGACAGCGAGCAAGAGACCTTACCTCCCACCGCCTCTGTATGGGCAGAAGCAAAATTGGAGGAAGAAATCCCGTCCTACTGCTTTACTTGACGGTTCTGTATTTCTGAGCTGGATGTGGTCCTGCAAAATCTTTTCTTTTGAGTCGGAAAGGGCCGGGTCTTTCTGGCACCAGAGACCCTTGTAGCAGCCAAAGCACCCGATGGGTGTGTGTGTGAGTGCTGTGACTCCAAATGAACCAAGAGGGTAAAATGTGCCTCCCAAGCAAGGCTGCATTCATGTTTTTCCTTCAGCTCCTCCAACAGCAGCTGCCCCATGTCCCTTCCCAGCGTGCTGCAGCCCCATCAGTCTCTCTCAGCTGTACCACTTCCACAGTGTGCAGTTTCCAAAGATCTGGTTCTTTCCTCATCTCCTTCCTCCCCCCCCACCCCCCCAACCAGTGAAGGTCTCATCCAAAATCTCAGCAGTGGGATGCCAGGTGCCTGCATCCACAGGGAGTGGGCAGGCGTGAATTCCCTCTTTGCCATAACATTGCTTCTGTAATTGTTATTAATCGCTCCATATTTAATTACCTGAGATTGCACCAGGTCCGTGTTTGCGCACGCTATCAATTATGTCATAATAAATGAATTTCCTTTTCAGGATCCCCCCCTTGCTGATGACTGGGCTTCTGTTCCTCCTTGACTGTTCTGACTTTGAACAGGTTTATTCAGCTGTTGTCTGCTAAGCCCTACAGAAAAGAACAATAGCTTCTGATCTGCCTTTTATGGGTTATTGGGAACTGGTGGTCCGCACTACAGCTTTGGTCAGTGATTAACCAGAGTGAAAACAAACTACACAAGGCTAAGTTGATGTTGGAGGAGGAATGAACCCACTTCATTAAGGCTTTAAGAGGAAACCTTTTCTTCTTCAATGCTTGTTCACAACTTTTCAGGTCTCTATTTAATCACGTAATTCTCTCTAAGTAGGAAGAGAAGCTTGCCTCACAGCGAGAGGTCTTTTGCCACATGACAACTTAGAAAGATAAATTATATATAAATATCTTCATGGTTTTTGTGGAAAGGAAGCCAAATTCAGTTTTACCGAGTGGGGGTAATTTATTCATTTCTTAGGAGCTGAGCACTTCACAACATCCCATTGCATCAGGGAAAATCTTTGCTGTTGTCTCCGTGACTTTAGGTTTGTGTATGGTGAGCAAACCACACCTGGGCAGAGGTGGATATAGGCAGCTGATGGGCCCAAGGGCAGAAGAGGCAACAGTAATATCGGTCTTCCAAACAGTGCCAATGATCCATACTTGTTAGGATGGGTTTATCCAACCTTAATAGATGGTGAAACTCATTCTGTTAGGATGGGTTTAACTCATTGCTCCAAAATCACACACTCCTGTGCCCTGTGGATGACTGTGCTTGGCACACAGCTGCCTAAGTGAGATGGGCCGGGTGCTGGAGCAAGGGGCAGGAGATGTGGGAGGGGTGAGCTTGGTGCCAATGGCCCTACTCACTGTGTGGCCAGCCCTCATGCTCATCAGGGCAGCCCATGGGCTTTTGTTTACTGTGATTTTTTTTATTTTTTTTTTCTTTAGTGTGGCAGTTAATTATGGTTTGGGGAATGTGTGACTTGGGCTCCAGGCACAGAGGTGATAAATCACCCTGTTGGTTCCCCTATGGCCATCCCGCAGTGACAGCCCTTGTTGCTCCTGCGGGTCCCTGCTATCAGTGTGAGCCCTCCATGCCATAAAATCCTAAATCCCCTTTCCAGCTCCCCACTGACGGGAACAGAGACAGCTCTCCCTCCTGTATCTGCCCCAAACACTGTGCAGCTCTAAACCCAGGGTGCGGGGCAAGCCCTGGCCTGGATGGATGATGTCTGAGATGAAATTTCTGGTCCCTTCCTGGGGAATCAGTGACTGCAGCTACGCAGGTGGGGAAACTCAGGGAGAAAACAGGCAACGAATCTGCAAAAGAAACCTGCCACTCTCCGTGAAGGCATTGCAAAGGAACAGGTGACAACTTCCTCATTAAACACAATAGAGGTGGCACAATCTTTCCTCCAGTTATGCACGGTGAAGCAGGATTTTGTGCAAAACTATCATTACTATTTTTTGCTGCAGGTGTTTTGTAAACCAATTAGTTTTGGGTGTGGAAAAGCTTAAATCCATCATTAACTGAATGCCTCAGATGTGAATTAGAGGAGCCTGCTGAAATGATGTAATGAAGTGCTTTGGTAGTGGCAGAGGGGAGGAAAGTTGCAGCACGCCAGGGAGGAGAGCTGCTCTGCTGCAGGTAAAGGCTGAGCCCTATGCAGGGTTTGGATGCAAAATGACAGCACTAAGCTCCCTCAATTAATAATTAAAACATACTTTTAAATAATGCATCAAGGGAAATCCCTTAAATTGCAAACTTGAGGTTTTTGGGGTAAGTTCACGTTCAGACTCAGGTTTCAGATGTGGGAAGAGTTCAGGTATGTAATGTCCTGACACGAGACAGAGATTTCAAAAGCTTTAGTTTTCATGTTAAAATGATGAAAAGAGTGATAGGAAAAGAGACTGCTGAGTGTTTGTGAACAAAATAGCACCTTTTGGGGAAACAAACCCTTTGGCATCTACACAGCAGTTTATACCCAAATTGCTACAAAAATTGGGCAGCAAAAAGCATGAGAGATCTTTCAGCTGGCTCTTCCAGTTGGTAAAAGGGAGTATCAGGCTGGTGTTCACTTAAGGGTCTGCAGCTGGTATGGGACAGCAAGCTGTGGAGAGCAGAGAAAGAGCCCCATCCAATGTGGAAATGTGACAGCATCTATTAGTCTCCATTGCATCTCTCCTGCCAGCCTCTATAGTGTCACCTGTACTGTGCCATCCCTGTCCCACACAGGGCTTCTCCCAGGCAGGGAAGGACCTGCTGTGCTTGGGAAGCTTTTCCAGCAGTAGGGCTGGAGGCAAGGAGAAGCCACCGAGCTCTTTACTGCTATCTTGGCTATCCCACTCCCAAGCAGAAAATTCGAGCAGTCCCACTGCTGCTTGGGGTGCTGGTGTGTGGTGCCACTGTTATGGCAAGGGGATATCATGGAAGGGGTGGCTCCTACCCATTGGGTCCTGGGGGAGAAAGGAGAGCTCATCTCCCACTTGCCAGCCCCAAATCCTCCTTACCCCGCATCCCACATGTGGCTGTGCTATACCCTGGCTAATTGTCCCCATTGTTTTGTGCCTGTGGCCGTGCTGACGTCTGCCTTGTTCAACTCCAAACATAAAAATCTCCCTGACTGAATAGAGGGGATGCCTTGGTGCAAAAGGACGCCTTTCTCTTCACACATGAGGGGTTTGCTCCATTATGCTTTGACGTCCTGCAAAGAAGCTGCCTCGGCATCAATGGCATCTAACACGGTGACACATGTAGGGCCTGAGGTCTCTAGGAGCAGGTTTAAATAGGACCATTGAATCTGCCCACCCGCGTGCACGTGACTGTCCGTGGCAGGAGCCAGCCATCGATTGAGCTGTCAGTGCATGCAGATGGACCAAAGTTCGGACTTTCTGCTCCTTGCAAAGAGCTGGGGCTTGGGGAGACAGAGGTATCTTAAGGACATTGCCTTCTTGTGAGGAGATGGGGAGATGGGATGCCTGCCCAGCACAGAGCAAAGGGGTCCTAGCACTGCTCAGGGACCCATGGGATGTGTCATTTCTGCCCTGCAGCCCGTGGCTGTCTCCAACCTGTTGAAAGGAAATCACTTAAACTCAATGTGCATAGCTGAACACTGCACAAAAGGGAAAAGTCTCTGTTCGGGGTTATTATTAGACTCTGGGGCTTTGGAGATGTTGTATCTAATGGAGGGAGAAATAGGCAGTGTTTATCCAACAGAAGAAAGAGTGTTTACCCATAAGCATGTCTCTCTAATTTCTGCTTACAGGCCTAATCACAAGCGGGTCTGAGCATCAAAGGCAGTTTTGCCGATGCCGACACAACAGGGATTTCAGCCCCTCCACCATGGGACAAGAAGAGGCCCCAAGCACCAAGGACGTGTGTTTCCCTGATCTGCCACACTTCTGCAGCTGGAGGTGTCCTTGGAGGCCATGGTCCGACCCTGAAGCATGCAAGGTCCGGCTGCGGGGCCAAAGGAAAAACAAGCTTGTGTGTGGCACAGCAATGATGTTGGTGCTGCTTCTCACAAATGCCACTGATGGGCACCTGGCAGATGGGCTAGGAACACCTTCTGGAGAGCACAGATGTGACTTTTGGGAAACTCAGCCTGTATGTATAACAGTGATACAATACCCAAGGATGGCCATGCTCTGTGGGAAATGTGAGTGTGACCCCGTTTTGAGGTCACCTGGTGCCTACTGACTTTGGGCTGCTCTCTGTGGCCACAGAACATGACTTTCATCAGGCAACAGCCAGAGAGAGGTTCCTTATGGAGGAAGTTGTTTGCAGCAAGCAAAGCGTGCTGAGAAGGCAGGGAGCTGCTGCTTCTGGAACCTTGTGATGCTCTGGGATGGAGAAGAACAAGAGCAAGAGCTATGGAAGCTTTGAATCATGCTGGATCAGTGAGGTAATATGCAAACTTTGCTTTCCTGTGAGTAGGAGCACTTTCAGTTCAGTTTGCCTTAACAGAGTCTCTTTGGCAAATGTACAGAGGGGAGTGCAACAGGGAAAGGGTTTGCGGAATGCTTGTCTGAGTGATGGAGGATGTGTTTGAGCAGTGACTGGCAAAGCTGGGATTTCTTAGCATGCATCAGGAGCCCTGAGTCTTGCTGGGATGCTGCTGAGATAAGGCCTGGAGGTGACACAGGGTTTGCAGGACCATTGGGTCCCTTCCATCACCAACTGTGGGGATTCTTTGGCAACTCCACCCCTGCAGCCAAGTCCTGTTCCCAAAGCATGTCTCTGCCTGGTTGGTGACAGCCTTGTCCTGATCCTGGCTCCTGGATGCTCCCGAGTGGCCAAGGAGAGCTGTGCTTGGATGCTGAGCAGCTCCACGCCTGCAGGGGCAAATCCCAATGGAAAACCACCGCCTGCACAAGGATTCATGGCTGTGATCGTGGGGACGCTGCCACCAGACGCTGCCCAGAGCTGGATTAACTTCAAACCCCCAAAAGGGAGGGGGAAAAAATAGCTTCTCTGACTGTGCACAGCAAGTTCCTGGCTCCGGTGCATCAGGATTAGTGCTCTACAAAGGGCGGGTAGGAGCATTATAGTGAGATGGAGACTCTCCATAGGAGGCACCCATACATCCCAGCTGCAGGGAGGGGAGGGGGAGGCATTGCGGCCCGGCCAAGTTTGCTGTGCAGCTGACTCACCCCAGACACGGGCATCAAAACCGACAGCAGCGCGGGTGCATGAAGGTAACATCTCTCACTGCTCTCCTGTGTGGGTCCCGAGTGCTGGCTCCCAGCACAGCCTTCCTCCATCCATCCCCCTCTGCTTCTTGTGAGCATTTGCAGATTGCTTTGCCTGTTGCTGTTTTGTTTTGATTTGAAGCTGGAAAAGCAGAACTGGTGCAGGTTGAAAGGTTGTAGAGAGGAGGTGGGAAGAGAAAACTGCATTGGTGTGTGTGTTGGGCTGGAGGAGTGGTGTCTACTGGGAGCTGTAGTTAGCGAGGGCTGGGAGCTGCTCACGGTCAAGTGTGAAACGAGGGCTGAGGGTCATGCTGCAGAGCAGCTTGTGGTTCCTGGTGGCTGGGCAGGCTGATGTTGGCTGGGCTCCTGTATCTCTGTGTGTTTTGGGAAGAGCTTCTCATGGGAGTGTTTTCCCCTATGTTAGCACTTAAAGAAAGTGAGCATACTTGTGCAACCGCTCGCTCTGTGCTGCTCCATGCAGGTGATGCCTCTGTCCCCTCCCAGGGCTCTGTGTGGGTTTTGGTGCTGCTCAACAGCCAGCACAGTGCTGCGTTCCTTAGTGAGCTGCTAGGGGAGCCCATGACCTAACTATGCCCCAAAGCTTTCATGGAGAGATGGAGTAGAGGGTGGTGTGGGGACAGTACTGGGGCAGAGGAGGACGCTCCATTGGCACCCAGTGCATCCTGCTGGGGCTGGGAGAGAGTGGGAACAGCAATGGGACTCTGGGGAATTAGTTACTGGGGCTTAACTCGCTTCATCTGGCCCTGGAAAGGCAGCAGACGCAAGCACATCTGTAATTATCTATACCATTCTACATGTATATAAAGTCTGAAGACTTTTTGTGAATAGAGATCTTGGAGGGTAAATACAGGACTGAGACCCAAGAATCTTAATTTTGCCTCAAATTTTGGCTGTACTGTTTCTATAGAGACCAAAAGGAAGCTTTGGCTCCCCCACTCAGCTATTAAAGTTTAGTGCATTGAAAACTGTCTTCATGCTGTGATACCCTTTCAAGGAGTAGAATAGGGTCTGAGCTAATCCATGAAAGTTGTCATGCTATGAACTAGTAGTCAAGCTTTTTCCTTTCAATTGAGTCTAAAACTATACTGTACTTCACACTTGATTGGCCCTTCAGATGGCAGGACTCAATATCCCTGCTGGAAATAAGCTCGTCTTCACACAGTGATGTTGAACGTGGAAAGATCTTGTTTCTGTGGCATAATTACTAGCCCTGCAATATGAAAGTCGTCAGGATGAGATTTTTTTTTCCCGTCTAATTAATATAAATCAAACTCGGCTTTCTTTCTTCCTCTGGGTTTCTGTGCATGTACTGCAGCACTGCTCTGGGCACGTTGCGGACAACCTGGAGCTGAGCAAAGGCTCACAACCACTTTGGGAGCCCTCTGCTCACTGTTGCACGCACAAACGTTGCGAGGCAAAGTCACCATCCGCACATCGGCCTTCCCCCACTGAGTGTACTGTAGCAAAGGTAATGAATGGGTCGTTTGGTTTGTATTTGTCTTTTTGTTTTATCTTTTCTTTTACCCCCTTCCATCTAGCCTGCATAAAGCAGGATGGGGAGCAGTTTGTCTCATAGAAATCAGCTCTTCTTTGACCTCATGCTACCCGTGTGCAGGGTGGATTGATAACAGGCAATGGGACCATCCCTGCAGCCACCAGGCTCTCCATTGTGCTCTCACCAGTGTGAAGCGACTGTATTTTTATGATTAAGTTTTGAAATGGGGAAATGCCTTGAACTGCGTAGACCAAAAGGGGGCACCAAGGTATTAAAAAAAAAAGTGATGCTGGTTTGGGCAGTTTACCTACAAGAACTGCAGCCGCTCCTGGGGCAGATTTCTTGCCCAGCATGGTTACAAAATGGAAAAACAATTCTCCTCCCAGTCTAAGTGGGTTTCCAGCATCTTTGCTGCAGCCATACTGCACTTTGATGCAACCTGAAAGCTGCTGCGGGGATTTGTCTGTGCGCATTTGTTGCTGTCGTTAACCTTTGTCGATTAATTTCTTAAGATTTGGGGTGTTTCTAAGCACGCAGCTGGGACGTGTGTGCTCTCTTAGAAAAGGAAAATACTGATAGAACTGTATATATCATTAAGGCATGATCTGCTTTTTCTACATAACTCTGCTGCCACTTCGGGGCACAAGTTGGTTGTTTCCCTTTGGCTCCATTCACATCCACTCGGTGCAAGGGGATTCCTCCTCTGTCAGTGCAAGATGGGGCGGGAGGTGCAGGTACAGACGACGATACCCACCTCTCCAGCTGAGAGGCCAATCCTGTTGCAAACAGCTCCGTTTCTGGATGGCTCAGACCTCACTGTGCTCAGGATGAGGGTCGGTCGGACAAACTCTACCCTGTGGATAATGGGGCACCAAAGCGGCCGCTCTCACATTGAGGAGCACGAAGGAGCAGAGCAAATGCATATCCTGCATTTACAACCCCTGTCCTATGGACAGACTTGGTCAGAAGCATTCTCAGTGTAAATTCGTGTGACGTAGGAAGTGTGCAGAGCAGCAGTGCTCTCAATTGCATTTTTCCTCCCCTCGACCACGCAGGGTTTTATGGTGCTTAGTGTACATTTATAATCTCCAATTTTTACAAGCATCCAACACGTAAAACGCCTCTCAGATGATGATGGCTATTTTGTAATCACTGTTTTTTATTTATTGCAAAGTCCTTCCATAAAATTGGCAGATGCAATTATTTTTTGCACCAAACCAAGACAAGTTTGCTTTCCTTATTTTATGAAACCACATTTATTGCCTTTTAAATTATAACTTAAAGTGAAAGATGTGGCGTTTTCAGGCACTGAATATAATGCTTTATAGTTTAATTTGTACTGAGACCTAAGCTTTGTTTTTAGTTGTGTTACGGTACCTTATTTATTGGATCATATATTAGATAATGCAGGGCAAGCAGACGGCTTAGGTTACATTAATAATTTTGATACATGTGGCTAATTAGTTTCTGTTTTCTGTGGATCTCAATTAAAAAGAAAAAAATCTATGTATCCATTTTAGATTTCAGCAGTAATATTCAACGCCCCGATTACCCCAACAGAAAACGTTCACAGTGACCCAAAGCTGTGAAAAATGTATATATATATATTTCACTGTGACCAATTTGGCATTTAAAAGCATCGCTCTCACTTCGATATCTCATGATTTGCTCCCAAAAGGACACAAGCACCGTATGCGCCCATCTCCTTTAGAACAGCCATGTGCTGCTCGCTGATTTTTGTTCTCCATTTCAGAACTGGTGTTTTGCTCCCTTGCAATGGGACGCGGGTGCTGTGTTGGTTGCATGCGCTTTATGAGCAAGCACTGGAACGGGAGAGACTGAAAATGCAACAAACTATTTGGTGTAATTTAGTTGGAAAAGCAATTCCTTGAATAGCTAATTTTCCTCTTCCAGTTTTGTTGCAATTTTAACTTACTCCGTTCTTTCGATCTGTTATCACTGTATTATTCCAATTTAGCTTTTCCAGCCAGACTGTTTGGGGAGTGTAATCGCTTTCCCTCTGCTACTGCAGTTTAGAATAACAGAGTCATTCAGGTTGGAAAAGACCTCTACGAGTATATAGTCCAACCACCCGTGTGTGCTTTGGGAAAGGACTGCTACAAGTGTTAGATTTCAGCTGCTCTTTCGATGCCATTAAAAGCAGAGTAGTGCTCAAATTGAGGGCACCGAGAGCTGCGGGTCCGTTCTGCGCTGCTGGGCAGTGGTAACTCTGAGCAGAACAGCTCCTTTCGAATTTTAAAGCTCTGTCAGAATTTATTAAACCAGTTAATAAAAATAAGAAGGTAAAGAAAAACCAAAGGAAGGCAACCAGTTTGTGTGTGCAGACAGCTGATTTCTCGGGTTAAATTCCCTTTCTGTGATGGACAGCATTTTGCCTTTGTACAGAGAATATCGAGATTATTTTCCCATTTGAAAATATGTAGATTTTTTTTAAGGGAAGCAGAGAGGGGGAAAAAAAAACAACCAGAAAAAAAAACAACATTCTCAGTTTTGCCCCATGTCTTCCCTATAAAGACAGAATTCTGTTTTCTTTTTCCATTGCAGGGACCAAGAGGTAAACACGACCTCTTTCCCTCCCTTGTTACTCAGATTAATGGGAAATGCATACACGTATAAAAGGTGCAGGCAGAATTTAGAAACAGATTTCCCCCCTTGATTTACACTCATAAATTGGGGTGGTGGTGGGGAGGAATAACTGAAACAGGGCTGCTGCAAAGGGCTCAGACTGTTTTATTTTTCCTGTCCCACACGTGTGTGTGCTGCAAGGGCAGTGGGGACCCGTGCTGCTGCTGGGCTCTGCACTTCGTGCTTAGTTGTCGCCAGCATTTCCCCTGCCTGCCGTACGGGGAGAGGGAAAAATCTGCCCTTCATGCCACTTTGCAGTGCCTACAATTTGACCAAATTCAGCTTCATGGCAGATGGATGTCAGGGGGTGAACGTAGCGCTGATTTCTGTGCACTCTGCAGGAACGGGGGCAGGATTTTGTTCTGTTTAAAAGCAAACCAACACGCAAAAAACCAAGCAGCATGCAATCCGTATCAACCCCCTCCTTTTGGTGAAGTGCTGAGGGTCCCGGCTCTGCACTGGGAGGCTGTGAACTTTTTAAGAGCTGGGAAAGCACATCATTAGGGCAGTAACCCAACTGTATTTTAATTTTCAGGGTACAGCACAACCCTCATTTGCTGTGCCTCTGTCTGTCTCCCTAACCCCGGCACAGAAAGGAAACTTAATCTCCCAAATGACCCCACTTCTGTTCTTCAGCTCATAAAAGTCAGAAAAAAGTCAAGCCAGAGCCCCCTGCATGCCGGCAGACGCTGTAAATTACGCGGGATCGCCGACAGGATACACCTTCCATGGAGCAGCGCTGTGTCTGACTCTGAGTTTATTCCTTTTTGTGAGTTTGTGACACGCTCGGTACAGGCTCAGTGTATCCACACGTACAGGATTTGATCTATAACAAATTGTTTTATTATGCGCAACAACTGGAGATAATTATGATGGAATACACATTTTTAAACGGGTTCCAGCGCCTTGGATGGTTCATTACCTACAAGGGGAGGAAACCGTCTGTGTTTCTGGGCACAGAAGTGAAGAGGCAAAATGTAATCAATGCATTTAGAGATAAAATACAAGCACCTCATTCTGAAGTGAGCATATTAAAAGCAAGGCAGAGGAACGGTTTTAATGTCACCATGTACAATTAGTGACTGGAATGTAGGCAGATATCGTTCTGTTGGTTTTTTTGCTGCCGGATAGCCTAATATTGATACAAGCTGAGGGAAGAGATGGCTTCTCGCAGGGCATTTGCGGTGGGAGCCTCAAATATGAGCTGCATTCGGTGGTTTTATAAAAATGTGTGAAGAAAGAGGAAAAAAAAAAAGGAAAAAAAAAAAAGCCATTCCATTCAGCTCCTTGCTTTGACACCGCCTAAATTAAATGCAGAGTTGCGTTGGCTTTGCGCGTTGTTTTTTAGCTCGTTTGACATTTAATACTGTTGTATCACCACCGCTCATCTCAGCTGAGATACTGAAAGCAAATGCCCAATTTAGACCAAATGTGTGGGGAATTACATCCCCAAAGCCAACGGGGTGCACAGGGAGAGAGGGAGGCTCATGTGTGCCCTGAGGATGGGGATGGGAGAGGTTTGCAGGGATGCTGTGAGCATGGGGACCGAGTGGGGCTCCAGCACAGCTCGTGCTGATGGAGCTGCTCTTCTTTGGGTAACTGGTACTTAACGAGGGCGGATAAAATGTGCTTTCTCCATAAAACTCTCATTAAGCTTGGGTTGAAGGTAGATTTTAAAAGCTGATTGTAAACAACGTGGTTCTCTGGGTTTTTTACTGTCCCTGCTGCCGTGATGCTAGCACATTCAATAAATGTCATGTTATTGTACATCTGAAGTTCAGAAAAAGGGGGGAGTTTAGTTGCAATCTGTAATTAAATCCAGCAGGATGTATTTCCTGAGTGGCAGAGACCTTTCACACTCTGTTACCTAATTCTTTACAGGTGATTTTTTTTCTCCCCCTTTTTTTTTGGCACCAGGAAGCAGTAGACATAGCAAAACTTGTTGGATTTCAGGGCGAGAAAATGCTTTCTGCCATCTCACAGCGAAAACAGCCAACATCCTTTTGGAGAGGAAAAGTAATTTTAGGTTTATTTCTCCCCCCCTCCAGAAGTAAAAGGTGATTGAAGGGTCTGGAAGAGAATGGTTTTACCCCTCTGTCGGACTAAAAGAGATCAGTACGAGGTTGCATGTCTGCCTTTTGTGTTGGGAAGCTCAGTGCATGGATGGGGCTGTTCCCCACGGGCAGGGCTGTGCGCAGGGCTGCAGGCTCACACCCCAGCATCCCAGAGCCCCAGTGCCTCCCTGCTCCCAAGGAGGAGTTCTCCTCACCCCTGAGCCTCCTGTGATGGAAAAAGGGCTTTCTCAGGGAAAACAACTTACTCCGGGAGGAGCCTTTTGTGGCTGGGCTCTTGTATTGTTCGTTTAGAAAGTGGCCCTTTTCCCCCAGAAGGATAAAGCAGTGCAGTGCAGTGGGAATTGCACAGCAGTGCTCAGGCTGTTGCGTGAGGGTCTGATTTGATATATAAGAAGAGTTCCTACGGCAAAAATCTGCTGCAGTTTCTTCAGAGCTTTGCACTGAGGTTCTTGCCCGATGTTTTGATAATGCCTTCTGAAAAATGAGAGACTAGAGAGCCAGTTAAAACTATCTTTCTTCCAGGCAAATAAATGTATAAATGCTCCCCAAACGCGTTTGCAAGCAGAAGTGTCAGCTAGCGTTCTCCAGATATTTTGATGTCAATGAGATATCATTTTGCATTGACGAAGACGGAAATCTAAAGTAATGACTTGGTACAAGCAGCCTTCACAACTGTAGATAAAAACACAGCAAAATTTTTCACCGCTGATAGAAGAGGTTGCTTTCATTGTGAAGCATCTAAATACAAAAGCCGTTGCTCTCAGTTTAGTGACATGGCAGTGCTGATTTGTCCCTGAAGTGCTGATGCTGGAGGGGACAGCAAGGGTTTGGCCCTGCAGTGCTCATGGTGCCGGGGGCTGGTACTGAGGGATGCACAGGCTGTGCTTTCCCCACCCAGGGCTGGAAGTTTGGTGCCAGCCCAGCTCCCCTGGGTAAATCTGGGAGGGAAACGGCCTCTCGGGCAAGCCAAGGTTTTGTGTAATGAATGGGGCAATAATTTCTTATTGCCTCGACACCACCACCACTGTTTGTTCTGTGGTTGCAGCCCCACGCAGGGCAGGGACAGACGCTGTGGAGCTGCGTGGGAGTGATGCTCATTGCTCACAGCACAGCCAGGGTTTGCTGTGTGTGTTTGCACCACCATGGCCATTCTTTCTGCAGGGCTGTGGGCACGGTGGAGCTGTTGCATGTTGTGTGCCATGAGCGGCCCATGCCCTGCAGGAGGCTTTGTCTGTGCAATGGGTTGGAGATCAGCCAGTGAAACAGCATCAGCGATGCATGGAAATGAGTGACCATCGTGATGCTCTAATGAAGGTGGCTTGGCTGGGTTATCTGTGCTTTGGGTACGTGGTACTTCATTCTGATTGCCCAAAATGCAGCACTTTCCTCCCCATTTCCTCAGTGGCTACAAAACACAGGGCCTGTTCTCTGGGGAGCAGCTGATCTCTTTGTTGTAACCGCAGAGTCCAAACAGCTCGACTAATGAATGTATGATCAGAAAATACAATAAAGCGGGTCGGATACTCTGCTATTATCTGTTCTTGGCACAAAGTGGAAGTACCTCATCTACACCAAACCTCGCTCATTTACACTTCGCTTATCTGCAAATTCCACAATTTACATACACAAAACAGCAGTTTCTCCACAATTATTAGCACTGATTAATAGCAGAATGCTGTAGCGAGACCTTGTATTACTCCAACTTCATTACTTTTACAAAGTAGACTACGGCCCACTTACCCAAAGATGCTTTGCTTGGAAGAATTATTGATGATTAAAACTAAGCTACACTTGTCAAAATAAATTACCAGAGCATGTTTGGAGAGGCAGCAGCCTTCCTTCTGCCAGTGTTTGCCTTCCTTGCTCATTCACACCGTGGGGGGGCTTTTCATGGGACAACAGCACTGGGCCATGCAGGAATTCAAGGAAAGGATTTGGATGAGGCTGTGTTTCCTCATGTACTACTGATGTTACATTGGTTGCAATCAAGCCTCGCATCTGGAAGATTGCAGAGCTGGGGTGCACACGGGGTGCCTCAGAACTGTGGGGTGGCTCTGGCGGAGCCACATGGTGTCACAGGATCTCCTGTGAACTGTGGTGGCACAGCAGTGTGGTTATTGTCATCAGTGGTGCAGAATAAATTGTGGTGGTGAAATTTGCTCCAGACCCTCTGAAATAGGAAGGTAATATATAAATAAATGGTGCGGAGTGCTGAATGCCCTACTTTCCCTTCCCATAGTCTCCCAGGGGAGGACTTGGTGGTGGTGGGAGATGGGATGCACCCTGATAAATGCCTCATATTGCTGTGTTCAGTGGGGTGGAGGAGAAACACTTCAGTACTGGTGCTGTGAGAGGTGAGTATTGAGGTGGCTCTAACTATGGGAGACAATTTTGAGGCTTTTAGTTGAAATTCTTTAATGCTAGGGCAGGTGGGAGGGTCCTAGATATGGCATAACACTGCCAGTCTGCCCCAGACTGGGCTGGGAATGCTGTCTGCACATGGATTAGTGCAGAACAGAAGCTCTTTTCAACCTGCTGGCTATCTTTGAGCATCAGGGAGGCACTGGTGAGCTGCAATGTGTACGCTCTGGCTGCTTTGTGCACCTAGCTGGGTGCTGTTGGCAGAGCTCATTCCTGCTGCTGCTGTTGGGGGTTCTGGAGAGCATGAGGGGGATGCTGGTGGCCAGAGCACCTTTACAAATGACTTACTAGAGAGAATTGAGTGTTTGTTCCAGTTGTACAGCACGGCTACACAGCTGCTGTAAAGGGTTGGTAACTGGGTAGGGCTGGTGGATGTTTGGTCCCCCCCAGCAGTGGTGGAAGCAGGGCACTCCAGCCTGGGGCTTGGTACCAGGCTACAAACACCACTTGTGTCTGAGCACAATGTGCATAGATACAAAGGAGGGTCTGCACTCTACGGATCAGCAGAAAGCAGTTGGAGAGAGCAAGTGTAAGAGAGATGTTGGGATATGGAGACACTGCCCAGAGAGCAGCTCTGTGTGGGGACTTCTCTTAATACCTATTGCAGATGTCACAGGCTCGTTCACTTCCCTTGGGCAGGGACAGTCCTCCAAACCTGTGTGCATACACCCCTTGTTTCCAGCAAGGTCTGGCTGAGCTGGGGTTAGGCTGGAGACTGATTTGGATTCCTAGGACTGAGGGTGATGATACAGAGATGGGTGGAAAGAGGACTTGTTTTTTGTCAGCAGTATCTGGGAAAAAATATTACAGGCAGAACAGAGCCTCCCAGATCTAGCTGCCTTTTTGGACCAACGCAAGGGAATATGCATTAAAACCTGCAAGCATTCATTACACTGCATGTGGTTATTCTTGAGAACATGATGAAAGAAGAGTATATCTCACAACCAGGCAGGAAAGAAAAGGCAAGTCTAAAACTTCCCCAGGTGCTTTAAAAAGCAGAGTGGTGGTACAGGAAGGAGAAAAATCACCACCCCTTCAGCAGAAGGAAGCAGAAAGGATGCAAGCTGAGACATTTATGGCATTTCTTCTTCATATGTAGAGCTTGATGTTGGGGTAGAGAGTGGGCAGTGTGTGCTGGAGTTGCTGTGTCCTCAGCCGTGGGCTGTGCTGGGCACGGTGGTGGAGATTTGCAGCAGTTCGTGGCTCATACTTAGAGAAACAATGTGTTATCAGGCCAATTTCAGCCTGGTTTTAAAAGTAGTAGGGCAAAGTCAATGTTATGGGGCATGGAGTAGAGGTAATGCAATAGCTTAATTGAAAAATTAACTCAGATGGGTGGAGATGTGACTGCTGCTGCTCTGGATTGAAAACTGGCTGGAGGAATGTAAACAAAAGGCAATGAGAATCAGGATTTGTTTGGGGGAAGCTCTGTGCAGCCGCAGGCATGCGGTTGGTGTGTCCATGGCACCCCAGCAGCAGGATGGGTTGGGCAGCAGGGGCACCCCTCACCACTCATAGTGTTGGAAATAGATTAAGGAAGTTTAGAAATGGGCACAAAAACACACATTCTTGGGAAAATTCAGCCTAGTGGATGAAAGCAACCCAGTCCTTCCCATGCGTGTGGGGCAGGAGGAGATCCCACAGAGGCAGTGCTGCAGGGCATAGGTGTGCAGGCACCCAGGAGCCCCTCACCCCAGCCTAATGCCTCCTCAATGTGGCAAATGCAAGCAACGCCCATGAACCATCAGATCAAACAGAATTTTTTGCCCTGTGCTCCCAAACCCCACTTATCTATTGGAACCAGATGCATCTTTTCCCACAGGAACTTCTGAGCAGGGATGACTGGGTACCTTCCTGCAGTCACAGAAGTGGCAGCTCCCCTCTGAATCACACTGTCAGAAATTGGTGAATGCAGTTTTCTCCCTGCTAGAAGTTCTCAGCGGACACTTGTTGTTGAGTACAGCCAGGGTTGCTTTGAGGGTCTGCATGCAAAGAGCTGCAAACTTCACCCACCTCACCGGGCTGTGTTTAATGAGCAGCTGTAGATCGGTGCCACAGATTAATTCAATGTTCTCCTTTGCGTGTGGGAGTGGTGTCTGTTTATTTATTTATTTTAAGCATGTTGAATGTGTGACTTTGTCCCACACACAAATACACACTTCTTTTTCTTTTCTTTTTTTATTATCAATTTCTTGCATTTAGCGCTGTTCTGAAGTGATGGACACCTTTCTAGGTAGCGGCTCCTTACAACGTATAAGCCCGTTTATCAAAGGCAGGATTTGCTGCTGTTGTTTTTCTATTAGGGAGGAATTACACTAAGCCTGTAGCAGACATTTTGTGTTACCATGGCAGCCCATATTTCCTACAGGGTTGTGACCTCTAATGACTACAGTGGAAAGCTAGGAAAAATGGGGACTCTTTGAAGATTAGTAAATAAATGCATACTTATGCAAAGTATCTGAGAGATGGCTAAACTATAGAGAGGGAACGGCACGATTCCTCATGTTGAGTAAATGGCTCTGTGTAAACACCTGTGTGTTTTAAAAAATCACCTTTCATTTCAGCAGGCTTTTAAAAGGCTGTTTTGTTTCCATCAAAGTGATGCACAGAACGCGTCTTCCGCATAGGGCCCAGATTATTTTTCATGCAACGAAATAGGAAGAGTGAGTCCAGAATTTCAGCAACACTGTTCCTCACCACCGAAATCATCCTTTTTTTTACAGTCTTTTCAAATATTATTGCCGTCGTGATTGAATTTTCAGTGTTCTTTTAGTTCCTCGTCGCTAGATAAAATGAGGCGGCAGAATGTACTGAACTTTTAAACAGACATCTCAGTGGGAGCTGTCTTTATTCTTTTAAAATAACGCAGTGAAAAAAAAAAAGAGAGAGAGAAAAACCCCTCTATTTTTTAAGAAGAAGTGATTGATTTTTACATATGGAAAAAATATTTCCTTTTTACATAGCAAAACGGATAAATAGCATCTATCTGACGGTCCTCAGCACTTGTTTGGGGCCATTAAAATACTTACTAAGGTATTTTGTAGGGTTTGTTTGTGAATTTTAAATGATGCTGCATTGTACTCCGCAGTGATCCACTAAATTGTACGAAGTCTCAGTAGACGTGCTGGTACCCCAGTTAATGACCCTTTTCATGTAAGCACAGCTGTTGCGATGTATAAAATAAATTAGTGAAATGTGCTTCTTTTTCTCCACATCTTCAGTTTGCTTTTCTGTAGGTTTCAGCATCTTTCCCGGTAACTTCCTGGGCTCTCACAGCTCAAACACGTGGCACAAAGCTCTCCCATCAGTGCCATCAGCAGAAAAAGGAACAGATTGTGGTCTTACAAAGCAAAACCAACATTGGCCAAGTCCACAGTTTCTTCTCCTTGTGTCAGGAGCATCAGGTGAAGGTGATGCTACTGCTCCTTACAAAGGCGTTATGAATGCACCCGCTGCCTGATGTTGCAGTGGAAATCATTGAGGTTTTGGTTGTTGTGTCCCAAGGGTTGTCTTACACCTTTAGTGATCACATGAGAAGGTTCACACTGGAAACCAGCAGGAGACTTTGGGCTGGTATGTGTCATGCTTGAAAGCAAACGCTGCTATTTCCCCCATACTCCTTTTTTTATTTGAATAACAAACATTGCAAGCAATTCCGTACTGAGCCTCAAGAACATGAGTGCAGACTTCCTCCCAGCAGTGATTTCGCACACCAAGTGTCAGTCTCCCGGGGAGCACTGAGATGATTATTATAGCTGAAGCAGTAACATGAGGTACTTGGCCAATCCTTGTCATGGACCTGGGGGAGTCCTAGAAACTTTGCCGAGTGGTGCACGGTGTGGGGACTGTGTGCCCTCTGCATATGCAAAATGGCAGAGAGAGGAAACAGATGGAAAAAAAGCTCTGGTTCTGGTGGTGGTTTTCATTTCTTTGCATAGGACTTTGTTTGCACGCACAGACTCAGAGGCTGTGAGACATCAGACAACTTTTGGCCAATCACCCATGTTAACAGTTTCACTGGAACTGGGAAATGTTATACAAAGTCCAGCTCCTGACGTCACCAATCCTGTTTTTCTTGTGCAACTTCACAACGTGCTTATGAGCTAGATTATTTTGTTTTCTTCTTGCTCCTCTTGGTAACTCTGACTGTTCTGTTAATTGACAGTCTTAGAATTATAGTATCATAGAATCATTAGGATTGGAAAAGCCCACTAAGACCCCCAAGTCCAAACTCAGCCCTCCCCACTGTGTCCACCCCCACATCCCTCCATGCCACATCCCCATGGCTCTGGAACACCTCCAGGGACAGTGACACTGAAGAACCTTTTCTTTTGAGAAGAACTTTTTCCTAATATCCAACCTGAAAGGGATTATCCTCTCTTGTCAATAATTGTCTCTGGAGAAGGAATGGGAGCATGGTATCTGGACTACTACCCTTGCTGCCTGAGTACAGCCTTGCTTCTCTTTCTCACTACGTGGCTTTTAAAGCTGCTTTGTAGGATCTGGAGCCCTTCCAACCTAAAGGTTTGCTTGCTAGCCAGCCTCACCTTGTTGGGTGGGATATGCAGAGTTCTGCCCTTTGCTTGATCCCAGCTTCTGGAAATCCTGCAATGGCTTCCTGCTCTCCCATGGGATCTGTTCTACTTTTAAAAGCTCTTAAAAACCTCTGAAAGAGAGGGAATGAGTGCATGGCCACCATCCATGCATTGCAGGTTGTCTGCCTCAAGCGTGAAGAGGATTTACCCCCTGCCCGTCCTTACATACATAGTTTCCAGCCCCAACTATTTGACAGATCTGACCCACACTAGCTAATAGTTTCAGTGTGACCAAAACCGTGTATCTGATGAATTTACGATTTGACTGAAAATTCTTACTTAATGAAGTCCAAACACAGAGGGGAAGATGGTGGTTAAGGCAGTGAGGAGGAGGAGAGGGAAATAAACAGGTGAGGAATGCTGGGGAGCCTGAAACAAGACCCTGCCATGAGCGGTGGGGCTGGAATGGTTGTGAGGGAAGGAAGTCTGCCTCACAGAGGACCTTTGGTTTGCATGTGCTGATGAGGAGACCCAGGGTTCTGGCTCTGGAGAGATCCCACCACCCCTACCAGCAGCATCATGAAACCGTGCTGCACTTCTTGTTAATGGTTCCCTTCTTTTGTTCTCTTTTAGAGGGATTTTTCACATGTCCTTGCAAAATTAAAAGCTGTTCATCTCTGCTGACTTGAGGTCACTGCTCTAAGTTAGGAGCAAAAAGCCCCAAAGCTTTTGGGATTTTTTTGGTTGGGAGGACCTTTGGAAGCCCTGATTTCCACCTCTACAACCTTGCTGCCAGACAAGAAAGCACTGTGTTGCCATCAGCTTTAAACCAAGGAGCAGACAAACTCCACATCAGACTACAATTACGTCACTCATACTGTACTTTTCCTACTGAAATTGGTTGGCATGGTGGTGTTTCCAACCAGGGTTAGAAGCCCAAGTGAGGAACATGCCTGCTGGGCTTTTGTAAGCTTGAAATAGAAAGGAGGATGGGGGAGGATGGTAGACACCAATGAGGCTGCCCTCTTTGAGAATGGTGCTGGTAGCTGCTCCATTTTTAATGCATTTTTAACCCCCAGACATGAACACCACAATTCTGAGAGAAATGTCCCCAGCTTTTTGAGCCACACTGTGCATCCCTTTCGTGCCCTGGCTTGTTCTGACCCCACACCAGCCACACTGCTGCTGCTCTTCTGTTTCTCTGAAACTTACAGGTTTATCAGATCTCCCTAAGTGAAAATCAAGTGTATACATCCAGCGTGTTTTTTATCTGGTTAACCAAACACAAATGATGTGTCCTGCCTCATCACATTAAAAGCTTTCAACCCTTTCTCTTTTACCTCAGCCCACATTGTCCTTTAGCAAACTGCCAGTTGAGTATTAAATCATTTCTCTTTTTCCTTTATCCACTGCCCATAATTTCCAGTGATTATTATTATTATTATTATTATTATTTGGTTTTTTTTTGCTGGGCATCACTTCCCAAAGTACCTTTGTGAATTCAGAGCCAGGCAAAGTGGGACTTTGATATGATTTATGCTTTGGAAGCAATGCAGATACTTCCAGAATTGCTGCATCTTACTCCTCCAGGGCAGTTCATCTGATTCTGTAACTGGACATCTGCCTCCAAGCCTGCTGGGGGGAGTTCTGAAGTAGTGTCATCATGCTGAAGGAACAGCACCACTGCATAGCAGCATCACAAGTGTGGATAGAAGTATTTGTAGCACTGGTGAGAATGGTGTTATGGAATCCCTGCTATGCTGAGATGCTAAAATATGGTTTGAATTAAAACTGAGGCTAAACATATTATTTACTTGATTAAGTTTGCTTCTCACTTCCTCTTGGGATCATAGAATGGCTTGGGTTGGAAGGGACCTTGAATATCTTCTAGTTCCAAGCCCCTGCCGTGGGAAGGGCTGCCATCCAGGATATGGAATGTGAATTTCTTCCATATTTCAATGACATTTCTAAACCTACAATTGCTAATTATCAGTTAGTAATGAGGCTTTCAGAATTAGGTCAGGAAACCATTTCTGTTTTATTCTGTTCCTTTCTTTTCACGCACCAACATGCACAGCAGGTCTCCCTCCTGTCTGCTCTGTTTGTAGTGAGGGTGACAGACCCACACCTTCACAATGTGGAAATGCTCACTGTGAAGGGCAAATCTGTACCAAGGAACAATGCCTGATTTCAGGTAACTTACTCTTAAATTAATTGAGAATTATCATTAGTGAGACCAGGAAGAGGAAGAAATACATAGAAATCTTTTCCTGCTAAATTTAATCTTGTTTCCAGACTTGATAGTTTTGAAAGGAGATACATTTGTAATTCTACCTGGAAGCCAAAGAAGTTACTGTGTGAGGATCATCAAATCCAAAGCTACAGAAAAAGGAATTGCCAAGATCAAGAAAAATGAATATCAAAGAAACATAAAGGTTATGCCCAGGGGCCTTGTTCTAGGTCAGAATATTTGTTCTCTCGGTGCAGGGCACAGTTTCTCTTCTTCCCTCATGCCTACAGTTCCCAAGTGCATATTTTGCACTGAGTCCCAGTGCAGAGCCCTCCCTGTTCCCACCAGGCAACAAAGGGCTGATGTCCAGCCCAGGCCTACAGAGTGGGTGGGAGAAGAGTGGTTTGCTCCATATATGAAGGAAAAAAGGCAAGATTTAGCACAGGAGCTTTTTTTTTCCTTTGCATATTGAGAAGGACTTTGTATCAACTAGTTTCAGGATGCAAACTGGTTGTGGGAAGCAGGAAAACCTGTGTGTTCTCCTCCAGAGCCTGATTTTCTATAACACTGTGCTATTCACTTTTCCTGATGGCCGAAACTTTCAAAGGGGCCATCAAGGTGCTGTATTATTCCACTCTCCTTGACTTTCTGTGAAGAAGGAAAAGCATCCATCTCTCCACTGGAAACTGATTCACTGAACTGATTGAATACCTGGCAGTCCTGGGCTAAGAACCGCGCTGATCAAAGGCTCTTCATTTTCTACCAAGAGTTTGTCAGCCACAGTTTTAATCACAGCCATGGCTATAGCAATTCAGAGCTCTCTAGCAGCCCTGTTGCAGTGTAGGCTCCAGAACAGAGGCACAGAACCTGGGATACCCTCATTTTGTCCTTAATCTATGTCTGGACTGAGCATTGAGGAAGGTGCCTACACCAGGGTCGTGGCTCTAAGGAATTTCTACCAGCCTCAACCTTCTTTCTCTTCAGAACTCATCCACCCTCTCCTTTGCTGTGCTGAGGACAGGTTTGGATGGATCTTGGTGGGTCATCTGGGATTATTCGCAAGGAGAAATCTGTGACACTTTCTCCTGGGCAGCACGATCTCTGTCTTCCATCTCTAGTAGATCTGAATGTGTCTCATGAGAATCACCAAAAGGAACATCAGAGAGCCTTGAATCTACTTTGCATCTGAATGTCACAGCAGAAGCAGTTGGTATGTCATGTGGATGACCAATATACCTTGCCCAGCTTGACAGTCACCCACCCAATTTAAGACTTTGGTTAGGAAGGATCTCACAAGAGAACTTTCAGAGACACACAACCCTCCTACTTTCACTGGAAAGCCACAAATCTGCTTTTTGTTATCTACCAAACTCTTTTCTGTATGAACTGAAAAACGTTGGAGTGAAAGCAGCAGGACATCAAGGCCATGGGAAACAGAATGGAAATTAGGTGGCCCCTGAACTGGTGGTGTAGGACATACACGCATTTGAGCTGAGGGGAGAGGACCATTGGTCTCTAGTGCAGACTGAGATAACACCAAGGGTCACCATCACCCCCAGAAGCCATGGGAGCTCCATGGTGGTAAGACCTCCAAGTTTCATCACATTTTGGCCATGGCAGCCTCGAGTCTGAGCCTCCCTTTCCTGGTTATTTATGAGCTCTCCCAGATAGTCTGGCTGAGTTCAAAGGAGCTGCCACAATTCCCTGAGTACAGATTATTCTCAGGGGTAGCTCTCCAAAGGATCAGGCCCTAGGTGTGCATGATAACACATTTACTTTGATTTATTTCTTTTTTAAGGAAAAAAGAATAATAAAAAATGAAGCATTGAAATGGATGGCTGCTAAAATGAAAAACATCATCTGGAGGGCAGCATCTTCAGCCAGAGCTGTCCTGTGAGGGAGCTGGTTTTGGAATAAATGTGATGCTCAAATCACTGAAGCACCATCTTTTGGCCAGTGAGATGGTCATAGCAGAAGCACCATATGATGTATTTTTGAAAGGGAAACTGTGCTGCCTAAAGCCATCTGTGTGTTATGATGTGTCATGTCTCAGAGGTCAGATCTGTTGCATTTGGGGTTATAGTGTGGCCAGTGTCAGTGATGGGGGTCGAGAATGGGGCAAAAGCATTCTGAGAGCTTGAAAAAGTAAAAAATCACTTCTGAAGGGCTAAGAAATTAAAGCTGGCACCAATCTGCCCCCCCTGCTCTTAATGCATTTTTCAGTGTGAGATTCTGGCTTGTGATTTTGGGTTACTATTTTCCTGCTCTGCACATTTTGTGAAGTATTAGGAAAGCAGTCAGAAAGCTCTTTTTCATTGAGGGTTGCTGTGAAATAGAGCTTGGCGAGAGTTTTTTTTCTGTGCTTTTTGTGGAAAACTCTAAGTTACGGAGTCAAATGTCTTTGATTTTGGCAACTGGTTATTTTTTAAATAATCCCTCTGTGAATTATCAGTTCTTAAAGAAAATCCAGCAATCCTTTTGCATGTCAAGTGACCATTTTGGATGCAGCTCGTTTACGCAACAAGGAGGCTAAGGAATTTTTGAAGCTGGTGCCTATGTCAGTATGATGGCGTCTAAATGAGCAGCCTGGCTGTGTGGATATGCACACATTTCCTTGTTGTGTTTTGCCTTCTGTTAGTAGTCAGCTGCCGTTGCAGCACAGGGAGCAGCCTGGCAGTGCGGCTCTTCATTTGGCTGCATAACTCCAGGCTCCAAAACTTTGTCTGCGAGTGCTTGGCCGTGACCCATGTTACTCTGTCAGTAGGGATCTTAAATTATGATGATGGGTAGTTATTGTCAGTGTTATGACATTTTCTAGAAATCCAGCTGAGCACAGGGCCTCCTTGTTCCCAGCATGGCTTGTGCGCTCACTGTTGTCCTTCTCTGGCCAGCACTGATGCTGGCTGAGGAGGTCTGAAAGCAAGTATAAGCCCCTTATATTAAAGTTACCATCTTCTTCCTGGTCTCTGAAGGGGAAGTGTTGTCCAATAGCCATTTGCACATCAGTGCTAAAACCTGAAAAGAGCTCTGGATATTTCTTCTTCCAACTTCTTCTTCCAGTGCTGACTCTGGGGAGCCAAATGTCCTAAGGATAGGACAAGAGGTAATGGTTTTAAGTTGTGTCAAGGAAAGTTCATGTTGGATATTAGGAAAAAATCTATTCTTTGAGAGAGTGGTCAGGCACTGGAAGAACTGGAAGAAATTCTTTATTCAGGAGGTTGATGAGGAACTGGCAGTGGCTGCCCAGGATGCTGTGGGTGTTCCATCCCTAGATGTGATTAAGGCCAGGTTGGATGGAGTCCTAGACAGGCTGATCTAGTGACTAGAAGCCCTGCCCACAACAGTGGAGTTGGAACTAGATGACCTGCAAGGTCCCTTCCAACCTAAGCCATTCTATGATAAGGGGAATGAGAATGGCTGCCCAGGGAAGTGAGGCAGTCACTGTCCCTGGAGGTGTTCAAAAGACGTGGAGATGTGGCACTGAGTGACATGGCTAGTGGGCATGGTGGGGTTGATGGTTGGGCCTGATGATCTTAGTGGTCTTTCCAGCCTTAACAATTCTATGATTCTAATTCCTGATGTGAGTGGGTGCTTTTGAGCTGGTGGCCCTGTTAAGAGACACTTTAGTTTTGTTTCAAGTTGTAACTCCTGCTTTTGGAAGACTTGCCTTAAAAGTGCGTCTTATTTCTAAAAGTGTTAAACCAGATAGGATAGCTATCCTCCTCCAGAAATGTTCCACATTCGTGCTCACGAGTGCTGCACTGATGTAAAAATGCCTATGGCATCATGAAGGATACGGAGATGTGGAGGGGCACAGACTAAACCCATGAGCAGCTTTTAAGCCTTCATCAGGCAGTGTGTGGGATGGAATGGCTTAGGTTAGGTCCCGCATGGCATCCCCTGATCCTGCATGACAGCCCTCAACTCCCATGTGCCAAATCTGTTTGCTTCTGCATGGCAGCACTGGGGTTTTGGTATGTGAGGTGAACTTCTAGCCATGGAAAATACCTCTCCTTAAGGAGACTTTAAAGTCACTTTGCCCTGAACACACCTCTAGTGTCATCTTTTGGTTTCCGAAAGGATAGAGCCTTCTGTTCTCCCTATTCCTGGGATATTTAAGCCTTACAAACTTGTGCTGTTTCAGGCACCCCCAGAAACACAGCTTGGGTTTTGAAAGCAGAGTGCTGGGGAGGTTGTTTTGGTTTCCCAGTCATGCAGGGCTTTCTTTCTGCCGTGGCTTTGTCTGCCCCTCTCCAAGCCCAACCCAGCCATGTGGCCGGGGATTCATGTCTTGGTTGGAGTTCTCTCATTTAATTTTCATGCATCATTTATAGCTTGCTGTGGTGATTTCATAAAGTGAATGTATGTAGTTAACACGAGGCTGGCTGGGAGCTGATAATGCAGCTGTGGCAAAATGGTTGCTCCCTGCCTTTGTCATTATTTTCTGTATTTCGGGTGTGTTTGTGAGAAACCACTTCTGGACCAGACATTCAGGCTTATTTTTCCCCTTGAAATTAGATTAATTTCCTGAGAAAAAGAATACACTGTCACCTTCCCTCCCTTAGAAATCCAGAAAATTTCCCATCCACAACATCTGCCCTTCAGACAGACGTGGTGATGGCCATGAAACTGAGCAGGGAGTCCTGGGGGGAACTAATTTAAGAGGAGATCAGGGCTGTGCTCTTATGAAATGGTGATGACTCCTGAAGCCAAGCTGAAAAACAGCATCCAACTGCTGGCAGGCACTAACACAGGAGACATGCCTTTCTGGTGAGCAGCTGCACTCATCTTCCTGATACTGGGGGACAACTCATTGGTCTGGACTTTGGTATGCTTGGAGGGCAGCTGGTGGAGAGATTTGGAAGCGTAGCTGGGAGCACGTATCCTCCTTTCCCTGCCCTTTCCCTTTTCTTGGACCAATCCATTTGTTTTATGAATATATTGGATTTGTATAACAGATTTACTTAGTCTGAATGAGAGCGAGCAATGTTTGCATTTCTTCCCTGGTTGCTTGTATTTATTGTTTTCGGGGCTGACATGCTTAGTGTCAGGCTGGAAATGACTAATGAGGAGGGGAAGGTGAGCCTGTCCTTATTGATTTCCATCTAGTTTGATTGGCAGTAGCTGGAAATGGCACTGGAACCATGGATGGTTTGAAGTGTTATGTGTTCATGGAGCTGCAGTGATGGACTTAAATGAGGGCTCCAAAACAGGGGCCAGAGCTTTAATGTACAAGTGACCAAATCTGACTCTGGCGCAGATGCTGGGGATAGGAATCCTTGGAGAAGGAAAGAGGTTAGCAAACATATCCAGCTTCTGCAGTAGAAGCTGGACCAGGACACAGAACATAAAGCAGTGATAAGGAGACATGTTATGACCTTGTCTGCTATTAACAGCTTACGCAGCCTGCCAGGGAAAAAACAGCCTGTATTACAGCGGCCATATGGTATTTGACTAACTCAGTGTATAAATCCCTAATACAATTAGAAGATACATCCTCCATGCTGAATTAGAGCCTCTGTGCTGCTTTATCTGGAGGAATTTCTGGATTCCTTGAGATTTCTGGTACTGGGGAAACCTCATATTGATGGAAAAAGGCAGGGATTTGCTGTCCTTTCCACGGGAGCCTGCTGTGAGAAATCCTCCTTCTGACTTGATCAGCCTTTGAGGGCTGTCTGGACTGAGCCCTTTGTATGCTATCCAGCCTCATAGTATCAGTGGCTGTTTGGGAGTCCGTGCAGAATTTGTGCAAGAAAGAAACAGAATTGCTGTAGGAAGCCAATAAGAGCTGTTCTACAGGGGCTGGGGAGAGAGGCTTCCAAGGCTGCTACTTCAGTTGATGGCACAGGTCCATCAACAAGGAGAGGGGAAGAGAAAGACAACACAAAGAAACAAACAAGACTTCATCAGAGATTTTTCTCCAAATCACAGCTGAGATTGCTTGGGAATCACATGAAGCCACAGTGCTTTCTTCTGTGCTGAGCACCACTGCTGAAGGAGGAAGATGTGGACTCTGGATCCTTTGGAGTCTTTTCCATCTCATTCTCCAAGTGCTGGGATCATCCCTCTGTGGCTATACCCTTCCTTTAGCCTTATGCACATTCTCCCTGTCTGTCTTGACCTGGAAATGTTGATCCATGATATCATCCATATCTGCTCCAGTGGCTAATGGAAAGGTACCCAGGGATGTACAAAGTTCCCTCTTTATCCCTATGTATGAACCTCTTGAAAGATACCACAGTATTTGCAAATGAGAAGGGTGATATCCAACTTTATTACAAATCCTTGTTAAGTGCTATGGAGGGTGCAAAATGGTAACTGTATTGAGGGTCAACCTTGGAGCAGACTGGGACACCCTACCCAGATATCTCATTTGACCATACAGAGCCTGGTTTGGGGCTGTGCTGTCTCTCTTTCTCACGAATACCTATTTCCAAGTGCACTGATCTGTGCCGGAACACTTAATTGCAAAGTACAGCCCAGGCTCTGCCACCCACAGGAGGAACCCTGGAGATGGGGCTCCAGCAATTAACTGGGTTTGAAAGCCCTACCAAGATGCTCCTCTGCGTTCATGTGAGTGGAGGTATCTCTCTGCCAGATTTCCATGTATACTTTCCTGAACCCAGGTGCAATTCCAGCTACCTGGAAATTATTACAGAAAGGCAGTATATGGGAAACTGTTGATTACAGCCTGAACCTCTGATTAACCACCTGAGGCAAGCAATGAGTCAGCTGTGGGAGCACAGGTGAAGGTAGCTTGGCTCCACCTCTCCCAGATCTCATTTAAGGGCTGACTACCACTAAGGTAAGATCTCTTACTCTGGAGATTGCTCCTGTGTGGAGTTTGCTGTGAATCCTCAGTGTTGGTGAGCATTTTCCCTTTGTCTTTCCATCATGATAATCTTTTGTACAAAACATCTGGTTTAACCTCTGTTTACCTGTCAGCTGTACAGCCAGCTAGGGCCTGGACAAAATCAGGTCTTCACTAAGAGGGTTTGTTCCCCAAGTGCATATATGCACCACTAGGAATGAAATTGTTGAAAGACTGTTCAAAGAAATGGCCAATACGACAGCAGTAAATTCAGAGGAAATGGGCATTATCTACTGATTGACCTTCTTGATGCACTAAACAGCTTTTGCTTTTGCCTTAAGGCATCTGGCTGCCTGACATGGCCAATTATCTTACAATAACGTTGACTTCATTGGCTCTTATTGCTTCATTAAGATACTGCTTTATCTGGTAATGCATTGCGATTAGCAGGCAAACATTCTTTGGATGGGAGATTTCTCCTCACTGACTGTTGGCCATGTCCCTAAAGGAAAGGACAGCCACTGAACAAAGGCTGGTTGTCCTTTCCCTCATGTCAGTGGTGATTCGTGCCAGCCCTTTGTGTGTTTCTGAGTTGCTCACACTTGCAGTTTCTGTGCTATGGGTTTGCTCAGTCCTGTGGGTAAAACTCCACTGAAAAAGGGAGTGCAGCACCTGGGTGTGGGGGAAAACTATACAAACACCAGTCACCACTTGCAAGTCATTTTTATTATAGTGTTCACCATTCAAGTGTTATGATCTGGTATCCCAAAGTGTGTATGAAATGAGAAGTCATGGGGAGATCAGTAATGTGGCTGCAGGGTGGCTAGGGCAGAAGGGAGCAGCTGAGGAGGGGGATCAGGGGCTTAAGGAAGCCAGGCAAAGTCAGCCAGGCCTGGCACAGCTGACGGGGCAGCTCAGAGGGCTGGGGCAGCTGGGGTGAGGTGGGATTAGTGACTGGGAGAAGCCTGGAACAGCAGGGAGGGAGGATCAGACAGGAGAGGAGATGAGAAAGCCTGGTAACCTGTGTGGGCTCAGGTGGGATGGGATGGTCAGTAAGGAGGGAAAGGGCAAAGCCATTTGGCAGTGCTGAGCATTACTGTGAGGTTGCACCTTGGGACTGTGCTTCTTTATGGAGAAGGATGTGCTGATCACTTCTCCAGTGTGTTTTCCTGACAGTAATTTAATATTCCTTTTCTTGTGCTTCTTCCCCTTCTCTCTCCAGCAGTGTGGCTGCGTTTTGCAGTGCTGCTCACTGTAGTATTAATGCCAGAGCACAGTGCAAGGTGCTGGGTCTCCTACTAGGGCTGCAGGGACACCTGGGCAACATGGCCTGGGCCCTTCCTGCAGCTTCCTTCCCCTGCTCCAATGGGGACAGTGGGGTGGGGGTCATTCAGGATCCCTATTTAGGGATTGGTTTCTGATGCCTTGATGAAAGGAATGGAGTTCTGCACACCTGGTGCTTCCACCTTCAGAGGGATTGGCTTGGACCTTTGCCACTGTAATGAGCTCCCCCTGCCTTCTGGAACCAGGCTGACTTCTGGTGTCCTCCAGGTGATGGGAAGAGACATGGGTGGCTAAATTAGAGGCAGTTTTATGGAGCATGGATAATTGGTTGGTTGTGCCTCTCAGTTCCTAAAAACAGGCTCAGGCTCTGAAGGTGTTGGGCTTGATGGAAAGTAAGGTGGTGGGAGCTGTGGTTTGGGTGGTATGTTCACTTATTTACTCACAATGATTTGATACTACAGATGGGAAAGTATTGAAGCATGGAGATGTAAGAGGAGGGAAAGGAAGCTTTTCACCTGGGTCAGGATGGTTGATGGCAAAGTCTTGGCCTTACTGAACACATTATCTGAAAGGGTAGATGTAAAAAAGCCCATGGGAAAGAAGTTAGTGGAGCTGTAGCTGATATCTGATACATCTGCTGTCCTCAGGGCTTTGCATTCAGGAGGTTAAGCATCTCCCTGCTTTGGTGGCATAGAGATTCTCAACCCACAGTTATATGGGGTTCCTAAACTACAGCAGATCCTGCCCCAGTGGGAGCTGCAGGTGCTTGGGATGTGCCTACAAGGAGGATAAACTGAAAGCTGAGACAACGTAATGCAAAAAGGTAACAGCTGAGAAAGCAGAAACCTGTGAAACCTCTGAGCCATGTTATTTGCTAAGCTGATAAAAGGTAGAGTGCATAAATTCATGACGAGTGGAAATCCCTGCTGTATTAACACAGGCTGCTCACGGTTTCATAGTTAAGTAAATATAGTTCAGAATAAGAGCAGTTTAAAGGGAATTTGAGAACATAATGAGGCTCAGAGAATTAACCGAATAGCTTTCACTTGAGATTACAAAAACACAGCGTAATACAATGTTTAAATATCAACGTGGTTTTGGCATTACACAGAGTAACCAAACGCAGATAAGAGCACCCTTCTGTCCTGCTATTGGATGGTAATCTTATTACTGAATTACTGTAGCCATGCACTTTTTGATCACTGTTTTACCCTGACTTGTTGGACTAAGTGCAAGATGGTAACTAAGAAGTCCAAAGAGGGGCATGTGAAGACTTTGAAGCTCATGGTGTTGCATGGTGTGACTCATAGCCAAGCCCGCTGGGCCAGGATGCTGCTGAAATGCATCAGATGGGGCAGAAGAGACACCTTGATGTTGGGGCAGTGGGGATGGCTGGGAGGATGCTTTTCTGTGCTTTTCCGGTGGGATTTTTTGCCCAAAGGCTCTCCATTTATTTCTGGTTTGGAGTAGGATTCATGCTTTGTGCTATGCTAGCAGTGATCCCCAACTCCTGAGTTGCTTGTCTGTGGCATCTGAAGATGTGGGGGTGATCATAAGGTTGGCATGGCTCCTTTAGGACTGGGCTTTTCATATTGTGTGAATGCTGGCCAGTACACTCAGTGTGTTGGCACCCTCCAGGTCTTCCATGGTATTCCTTACTGTCTCGCTGGGGTCACAGCTGCAGAGTGGTGAGACCCATAGATGTGGAGCTCCAGGTCATGCACCCAGTGTTATTTGTAGAAGGTGCCATGATGCCTTGGCCTGGAGAAAGCAGGTACCTTCACATCCACACTCACAGCCAAAATGATTTGCACAGCTTTGAGTTTAAAAGTTTCTCCAAATGTTTTGAATACTGGAATTATGCTGCTAACCAAACCTAGTACCTAAAAGGCCTCTTTTATGTGACTATTACGTTGGTGACCAAAGGGCCAGGCTTTTACAAGAGCTGCCTGTCCTCTGATGAAATGGAATCAGTGAATTTATGCTGAGAGCTTCAGATGCTGTAGAAACCTAAGCAAAGTTTCTCCAGCATATGTTGCATGCTGGATCCTTCCTCCGCAGAAGCATCTTTAGTGATTTAATGAGCAATAAAGAAGACTATAAAAAAAAAAACAACCAACAACAAAACCAAGGATAATTAAATGCAATGATAAATTTTAGCACTCTAAATGGTTACTAGAAGCGCTTAATCAAAACTAAGGTACTTTGGTGTGATTTGTGGTGACCTAATCAGTAATATCAGGCACAAACTACTAACTGTGTGTGTGGTTTTAGTGAGGAGGGGAAAGAAAAAGCAACAATAAAATTTGCTTCTGACTTCGAGGCATGTCCAGAGTCACCTTGCCACATGGATGAGCCTGGTTGTCCTCTTTGCTGTGCTGCAGTGTTGTCTTGGTTCTTAGCCTTGGTGCTGCACAGCAGGCTTTCATTTGCATGACGAGTATCTCAAAAACTGAACCTTAACCAACCCCTTTATCCTGATGGGCAGGCTGCCTGTGGGTGCATGAGTTGGTGCTGATGATGGTGCATGCCTTGATGCAAAAGGAGCAGCATGGTGTTGGCATGGGGGCATGCATTGCTGCTGGCACAGATACATGTATTGCCTCTGATGCTGATATATGCATGACTGTAGCATGGTGATGGCATAGGTATGTGCATTGCTGTCAGTGCAGGTGCAGATATTACTGCCCTGGAAATAGGTAGGAAGTAGTGGGTGCATTGCTTCTGATGCTGATGCATGCATTGCTGCAGTGGGAGCAGCATGGTGTAGGTGCATGCATTGCTGCAGTGGGAGCAGCATGGTGTCGGTGTAGGTGCATGCATTGCTGCAGTGGGAGCCACAGAGCATCAGTGTATGTGCAAGCATGGCTGCTGATGCAGGTGCATGCTGCTGTCATGCCAGCTGCATGGCGTTGACGTGGATACATGCATTGCTTCTGATGCAGGTGCATGCATTTCCAACACAGGTGCAGCACAGCACTGGCACAGGCATGCATACACAGTGCATGCAGCAGGAACACCTCACCCCGCTTTATTTGAGGTGCAGGCTGGAACCAATGCAGAGGACTTGAAAACACTCCCCTTGTTGCCCAGCCTGGAGCTTCACTAAGCGTGTCTAATTGAGTAGCAATTAGACACGTAGGTAGGTAGATGAGAGGAGATGCTGGGAGCACACGGGCTGTGCCTCCCTTGCCCCCTGCCTGCCTCTTTGTGCTCACTGCCACAAACCCAACCAGAAGCAGCCTGGCCTTTTTGCCCGTATTATTCTCACCATCTCCCTGACAGGCGTAGTAATATACAGAGCTATCTCAAGCTGGGATTGTCTGAATGAGAAGAGCTTAAAAATAATAATGATAGTAAAATTAAATAAATAGAAGTGAGCTTTGAAGAGTCTCAGCAGAGCAAAGTGCTGCAGCAGAAGGATGCAAGGGTATGGGGGGGGGGGGGGTGGTAGTGGGGCACAGCTGAGCTTCTCTTCTGTGTATGAGCTGTCTGTGCTTAATGCACAGCATCAGAGAGAGGTTTGTGGCTCTCACTGTGTGTCATGTGGTTTTTACTTGGGTGCAGCAGCTCTTCAGGCCGGACAACAGGCGCTGCTCCTTGGCTGCTGAAGTAGGCTTTGCTCTTTTCAAGCATTAAAACAAAAACAGTCAGTGTCCCAGCGTGGTATTTCACTTTGTCGTGTGCCTCAAGGAGCTTGCCTGGATCTATATCACCAGCCAACATCTAGTCCTATTTAAAAGGGAGAAAGATGCAATCATCCTTCTTTTTGGAAGCGAGATCTATTTCCTTAAGATTACGATGCATGTTATCTTTACTTAAGGACATCCACTCCCACTGCTGTCAAGATGGACAATCTAAGAGGTCTTAAGGAAAATATACCCAAACTTTCTTACTAAATGCATTTGCTCAGCCGTGAGCTGGAGGCACTGGGCTGTCCAAAAGTATTAATGCAAGCAGGCTGCAACTAAAGGAGCTCTCGCAGCTCAAACAGACGTATTATTTTTGAAGGGTGTTTCTTTGAGCATTAAGCCTTTCTCATGCTACATGCTGTTTGAGGCCTTTTGTCTTACAAACCTTTTAAAATTTATCCTGGGATGCTTCAAGTTGGGGATTTTTCCTTTCTTTTTTTTCTCTTGCTTTTTATTGTTGCTGTCTCTTCCGTCTGAGCTGAGAGACGACGGAGGGATGAGAGGTGATAGTTTCAAACTCCCTGCAGATAGTTTCAGAGAAGATGATGAGGAAGGAGGAAGAAACAAAGCATGTTTTGCTAAATAGATGCATTTTTTTTCTTGCCTGGTTATGTATTGTGGGAGCGGCTGCTTCGTGTGTTTTTGTGGCACAGAGGGAATAGGGAATACTCTCAATGAAATATTCAAACGCTTTGGTGACTCCTGCATGCTTCTTCTTAAAGCATTAAGCACATGTTCTGAAGCTGGGTATGACATTGATGAAGGAGAGGTGGGTTCATCATATCTCCTAAATGCTTTCTGTGCTGACTGAGGTGGCGTGGCTGCAAAATCAGAGTCCTTATGAAGATGTTAGGAAGGAGATTTCATGTAAACGAAAGCAGAGGTGCACTGGGTGACTTCAGTGCAAGTATTTTATTTCAGGAGGTTTAAGGCTCAACCTGGTGCTGGTGCACATAGGCACAGCAGCCCTACAGCTGAGGGTGCTGATAGCACTGTATCCACCCATTTCATTGTAGGACTTGGGAAACCAGCTATGGTTGTGCCATAGAATCATAGGATGTCCTGGGTTGCAAAGGACCACAATGATCATCTCATTTCAACCCCCTGCTGTTTGCAGCGTCATCAGTCACCAGTCCAAGCTTCCCAGAGGCACATCCAGCCTGGCCTTGAATGCCTGCAGGGATGGGGCATCCACAACTTCCTTGGGCAACCTGTTCCAGTGTTTGCTGGGGTTCACCAGAAAGTTCTGGGACCTTTATAAGAATCTCAGCTTTTTGGATCAAAAATGTGACTAGGAGACTCAAAAAGCCAGAGGCTCTTACAGGGAGTATGTTCTCCAATTACTATGTGATTTCTGAGCTTAACTTATGATTCTCTGTTCCTGAGATGTGAACCCCACCCACAGCCCCCCCTGCTTCCATGAGCTGTCCCTCATAGTGACACTCTTGGCTCGAGTGTGACAGCTCGTGTCTGAGAGCACCTGGAGGAGCTGACACAGAAAGACAGAATGCTGTGTGCCCATTCTATAAATAGGGCTATTAAATCTGACTTTTAAAAGCACTGAAGAGCCCTGCGAGATGAGGCACGCAGCTGGGGAGCACTTAGGGCTGGAATGGAGCTGCCCACAGAGCTAAAATGCTGAAGCATCTGTGACTCAGCTGCTCCAGGGCTGTTGTACAGCGCAGTGACACTGCAACCCCCTATCCCATTTGTGGGACTGCCTCCCTGCTGCTGGAGGGGGGGGGGGCTCTGCATCTGGACTGCAGCTTCTGCAGGTGGACTCTGGCCTCCCAGAAGTGGTATATCCACAGTAATCAGCAACTCCTTGCTTTAACATACATGGAAACAGGTTTTCAGTGCTTTACATATAAAATGCTATATCAGGAGCATATTCATGTTCCTGAGTCAAGGCGATTTGGGCAGAAAAATGCCAGTGAAGTGTGACCAAATCCAAGTGAAAATGAAGTGTTTGCTTGAACGAATTAAAGCAAATTTAAAATAGTCAAATGCACTGATTAGGAGCGTTATTACATCTCTCTGCTGGTGAAATAGTGAGCTGCAATTCATGCTGTTTCCTCCATCAGCCCTGCATTACCTGAAGGGGATTCAGAGTACACATGGGCTAGGAAGTAATGGATGGGGAATGCAGGGGACTTCAGTTGCAGTGCAAGTGCCTGTGGAGGGCGGGCTGAGAGATTGGTTGAAATAAACAGGAATAACTTTGGTAATACATATCCTTCACTTCCTGACCAGGGGCAGGTTTGGAACTAGCAGGTTACTTCCTCACTTCTGTTATTTTCAGGCTTTCATTTAGAATGTTTGGAGCTGTGGGACAAAGTTCCCTACTTCTTTTCTGACGTGGGATAGGGAAAAGACATCAGAAGGAGAGATGACCCCTTTAAGACTCAAATCTCCATCCTTGCAAATGGGAAACCAGGAATTTCTCTCCAGTCTCCTGGGAATGATTGCTAACGAACTATTTTCTGAGAGTAAATGGTATTCTGAAGTTCACCTGGAGTTTTTCTTCATCTCTCTCTTTTGCATTGCATTTCCCCAACCTGCGGAGCCCACCTGGGTCCGGTGGGCTGAGCACATGGATGCTGGCTGGGGCGGTTTTGCTGCACAGGGACTAAAGATGGTGGGGATGGGTTCTAAATTAACTCCATCCCCAAAAACTGAGCTGTTTGTGGGGTCTCATAAACAAGGGGGGACAAAACCATTGCTTTCCTTTGCCATTTCTCTGGTGGTCCATTTCTCTTGGCCCTTCTTTCCTCACTCTCTGCCAACTGTATGTCTTTATGGTGGCAGGAAAAAGAAAAAAAGAAGGTGACCTCCAGATATCCATTTGGTGTGAGCAACTCATTCAGCTTCAATGGAATTACCTCAGCCCTGCTAGCAAATAATTTGTAGGAGGCAGTAAAAGAAATGTGTTAAAATTCAAGAGCTGTCAGCTGGCAAACACTCGCTAGGGAAGGGCTAAGCCAGAACTTGACCCACCTGAAATGGGACCTGGTGGGGAGAGCATCCAAGATGAGAATATCAGTGATTTTTATAATTATTATTGCTGTATTTCTCTTCAATGAAGCGGTGCTGGTGGGCCAGGAGCCTGGAGCTGCCTGCACATCTATCTGTCCAGCTGTGCTCTGCAGCACTCTGTGGCGTTTCCGAGGTTCCCTCCCAGTAGCCTTGACCGTGAAACGCGAGTCCTCAGCGCTTGACCCGAATTTCCGAGGCACCCGCGGCATCCCCGCGGTGTCAGCGAGTCCCGATTGAAACCCGAGCCCTGTCACTAATGGTATTAACGGGAGATGCGGGAGCTGCCGCAGGGGAGCGCCGAGGGGTGCGCGCTTCCTCCGCGGGGAGCGGCCGTCGGAGCTCGGCGGGGACGCGCCGGGGTACGGACAGCGCCGAGCCGGGAGGAGCCGTCGGGGCGTCCGGCAGCGCTGCCCGGCAGGACCTGGCCCGGCTCGTCTCGTCTCTTGGGGGGGGCCGTAGCCGGTCCCCCGCTGGCGTGGGGGAGTTCGGGCTGGGGAGCCGGCGGCGGAGATTTACGATGCGGGAGGACAGAGCGTGAAAGCAGTATATCATCATCAGGTTGGGTTGAAAGAAAGAAAACATATCTTCAACAAAAAGAGGGGCTTCGCAATTCAGCTGCGTTGTTAGGACAACGCAAACTATCCTTGAAATGATTAGTTCCACTTCAAAGGCATTTACATTCAACAGGGGCAGACGCAGCCTCTTTTTATGTCGCCAGAGGAGGAGCAAAAAATAATAATAATAATAATTAAAAAAAAGAAAAGGAAAAAAAAAGAAGAGGAGGTGGGAAGGTTTTGTGCTAAGGAGAGTCATATGTTTGCTCCTTCTATTTATTCTTCCTCATTCAAGGGAAAGTTGTATGTGATAAACAGAACGCTCGCAGCCATATCGCTCCAGGACTGCAGCCGGGGGTGGGCGAGGGGCGGCCCCAGAGTGTGCTGGGACCCCCCACCCCCTCCTGCCCCTTCCAAATGGAAAGAAAAAGACAACAGTAAAAAAGAAAAGAAAAAGGAAAGAAAAAATCCCTGACCTCCAGAGCTGTCTTTCCTGGGACATCTGTTATTAACTTGAGGAAGCGTGACATACATTTAGTTAGATCACAATGGCTCGGGGTATCCTGACGCAGTTTGGGAAAGATGTGAAGACTGAGGTATCCCCACATCACTCGGGAAGTGGATCCCATGTGGTGGCCTCGACTGAGAATTAGCTTTTTCATCTGAAAACATGCTCCACAGCCACTTTCTGGAGGCCTCTACATGGGAAAATCAAACCAAAGTTGCTTTGTTCCAGGTTATCCTGAGCTATACGGGATCAAACTTGAGGGATAGAAATGTTGCTGGGATTTCCTCAGGGAGAAGGTTTGCCATAGCCCGATCATATTACCGAAATCCAACTGATCTCCCATTCCCCTGATTGATTCCTACATCCAAATAAACCTCGTTTACTCCCCTATTTCAAATGCTGCTTCTTTTAGCTTCAAAATTACATAGAGGCTGTGTTTCCACCATTCTTAGTGCTGGAGTTTGAAAGGCAAGCATAAAAAAAGTAGAATTGCAAACAGTGGAGCCTATGTGGAGTTATCTGTATTGAATGGAGGAGTTCCACCTTGCTTGGAATGTGTTGCATCAGTGTGTGTATGGCAACGGGGTTCTTGGCTCTCTCCCTCTGTTCCTTTTGCCTGTTTAGTGCCTGATCTTTTGCAGATCGTCATTGGGTTAGACCTCAACATTTTGCAGATGAAGAGAATTGAAATTGCAAAGGATCCTGGGCAACAGTTTTCTAAAATATTTTGTCTGCCACAGCTATCTCAACGCATCTGAACTGAATTATTCTCAATACTGGTGCTGATCAAAAATCTTCCTTTCAAGTTATTTTTGCGGGGAGGTTAATGCTTTACACATTTGAAACCTAACAACTATATATATATTCTTAAACATTTTTCGAGGTGTTGTGAACATTTTAATGCCTGCACCCACAAACTGTTGACTTGAGCCCTGTTTGAAAGCCTGAGATGGTGATGGCCCCAACTTCACTAAATAAAGAGCAGAGTGCAAGTTAGTGTTTGGAAATAAAGTTCTTGTTCCAGCTAAACTGCACCTGAAGTCAAAGTTTAACTGCTCAATGATCCTTGTTTTATATAATGAATGTGTATGTGATTCTTCCCTGATCAAACCGGGAAGGTCCCTTCCCCTTTCCCTTCCCTATCCCCTTTTCCTTGCCTTTCCTCTTCCCTTCCCTTCCCTTTCCTTCCTTTCCTTTTTCATGGACCTTATTCTCACTGGCATAGAAAGACACAAGTGAGGATAACTGGATTTGTTGGCCTTCACTTTCAGCTACTTTTAGCCAGCTTTGTCCAACTCAAATATTTTGTTTGCTTTGGAAAGCTCTGGCTCAAGGAGCACTGATCTGATGCTGGGTCTCGTTTGGATGGCACAGGCTGAGAATTGTTGGCCAAAAGGAAAGTAACAGCATGAGATATAAAGCAGTGATCCTTTTTATTTTAGAGAGAAAAAGCCAATGAGTTGGTCTGCTGCAAAAGAAAGAAATAAAACTAGAGAATTCCCTCTAGAAAGAAGAAAGTATTGGAAATGGCAGGAAATGGAGAGATGGATGGGACTGCGGGGGAAGTGGGCACCAGGTCTGGAAGACGGAGCTGGGAGAGCAGTGAGTGGAGACACTCAATCCACTTGTGTTCTTTTTCATTCCTAGTGATAAAGAAATGTTTTCAGTCAGAAAAAAAATGCATTTTTATTGAATTCCCTGAAAGCTCATACTTAAAAAATCTGTTTTCTATTTCTAACTTTTTTGTTTTATGAAACACTGGAAACACGAGAGCTTTCCAAATATCCTCGAGAACAATGAGAGTTTCACATTTGTTCTGTCATTTACTCTGTCATTTATAGGGGTGTTACTGAGAAGCCAACAACATCGCCTGTTTGGGCTCCACATCACCTGCTTTGTGGTGGGGCTGGTGCAGACCCTTTGGGGCCATTTGGTTGCATGAGGGAGGGGAGCACTCCTCAGTGTGTGGGATGCTCATAAATGAGATACACACTGGGTGGGGATGGGCTTTGAGGCTCAGTGGGGAGGCTGGAGGCTTGAGGGGTTGAGCTGAGTGACCCAGCGTTGTCTCACATTCCCTGCTCCCACAAGCAGTCATTTTAACCTGTGTGCCTTAGCTGATCCATGCTGGTTCCTAAGATGGTGGCTGTGGCACGGGCTAAGGTGCTTGTGTGGGAATGGGGAAAATGTGTGTCAATGAGAAACAGGATCCTCTGCAAATCCATTGATTGCATCCACACTGGGTCAGCCAGCAATCCATGCTAGATGTGGTTCTGGGCAGCCTGGTCTAGTGGTTGGCAACTCTGCCTATGGGGAAATGGGGGATGAAATTAGATGATCTTCAAGGTTCTTTTCAACCCAGGTCGTTCTATGATTTATTCTATGATTCTATGAATTTCTCTGCTCTGGGGTTCTCCAGCACAGCTGGATTCCTGCTTGGAATTCTTGCCTAGAGCAGGCAAAGGGAAAGCAGGGATGTGCATTGGACAGGGGCCATGGCAGAGGGGAGCATCCAGGTGAGGCTTCCCCTCCCCATCTCTGCCCCAATCGTTATTCCATTGTCTTCCCCTTGCTCCAATTTTTGTGTGTGTGTCTCCTTCCCCTCCTCCTTGTCTGTATGTCTCCTCTCCCATTCTGCCTCGCTCCACCCCTCTGTCTCTCTCCTCTGTCTGCCCCACACCCTTTTGTCCTGCTTGGCTGCTCCGCATTGCTTTTGTGTGTTAATGGCAGCCAACTGCGACAATCTCAAAGGATCCCAAGGCCACTGTGTCCCTCCAGCTTTTAATCCAGCTGCTGTGGACTGGAGCCAGCAGTGGGGCTGGCACACGGCTGCATGGCCCCTCTTGCTGGGTCAGCACCCTAGCTTTGATGGCTGTGCTAGGCTATGTGGTGCCATGGGCCCCCAACAAGTGTAAGCAGTGGGGACACAGGGAGGCTTAGCAGGCACAAAGCCATCAGCAGAGAGGAGGCTCAGGGGAGACCTTATCACTCTCTACAATGCCTGCAAGGAGACTGTAGTGAGGTGGGGATCAGCCTGTTCTCCCAGGTAACAGTGAGAGGGTGGGGGGTGATGGCCTTAAGTTGCACCTGGGGAGATTCAGGTTGGATATTAGGAAAAATTTCTGCTCTGAAAGTGTGGTTGGGCACTGGCACAGGTAGTCCCCATCCCTAGAAGTGCTCCAGAACCATGGAGATGAGGCCTTTCCAACCTTAATGGTTAGTTTACCTTAATGATGTCAAATCATAGGATTCTATGTCACTCCCAGGAAACAGTGTTTGTGTGTTTGCCCCATGACTCCTTTTCCTTTTCCAGTTTCCTGTTTTGGATTATGCTCAATTTAAGCATGCAGGGAGATAGATAGCTTCCTGTGGGAGCTTCTCCCCTATGGATGTTGAGTTTGCAGTTCCTTGCAGGACAGAGCTGGTGGCTCAGCACACAGGCTGTGATTAGACCAGTGATGGTGTATGGGAAACTGTTAATCACAGCCTCAAACTCTGATTAACCATCTGAGGCAAGTGTCGTGTTAGCTGTGGGAGCACAGGTGAAGGTAATTCAGCTGTGCTCCCGGAAAGGGTGAAGCTTGCCTCCACCTCTCCTAGATTTCATTTAAGGGCTGACCACCACTAAGGCTGCATCTCTTTCTGGAGATTGCTCTTTTGTGGAGATCTGGTGACAAGCCTCAACGTTTTCCATCTTGACTGAAGGCCTCAGAATTGGTGAGTTTTCCCTATAGATAACCTCTGTCTATCTATTTATGTCCATTCTTGTGCTATTCCAACTGTATGTTACCATTCTTGCGTTATTCTATCTGTACAGATGCTAATTCCCCTCCTGCTGGCCATGAGCTGGTGACTGTGCTTTAGCACACATCACCAAATACAAAAATCTCCAGGTGACAAGGTGAGCTGATGGCTCATTCCCATCCTTTGTTGTTCTTATCCCCAGAGCAGGGGTAGCTTTACTATGGGCTCCTGCCTAAATCCTGCAGACTGCTGCTCCCACAGGAGGCATCTTTACTGCTATCCCTGCAGTGACAGTGTGCCATACACTTTATAGCTGTTCTCGCTCTCGGGAAACCTCCAGTTGATCTCAGGATCTACTAAGCTTGGCTGAGCCTCCTCTAGGACCTGTAATATTCCTGTAACCACATAGTACTCTGAGATTGTGTTAGGTTGTTTGAAAGCAGCACATGGCCTGCAACTACAGTTGGAGTGAAAAGGGTCAGGACTGAGATCACATGAGCTCATTTTGCTTGGTTGCTCACCCTTCTCAAGGCTTATTTGAAATATTTTTCCCTGATGTTGTATTTTATTCTCCCTGAAGAAAACAAGTAAAAAGAAATAGCAGAGCTAGGGCAAGTGACTGCAAAATAAAAGTTATATGAAGTATTTAATGGACTGTAGATGTCCTGATTCATGGCAGGGAAGTTAGACTAGAAGTTAGACATGGAATGATTTGAATTGGAACGGGCCTTAAAGATCATATAGTTTCAACCTCCCTGTAGGTATGTATGTATAGATGAATACATACAGATGCTGTAGTATATAGATTGATGGAGAGCTCATCTGTGTGTGGATATATATTTGCACACAGGCTTCTATAGAGAGAAGAAAGGCAGAAATCCACCTGTGCACTGCTGTTGCTTTGATCTCCGGGTGGGTCAGTGATGTGCACCACAGCTTCCTTTTTATGTGTAAAATAAATAAACCCCTTTAATAAAAAACCCACCACCATAGGGTGAGCTGAAGCAATTCGGCTGCTATGAGCAAGAGGAGGTTTGCAGACCCCCAGGCTGGAGCTGAGTGTGAGTCCCTGCAGCACACTGACCCTGGAACCAAGTCCAGGCCCTGCTGTGCCTTGGGGAGAAAGTACACTGATTTTTAAATGCCAAGCATTATTGCAGCTTTTTTTCCATCTGAGTAGTTTACCTGGCAAAGAAGTTGAGCCTGGGCGTCACTAGGCAGTTGGTAATGTTGTTACTTAAGCATGCCTGAATAAATCTGCCTTTCCTCCACTGAGATGAGTTGTGAATTCAAAGTGACAGAGCACAAGCTATTGCATTGTACACCCGCTGTGGTTGCTAGCATCACCTGGCAGAAGCACTTCTGCCAGTGGCAACGGTGAGCTCCAGCCTTAGGAGTGAACATTCATTGCTAATTTTAGGAGGGTTCATAGAACCATTGAATCATTTAGTTTTTAAAAGACCACTAAGATCACTGAGTCCAACTCCAACCCATCCCCACCGTGTCCACAGCCGTGACCCTCACTGCCACATCTCCATGGTTCTGAAGCACCTCCAATGGTGACCACCGTTCCCTGGGCAGCCCTGCTCCAGTGCATCGCCACTCTTTCTCATAGGAAATTCTTCCTTCCTAATATCCAACCTGAACCTCCCCTGACCCAACCTGAACATGGCCACTATTGCTGTACTTCCCCAGCCCAGACACAGACCCCAGCACCTTCAAATCTTTGGGGGTGAAACGTGAGGGAATGTGAAAAGGATGATTGAAAAGCATTCTTCCAGGTAATCCCCAGCATAAGGGAGGGAAGACCTTCAGTGTGTGAGTGGCAGCTGAGCTGTGTGCAGATGTGGGTGTTCGTCCCCATGCACAGCAAGAGCGCAGTGCCATTAACCAGACACTGAGATGAGCTCAGTGCAGGATGGGGAAAACACTTGAAAGTGACAGTGTAAATATATACTGCGGGCGTTCATCATCATGTAGCAGACAAGGGTTTTGAAGGAAACTTCTGTTATTGGGAGCGTTGCTGCCTTGCTTTTTTTTCTCATCTGTCATTGCTTGCTTCCTTTTCAAAGTCTCCAATCAAAACATTTGCTCACCCAGAGAGCAGGCTGATGGGCTCAGAGCATCAGCAGCAGGAGCGCAGCGGTGGGCGATGCTGGCTGGGTGCAGTATTGTGGCAGGGAGCCCGATGGGTTGCAGCCCCATCAGGGCATCTGCAGCATTTGGTCAGTGCTTTTTGCAGTGGAGTGTTTGCTCTGCATGGGACACAATGCTGCTGATGTGTGAATGATGCCTTGGTGGGGGTGGGGGATGTATCTGCTGGGAAAGAGAGGGATGAAATCTTCAGAGCTGTCATTACCACATTGTTGAAAGCACTGCATTTGTTCTGCAGGACTGTTCTTTATAGGGAGTTTATTTTTTCAGTCTTAGCAATGAGCTTGTTGCGTTTTCTTTAATGGCCTTAAGTTGCACCAGGGGAGGTTCAGGTTGGATATTAGGAAATGCTTCTCCAATAGAGTGGTCAGACTCTGGCACAGCTGCCCAGGGAGTGCTGGGGTCACCATCCCTGGAGGTGTTTCAGAACTGTGGGGATGTGGCACTGAGGGCTGTGGCTATGGGTACAGTGGGGGTGGGTTGAGGTTGGGCTTGGGGAGCTTAGAGGTCTTTTCCTCTACAGTCCTGTGATTCTGTTGCCTGTGTCACATGCAATTGAATTCTCTCTCATGCCAGAGCGTTTACAGAGAGCTTTTGCAATTGCACTGCACCAGGGCACTATCTGGTGGGTTTTTTTTAAGACCCTGAATTCCACCTGATGGCGCAGACAGAGCTGTGCCATGAGGTCAGGCTGCAGCCAAACATCCCCTGGCTTCTGATGAACAGAGGAGAGCAGTGAGCTGTAATTATCTGAGTGTTTTCTTGTACCCATGTGCTGAACCAGGAGTGCCAGCCGCATCACTCTTGAGAAGCTCAGCACAAGACAGGATGCATAAAACCTCAGGCTATGAGCTTTGAGTAGAAAAATGTTATTCTGAACTGTTAACCTGAGCCTGAGATAGAAGTGTTGTTGAGGTATCTGCAGCCTGCACAGCATTCAGGACATGTTTGCTTAACCCTTGCTCATGCTGCAGGAGCTGCAAGCACGCTGATCCCTGCAGAGCTGCTGCTGCACCGCTGGGGTCAGAGGACAGAAGGAGGAAAAAGTTGCAGAGCGATTTTTGTTGGAGCGATGGTTACGCAGGAGCTGGGTGATTTTAGCAGACAGATAAAATGTAACAAAGGGTTTTTCTTCAGTGATTGTTTCAAAGATATTTTTGCAGGGGGAAAAAAGTGTCTAAGATCCTTGTGTGTCTGTGTGCACGTGTGCATTCACAAAAAGCCCAAACTCTACCCATGATTTGCAAGAGAAACATAAATGCAGTGGTTGATCTCTGACTGAACGGTGTTTTGGCTTTTCAGACTGATCATTCCATCTGCGTCCTGCAAAAGATGAGACAGAAAAAGCTTCCCTGAATGCAGTGTGATTGGGGCTAATGAATGCGTGTTGTGCAATAAGTGAATGACGTTTTATTTTCAACAATGTGTGCTTTTCAAGAGCTTGTACCGAAACACTCAGAAATTCTTATTAATCTATCAGAGTTAGCTTTTTAATTAGCGCGTGATTGCTGTCTTATAAGAAATGCCAGTTGAACAGTATGGTTGTTTTCCCCAAGGATACTCCTAGATGCTCCTGGAAGTTTAACGGGAGTCTACAGGAGTAGATATGGGCAGGGTTTGTCCCCCAAACACAGAAATGGAAGGGAAGAGAGGTTCTGAGAAGGAACATCAGATGCTGCTTGATTGTCATGTTATTGTCCTGAAGTGTGACTGCACTAACTGGATCCTGGTGATGGCTGGCTTTTAAAATACCAATTTGAGATTAGTTTTATTCATGGAGGCTTTTTCCTCTGAATTGATTTGGAGAAATGAACTAGGCAAATAATAAATTTTTCACTGGAGTGAATCTGTTTAATCAATTTAGACAATCAGCTTGTTCTTTGCTTAATAACATTCGCCAAAAGAAAACAAAGCCTTTCATTACGGAGGATGGCCGGAGGTTGGTAATAAGAGGCAACACCTAACATCAGGTTGTGTAGGAAGATAAAACAGGGTAAAACATCTGCTAGGCATCCCTGGCTCCAAAACGTCCTTCCAGCTGCTGGGTGTGGGATTCAGCACTCATTTCACCCCTGGCACCAAACCCAGTGACATCTACGGGCATTGCTATGGGCACAGCTCATGACACGGGTGTGGACATCAGTCTGGATCTGAAATGGCCTAAAAATCATGCGGGTTCCCACTCTGCTGGCAGTGCAGAGATGGAGCAGGACGGCGCATCGGGTGCATTCAGTAAACACCTCCCACTTTCATTTGTTTTCAGAGCAGGGTTTTATTGCAGAGCATTATTAAATAACTGCATCCTTACAATGGGCTGAAAAGTAAAAGCCTGCCTGAGAAGCTGGGAGCCCAAAGTGTCTGCACAGAGGCAACACACACTGCTGGCCAGAGAGTGATTATGCAGAGCGCTGCTCGCTTGTGTCGTTTTAAAGACATTATCTCCTAATGTTTTATTTTCACTCTGTTCTGGATTTAATGTTGATTTTAATTATACCTCTTAGGAATAATATCTCGTAAACTAATTTTGGTGAACGGCAATGAAAAAGCATTATCTGCTGATGGTAATTACGCATCTTTCTTAGTCCCTAGGTAAAACAGGTTTACTTAAACCCCGCTACTGAATTCATAAACACTGCTTGCAGAATCTGTCAGTGCTGTTTAAGATAACAGAAATCCCAAACACTGATTTCTGTACCCCAGATGGCCACTGCCAGGAGCAGCACAAACCATGGACCCCAATTGTCAGAAAAACACAGCAAGCCAAAGCAGAGACATTATATATTTTCCTTCATGGCTCCTATTAATTCAATAATGTAGGGATGAATCCTTCTTCCTGCAAGGCTGGATGGGTTTTATTTTGCCCCTGAGTTTCCCTCTCCCAGGTGCTGCCCAGAAATGGGCAGTGCTGTTCAATACACTGGAGAATTTCATAGCACCCTGCTAACACTTTGACCTCTCTTTATTAAATGAAATGCCCTGATTAGCAAACTGGATGCTCCAAGGCATCATTTCTAGCATTTTACTGTAAAATATTTTAACACAATAGCATCTTTTCCCCCAGCTCTTCATAGCATTTGGAAGCAGAAACCCATCCTGAGCAGTTGCATTCACCTGTGGGTGATGTCTGATGACTGCTGAGCTCCTCCTGGGATGCCCTCCATGTGCCTTCAGGGGGATTTGGGGCAGTGGAGGAGATCTTTCCATGCCCATTTTTGGGGCAGATTCTTTAAAGTCTGATTTTGAGCTTGTTCAACCCAGGAACGTCTTCGTTTCTTCTTAAATAATGATGTAACTAGCAGATGAAGAAACATAAGATCAGGTAAAGAAACTGCTAACCAGCAAATGTCTTACAAGTTGGTCAAATGCCTTGTAAAAAAACTAACCAAACTCACTTGTGCAATTCACTGTGCAACTTTTGATTAGGAATAATTAGCAATAAAAGTAAAAAGTTGTTGTTCCACCAAATGCAACAGAAAGTGTCTTCCTCCATGGCATTATGTGTTGCAAGAGGAATATTTGCAAATCAAACTGGCTAAAAAATGTAACTTGGGTAATAATTTTTTTTTTATTTTTATTTTTTTTTCAGTCAGTGGCTTTGAAAGAAATAAATAAGAAATTTTATGTGTGTTCTTTGAGCTGAAAAGAGGATATATTCTTTCATTTTAAATATAATCTATGGTGTTGGAATAGAATTACTGTTAGTTATTACCCTGCTTTGTTTAGCTTGAAAACTGAAGAGTTGCTCATTTTTTCTTGTCTCATATATTGAAATAGTGTTTCATACAGAGTAGGATTGCCCATAAACAGAAATTGATTTCATTTTGTTGATGGGATTGTGTGTCTGTCCTGGTCATGTGGCAGTGCTTAGGCTGTGCTATAGGGTAAGTTCACCCTGTGTGTACGTGTGTGTCCTAGGGCAGTGTGTTCCATCTCCACTGACACTGCAGGGCAGGAGAAAGGTGCAGATATGGGGAAAATGCTAACTCTGTCATAGCATCTGCCCATAGGTAGGTGCTCTCCCTGGAATCTTGCCTGGCTTTGATCCCACTAACGAGTCCATGAATCTCAGAAGTTTGGTGTAATGTGGTTAGTTGCAATTAAATGAGCATGTCTGACTTTTGCGGTGTGTCGTGGGAGATGTTCTGGTGGCTGGAAAAAGGAACTGAACCCTTTCCATATTCAGTGTGCAGCTGCTTGGTGGTGATGTCTTTTGGTGAGTCCATTGCCCACGCTATTAAACCCCAGAGCTGGAGACTGCCTGTTTTGTGGGAGAAGCATAAATTCTAACCTTGGCAGCGTATGTCTTAGTGCTTCGTGGCTGCAACATTAATGATCTGTTATTGTCTTTTCTTTTTTTCCTTGTACTTGTGGGTTGTTTTGTTGTTTTTTTTTCATTGTGTGTCTTTTTTTTTCTTTAGTTTTGTTTAAGCACCCAGAAATCAAATATTAACCTGATTATGAATTCAGCGTTACATGTAAGGCGGGGAAGAGCTGCAGGTGGTGACAGACAACTGGCTCGCGTTTGATCTGGCAGTTTTCGTCTACGCCACCATTTTATTCCTGCTGTGGGACTGCAACAAAATGGTGGCTCACTCATTCTGAGCCTCTGTGATGAATCGGGTGTGTGAAATCCCAGCCCCTGTGTGCCAGGGACTGCGCTCACTCTGCAAAAGAGCGCGCTGAAAGACGTACTCTTGCTAGTATGTGATGTACAATAGGATCTCCTACTGGGGAGCAGGGAAGGAACTACATTAATTCTTCTCATGGGATGGGGATTTAGGAATTTCATCGTTCAGTGAGTTTTTCCACCTCCCCCCCCCCACCCCCCCTTGTGTTTTCTTTGGGTAAGGGAGGGAGATAATCTCTTTGGAGCATATGTACAGGAATGCTTGCTGTGATGCCTCTAAGGCAACCAAGTGGCAGGCATGGCTGCGTGTCTTCAAGCAGCCCCAGTGCTTCCTCCTTTAGGCTCTGGGATGAGTTTTACTTGAGAATTTTACTCAGCACAGCCTGGGTGCAGAGGGAGATCAGCAATCCCAGAGTACAATCCCAGAGCTGGCCCTGGCTCTGGTTCTCTTGAGATTATTAATCCTTTGGAGCAAATCAGGACCTCAGTTTGGGAAGTCCCTTCCTAGTGGAGATTTCTGTTGGTCCAGAAGTGCCAGTTGCTCACTGCCTGTTTTTGACGTGCCCAAAGAAAGCAGCAGAGAGGCACTGTGTTACCCAGTGGTTAGTGCTGGTTTCTTTGGCTGAGCACATTGATTTCTGCCAGATCTCCCAGAGTTATCTTAATCATCAACCTGAGATCTCCCAAATGACCTCCGAGACGAACACAGGGTGCTGAGTTGCCCTTCAGTGTCCTGTCCCTTGAAGATATGATGCTTGGCCAATGCCTGAAACAGCAGCTGATTTCAGGACACCATGGGAAACATCCACATGACCTATGAGAGAAATTATGCATGACTCAGTTTCCCCACCCTCTTGAGTGATGAGGATCTAGAAAATTAATTTCTGCCCTGGGGTGGGATGAGAGATACTGCACCAGGCCTTACCTCAGCAAGCATCTTATATGGAGCATGTCTGGGTCCATCCATTAATGTACTGAGAATGGGCAGTACATGATGCTAACTTTGAGCTACTGGGAACCAAGAAATTCAGGGCATGAAGAAATGGTATCAGTAGAGCTCAAAACAGAGAAGTGTTGGTGGATTCCTGCTCAAGCAATGCCGTGCTTTGCTTTGTGGGGGGAAAAAAAAATGACGGTTTTACTTTTCCACTTCAGTTGAGGGATGAAGACAAAATTGTTTCAGTTAAACACATCTCAACCCTGATACCAAATCAGAGAGCTGGCCAAGGGGAGTTCACATTGCTTCAGGCTTGCTGGGAAGACAGGTCAAGCTGTGTGATGGAACAGCCTGAAGGGCCATGTTACTTATGTGGCCAAAAGCTCAAGCTGGTGTTAGCATTTACCCTTCTCTGTCAGAAAAGAAACCTTCTTCATGAGTAGCTGACTGAATGTGATAGCCTGCCTTACTCAGCAGGGACTGGTAGGGATCCCACAGCCAGTTAAAAAAATAAAAAAGGACATTCTGATCAAACTGAAGTATCTCCCAAGGACCCTCTGATTCTCGTTGTAACCTTAGAGAGGAGTAAAACTGCCTGGGCCAATAATATTCAGAATTCAGTATGTCCTCCCCAGGTTGTTCTGTAGGAATTGCTCTGGATGCGTTGTATGTGTTCATTCATATAGCAAGCTGGATGAATTTTGGCATGGATTTCACAGAATCACCAGGGTTGGAAAAGACCTACGAGATCATCCAGTCCAACCATCCACCAATCACTAATCGTTCTCACTAAACCATGTCCCTCAACACAGTGTCCAAACATTCCTTGAACACCTCCAGTGTTGGTGACTCCATTATTTCCCTGGGCAGCCCATTCTACCACCTGACTGCTCATTCAGAGAAGTAGTATTTCCTAACGTCCTAAATCTCCCCTGCTGCATCTTGAAGCCATTCCCTCTAGTCCTGTCACGAGTTACACAAGAGAAGAAGCCAACACCCAGCTCACTACAACCTCCCTTCAGGTAGTTACAGAGAGCAGTGAGGTCTCCCCTGAGCCTCCTCCGGTCTGAATAATTTATTGTCTCCCAGACTTAGAAATCACCTTCCACAACTCTGGGCTGACTGACATATTGGTAATCTACTGACGTTTCTTGTTTGGTGATAACTTAGAAAGGGATTTTTGTGCTGGGATGAACTTCAGAACAAAAACTACTTCAGCAGAATGTTTTTTTGTTTCAAGTTTTCTTCATCCTTCAGCCTCACAGTTGTGCCTAAGACTGTTGTGCATCGATAAGAGCTTCCTTCCACCCATAATTTACTCTCTCCTTCTGTTCCCTGCTGTAAACAAGCCATTAAAAATGTGTTTATGACATCACAGTTGGTGACCATGGAAATGACTTTGATGTTAGAAAGACAAATATAGCATCGTGATTTCATGGCAAGATCAAGGCTGGAGAAGACCCTTGTTCAAATGGCGGGTAATTAACAAAGGTGATGGAGGGGAAGCTTGAAAAAACCTGAAAGGCCAATTGACCGAATATGATGCATTTTAAAGTTTCCCTCAGCACAGGGTAAGGCTGCATCCATCATTTATACAAACTGCTGAAAATAAGCCATCGTTTTCACTTACGTTCTATTAAATTGTTATCATTAGATAATTCAGAGGCAGTAGGATCAAGTCTGCAAGGGAAGTATTAACAGAGTCCTTCCTGGGCTCACTTTTTTCTAGCAGTTGTTCCAACACATGTAATTATGAATAAAATAGTCTCTAAAAAGGCCTCCTCAGATTCAGGGAGAGATGAGAACAATAGGGTAGCGATTAAAAAAGGTAGTTCCTCTCAGCCAATTGTTTTTAATAAAATGGTAAAAGTGAAGAAAACACCAGGAAACTGTAATTAGGATGATAATGCTTTGTTCTACAGAAATATGTGCCCTGTTGCCTCTCCTATTACAGAGCAACAAAGGGAATGAAGTGGAAGGGAAGGGGAAAGTGGGGATGAATGGGGGTTGTTAAATACTGGACTGGAAAGGTCAATAATCTCGCCTGGAAGGTAAAGCCAGCTCCAAACCTCCAGCAGGGTTGCTCTGAGCACTGCCCAGCCTGCACACAGGCCTTTTTGGGCAGGTAGGAAAGGGTGACTTTGCTTTTACAGGGTGGATGTGGGGCATGTGGGTCCCTGGCAGTGCCCCATCCTGGCTCAAGGCTTGTGTCCTTCTCTTTGCTCCACTCTGGGCTGCTAGCAAGACCTGCTACAGAGACAGAAGATTCCCATAGCACATGTGTGTGTTCCCAGTGCTCACCTGATGGGTAAAGGCTGCAGGCATTAATTTTATTTATTTGCATTTAAAAATTAAAAGAAAAAAACCCAAAAACAAAACACAAAGCAGCATAAAATGCATGAGGGGGCAAAAACTGGAGGGAAAAGGAAAGCTTCAAATTATCTGGCATTTCTTTTGTTTCACCTATGGTCAGTGCCCAATTACAACATGGAAGAGGGGGAGCATTTCTTGTCCAGCAGCCTCCAACACATCTCCTGTAGTGAGGCAGGAAAGACCAAATTTTACATCTCTGAAAGCAGCAAAATAAACCAGAAAATATCATCATCTTACCCAGAAGGAGAAGGAATGAATCCTTTCAATCTCATGCAAAGAAGCAAGAAAGATCACAAAATCAAAGCGTTTTAAAGCACTCCTGGGTCACATTAAGCAGCTGGCACAGAGCAGCAGGGAAGTGCACAGTGTAGTTACTGCTTATTTTGAGGGCTTTATTTTGTTTGTTTCATTTTTATTCTTCCAGAGTCGTGATAGAAAACAATGTGAGCTTGCCTTGTGGGAGAGGATGAAAATGTCTCTTGCGGGGTTGCAGAGCTGCACCTGAGCAACCAATGTTCCCTTGTTGCTGGACTTGGAGTCACATCAATGCTTTCTGCCCTTTGCCAGCAAAGCTCTCGTGATTTCAGATATATTGTCTGAGCACATCCGTTGGAGGACAGGCAGAGACCACCAACACTCTAGCTCCAAACAGGCTTGTTTCAAAGGGAAAAATGGTGGATTCTCACCACGGTGATTATAGGGGATTATTCGAGGATTCTCAGAAGTATCTGAAAACCAATCTTTCTAAGTTATTTCTGAATAGCTATTGAATGGATAATTTCCATACCCATTATCAAAATGATGTGCTGGTGGTGAAATTTAGCTGTATTGTATTTGATCAGTAATTGGTGAAATGTTTTCCTAGGGTTAAAAGTAGTGTCAGCAACAGCTCTGTGTAGGGATTTACAAGGTGTTTAGATATATTTTTATGTATTCAGTTGCTTTATGCTACCCAAATGCTTTGATGGTGTGGAGAAAGCTAACGGGATTTATCTGACTATTTAAAGACAAGCTGAAAAGACTTTTACCTTCCAAGACCCAAGTTCAGAGTTGCATCGCTTCTGTTAGCTGCTGGTGGCACAACAACATCTAAAACAACACATGATGCTGAAGTCTTGGCAATTAATGGCTTGCAGGTCTGTAGAATAGGGCAGGCTCAAAAGATATCAATGGAAAAGCAATTACCAAGGAAAACATTGCTGTTAAGGCTGAAAACTTTCCTTAGTTTAGTTTGTTTCTTTCTGTCTGTGGCTGTAAGAACTAAGATTACACCGTATCTTTGGTTTTGTCTCACATCATTTAAAATAAGAATTTGGGAAACTGTCCCCCAGTTTTTCTACTAAGACAAAGAGATTATTAAGGCTGGGAGAGAGTAAAAATGGAGATTTGGATAAGAGAACTGCACCTCCGCCTCCTCCATTTACAGTTACAGGTAAACTGAAAAGCTAAAGGCCATTCTGAGATGCCGTGTTTATAAACCCAATCTGGGGTAACATGGCAAGAAGAGATTTTTGTAATCAGCTCTAACGTTGCTTGATATAACACATAGAATCTCAAACCATTGCAAGACAAGAAGTCAGATATTATAGATCAACAAGCGTAGCCTAACATCACCAGGCTCGGTGATATGAAACAAAGCTTTGCATCAACTGGATATTGATTACTAACTTTTGATAGCAGCATCACTTCATTGTTGTGTATTTGAGGTAAATTTGCTTGTGTTCAAAACACTGAACTGAGAGAGTATTTGTCTTCCTATACTGAAGTATCTTTAATACTGATGTTTCCCATAGAAGACCTTACTGATTTCTCTTTTAGTGGACCCCTGTGGAAAGCCCCATGCTCAGGGCACCAGCAGAAAAAGAAATTGGGAAGGAGAGGGAAAAAAATGCAACATGTCCACCTTGGATGCCTTGCAACACATCTAGCTGGGGGAACTGCCAGGGGGAACCATTTACATGCGCTCTCCTTGTCAGAAGAGCAAGCAGGCTGAAAAAGTTGGATGTGCACAGTAAGTGGAAGCTGACCCAGGCAGCCTTGATTTACATAGTGCACACTTGGGACCTGCTCATTACCACATCCCCCTAATCATCACCTCTACATGATGGGCACATGGACGTGAATATGTCCCGGGATCCCCAGTGCTTCATTCTCCTTACAGCCTCCAGCCTAGTTCTTTTGCGGTTCCTGTGATATGACAGATGCACATATCATTGAAAGCAGGTCTTGCATGGCATTACACAATGTAAATCAATAATGTGAAAATACAGCCGTTAACACAATGTACAGTTTTGCCTATTACTACAATGCCCTGCTTGTTCCAAAAGAAAGCAATTTTATGCTCCACTGAAGCATGGTTTGCTTCGCCTTCAACTAGCGGCAAATGCCAGCTACTGCAAAACGTAAGCATTACGCAAGCAATGTCCTGGATTTATTTATATGTATCCATGCAAAGACTAATTTCCTCAAGGGCTGGGGCTGGATTGTGACACTGGGACAGAGTCCCTGGGAAAGAGGGGCTGAACTGCTCTGACCCTGCCTCCACCAGCACTCAGGTCCTCATCCGGCAGAGATGCAATGCCCCATACAACTCAGTGCATCCCATTGGATGTGATGTATGGAAATCATACCATGAAGCCTCTGACCCTGTAGTTATAGAAATGAGCCTGATCATCTGCTCCCGTGGGCTTCAGTTCAGGTAGAAATTAATTCCTCTTAGCTCAGCAGGGATCTGGCCAACACTAGGGGGTTCATCCAGGAGGAGCCAAATGCTGGGTCTCATCGCTGGGCCCTTCTGAACCCATTGGGTTTTGGTCCACAACACAAATCTGTGCCCCTCTCTTGTGGGCTGTCATCCATGGGAGAGAAAACGATCCTGTTGGCTTTATTATTTCTATTATATGGCCTAGATTAATTTTGATTTTCCTTTGACTCCTTTGTTGTGTTTATTTCAAGGGATTTCTGTCACTTCCTTTCTATACTTCAGCTTATCTAGAAAATATCTGTCAGGAGTGATTGTGTATGACTTGAAGAAAGTGCAATTTTTAAGACTCGAATTCACTTTAAAATCCACACTGCTTTCTATTCTTTGTTTCCCCCCACATTAACGTGTCTCCAAGCTGAAGCTCCCACAGCTGACAACGCTGTGTATGTTATTAGAAATTACTGCCACGAGACCTTTCCACAACCAGGTCCCTCTCTCTCCCATTTCTTGTTCTAAGCATGAGACTTGCATGGAATTGCCATGTGCTGAGTATTTGCATTACAGCCCGGGATGCTCTGAATATTCATCTTCAAGGAGCTGGAGGAGAACTGCAGAGGAAACCCAAGATCTTCCAGAGAAAATTCCCCAAAACCATAGACAAGTATTTTCAAATGTGAATGGCATTCTGCTGCTCTGACAATCCTCTTTAAATATATCATTACCATAGACGACTAGACAGACAGACACATACGGTTGACATTAGCATGTAGCTTCTGCTGTCACCCGCAGACGAGCTGCGTGGATGGAATGATGATGCTCTTGGCCTGACTTTGGGGAGTTTCACATATTAGACAGTACTAAAAGAATTTTTAATTGGACTCATTTTACTTCTTTCTTTTTTTCTATCAGAAATGAGACAATGCGCGTGAACCCCTGTGGTTACTGTAGTCTCAATCAGCTGCCAAACAATATTATAGAAGTTATGATTGGATTAATGAAACGCTTGTAACAAAATTAAGATTGCAAGGAAATTATCCTATTAGGGGCTTTAATTTAAACTGGTGGGACAAAATTAGTCCTAAGTTAGAGAAAACAACTAATTGACTAGATATCACTCAGTTGATAAATGCACCAGGAGCCTGCTCCTGGGATCTCATTCTGCTGTTTGTATGGACAATACAACAGCAGCTCTATTCCATCTCCTTTTGCATTGAAATGGTGCTGAGCTCTGAAGGTGCAGAGGATAGAATGGTTTGGGATGGCCTCTGGACCTTCCTTGGGATCCTGACCACTCTGTTGTGGTCATCCAGCATTGACACCACTTCCACCACTGGCACACTAAGATGAGATGAGAACTCACTTCTGCCCATGGCCTCATGTCTCACCCAGTAGAGGACACCTCAGTGATGGTGATGGACTGGTCTAAGCTGTGTTCTCCACACAAACATGTGTTTAACTCCCTGGGCTGTGATTCTGGGAACTGACAGAGTGCTGGTCCCATTCCTTGGTGTGGTTTTGGGAGATGACAGTAGGACAGTATGGGTATTCTGGGTCCCAGCTGCATGTTGGGGGAATGGATGGGTGGATGAAGGAGAAGGGGAGCCTTGTTGAGTCTGTAAGGGGATCCCCTCTGTGATACTGATAACCTGCTAAGCAGGACCACTTTGAGCCAGGACTCATAGTGTTGGTAAAGGCTATCAGAAAAAAACACACGAATCCCTGTGTATCTGGTGGCTGCTATCCACAGTCACGTTGGGGTTTCCTTTGATTTCCAAGACCCCATCAGATCTCCCCAACTGCCCATGGCATTTCAGACATGCTCCTGGCTGCCTAAGAGCAAAGCTTGATTTCCTCCAGAAATCTTGCCTCTTTAGGAAAGCATTTCCAGTGTCTGTGTCTGTCCTTGGCCCTCAAGTGGTAAATCCCAGATAAATAAAACTGTATTCAAAGCAATAAATTCACTGCCTTTCCTCTGAGGCTTTATTTTCTCATTTAGTGACCCCTTGTTCCTCATGTCTTTGACACTTCTCCGATGTGCATTAAGCAAATATGCAATCATCCTTTCACTCTCTATCTTTGCTTTCATTATGATTTTTTACACTTCATTACATTTCCCTCTATAATTGCAACTCTTTATTGTACCAAAGTTTTATGGCTCTTTCCTCTCTTCTCTCACTTCTTGTGTTTCTTTGTTATTCACGTTAGCTTTTCTTGACACTGTGTTCCTAGTACATTTTCTAGATGTCAAGCAAACTCTTAGGCCTAAACTCATTTATCTTTGAACACTTTCCATTTCCACTTCAGTGCCCTACCCCAATGAATTCCATCCAGAACTTCCTTTTCTTCTAAAATTGGCTGTGCTGCTTTTATTCAGTGTTCTTCCCTTTTTAGGCCTAATTATAAATCCAATTGTTAGCCCCTGAATGCTTCCACGAGCTCCATTCATTTTCAAGCGCTGTTCTGCCATAACTGCCAGGGGAAGTTGCGTGACTGCCCTTTCAAAATCCTAAGATGATCCATAGGAGAAAGAGAGATGTTATTTCTAACTTAAATTAAGCCTTCGCACAAGATTGTGCTGTCTGTCCCCAAGGCCTGGCTGCCCGTCCCCAGATTTAGTTGCCTTAAGAAGGAGAAAGATGCTCAGCACTGTGGTTTATCCCAGTCCTGGTGCAGTTGAGCACAGGGATCTGGTTGAAATTCCACTGCTCCTGCCAAAGAGGCTCAAAGTGGCACATGGCTCATCCTCCCAAGCACACAAACCACTGCTTTCCTTCAGAATTTAGCACCAGCTGCTTGAATAACCAAGTGTTAACTCTGGGTGTCACTGAGCTGCTGGTTGAAATTCAGCTTGGTGGCGTGGTCATGTGGGCTGTATGGGGAACCCTTCTAAATGATATGATAGATTTGGGATTTGTTCCTTAGATACATGTGGCAGCATTTGCCTTTCCAGTTCAGGTGTCCAGGAGATCTAGGTAGCTTTCTCTGGGCTGAATATTCTCAAAAAGGGAACAATCAGAGCTGGGAGTGTGGGATGAAGCAAAAAGTGAACAGGAATATGATGCTCTTCTTGTGCAAACGTTGGCAGGATTTGCTGAGCTCACTAAGAAGCAAAGCAGCACTCTTGCTTCTCCTCCAGAATTGCCCTTGGAGGGACACAATGACAAAAAGAATTGCTCTTGTCCACTTATTTACTGATTTAACCTGATTTATTCCTGTTCTTGGAGTATCTGGAATAAGCACGAGTAATGTGATGACAAAGTTCATCCTTTGCTATGAGTCGAGGAGTAGAATGTCACCGAATGCACACACCTGGGGCACCGTCATCCCCAGCCAGCATGGGGCTGCTCTGCTCTGCTCTCCAGGCTTGCAAAAGCTCCCTGCTCTGACTCCTTGTGACCTTTCAGACCACTGCTCAAGCAAAGTCAGCAACCCTAAAGGATAAAGGGTGCTGATACTTCAGGAATGTGGACGATAGCAGTGCACCCTGAGGTGCGTAGATATGTGTAGTTGTGCACATTGTACCAGGCACTTATAGAATCATAGAAAGTTGGGTTGGAAGGGACCTTAAATCCCAACCAGCCCCAATCCCTGCCATGGGCTGGTTGCCCCACACCAGAGCAGGCTGCCCAGGGCCTATCCATGGCCTTGGGCACCTCTAGGGTGCCCAACACCCACAGCTTCTCTGGGCAGATCCACACCATCACTGTCCCTACCATAGGATTGCTGCAGTGATTGTAAGCAAATAAACTCAAAATCAGTGCAAGGTTTTGACAATTTTAAATTAACTTTCTTGAGTGAAGCTACTTGAAATGGTGGGATATGTTACTAATTTGTTGGTTTTGGTGTGACAGCCATCTCCAGTGGGTGATGGGAAATGTTGGGGTGTTTTAACCACCACCTGAAATGTTCATCCCCATTTGCAAAACCATTTGTTTTATGGAATCTTTAGCATATTCCTATGTGTGGACAGGGTGTTATCTGTCAGATAGGAATAGGGAGATGTCTTAAGTAGCTTCTCTGTATCAGTCCAGTCAAAAGAGATGACCTGAAAAAAATCAGCTATCATGTAAAGTATCATGTAAGTAATCTCACAATTTTGCTAAGTATCTACAGTCAGCTGTATATCTGGATGACTATGACTGGATTATTATAGTCTGTCATTTCAATATGAATTCAGACAATATTTTAAGTGGGTATTATTTAATAGGCTGGAAGAAGCCTTTGGAGCTGTTATTATCTCTCATGTAAATAAGCGTTAAAGCAATTTGAGCAGGCGTATCAGCTTCCTATGGACCACACGGCTCCCATGGAATGGCTGAGGGCTTGGTACCACACCAGAGCTGCCACCCTAGGGGATGGGGATGCTGGCTCTGGGAGGTGTGTGAACCCCCTAGTTGGTAAGCAGGGGACATTAGTTTGAAGGGCTGGAGCTGTGCTTGGCAGGATGAAATTCAACATGAGACTTGGACTTCAGAGATACTTTCACCAAGACTTCATGGGTTGAATTTACCAATCACTTCACTGCAGCTACAGCTGACAGCCGCAGTCAGTGAGTGGGAATGGAACCCCAATTGGCACCCAAAGCTGTTTAATACTGCCATAAGAAACATTGGTGGGAACACAGGGTGTCCTGAACATCACCATAAGAGTAAGTTGCATCCAGTTGGTTTTCCATCCCTGCCCCAACACCTCGCTGCAGCTCCAGCTGCCTCCTGATATTGTGGGGTTTTTTTTATTCAGCTCAATAAAAATCTGTGATTCATTAAGTGCTTGTCATGTTTTGATACGTGGATCAGGAACTGATCAATAGCCAGCCAAATTTAATAAAAAGGAGCTCCATTCTTGGGAAATGAGCTTGTTACCATGCCAACTATCGATCTCTCCTGACAAGCTGCTGTAAGTTGCAAAATGGGGTCTTGATGGGTTGGTTGGTGTCCTTGCTGCCTGCCAGCCTCCACTGCAGCCTCTTTATTTAAAAGACTTTGGAGACAACCTTATTTTTAAATGCTATATCTATGTAACTCTTTGGCAGAGGTTCTAGATTGCCTGGAGCTACCAGAAATCATCCACAGGCTGTGCTTTTCTTACTGGCTGTAAGGTGGTGGCATCACAGTGCAGAAGGAGCAGAGCTCTGGGTATAGACCCAGTCTGATATGAGTGATGCTCTGAAACAACAGTCCAACAGCGGCCCACATCCTTCCCCAGGACTGTGGCTCAAGGCCAGGGATGGAGGTTTTAAGATTGGATGGTGAATGGCATGTTGGTTGCTGAGAGTTCGTAGGCTATGGAAATCCAACTCTGTGCTCTGCACAGTCCCTGAGACTCCCCTAGAGGAGGTTATCCAGTAAAAGCAAAACAAAGGCAGAATTTGATAGAAGATGATATAAAGATCTCACTGAATGCCACTCGGGGAGAGAGAGTAATAGTGTAATTCATGGCTTTACCAGATTAAGTACCATAAAACTTATCTTGATCTGATGTTGAAATTAGCTCTGCTTTGAGTGGGGTGGGTCTCAAGACCTCCAGAGATTACTTCTGACTGATGTTTTTCCATGATTTCATCTCAGCAATGTGATGTGAGGTCTGACACAGAAATGAGCATAGAACCTGCATTCCTGGGTGCTCCGACCTGCAGGGGGACCTACATCAAACACCAAATACTGCTGAGAAGTACCGGTGTATTTGAGATGCTGGAGCAGTCCCAGTCCATTGGCTCCATGAAATAGAGATTCTTAAGCAGTGCTGTTTGCTGGAGTTACGTCACTGCCTGCCCTGCTTTCTACTTACTGTATCCCTCCTCTGTGGGCTGAGCTCATCCCAAATGCTCCACTTTGAGATCCCTTCTTTCAAAACCTTTCTCTAGTGAAAATCAGCAGATATTGCCACAGAGTTAGTTAATGTGAATCCTTCCATGGAAAGGTCCTTTTCATATGTGATAAAGTGGGGTGGAAATCTTCAGTGAGGTGTGAGGACTAGTGTGGCAGCGTGTGCTGGGCAGGGATGGGGTGCAGCACCTCTTGCACTTAAATGTGTTGTAGAATCACAGAATCACTATGATTGGAAAAGAGCTCTAAGTCCATCTAGTCCAACCATCGATGCATCACCACCCTGTGCCAAATGGAGTCTAAAACAGAACTCTTCCTAAATTCCAGTGGGTGTTGTTATGGGGAATGCCAGCGCAGAGCCCTACAGGATTTTCAAGCACTAACAACTGCACATTGTATTCACTGTTGCAGTTTGCATTGCAGCATGGCACTGGTGAAGAAGTAAGACAGCCGCATGCTGGCACCACTGCAATGGCAACGAGAGGAGGACCCTCTGAACCCCATGGGAGGATATGGTGGTACTTTGCAGGAACAGAACTACAGCCCCTGGGCACTCAGCCCTTGCCCTGCTCAGCCTGGCTCTCACACCAGAAACAGCAGACAGCACAGCAGTCCAGCAGGCTTGGGTGATAACTGACCTGGAAAACACCTCTTGCTTAGGATCTCACCAGCATTAGCCCTGCAGGCAGCTGCCCTCATCCAGAACTGCTGCAGAGCGGTATGAGGGGAATGGCACGGAGAGCAGCGCTGGCAGCAGCTGTGTGTCCCCATCCTCAGCTGTGTGCTCCCCAAGGAGCCCACTTGGCAGCTTCTAAGATTCACCATCAGCCTCACATCACATCGTGCTTTGGCTGAAAGTTGAGCTGACTGTGTGCTGCCTCTGCAGGCTCCTGGTGTGCCTCCCCTCCCTGAGCACACAGCAATGTCTTAAGGATGGGACACGTGTGCTTTGGCTGTCTGAAACTGTGACGTTTTCTCTATAGGAGAAAACATTTAATTTTGCTCTAAATTCTGTTATAACCTAATTGATCTCCATTTGTATCCCGGATAATAAATCACAGCAACATGAAGTCTCATGCACAGAACTGAAGTGGTTTCTTAAAGCAAATTTGGCAAGAAATAAGTCATCATCTTGCAAAGCCAGTTCACTCTCATACACAGCACTCCCTGAGCTCTCTGCTAAAAGCTGCGAGCAGGCACGAAAAGTCATCATTATGAAAAATGGGGAGAGATCTCTGAGTCGTAGCAAAGCCCTGTGAGATGCACCACATGATGCTGCTATCAAAACAACACAGAACTTGGTCAGAGAATCACCCCATGAGTCCTCCCCAACTCCTGGGCTTGCAGTGCAAGGGTACTCAGATATCACAAGAGCCATTAGTTTGGCTCCTTAGAAAAATAAGGTCGTGCTGCTCTCACATCTTCCCTCAGTGCTTTCCCTCTCTCTTCTTCCCTCCTCAGCTAATGTTGTGATTTTTTTGCTGGCTTTTTTTCCGGCCTTTCTTTCTAGTTTCCATTTCTGTCGTGCAAACGCGCCACGGCGAAGAGATGTAAGCAATGCATAATATATTTGCAGTAATGTATGATTCATTTAGCAGCTTTCATAATTAATGCGGATGTGTTTTACATACACAGAACTTCCTGCCTGCATTTTATGATGTGAACACTCTTCAAAATCTAATAAAATGTAAGCCATTAAAAACAATGGTACTTTTCCTGTTATGAGATTTGTGTGCAGCTTTGCAGCAGGAGCTCGGTGTGAGCTGGTGCTCCAAAGGCTGATTTTTTTGCTGCTCCTAATTCCATGGGTAGAAACAATCTGTGTTATTCCAATGATACCACCGTGGCTGTGGGTATCCTCCTGCTTTCATACCTTGAAAACTTTCCAACCCAAATACTTCTCCTATCCACTGGCTGGAGGTTAGCAACCCAGATGAAATTATGCTGAATTTGTGAAAAAGAAACTTGCAAAGACCATACGGCAGCATCTGTAAAATATCAGCTAAATAACGCCAGGATTTCCACCTCCAAGAATCCTTGTCCTTGCTTGGGGCACACACAGCTCTGGGCCCCAACACCTTTTTTGCAGTGGTATTTCTGTGTCTATTTCCTTCCCACTGGTATCAATGCAAGGCATGGGCTGCTGAATTGCTCAGGCCATTCACTTTGTCTACATATTATTCTCTTCCTCAGGCAAAACTGGAAACCCAAAACTATCCTGCATCTCATATTGAAGCTGAGTTACCCACTGAGCTTTGTTCCTTTATGCAGACAGGTTTGGGAGCTCTTCATTTCCTATGGTCACACTATGCATGCGTGGAAAATTAATGCCAACAACAAAATATCATCAAGGACACCAGCACCCACCTGGGGAGCACCATTGCAGGGCTGTGACTGTCAGCAGGTGAGAAGCATCATTGGTTGCAAGGAGTTAAACCTGTGTTCTCTGGGGTGGGCTTGAAACACAGAGCTGTTGGGTATATCTCATGTTGTCTGGTTTGGAGATGGGTATTTTTTTCCCTTGCAGCTGAGGAGGCTTATTGCAGTGTTGAGTTCTGAGTGCAGGGTTAGAGACTGTGCTGTATATTTACCAGATGGTGGATTTGGTCTGTGTGCTTATTTCTGCCTTTGCTCTTTCTTTTTTTAATGGTTGTTAAATTCATTATTTAGAGGGGAAGCCTATATAAATGTGTACCTGCTCTAAGGTTCTAGAAAGGCAGCGAGCGGGGGAAGGTGAAGAAGCAGTGCTATGCTAAAACACGTATATTTGAAGACTGTTTTAAGTGCATCCTGTTAGTATCAGAGACCTGGCAGTGACTTCTACCTGTGGCAGGTGATGCTGAGGCTTCCTGTACAGCTGTACCTATTTCAGTGCCATCCTTGCTGCAGTTTCTACTGCATCATCCCTTCTCCTTAAGCGCAGAAAGTCACAGGGCTGCTCCCCTGGGGTGCCCCAGCAGCAGCAGTATTAGTGACAAGGTGACAGGGACTGCCAAATGGACAGATCCAGGATGGGTTGGGGGGCTGGAGGGGGCTTAGGCTGGGTGTGGGGGGCTGCTATGGGCCTCCGGTCTCCTAAATAGATGAGAGGGTCTCCAAAACAGATTTCCAGCCCGGGAGGGGGGGGGGGACGGGACAATGCAGTCTTCTATTTTTCGCCCATATGGCACGGGGTCCAGGTCTGCCCCATGTCACCTGGCTGGAAGGAAGGGTAGAAAGTGCCTTTGAGGGGGGGAACATCCCGAGTCTGTTCAGGGGTAACAGAACGCAGAGGGGGCACGGTGTGGTCAATAGGATTCTCCCCAAAAGCGTTTTGCGTGGAAGGAAGGGTAAATGGAGCAAACGCTGCGCTGGAAGATTTTTAATTCACCCTCCGAGCAGCTCCTGCTCCGGATGCTGATGGGGAGGGTTATGCCCCGACCCCACGGCGGCGCGCCCAGCGTTGGGGAGCTCGGGGGCGCGCAGGGCTCCCCGCGGGCGCGGCGCGGGTGCCCGGGGGGCTCTGCTTGCGGGACAGATGAGGAGGGCACGGGTGGTTCCGGCACCCACAGTGCCTGGAGTTTGTAAGATATAAACCATATCTGTAAATATAACGTTTCCCCTGCACTAGGAAGCCACCTCTTCGTTTGCACCTTTCGTTTTCGACGTTTCAGGGCGAGCTGCGCTACAACAGCCTGCGCGTTAAAACGGGGAATGAAACAGAAATGGAAATAAACGCCCGCATCTGTCTCGTTTTTAAGGTAAATGCTGAAATCACCTCTTGTCTCCCAGTCCGGCTACTTTCACCCAAGGAACATGGGTAGAAGTCAATGTCCGGGGAAAAATTGCAACCACCATCTGCAAACGAAGAGTGGGAAATCTTACGGGATACAGTGATGGAGCAAAAGGGGGGGATGGAAAACATCTGTACATCGGTTGAGCACCGGGAGCCTTTGTGCCCGAGTCGTTTTGGAAGGCGGAGGGACATCGGGACTTCCCGTCCCTCCTTGTGCCCTTCCTGTGCAGTGCAGTTGTCACAGAGAAGGACGCACCGGGGAGCTCTGGGCACAGCCGTGTCCCCGAAATTTGCACCTGCAAAGAGGGAGAGAGCCAGGCGAGGGGAATGTGCGACGGAACGGAGAAATATCGAATGTTTGTGGACGTGTGCGTTGCCAGAGGTTTGAGCGGTTTGTCTGAAAACACCCAGAGTTAGAGGCGGAGAGGAGGGGAGGGAGGGGGGATTTTAATAAAAACCATTTGGCACTTGTCTTCAATTAGAGTCCAGACATCCAGCAATAAGGCAAAAAAAAAAACCTTTCTTTTTTCTCCCTTTCTTTCTTTTTAATCTCACTCGCAGTCTGGCTGAAGAGGTAAAGGCGGCTCACACGCAACGATTTCGGGGCACGGAGTTGAAACGAGAGAGCCAATTCAGGCGTCGTTGTCACCGTTCGTGCCACCTCCTCCCGCCCCGGCAGCTCTCCTCCTCCCCCCGGCACACGCCGCGGAGCTTCGTACCGCTTCCCCGTACGGGAAGGGCTCCTCCGTCCGCAGACGGAACACCGACGGCAGCCCCGGGGGCGCGGCCGTGAGCCGGGAAGCGGAGGAGCCGCACATGAGCGGAGCGCCCTCGGCTTTCTGCCGCCGTCGGGGCAGCCCCTCTCCCGTCACTATGTCCCAGGCAGGTGATGGGCACCTCGGGATGTGACAACACCCCCCCGATATTCCCCTGCATCGGAGTGTCCGTGACAAATAGAGGCAAGGCGAGGCAGGAAAGGGGGAGGAGGGAGAGAAAGGCGCGTACACAATAGCCAGGCAAATTGTTAGCAACTCCGGCGTTCGGGGAAGCCGGTCCTGGAACTGCGCTCTCATCAGTCACCGCTCCTGAAGTGATAGTAAAAATGCATCTAAACACGCTGCGGTGTGATGTATAAAAGCACAGCGGGATGAGCTGCTTTCCAAAAAGGGACTTGGTGATTGGATATGCCCTGGCATGATTGACAAGAGCTTAGTTTGGTAAAGAGAAGACACGCAAGCTTTCACAGCGGGATTTCTTTTCTAAAATATATCACACTAGCCTTTGAAAAGCGCCGCACACTATAAGGGAAATAAGGTTGCTTTATAGTGCGCTGACATTTCTTTAAAACACAACTAAGATCAAAAAAAGAAATAAAATGTGTTCCAAACACAATGTTTTAATTAGTTTATTCTGTGCGTTTGCTTTTATCTGGTGTATATATCACGGATCCCCACCCTTTAATTAAAACAACTGGCTGCCTATACAACGGCGGAGACAAATGCTTAACTTTCTCCTTTGTACCTACAAGCAAACGCAATTTACTACAGCTCTCAGAAGAGTTTTGAAAATAAACGTGGTCGCCTCGAATGCTGTCGGGGTTCGGGCGAAGGCAGCTGGAAATGGCCGTTTCCTGGCTCGGAAAACTCGGGGGGAGGCGGACCCCGCGGGCAGCACTGCCCGGCCCGGCCCCACAAGGGGCAAAGAGCTGAGGGAGCCGAGGGTGGAGTGGGATGTGGGGCTTTCGGGTTGCTGGGCTGCTTTGGGGGTTTGGTTTTGTTTTTTTCTCTCTCTTTTTTCCCCCTTTTTATTTTTTTTTCCTTTCTTTTCTTTCTTTCTTTTTTTCTTTTCCCTTTCTTTTTTTTTTTTTTTTTTCCCTCCTCTCGGTGCTGCCCCCTTTGAGGCCAAGCTTGGCACCCCGCGTTGAGGAGCTGAGGCACTTCTTAAAGGGGAGCCCCCGTCTGCCCGCTGCCAGCCCGGCTTCTCGTTGCGGACCTGAAGAGGGGAATAAAAACCTTTTAGGAAGCATCGACTCCTTCGCCCCGTGGCAAGCATACGGGCTGTGGGGCAGTTCACGGTGCGGGAGGGGGGGTCCTCTCTGCCCCCGTGTCCCACAGCGCGAAGCCTGAGCGGGTCAGCGGAGTAAAGGCGACACTCGATAGGAAAAATAGGGCAGAACAAGGGAGGGCCGTCTGCTGGCTCGCTGTCACCCCCGGGCACGGCGGTTGCAGACAGAGGGAGGACGGCATGGGGCAAACCTGGTCTCGAGGGGGGATGGGAGAGGGGGGACATTAGGGCACTGCCCCCCACCCAGCGCTGCTGTTCTCCCTGCTTTGGCCTCAAGGCTTCCAGGGGGGATTTTAGGGGTGAAAGCTGCTCCCGTAGATGGACTGTATCACCCGCGGGACCGCTGCCGCTTTGCCCGCTTCGTGCCCCTGCCTGTTGGGGTTCACCCGCCGTCAGGGCTGTGCACGGAGGCACCCCTGGGGCGTTTCGCTCCTCTGCGCTGCGAGTGGAGAGGTGCAGACAGAGGAAGGAGCGGCAGCACCGCTCTTCCTGGGGAGAAAAAAAAGCGAAAGGGAATAGGCAGTTCTCCCCTATAGGATCGGTGGGGATGGGAACCCCTTGGGCGGAGCCCACCTGCTCCAGGCCATTCTGAGACCTCTCTGCTTCCCTGGGATCTCCTGGAGCCAGGGGTACCGGGCAGAGCTGCTGCCGATTCTCGGTTCTGGGATCTCCCCAGAGCACCCGAGACCTGCTGCATCCTAAGTGGGAATGTCGCGGATAAAGGCGACCCCGCCCCGGGGAGAGCCGCTGCAGGCTTGGGGCTGAGGGGGAGAGCATGGAGAGCCCCTGAAATCTTGCGAATTTCCCGTACACCCCAAAAAAAGCTAGGGACCGCTGTCAGTAGCCTCAGGGGATGCTGGTTCCAGCTGGGCGATGCGCACGCAGCGGTTTATTACCGGGCTTTACACCTGTTGAGAGGTCCCAAGAGGACTCAGCGGGGGCCAGACCTGAGGGCAGAGGTTCAACAGGGATTCGGGACCCACGTCCTTTGGCTGCCCCGTCTTCCGCCGGAGCTGCGGATCAGAGGCTGCGGGGCAGGGAGCGGAGCTGCCCTGCCCGGTGCAGAGACATGGGGCAGCCCCGGGAGTGCCCGGAGTCTCCGGGGCCCGTTCAGCCGTCGGGGGTAGAGCTGGGCCGCTCCGCAGCGCCGCCTCGTGCCCGGCTCCTCTCCGGGCCCAGCCGGGAGCTGCAGCCCAGTTTTCGGCCTGGCTCGGTGGCACCGGCACCGGCACCGGCGAAGCCGTTCCGGCCCCCTCGTCTCACACTGAGGTACGGCCGCTCCATTCAGCCCGGCCTCGGCAGACTCGGAAACGAACAGAACACGGGGACTGCGACCTCGGGATGCGGGGCACTACGCGGCTCTGTCCCAGCAGCTGATGCCGGGTCGGTAGCTCCGAGCCCGGGATGCCCCCCCCGGAGCCCGGGGCTTGCGGTTGCCCCTCAGGGCTCAGTCACGCAGAAAGGCTGCCTAAAGTCTGTGTCCCCCGCAAGAGAGGGACAATAGAGCCACCCTCCGGGTCACAGGTCACCTCCTCGCTGATTGAGATATTCCCCGCTTTCCCCCGCCATTCCCTCCGCTCCTCGGAGGGCTTCAAGGGGGTGATTTCCAGGGGGCGGCCGGGCCGGGCTACCGAAGACCCCTCTTCCTCCCGTCCCCGGGGTCGCACCGCGCCTACTCCCATCGGCTCGGCGAGGGCTGTTCCTCTATTGGGGGGGGGCTTCCCGGGATCGCTCGCAGGGGGCTGTTGGCACCCTGCGGGGCCGCGACCCCCGACGTCCCCTGCCCCGAGCTTTGCCTCGGACGCCCCGGGGGGAGGCAGAACCCATTCATCCCGCTGCCGCTTGATCTCATCCTCGTGGTTTTCCCACTCGCTTCTGAACCCGACGCGTGGTTCTCTCCCGGCTGAGCAGGCAGCTGAGCTCACACATTTTCTCAAGGGGAACTTTTCCCCACCGCCACCAAAGAGGCGAAAATCCCCGAGCAGGGGGCAAAAGCGCTTTGTCGGGACTCTCCCAGCATCGGTGCCAGCAACGTGCCCTCGGATACGGGACGGAACCGCTCCCACCACCACCGTTTCCCCACCGCTCCCGGCTCTCCGCCTGCCCCCGGTCACCCTCTGATACCCTCTCTCCCCCCCTTTGCTGAAGTTCAGCCCCGTTTACTGCAACCCCCGACTCTGAAGTTCAAATGTACACATGTGATTCCCCCTCCGCTGAGTGACAGCTACAATGGAAACGTCTCGTTCGCTCCTGGTTTGCATTTAATTATACTGGAGATGCAATATGTTTATGGCAGAAGAAAAACTACTTGTCTTTACGCTTGTTAGGGGCGGTCATTTGGCCACGATAAACTGCGTTTTAAAAGCTATTTAGGGCGTATGAAATATTCCTCTCTCTGCCCGGCTCGGGGGATTTTTATTGCTGTTTCCCCTCGTTCGTTTCGCCTTTTCCTCACACACCTCGGAGAAGGGAAAGCCGTTTCCGAATCTCTCCCTGCCTGCTGCAGAGCCCGGGGATTGCGGGGCTCCTTCTGCCCGATCTCTCGCACTGTGCCCGGGGTCCGGCAGCCTCGGGGGGAGCTCCGAGACGAGACACGAACGGGAGCGGAGGGACCCGCACGGCTTTCAGGGGCGCTTTGCATTTTTGGTGGCTGTTCCTTTCCCAAATCATCCCAACCGGGGAAAATATGCGGGAGAAAGAAGAGGGGGGGAGGGGAAGGAAAAGGAAAAAAATAAAGGAATTAAAACAAAGTTAAAAAGAAGAAGAAAGTGGAGGAGAATTACACGACTCTCTGCTCTTGAAACGAAGCAGGGTGTCTTTCTCCACCTTCCCCCCGCGATGGGAGCACGGCAGCCTGCAGCCCGCTTCTCCGGGCTTTGCTGTTTGCACGTCTGCAATTGAGATTTAGATTTAAAAGGGAGAGAACTGCGATGTTCCCCCGCCTCAGGGAAATAACCGCGAGGAGCGCGATGGGCTAGAAATAGACTTAGATAAAATGCGAATGAAAAGGGAATTCGCTGAGGTGTTACGATATGGGATATATATATATGCACGTATATATGTATATAAAAATTAGTATTACTAGAGAACGGAGGAAAAAAAAAATCAGAGGCCACACCGACAATGAGATTAAATAAAGCGAGCAGAGTTTAAGCCATTTGTGTTCACCGACTGCCAAACGGCAGGTCGGAAGCAGTGGGATTTGAGGAGCGTCCGTACACCCGTTCGGCTCCTGACCGGCACAACGCCCCCAACCCCTCCCCGAAGTTGGCGGAGCAGAAATAGGAAACGTATAAAGCGGATTTCTGGGCTCATCCCGAGGCCCGATCCGCTGCGGTGCGGCTGCGGGAGCCGCTCTTTGCACTGCAGCCCGATGCTCTTCGAAACGGCGGTCCACCCCCAGCGCTGCGAGCGCTTCTTTCTGTCCTCCCCCCACCCCACACACACCCACGGGATGCTTCCCCCAAAGCCCCGCCGCCAGCGAGCAATATCTTTTTTTTTCCTAAGCAAAATCATCATAATAAAAATAAAACTAAAAAGAGTGGGGGGTTATTTTTGAAGTCTCCTCGCCGCAGAGCTTCTCTCATTGCATTCCCCCACGCCGGAAGGTTCCCCGTAACCCCCCCCCCCCAGCCCCGTGCCCGGGGCAGCCTCAGTGTGGGGTGGCCCCGGCGCACCCCATTAAAGGCCGACAATGGCACACGTGAGGCCGCCGCTCAAGGAGGGGTCAGCGGCCCTCTGTTGCTCCAGGTCGGCGACTTCAGAGGCGCGTCCCTCCCCGGCGCTCAGCTGATGGGCTAATTGAACGATGCCCCTCTCCCCCCCCCCCCCCCCCCCCCCCACCTGGTTTTGGGTTGGGTTTTTTTGTTTGGTTTGGTTTTGGTTTTTTGGGGGGTTGTTGTCACCGAAAAAAAAAACCCACCACGTGCGGAAGGTCATTAATTATCCCCCGGACACGCAGGTTGAGCAGCCGTAGCGTCCCGGGAGCCGCAGGCTGGGGCTGGGCAGCCCCGCTCTTTCCTAAGCATCACCCCCCCACACTGCCCGACCCCCCCGGTCCCCGCGGGACGGAGCACGGAGCACGGGCGGCCCGATGCCCCCCGGGGGGGTTTCACCCTTCTCCCTCCTCTCGTGGTGGTGCGAGCTCAGAATCACGGCGGAGGGACTCACCGTGGCCTGGGCAATGGGAGCGTTACCGAGCACTGGTGGGACCTCTCGGGAAGATTTTATAGCAGTGGGTTTTTCGCCCCCCCACCCTTTTTTTTTTTCTTGTTTTCTTTTTTTCTTTCTTTTATTATTATTTCTTTTTCTTTTTCTTTTTGCTCTCCCCGCAAACCCTTAAAATAAAGAAGGCGAAGGCTTTTCCCGGGGGCTGATTGGGGGGGGGGGAAACGATGTGAAAGGGCCGCGGTTATAAAGCTCTGCTTGAAGCGCTGCTCTCAATGCGCCTCTGAACTTGATCAGATTTTACGTTTCCTGCAGAGAGCCGGCGGCGAGCGGAGCTCTGTGCCATGCACAGCGCCGGGCTCCGAGCACCCCGCAGCCCCGCCGCCCTCCTTCTGTCTTTTATTTCCCCTCCTGCACCCCACAGCTCTTTGCAAATGCTTTTCCAGCACAGAAAATGAAGGGATTTATAGCGCTGTCTGCGATCGGTAATTACGGGGTGAGGCAGAACGCCGCCTTTGCGAAAATAAAATTAAAGAGAGAAAAAGAAAGAAAACGAGAAAAAAAAAGAAAGGAAAAATACGAAGAAGAAAGGAAAATAAAGGGGGGAAAAGGAAAGAAAGAGAACGGCTGGGGGGAAAAAGAAATCAACGGCTGTACAGATAATAGAGCTCGGAGTGAACCGCTGCCCGCAAAGTTGGCCGCGGCCCGGGCTGGTTTGAGAGCTTTGTGCACCCTTCGGATTTATTCAAGCAAATTAATCATCATCATAATAACACCCCCCCACCCCCCTCCCCAATAAGGCGGCATCGCATCGCTTCGGACACGGACGGTTTTTGGGGTGATGTTGTAAAACATCGCCGGGTTTTCGCCTCCTCTCTACTATCCGCTGCGTGGGGAACCGGCCGGGCACCCGTCGGACCCTCGGCTGGCGGCGGTTCGGGGTCTCGGGGCCGCCCGCGTTTCCACCCCCCACCCCCTTTTTCCCACCCCGTCGGGTCCCCCCCGTCGCGCCCGCCCCCTCCCCCGTTCTACCTGCGGGTCTCTCCCGCCCAATCAGAATCCCCCTCGGCTCGGGGATCGTGCCAATCAAGCTCAGAGCTACCAATGAGACTCGGAGAGGAGGGTCACATGCAGCGGCGGCCCGCGGCTCCCCATTGGCGCTGCTCGGCCTGGCCCCGGAGTTGGTTTATGTGCGAGGCGCGGGCGGGCGCCCCGTCAGTGCCCGACGGCTCCGAGCGGGAGCGGGGCCGCGCTGCGCCTCGCCCTGCTGCGTGTCGCCGCCCTGCCCGGCCCGGCCCCGGAGCGGGGGCGTCGCCTCCAGGGGCGGCGGGTGGGCTCGGGGCTTTGCTTTTATTTATTTATTTGTTTGTTTGTTTGACCGAGGGGGGGGGGGAGGGTAGGGGGGAGGGGGGGGCGGGGACGCGTTTTGGGGTGGTTTTGTACTTTTTTTGGGGGCGGGAGGGAGGGAGGAGGGGCGGAGAAGGGGGGGGTCAGGCTGCCGCTGTTGTCGCCGCTCCGCCGGCCCCGCGCCCATGACGATGCTGCTGGACGGAGGGCCGCAGTTCCCGGCGCTGGGGGTGGGCGGCTTCGCGGCGCCCCGCCACCACGAGATGCCGGGCCGCGACCCCGCCGCCGCCGCCGGGATGGGACTGGGCCCCTTCGGGGACTCCTCGCACGCCGCCGCCGCCTTCAAGCTGAACGCGGCCCCGCACGACCTCGCCGCCGGGCAGAGCTCCGCGTTCACCCCCCAGGCTCCGGGCTACGCCAGCGCTCTCGGCCATCACCACCATCACCACCACCACCACGCCGGCCAGGTGCCCTCGTACGGCGGGGCCGCCGCCTTCAACTCCACCCGCGACTTTCTGTTTCGCAACCGCGGCACCGGGATCGCGGACGCCGGCTCCGGCACGACTCAGCACGGCCTTTTCGGCGGCTCTCCCGGAGGTTTGCACGGCCCCGGCGGCATCCCGGACAGCCCGGGCTACCTGCTCTTCCCCGGGCTCCACGAGCAGAGCCCGAGCCACACGTCCCCCGGAGGGCACGTGGACAACGGGCAGATGCACCTGGGGCTACGCGGGGATCTCTTCGGGCGGCCGGACCCGTACCGCGCCGTCTCCAGCCCCCGTACGGACCCTTACGGCGGGGCCCAGTTCCACAACTACAACCACATGAACATGAATATGGGAGTGAACGTGGCCGCTCATCACCACCACCACCATCACCACCACGGGCCCGGGGCTTTCTTTCGGTACATGCGGCAGCCCATCAAGCAAGAGCTGTCCTGCAAGTGGCTCGACGAGAGCCAGCTCAGCCGACCCAAGAAGAGCTGCGACAGGACTTTCAGCACCATGCACGAGTTGGTCACTCACGTCACCATGGAGCACGTCGGGGGTCCGGAGCAGAACAACCACATCTGCTACTGGGACGAGTGCCCGCGGGAAGGCAAATCCTTCAAGGCGAAATACAAACTGGTCAACCACATTCGGGTGCACACGGGGGAGAAACCCTTCCCCTGCCCCTTCCCCGGCTGCGGGAAGATCTTTGCCCGCTCCGAGAACCTCAAGATCCACAAGCGGACTCACACAGGTAAGAGCCGGGGATGTGCCGTGCCGAGCGGCGGTGCCGACCCGTGCGGGGGGAGCCGTGGAAATGCCGATAAGCCCCCGTTTGTGGAGATTCCGCCTCTTCCCCCCACCCACTTTATTTGATTTTCAGGCCCGCTTGGCGTCTCTCCTAATTAAATCAGCGAGTCTTTGCTTAAAGTCTGTTTATTTGCAGCTCCTTCTTCCTTTCGGCCGCGGGAAAGTGGGAAAGAAGGCAGGGAACGAACGTGTTGTGGGCGCCGTGTAGAGCTGCCCAAGCCGCCGATCTCGGGGCTTCTCCTTGCTCGGGCGAAGTAAAAGTAACAAAGACTGGCCCGAATGGATCCGCAGTGTAACAAACGGCGCTGCCCCAGACCCCTTCTTTGTGTTTTATTTTGTGTGTGTGTGTGTGGGGGGGGGTCCCGGCGTGTCCTCGTGGTGGGGGCGGAGGGAGGGAGCGGCGGGACGGAGCGGGGAGTTGCCTTCCTTCACCCTGTCTGAATTTCACAGGTGAGAAGCCCTTCAAGTGCGAGTTTGAGGGCTGCGACCGGCGCTTCGCCAACAGCAGCGACAGGAAGAAACACATGCACGTCCACACCTCGGACAAGCCCTACATCTGCAAGGTGTGCGACAAATCCTACACCCACCCCAGCTCGCTTAGGAAACACATGAAGGTAAGCACCCTCTGCTCCTCAGCTCTTCCTTCCCCATGCAGCGATGCTGGTGTGCTCCGGGCCGGACGGGGCAGAGCTGTGCATTGCCTGCACAGCACTCCCAGCTCCTGGCCCTGCTGTCCTTAGTGCCTGAGCCACGGCTGGAGCACAGCCCGGGGAAATGGTGTAGTTTCTTTTTGTGCTTCTGCTGGTGCAAGCGCTGCCTGGTTTGTAGGGCTCTGTGATCTGGAGAGCTGTGCAAATGCAGCCTGGGCTGTGGCTGCAGACCCCCACACCGGGATGCTGCAGCCCCCCATGCTGGGAAGTTGCTGGGAGCTGCAGCGGCACAGCACAGTGCTCAGAGTGACCGGCACGCTGCCGAGCAGGGAATCCACAATATCCCCCTGTGTGCACGGAGCATCTCGACCTGCCTCAGCGCTGCCCCGGGCTCGCTCCCCATCTTTACCTCTTGATTTTAGGTGCACGAATCCCAGGGCTCGGACTCTTCCCCTGCAGCCAGTTCAGGCTATGAGTCCTCCACCCCCCCGGCGGTGGGCTCGGCCGGCAGCAAGGACTCCACGAAAACGCCGCCGGCAGCCCTGCAAGGGAACCCCGGCCACAACCCCGGCCTGCCCCCCAATTTTAACGAGTGGTACGTGTGAAGGCTGCGGCTGCCCGGCCAGAGACTGGACCAAAAGCCTTGGGAACGAGGCGGAAAGGACAAGCCAAGCCCACTGCAGCTCGCTCCCACGGAAATGGAGTTTCCACACCGACGACCGCATAGGGCTAGTTAACTGCCAGGAACCCGATGGAGGGGGGGGGGGGGGGACATCTTTTATTATTATATTATAATTATTACTATTTTTTGCAAGCCGAGACGCTGGACTAGCCATGTCCTTTTCTCAGGATTGGGTTTCTTTTTTCCTTTCCTTTTTATTTGTGCAGTTGTTCCTTTGATTTATTATTTTCCCTCTCCTTGCCCCAGTACCTCCGATTCCCCACTTGTTACTTTTCCTTTTGGTTTGTTTTGGTTTTCTTCTACTTCTTCTTTCGGTGGGATGTTGACATGAGGATGAAAATTCTCCTTCGCCTTAGTGGTGATTGTTTAAACTTACAGTCTTAAACCGTGCCAAAGTCCTGTTATGTCTTGAACTTTCCTCTCTAGCTCTCCTGCTGCTTCTCTCTCTGCTCTCCTCCTCTTTCTCCTTCTCTCTCTCTCTCTCTCTCTCTCCAAGCATTACACTTGTGAATGTATTCTCATCTGATGGGGTCGGTCAGTATTTTTCAGGATGAGGATGTGGTGTTTATTCTACCCAGATTGTGACGTTTAGTATAACAGTTGCCTTTTTGTAATAACTTTTTTTGTAAATACATATCCATGATGCCATATTTATCGTTCGTAATTTAATTATTGAGACAAAGTGCCGGGAACTGAACAATATTTATGGGGGAGAAAAAAAAAATTGTTTTCTAACAAAAGAAAAAAAAAAAAAAGGAAAAAAAAAAAAACAAACAGCAACAACGACAAGAACAAAAATCAACTCTGTACAGCTTTTGGCTATAACTGCTTTAGCATTAAAAGTTTATTGTTTTGGAAAGAGCCCCCGCGAGCCGTTTTTGACCTCCTTCGTGTCCCTTCACTCTCCCTTTTCGGGGGTCGTCGTGGGCCGGTTCGGGTCCGCGCCGTTGTTTTGGGGCCGGCGATGCGGGAGAAGCGTCCGGCTCTTCGCTGCTGCTTTTTCTCCTGCCTTTTTGTCCCCGCCCTCCGCTTCGCATCTCTTCCCGAGCCGACGGAGCCCGGAGAGCGGCGGCGCCGACGGAGAGGAGCCCCGCGGGCAACGGGGCAGCCCGACGGTGAGTACGGGGCCGGGAGCCGGCAGCGGGCTGCTTCCCGAAGGGGACACGGGCGACTTCGAGGCGCGCCGGACTTAGTCCGTTATCGTCTGCTTTTGTTGTTTTGTTTTCGTTTTGCTTTTTCTTTCTTTCCGATCAGGATTCGACAAAGCGTCCCTATCCCCAGGAGAGCTGAGCAGAGAAACTCCCAGCGCCGCCGAAGAGCCTCAAACAACCGGAGCGACGGTGGAAAACAGCTCCCCTAAAAGTTCCGTGCACCGCTCCGGGAAACCCCCGGCACCGCACGGGCTGCGGCGGGACGAGGCGGCTCCGTGTCCCGGCGGTGCGCGGCCGATGTTCTGCCCGGTGCCGGAGTCGCATCGTCCTCGGATCTCTCTGCGGGTGGGGACCCCCCGGGCCGCGCACCGGGAGCGGCCCCCCCCGGCGGGCCCGTCTTGAACTTGACTCGGGGGCATCGCGAGCGGCCGTCTCCTCTTCCGTGATGCTCGGGAGGGCGGCCCACGGGACACTGCATGCTTTAAAAATTAACCTTAAGCGAATTTCTTCATCCTTTCCCCTTCCCAGCCCCTCACCCCCACCTCTCCCCCCGAAAAATAATAATTAAAAGAAGTCTTTTATCTGGCAGGAAAAGAAAGAAGAAAGGTAGATAGAAGCATCTGGTGCTGCATGTCTGAAAAACAAAGCAAACAAACAAACAGAAATCCCAAGCCAGGTAAAGGCAGCTTTCCCACCTACTCTCATTGCTGAATTTCTCCCCTTAAAACAGTTGCAGAGTTCCCCTCGAGGTGCTCGGCCAGCCGTGATCCCGCTGCTCGACGCCGTGAGCGCTCTCGCTGTTCGTGGAGTCACGGAGCCGCGCCGGGCCAGGAGGAACGGAGCCGCCTGGGGCCGTCGGGTTTTCCTCGGCCGCCCACCTGTGTCGTGCCTGCGCCAGCCTCAGAACCGCGCCAGCCTCAGAAAGGTGCCGGTAAGCTCGGATTTGTTACTGGTTTGCTTGGAACTGGGGAGGCGTGGGGTGCGCAGGGCTCTGTAGGGGTCCACCGGGCTGAGGGCTCTGTCCTGGGCAGAGGTTTGGGATGCGAGCTGCCATGTGGCCACGACCCTTCATGGTCGTGCTTGTTCCTGCCCTGACAACCCTGACAAGTTGTGTCTGTGGGTTTGCAGCACGGCCCCAGGCGTCTTTCTAGCAAGGCTTTAAATCCAGCGTCCTGTGTCATTTGCCTCCTCTGGGTGACTTGGCAGCCTTGGAGCCTATCCGGCCTTTGGATGGGGAAGAGGGAGCAGAATGTTGTCTGTGCTCTGCTGAGGTCAGGGCCGCCCTGCTGAGGCAGCTGCTCTGCAGCACCCCCAAAAAAGGGGCAGGGGCAGATAGGTTGTGTGTGTGTAGTTTGGAATGGAGGTGATGCTTGGGATGGGTGTACACGGGGCTGGCAGCCTGTTCTGGGGGCTATGAGATGCTTACAGAATGAGATGCTTGGGGCTAGCAGTGAGGGGAAGGAACAGCAGGGCTGTGTCCCCATGTACATCATGCTGTGCTGCTGCTGCTGAGTGTTTGTGGATAAATAAGGCTATATGTATTATTATTGTTATAGATATATTTTATATATATATATATTTATTTTTTTTTTCCTGTAAAAGAAACCAAAAGCCTCCATTCCTCACTCTTGCCCATATTAGAGAGACTCAGTCCTAAAGCATAGGACACTCTTGCTTTATTCCTGCATTCCTTTGGCTGGCTGTGGGGTGAGCTCCTGAATGCAGTGCAAGGGCCTGGCAGTGGGGCATCCTCTGTTCTCACAGTTTGGGGTTTCTCCCTGCAAACAGGGCAGGATGGTGCTGGTGAAGCAGGTGACCTGTTAGCACAGCTCTCAGTGTGTCATTAAAAATGGATCTGGTGTTGTACCCTGAAGGGTCCCAGGACTGCATACAAAAAAGGGGCTGTGCTCTGCCATCCTCTCTCAGACTGGAAGCCCTCTTGTAGTTGCTGTATGAGTGGGATTAGGTGGATTTGTCCCCCAAATAAACAGAACTCAGGATGGTCTTCTAAAAGGGCTAAAACGGTGATTCATTGTACTATAAAGAATCCGAGCAGGGGCAGGCGATGAGCTGGAGCCATTCCTTTTCTACCACGCTTTATGAGCCATGAATATTTTGATTCCTTTGGTGTCATTGTTTGTGCCTATCTGTCTCTGTGTCTGCTGTAACCCAATGAAAATAATATATATTTTTTCAAGCTCTGTGCATGCTGTTGGCTGCACACAGTGGGAAGGCGGTCCCGGAGGCGTTTGATCAGGTTGTGCACAAGTGTCTCAGAGCTACAGCACCAGGAATTAAGTTCCTTTAGTAACTCTGCTGGCTGCAAAGCCCTCATTCCCAAAGCAGTGGTGGGCTGCAGTATTGTGTTTGCATCTCTTGTTTTGTTTTGTTTCCATATAGTGTTCCCAGATTAAACATATTACGCACTAACTAATAGCAGCTTTTTCAGCTGAGCCTTGCTTTTGGATAAGCCAACCCCGCTATTGATGCTTTCAGCATGACCAGACTATATGGAAAACACCTCTGCAGAGATGCGTGCTTGTTTTGGAGCAGCAAAACTCCAGAGGAAGCTTTAAATTCTTTGCAGAAATCTAATTCTATCAGGCAGAAGGAAGGAATTTGTGTCGTGTTGGCTTATCTACGCCTTCATTCGTGGAGCTGAGCCATTTGGTTCACCTCACCGTGCCATTTGCATGCTTTAAAACATGCTGTGTGCCCCATGAGTGCTGCTCAGCACAGTGCTCAGAGGGCTGTAACAGTGTGTAGAGGGAGTGAAGGCTGTCCTGCTGAATGCTGAATCGGAGCCTTGCAGGGATGGAGGGCAGCAGCATAGCTTTGTGTTACGATGTGAGTTTTCACTCTTGGTTAACCAGGCTCGAAGGGTGGGGTGCAGCCTAGAGACAGGCCTGCTTCCCCACACCATCCCGGCTCTTGGTGGCTTTGGGGGTAGAAATGAGTGCTGGGCCTTATCCGTGGGCCGCAGCCTTGAGCTGAGAGGTCACAGCGGGGTGGGAGACGTCAGCTTTGGGTTTCTGCTTGGTGCACAGAGAGCACTGACGTGGGGAAGGCTGGCGGCAGGCAGAGCGTCCCAACAGGCAGTGAGCACTGCCCTGAAATACACTGCCCTGAAAGAAATATGCTGCCCACCAGCTCCTCTCTGAATCCCATCCCCAGTTTCACTGAGACAATAATGTATTGCAAAAACGCTCTTTTTCTTTTAATTATTATTTTTAATGACTGTTTTCGCTGCTTTCTGTGCTTTGCACGGCACAGTTCTCATGCTGTTTTGATCAGCAAGGTGTTTTTGTTCCATTTCCCCTCCATTTTAAGGAGTTTTTGTCCTTATTTTCATTTCTCAAGTGCTTGTTTTTGCCCGTGTTAGTAGGACGCAGTTGAATTGAAGGTTCTCTGGGGCTGCAGAGAGAAATTTGGCCATAACTTGAGGAAAAGTCTGATGTGGGGCTGAGGGACGGGCTCGAATTCAGGGATAAATCTCTGATGGTGTGCGCTGAGTTCTCAGCCCCACGCTGAGCCACGCGGGCAGAGCTCTGCTGCTCACTGGTGCAGATGGTCCCCAGACTGCGCAATTCCCACAATATTCCTCTTTACTAAATAAGAAGATGCTGCAGCTGTCAGCCACCCACCTTTAAGGACTGGTCTTAAACAGCATTGCTTCGTTTGGCAAAGTGCAGCAAGAAAAAGAAAAGGTTCCCCCCCTTTTTTCCCCTGTTTTTTTTCCTTTTCCATCAGCGTTGTGAGCCTTGCTTGCCAGATTTCATTTTGCCTTTCTCTTTTGGTGAAGCTCTTTAGACCAAAGCAGTGTAACATACCTGTGCTTTGGAGTGCAGTCTGAGCTTTCTTATAATGGCCTGAATCTGGAAGTTGAATTGTATTTAAAAAAAATATGAGGCTATTAATAATAATCTAAGAACTGGCAACACTGTGACGGTAAAATATAGATTTAATTTTTAATCTTGAGCCTGCAGAAATGTTTTAAAATAATGCAGTAAGTGGAATGATTTACTTTAATGTCTTTGCAAGCGCTCGATTTGTATTTAAAATGAGATTCCAGTGTGACGTTGCAATCTGCCCCTTTTTTTCTGTCTCCTTTTCGCTCTGTGCTGATGCGGGAGGAGCGGGCGGGCAAAGGACCAAAGGAGCAGGAATCGTGCCTTGAAGATTCTCCCTGTGCCTTCAGGAGGATGCTGGGCTGAGCCAAAATCAAAGTGCTCTGCTGAGCTCACGTTGTGCTGCTGAGGGAGTTGGTTTCAGAGGAGTCCCCTCAGTCGGTCAGAAATCTCAGGTTGGCGATTTATTTTCTTTTTTGTAGGGGGAACGGGGGGAAAACAACAATAATTAAAATACCTGAATAATGCTCAGTTCCTTTATAGAAGTACGAGCAGGTGTGGGGCACTATGAGAATTATGATCTTGATTTAAAAAAAAAGACTTGGTGGGCTGTGTGGAAAACCACGTGTGAGTGATTTCAGCAAGACCCCACCTGCGTTCTCTGGCTGTGATTTCTGTCAGCTTTGCTTTGCATTCACCCGCTCTTTGCATGTTTACTATACCAGCATCAGCTGTGTCAGCTGTATGGTGATGTCTGTAATCAGAGGACAGAGAAAAACAAGAGCGTGCTCACATCTGGGTCTGTTAAGTGCCGCACTCCTGATGTCTGTGGCACTCAAACAGCTTTATAGAAATTTGTAACACAAACTTGAGCACGGGCAGCGTGAAAGCAAGGTTTGTTCTTGTTGTTCATCTTTCAACCCAGCTAGGTGAAAAAATACTCTTGATAGAATAAGTTTGTATTGGTGTTGTGGCTGTGTCACGCTTATATTTCATCATTTTACCGTAGGTTAAGAAATAGTTTCTTTCCAGGCTGACAGTAAATTACTGTGTAAAGAAAGAAGCCAGCATCAGTGTCCCCCTACAAAGCTCGCAATCACGGAGGCATCAGCAAAATGTGAACGTTCTGAAAATGCTTTCTTCTTTTCAGTAATATTCTGTTCTTAATCTCGGGTAGCCTTGTGCATAAAAGCTCATCCTCAGTGCGAGTAAATCGTGCCCAGCAGAAGTGCGGGCACAAGGAAAGGGCATAGGAGAAATACTGCATTTCATAAACACAATCACCAGAGCATTAGAAGAGCAAACATGTGGTTTTATGAACATAGTTATAAATATTTAAACATGCAAAATGAAAATGTTGCTAAATGTCTGGTTTTCATTATCTTTCAATGAGCGTTTTCGTTCTTGGAAGCGTTGCTGGCTGTCTGCAGAAAGCGATCACCACCCCCTCCCCAAAATGAATGATGCATAATGCGAAAACGTGTTAAAATGCACAGTTGTTTGTAATATCTTCTACCAAAGTGGAAGACATTCTACCAAATTTGGTATTCTATTGAATCCCAAAGTATCCTTGCCCCACAAACAGGAACCAGCCTGCTTCTGTCAGCAACTTTCTTGCTGGATGTTAGGCGAAATCTGAGGGCAGTTTTGGAAATAGATGTCGCTTAGTGTGCTTGGAGACGTGTCCTGTGATCCTTTCTCCTTCCTACAGAAGTCAAGGAAAGATGCCACAGCTGATTTTACCATTCATGAGTGTGTTGCTTTGAAGTGTCAACAAGTGTTTAAGCGTTCTCCGTGCCTCCGTGGAAGGGTTTGGAGGTTGCAAGGGGAATTTCAGGATGGGGAGCCGTGGTTCTGCCCCTGGATGGGCTGTTGCAGGGGTGTGAGTGTGCGCCTTTAAATAGGAGCATGGAGAGCTGCAGCGTTACGGGTTGTGCAATTTTGCTTGCGTGAGTGGAGGCCTGTGAAAGAGCTGGGGCCACGCTGTGCATCAGTGTTCGTAATAAGGCAGGTGTCTGGCTCCTGGGATCCTGCTCTCTTGGCTTCAGTCCTGCCCAGTCGTTGTATTCCCACAATGCTCTGGCTGTGCTGTATATGTCACGGGAGAAGATGCCAATTTATTTACTTATTTGTTTTCTGGATGCACTGGGAAACCCATTTTCTATTAGTTCCATATTTAATCCTGAGCGCCGTGAGTTTCTGCTGTGCTGGGCAGAGCACGACATGCCACGCTGGCATGCACGCACGCGCCTGCTGCTCTCTGCATGTTCCTCCTGCAGTTGCTCCCACCAATAAATCCGCACTTGCCTCAGTCAGAATGGAAATCTTAAAGACAAAGGATTCAACTGGGCAGTTTTTATTGCTGTGATAGAGCAGAAGGCCTCAAATTAAGGGACAGTGCCCATGCGGATGTTGTCTCCTGCCAGCATTGCACTGGTACTGAGGACTATAAAGGGGTATTCGTATCTCCCCACTTGGGTTGTTACAACTGTGCTGCAGCAAATCCCAAAGAAATTGTGGATGAGAAGTGAACTGGAGGAGCATGGGGACCCTGCCCTGTGCAAAGCTGCCCTGGCACAGCTTGCAGGGCCACAGCCAGTCCCATTCCCATGCCGGGGCTGTGGGATGGAGCCTGTTGTCAACCCCAACCCGGGGCTGGTTTCTGGGGGCAGGCGTGGTGGGGCTGCTCCCTGTGTGCTTACGTCAATGCAGACCTTTCCACGGACTCCAGTCTGGGTTGGATCAAGCCTTGCATGGTTGTGGCCCTTATGCATTTCAAAACTGTATTAATCTATATCTGGATCCCAATGGGGCACTCAGGATGAGCTGAGCTCAAACAATCCTTGGCAGGAGGGACAGAGTGGAGTTGGCAAGGATTTTTGTCCCGTTATTGGTTACTTGGAGGAAGGAATGTACGCACCAGTTTAATATATGACAACTTGAGGTCTGTCATCTTAAGTATATTAGAAAAGCCTCGTTTTTAACAAATCCCAGAGCGTTCAGCAGGCATCGTGCTGCAGCTGTGCTGGGACCAGGCAATGGCTGCTGATGGAGGCATGGAGCTGCTTGCTGTCTCAATGCATGGTTGGGTGAGCCCTGAGGCTGCTGGGAGGTGGACCCTGGGCTGCCCATCCCTTGGCTGGGGGATAGAAGGGGAAACAAAGTCCTGGGGCAGAGAAAAGCTGGCAAATGAGACAGCGTCAGTGCAGCCCGTAAAGCCCATGCGCTAAAGGCTTTTCCTGTCTGGTTCAATACATCCCCAGTGAATTTGGCCAGGGAGTTATGTATTGAGCTCACAGGAGACTTTTTTCTCTATGGTAAGATCTTCAAAAAACTTCCCAAAGACCTTGAGATAGACGTTACAGTCTCTCTGTCAGTGTAATATTTCCTCCAGTGAAAATAAGGATGGATGCTTCTGTTGAAAATCATCATGTATAAATTCATCCTTTCTGCTTTTCCTCTCTGGATTTCTAACGTATGAAAAATTCAACCTAGTAAAGACTTTTCAGCAAGTTTATTTGGGTTTGTTGTATCAAGTGCAAGAAATTCAGTCCAGGTAACCATTTTTCCCCTTACGTGGTTAGGAAGGAAGGAGGAAATTTGTTCTGTTGTATTTTGTTTTGGTTTTGGAGTTGGGAGGAGTTTGGAAAACAGCTTTCTCTATTTTTACATTCTGTTATTTTCCCTTTTCTCAATCGACGCAGCACCCAAGCTCTTAGAAAGCTGCTGCCTTCAACAGTATCCCCATAAGGAGCAAGCTGAAACAGCACAAGGAATAGATGTCAGCTTCAGACTGAGAACTGTGCTTCTGGGTAATCTAATGCCATTTTAATATCTTGCTTTTAATTCAGCTCAGCGAATGCTTTGATGGACAAGGCACTGATGCTCGTGAGCCTGAGTTCAGTTGTTAGTGCTATGTCAGAAATTATTTTTCACAGACGGCTGTAGCTGGAGCGTCAGCTTCCATTAAGTATATTAACAGTATCGGTATATATTAAGTATATATGACCTCTGAGATTCTGGGCTAGCACGCTGCATTTTGTAGCCTTTGGTTTGTTTCTGCGATGACAAAAACAGAAGGTCTCTGGTTAACTTTTGACCATTGACATATTAAATGAAGATGCATGTTTGAGCAACATCAGTGATTTCAATTGACTCATCAATTGCCATTGCATAGCAGTCTTCATGTTTCACTTTGGTAACAAGCTGATCTGCCACATCTGATGCCAGCAATTCAGTCCTTCAAACAAATGACATGTTTGATAAAGAAATCTTTTTAAATTCATTATGCACTTTGGCTTTTGTCTTTCCTTTTAATACAGCATCTGTTGCAGCCGGGATGCATTCCTTGATCGTTTCTGAGTCTGCAATTATTTTTCTGCCTGCCCGGTGTCCCAGGGACGTGAAATGAAGCTGCCGTGCTTTGCTGCTGAGCACTGAAACTCCGCACCAACATTCAGTTTGATCTCTTGGAACAGGCTGCAATGAAGTGATTTCATCAGCACACACTAGTGATAAAAAGGTGACACGAAGAAAGCCAGCAAACTAAAAGGCCCTGCGTTTCTCTGGGAAGACAATAGGAATATCTGTCTCTTCATTTGTTTCGTGGATTCCTTGTGCAGCAGATTTAAATTCAGCAGAAGGCTCAAAATGTCTAAACTTTATCCTGGGCATTTATTTATTATTATTTTTTTTTGTTTCAGTGCTGAAATGGAGTTAAGTGTCCCAAGGGGAGTTTTATTGAAAACGTTATGTGCAATGTTAATGAGTTGGGAAGGGGTCGTATGTTTTTCCATATAGAGCCTATGCAGAAACAAATACAGAACCCAAGGAGAAATGATCTGCGGGGACCCACTGATGTGTGCCAGTGGATGATCCTGGGCTTCTGTCACCCCTAAATGATGATGGGCAAAAGACTTCAATCCCAAGAGCCCCCCCGTGCCCCCACATGGCTCCATGCCGGGCTGGGTGAATAGCTGGGGCTGGAAGAGACGACAAACTTCTTGGGTGCCATAAGAGATTGCTTCAGCGTTACTGATCCTCACTCTGCTCGTTACTGAAAATGCATCCAGCAGCTATGTGGGTCAGACTGCTAAATTTGTAGACACGGAGTGTCAGGAAGCCTTTTTGTCAACTTCGTACCGTTTAGTATATTTGTCCTCAAGTTCAAAGCAATCCTGGCCCCAGACTTGTGATATTTTCTGCCCTTTCCCCTTTCTGTTGACTCAGACCTCTTCCCTTTGAGGTCAACATCAAAATAAAGATGTATGTTTCCTCAGCCTGACCATGGCTCTGACTCTTTAGATCAGCAATCCTATAGTCCATATGTCTTCCCATCTGTCAACTGGCATTTGAAGCCAGCTTGCTCCTCTATTCTTTCAGACAAGTGTGAGAATCAGAAGTTTCTTTAATGACGGTTTCAGGCCTTAAAGCATTTGCTAAGATATTACCTATTAAGATCCCTTGATGGCACCTTGAATAGAGATCAAAAGCAGCTGAGTTCGCTCTGTAAATCTAATCTGGCCTTCAGTTTAGGGTGCTGGGAGAGGGGTGGGGAGGGCACTGTGTTCCTGTGCTGAGGAGCCCAGCCTGGGAAGTCAGCATTGCATTTGTGAAACAGTGACCCAGAGCATGGCTCTCTGTCTGACTCTCAAACGTTTCTATTTTTAATGTCTGCCTAGAGATACTGCAAAGCCCTTGGAATATTTGGGGAAGTGTGTGCTCTTTGGGTTCATATCATTTCAGTGGGTTACAGAGGATTTAGCAGGGAGGCATTCACTGAAGTTTCTGTATGTTGAAATGTATGTGTGCTTTCATGGAAAGAATGGTGGAGGGTATTCCCCAAAGAGCCGCCCAGATGGTGCTGACAAACAGGCTGGTTGCTTATGGGACCCAAATGTCTGAGGGGATCTGAACATCCCCAAGACGTGGCTAAGCAACAGGGGATGATGTCACAGCACTGACTGTCCGGTAAAACGTGACATACTGGAGTTAAAGACAACATATGGCCCTGGGTTTGTGTTGAAACCTGTTAAGGCCTGAGCATGAACCTGAGCTCCAGAGAGATCCTCTTTGGCCTCAGTGTCATTAGTCTTCAGCCAGAATATCACTTGTGCTCCCTGAGAAAAGCAGCTTCTCTGGCTGCCTGCTCTGTAGTGTCGCTGCTTTTGGAGGAGGTGGTCAATCAAAATGTGGGGCACACAGATTGTTTGCTTCCAAGAGGGGAAACAGAAAGGACCTTGATGTCATTTTACATCTTAACCAAGAGGATGCACCAGCTTCTGGACAGCACACTGAGCAAAATGTCCAGCCACTTTTGTTCCCAAAGCCTCTTTCAGTGAGCCCCTGCCCCCAAAGTACTCTATCTGACATTGTCACTGGGTTTATTTAAGATGGATTTGGCTTTTTTGCTATTTTTCTGTGCTTATAATCCTTTTAATTCCACCATTTTATTTTTTTTTTTCTTTTACGACCTTCGTTCAGTCTTTTCTGTCCCTCTTTTACACGATACTCTGCCAAGTCTGTCTCGTTGCTGTCATTTTTTGTGTGAATCCATATCTGCCTTTTTAGGGGGTAGTGGCGCTGGTGACGTATACTTGTGGTTAAAGCAAAAGCCACTATTGAGTTGGACAAAATAGGATGAATGCTGTATAAAAAGCCTTCAGAGAGCTGTGAAATCTCCATCCTCTCTTCCTTGTTCTCCTGGGAACACTTGCACAAAGAGTATTTTTAATGTGAAGCAAAAAGGATTCTGATGAATACTCATTAACATTTTGTTTCTGCGAAGATACATACATGATCATCACTCGGCTGTGAGGGACATGTATTCAGGAAAGCTCTTAGATGTACACTTATTGCTGTGTGTGTGCTTAAATCTTCCTGATGGCTTCTGCTTTGCTGTACAGTCTTATTAACCGAAGACAAAAACAGGTATTTAATGGAGCTTGTTTGTCCTGCCCTGGCCAGAGGCAATGTGCTGTGATAAAGGTCTTCCAACTCATTCCTTGACAATGCTCTGTGAGCAGTGAATCTTCTCAGAATGGAATGGGTTGATTGAAATACACGCCTGCAAATAATTTGTATTGTAGCTGTTAACAACAAACAATGAGAGCAGAATTTAACCAGAGACTGCAAGGGGAAGCAACATCAGAGCCACCAGATACATTCTGTAGCATGTTTTCCTTATGTTACTTTGTACTCAGCCCTGATAGATTACCATTGGGTGAAGGTATCGCTTCACCATTGCCACTTTGAAAACATCAGCCTAAGAAATGCAAATCTGATATGGACTGGAGTCCTTGCGCTACTGGCTGTATCCCACCTATTCTGAGCTGGTTAAAAAAGAGCTTTGGTAAGAAAGAGTTAACTTAGCATCGAGTCTCAGCTAAAAAGCTTCTCTGAGAGGCAAGAGAATGGTGTCTGTCTGTGCCCCTTCCTGCAGATACACCTTGATAATGCTCTTCTGTTGCTCTGAATGCCCTGGAGTGCTGGGCTGGCTTGTCTGTGTGTACAGGTCTACCCAGCAGTGTGAGAGGTCCCTAGGTTAGATCAGGAATAAGGAGCTCCCATTTGCACAAAAGGGAAACACTCCTGGTGGGACCAGCTATGCATGTAACCAGACATGACAGTGGAGTTTCCAGGCTTTGCTGAAGTTCTCATACCTTGTCACAAGGCAAAACACACGCTTTTCTTCCAGAGACTTCAATCCAATCTGTGCTGTAATCTGTGCTGTTCTTTCTGTATGAAATCTTGTAGGCTTTTCTTTTTTTTTTAGCAGCTTTTTGGATGGAATAATGAAGCTGAACAGAAACAAGAAGAAGAATGTATGGTCTATCTGTTCCTTTTGGGACCGCCCAGAAATATCCAGCAGATGAACGTGTTTTGTATGTCTGAGTGTCATTTTGATTCACTTGAAGTACACTGAAGCCATGGCACAGTGTCACCTGGAACTGGATTTTCTGTCACCACGTGATGGCTGGTTCGCTGAGAAGATCATTAATTTACTATCTCTAAATACTTCTGGAGCTTCAGGGTACAATGCAAAGTGGACGCAGAAGTCCAGACGTATCTGTTGGGAAGGGAAAGCTCTGAGTTCTGGTCCTTAACTGCAGAGTTTTTTTTTACGCACAAAGAGAGATGAGAAGCTGGGACCTGACCAAAGGACATCCATGATGACAGTGCCTGGGTGTAACAACCAAACCAGCTCATCAGGACAGTGATTTGGCACTGGTTCTGCACACCAGGGTGGGAGGGCAGCAGAGTCAGGTTCCTGCTACCTGGATCTAAGTACTAATCCAAGCAGACTTTTTGTCCCTGGAGGGCAGGGTGAGTGGCTTCACAATATGACAGCTACTTAGGAGTTGTCACTGAAAATCAGTCACCCAAGAAGACCGTTGACTTCCTTGGACAAATGGGCCCAAAGCATCCTGGTTGAATTTCAGCAGGGAATCACACCACTGGTTTACATCACCATTTATTTTGGCCATTCTGCAACAACAAGTTACTCAGTATGTGTATGTAATTGAGGTTGTCTTTTTCTAGCTGATGGAAAGATAGCTGTGTAATTAATGGACTAGGTCATTTGTTCTAACAATAGACCATGTTATGACAGTGACTGTTAAACAGAACTCTCCCTCAGCAGAGAAAAAAAATTAAATAGATTTGCATTGATTAGCATAATAGAGCTCAGGACTTCTAAACTGCATTTGACCTTTGGTGGAGGCTAGAGATGGTAGCACCTGTTACAAGGGAAGCAGAGGAAGATGATACATCACTTCTATTTTTATGATGGTCACCATGCATTGTAAACATTCTGCTTATTGGCTCTGTACGTCCTTGAAGTACACAGAGCTAGTCTGAAAAGCACTGGGATCTGAACGGTTAAAAACATACCCATCATTTGACATTTGTACCACTCTGCAGCATGTAAGTAATGCGAGTGTGACATTGCACAAGTATTTAGAGCTTCATTTACCTCCATCTTATTATTGGCAGAAAGCTGTGCGCTCTGATGATGTCCTGAGGAATACAGACTGGATATTATTCATATCTCCGCTGCTGATATTTACTGTCAATAAACAGACTCAGTTAAATGGAAACAAATGCTTGGTTCCTAATCCTCCTGCAAGTGCCGACTTCATAATGCATGACGAATACAGAGATTCATTCTGCCATTTGCCAACAGCGCATTATCGGTTTCCCAGCACACAGTGCTGACCTGCAATGGTACAGCAATGTTAACCTGTGCCTGGGCTGATCTTTTGTTTTTCTTCTATTGGGAATTAAATTCTCATGTACTCACTCCGGCCTTTCAACCTGATTGGAACTGCCACACTTTGCCCATTTCTGCTTTGTACTGGAGGTGGAACTGCTTTGCACTGCAGTGAATTGGCACCTTTAACACCTTTATTTTGCCTCTTCAAAATTTAACTTTTTAAAACCAATTTTTTGAGCGCGTGACAAAACTCCCCTTGCCAATAAATGAATTCCTTCTTCTTTCCCCCCTAATCTTACAATGCTTTTATACCAGATCTCAAGAGTTAAAGTTTGGTCGCAGGCAGATTCTATTTTCAGATAGCATCGTGTGGAGACTGTGTTTTCAAAAGCATTAACTCAAACCACACGGATGCACAACTGTTCTAAAATATGAGTATTCACACATGCTTTTTATTATAACACACATAAAACTGAAGTATAATACAGTAGGCTTTGGCAGTAAAACGGAGTAGTTGATATGTAAGTTTTATGCCTAGTTCTTACAATTAATAAGCCACTTTTCTTGATGAATTGAACATGAATGAGCAAAAACACAACAGACTGATTAGATACTAAACTGATGGTTTTCTGGCAATTCCAAAATTGAATGTCTACTTCAGAGTTCACTTTTTCTTTTGCTGGGACAACTTGATAAGCTCCTTTTACTGTAGCCAAACCACTGCAGAGGCATTGTCAATCTCTTCAAGTTCACTATTGTTCTCAGAAAATCACTTCCTTAAGAAAGATCCATATGTTGAGGGCCTCAGCTGTACTTTGTGGGAAACAAAATCGTGGGTCAAATTCGTGTGCTGTGTAACTCTGCTGAAGTTGGTTCAGCTGACACAAATATCTCCTAATGGCATTACAGCTTTGCCTTGCCTCTGTTGGCACCGAGAAGTTGTGAGAGGGCTGAAGACAGCAGGGATGGTTGTGGGAGGTTCCTCAGGGCTGAGATATTACACTGAACCTGATTTGTGTTTGGAAGCTCAATTTTGCTTTTTGGAATATAAATGAAGACAATCATTTGCCAAATGGAGTGAGCACCCAGATTGATCTTGTTCTGTAGATAGAGTCCTTTAATGTATTTATGTCAAGAAGAGGAACAGGCTTTTTTTTTTTATCTTAGAGGTGCTGGGAAAGGGAAGTGCAGATGAGGGTTATTACAAGCCATTCCAAACCTCCAGTGTCTGGCAGGGAAGGAATTAAGCACCTCCTTAGCACCCAGTGCTGCAGGTGGGAGTGCAGAGTTGGGTCAGCTGGGAGAAATGAGCTGATTGCTTTGGGAGTGGGGGCTGTGTATATGACTGTGTTAGCAGAAAGGCCTTCTGTGGTGTTGCTGCTTAGTGGCTTTGAATGCAAGATAGGACTCAGGAGGAGACACACCTTTCTTTGTTCTGTCTGCTGGAGGCTGACAGTTCTCTTTGCAATTAAATGTTCCCATCTTTAAGGTGATAGGGAGGTACCTAGCTGCTGTCCACAGGCTCTGTGGCATTCCCTGCTAGTGCTGCTGTTCCCTCCAAAGAGGGAGGCTGTTTGGGTGAAGTGATGGAACCATCCCCATGGAGCTGTAACAGAACCTGAATGGAATAAAATCTCACAGGAAAGGATCCTGAGTCTGGTTCTCTGTTGCCTCACAACCTTCTGTGGCTGCTGGTCCAGTGCAAAAAGGATGAGAAATACTGAGTGAACAATTCCCAGTGGGGCAGGGGAGCAGCAGCAGCCAGAGGAAAGCTCAGTTGGGAGCTGCAGTGCTTCCATGCAAACAGTAAGTACAGTGGGGTACTGGAACACCAGCATTTCAGGCAGTACTAGGCAGCTAAGGTGGTGAATCCTTTAGGGTCAGAGGAGCAGCTGCTGTAAGAGGTGATTGGAAAATGCAGAGTATTCTGTGTTTGCCTGGCTGTGGGAGTGTCCTGTTCTTGGGGCTGCCAGAAAGGACAGGGTGCACAGAACAGCCCAGGGTGTTTTAGTGTGTGCAGCTGTGTCCTGGCCCACATCAGAGAGGTTTGAAAGGAAGAGGGAGAAAATAAGTGGTGAAACTGAAGAAGGAAGTGGCACTGGCACAATAATGAGCTGCAGGTACATCCCAGGTGGACTGGAAGAAGGGAAAGGAGATACGTGTTGTGCAAAAAAATAAATAGATAAGCAAAAGAAAAGCAGCAGGCAAGAGGTCAGTTCTTGAAATGGGCCTGCTAGAGCTGGGAGTCCTGTCCTAGGAATCCTTTACATCCAGAATCCACCACGGTATTCCCAGACCTCTGTCTGGTTCCTTTTCTTCCTCACCAGTGTTGTCCCCCTCCCCCTCCTCCTCCTTTGTCAGGCAACTCGTTAACACTTATTAGCAAGCATCTTCAAAAGGCCGGGAGGGGGGAGGAAAGGATGGGAGGGGAGCTGAGATGGCTAAAGGAAATGATTAGGAGATTCCTTTTCCTTTCTGCCTATTCAAGCTTTAATGACCAGCCCCTGCTCTGTCTGTGCCCTGCATTGTTACCCAGCCCTACCCAGGGTCGCTGCACCCTTGCTACCCCTGCACTGATCTGCTCTGACATCTGGGACACTGCGAGTGCCCGCAGCATCTAACCTTCCTGATGCTGGGGAGGCTCGCTGGCTCTTAGCTTCGCTGCTGTACTTGGTGTTGGTGCCAGTGCTGCGTCAGCACTGCTGAGCTCCTCTGAGTTCATCTTTGTGTCGGGGGCATCAGTGCCAAGCTTCCTTGCTTGGTCTGCCCCTTGCAGGTCTGAGGTCCTGCCTGGAGACTGATCTCTGTTTACATCTAAACATGGTTAGTAAATCTTGGGAATCCAGCATCAATGACCAAGAATCCACTAGGCAGCAAGTGGGTTGTTTTTGTGGCTGGAATTGAGCTTGCTTGAGGTGAAGGAAGGATGAGTAAAGGAGACAGAACTTGGTTCAGAGCTTTCTATTTTCTGCCTTGCAGCTCCAGAGGGTTCAGTTGCAATGCATGTGCTGTGGTTTCCACTTCAGCTAGTTATCTAGAGCTGAGCACTAATCCCATTGGAGCTGGTGGCAGAGCTCCCGTTGGCACTGGGAGGAGCAGGCTGGATCAGTGAAATCTGTTCTCTTGCAGAATGTGGGTTATACTTGTTTTGTTCTGTCTCTCAGAATGGATCGTGGTCTGTTTTCTGTGTGTTAGTGGAACCCTGCAGGATTATTTTGTTAAAAGACTCCTGGTCTTTTGACCACAATTTGGTCATGACAGTCCTAGGTATGGATGCTTAGATCCTTAGTGCTTTGAGTATCTATGTGGGTTCTGGGCAAGAGCTAATAGGTCTAGGCTGCTTCCTGGAGACAGATCTGGCCCTAAAAAGCAGACCTAGTTGCTCTCAGTACCTTGGGCTGAGTCCATGCTCTCATGGTTCAGTGCAGCAGAGCACAACTTGCCCAGGTAGTTTAATTACATTCATGTCAGCATTAAGGATGAGCACCAATCTGTAGAGAAGGGGAAGATGGAGCCCAGTGGGTTAGCTTCATCTGGATTTCAGTTTATAGAACGAACTTTGGATAATATAGAGGAAAATCAGGCTGAAGAGACAGTGGTGGCTGGCTGGAGCACTCCTCCCCATACCCAGACCATGCAGCGCCTGCTCAGTGCTGAGCGCCGTCTCTGAGTACAGTTCACGCTAGGTTCCTTCTTTCAACAGCTTGTTATTGCAGTGTCTGCTGAGGGTGGGAGAGAATCTCTTCTCTGTCACTAAAGGAGGCTTTAATCTGGAGGGAAAAAAAAGTGCATTTTGAGATTTATACTGGAAAATTGGAACTATACATGGGAAAAAGAACACAGGCGTACTGGTGAGCTGGAAAAAAATATACAGACCAATATTATTTCTTAGTGTTTTCTTTTTCTTTGGAGTTTAATTTCTTTATCTATTACTTCTTCCATGCAGCATTTTGGAAAGAATTTGGCAAATGTATGAAAGCAATCTGTAGGATACTTTGTAGTCAGATGCCATAACCTAGATTAACTCGTCTGCCTGTACAGAAATAGCCACTAAAGAAATACACTGATTTATGTGTCAGCTTGAAACTTGTTTGGGGGGAACTGTTATAACTGTAGAATACAAAAGATATTTAGGACAGACGGTACAAAAGTTTCTTAGCTTCTTCGTGTGAAAAGAGGGGTGAATTTCAATTATGTATTTTATTAAGGCAGCCTTTTTAGCTCTATAAAATGGTAACAATGTTAAAATCCCCTCCTGGGAAATAATGGCACATATGCCATAGAGAGAGCGCTTGAGGATGTTAGGAACTGCTGGTGGAGTTAACCAGTTGTTAATCAGCTCTTTGTTTGCAGCTGAATGCTACTCCGACCTTAAACAGAAGATTATTGTATGATAACTTTGAGTCACAGAATTGCTTGAGATGGAAGGGAACCAAAAAGTTCTTATAGTCCAACTCCTCTGTCACACAGAAGGTCATCTAGCCCAACCTACAAGCAGTTTTGTTGTGAGCTTGTCTAACAAGACATGTAAGGAATTATTATTGTGATTAAAACAGGGCAACTGGAATTAAGCTTTCATTTACAGGTGAGTCAACAGTGGGTTGGTGCTGAGGTGGTTACGTGAGCCTGAGAGAGCATCACTGGCTGATGGGGTATTGGTGGCTCCCCCCATTCATGGGGACAGTAACCACAGAGGCATCTGAGTGTCACTGTCTCTGTGATGCACTGCGTAGGGCATCCAGGGGATATTCAGAGCACCAAAGCCTGCTAGAGTGATCCTGCAGGACATAGCTTCAGAAGTGAATGCAGTGACCCATAAGGCATGAACTCTGCATGGTGACTGCACTACCTTGTTGTCTTCCAGTAAGTGCTTGTTTTCCTCCAGTAGTAGAGAAAGTGTTTTGGTAATATAATCCCAACGAATGAAGGGACTTCCTTAATTAAAGTAGTAATCTGAAAGTTGTCACTGGTAAGTGTGTAAACAAGCTGATTGCAGTGGGTGCATGAATAGCTCTAATGAGCACGTGTGGGTATTAAATTAACCATGGTTCACAAGCCATGCATGGCTGTACCATTATTTAGCAATAACCACTTTTCTCTGGTGCTTGACTCTGCCCGCTACCCCAAAATCCTTGTCTTTTCTATAGCATTGCACAGCAGAAAGGAACCTGCATCTCTCACAAGATTGGGATTTAAACAGTTATTACTCTTAAGATGGCTGGGAAGGGACTGTGCAATGTTGGAGCTTTTCACTTGGATGAAGTGTTGTCCAGTAGGTTGAGCACAGGTGTTCAGCATCAACCTGTCCATCCTGATGGGTTGTCTCAGGGTCTCTGGAGGTGGCAGTTCATTGCTGGGTGTGATGGAGAGGAGGATTGGTGCAATGGGAGAATAATGGCTGTTGGAAGATGCTGGTACCATTAACAAGCTCCTTAGAGGAGCCATATAGAAGTGCAGATCATCTTGTTGTTAATTACTGCTGTATTTATTCACTGCAATATGCAGGACAGATATAGCAGGTTATCAGCTCGGCTGATCTGTAAGAGGGTGGACATACAGGAGCATCTTGTGATGGTCATAAAATGGGGCTTCTGGACTTGCAGCTCTGATCTGCTTATGTTGGTAGGGATGTAAAGGAATTTTGTTTCTCCAGGTCCAGGAAATTCTCCTTGTTTGATTAAAAAGGGTTTGTTTCTGTGTGTACCTTCCATCTCTTGGAACTGAAGCAGGCTTTGAGGGCTAAATTTATTCTGGCTGGCTTTCCTGGGTGATTTTGTCTACAGCCTAAAATGGCAAAGAAGAAAACAACTGCAGGGTGCAGATTGGCTTACAGAGATCAAAGTACAACTTCTTCCCTGATCCAGAGGAACTCAGTTATGTGCTGCTGTGTACTGGAGGCTATTGGACCCGATCTCCCATTTTGGAAGCAACTTGCCCTCCTTTGTTGTCATTTTAGATCATCATATTATGAAGTGGAAATTCTGCCTTCTGCTAACTATTGTTTTGCTACAAATAGCCTCCTTCCTTTGGAGATCTCTGAGATTTGGCAGAGAATGAAGGTGGAGGGGGGATGCTGAATCCATGACACCATTAAAGACAACAACTGGCCACTGTTTAAAGAAACAATGACTTGCATAATGAAACTGAGGGTGAATCCTACTTATTGCATATGCTCTTGCCTTCAGCTTGTGGCTATTAGGCCATTTTTTTTGGTTATCCAAACTCAAAAACTTAAGAGACTATCTTAGGTAATGACTTTTGAGAAAACTGCTATGGCTTGATGTGTCTACATCACTCTACGTATTCAAACACCTATCATGGGTATTTTGTTCTTTTGGAAATGGACAACTGAGGTAACCCTGGCTCTGAATATCTTTGTGTTTACTTACAAAGTAGGAGAGGAGGTATATGAGGGTCTGTTTCCTTCTGACACAGGCCCCAAGTAGTACCCTTTGCTCTTTGTCAGATACAGGTAATGGTTTCTGATCCCCTAGGCTGGCTGCTTGCATAAGGCAACTCTATGGTGTTGCTGGAGGTCCTGTTATGGTGTGGATCCTGCTCTTCCTGAGAAGGCTGGTGCTAAGTAAGAATATCATGAATAAGAAAAAACACAAAACACCAAAGCAAACGAACAACAAAGCAAGTAGGGATGTTTTAACACAGCACAAGTGCTTTGCATGCATCTGAGTGAAAATTGGAAGTCCACGGTGGAATTTCTACACCGGTGTGAGATCTGTCTGGATCACTTCCCTTTCCTGACACAGGAAAGGCAACATTGCCCTGCTGGTTGTGAAGCACTCTCCTGGCAGCTCCATGCCTGTTCAATTTGCACGTGGCCAAACTAGGAATAGGAAAAGAGGTATGTGCTAAGCCTGCTGCCCTGCACTGAGGACAAGGTCTGGATGTCCTGGAACTGTGGGGAACTGCAATCTTCAAGTGTATCTGTGAAGCAGACCAAGGCTTGCTGAAGATTCAGAGTTTCAAGGTTTAGTAGTTGCTGCTATTTTACACTGCTAGTGAAGTCTGTGTATATGCTGTATAATTAACACCAGAAATTCTGACTCCTGAGGCTATAGGGTTAAACAAGTGTGTCCCCATTAAACTTGAATAATAAGAGGTTAACTCATTAGGAAAGAACACTCGTGATGTGCTTAATGGAGGGAGAGAGCATTAACTCTTACAGTTCCTTACAAATCCTTGCATTAGTTTCCCTTTGAATGTTAATTTTTCTTCTATAGAATACTCTATAAAACTCTCCAAATGATCTTGTGTGCGTTCTGTATGAATCCTCTTTTGATTTCCTTGTTATTGACATGCTTGACTCCTTTGGAGTCTTTAAAAATACGTCCTGCTGTGCTGATGGCTGGTTGCATACTTATAAATAATACGCAATGCAGAACTTCTACAGAACAAAGGTAAATCCTGAAAGCAGCTCATTTGAATGTCCAGCAGCAAAAAGTCACAAGTCTGCATCTTTCCTATTTTATTATTGGGGAAAAAAATAATAACAATAATAGGAGGAAAGACCTGGAGGTCCTAAATCATAAGCAATTGACCTGCAAAGGTTATATTTTCCAGCAATGAGTTTTCAATTGCACAGACAAGAATCATTTTGAGGATCTTGTATCTGCAGTTAAGTTTCCAAGGGGTGCACCTACCTCGTAAACCTCTGCTTGCTGTTGTTATGGGTCAAGGACTTAATGTTATACTTGGCTGGTTCTAGGGTTCAGTGCTCACTGACACTTATTAATGTAGAATGGGCCTTGCAGGTCAAGCAAAAGACACCTAATTTTGGGGGTGACAGATGAAATATATGCAAGCTACAAGCAAGGCAGAAGCTTGCAAACCTAAAAGTAGTTCTTAGTGGTTGTGGCAGTAGCAAATCCTACACTAGTGCCTGTGGCTGCAGAATTACTTTATGATTCCCATAATGCAGTTGTCTGGTGAAGATAACACATATTCTTTCCTGAAAATACAGGTCTTGTGGAGCTGATTTCTCTCTTCACCCTGATGGTGGTAGGTCAGCTGCAGCTCCTTTAGCTGTTTTGTCCCATCCTGAGGGCTGTTACCCAATGGAAGTGTCTGTGGGAAGTGGGAGATGAATCCTTTACATCTGGGAGATTCTTTTGGAGAAATTTTCCTGCCTTTGAGAATCCTCAAATCTTGCAGTTCTTTTGAATGGGGTGAGTTTGGATCGTTTGGAACTTCTGGCACTACAAAGAAAATAACCCTATTGCAGGTTGTGCTACCGTCATAGAATGAATAATTCAAGCCCTGATTCCATATGACATACAGCTATGTTATTAATTTCTGCAGTTTCAAGTTGAAGACCTGTGGGAGGAGGGGGGGGAAGAACCCAAACAATTCCTGGCCCACTCTAGAGATGAGTCTTGCTTAAGGGTCGCCTACATGTTTGAAGCAGCTTTAGCTTGGAATAGCTTTAGCTGTGAGTGGAAATGACCAAATGTAGCCTCAGACTGTGTAATAATGTTTTTTCAGGGAAGAAATAATAATTTATAATGCATGCAGCTGTGTAAGCTCTCAGCAGAATCAGTTCTGGAATGTTTTATTTTGTGGATCACCTGAGAATAGCCTATCTTCTCAAGGCGTGCAAGGAAGAGATACGAGAAGTCTGGTAAATGCTTCCAAGTGAGGAGGTTTCCAATAGCAAATAGTAAACCAGTGATGTCAGCCAAAGACAGGAAATCAACGGTTTGGCTCCTGTGTCCTCCATGGCTTTGCCTCTTTCCTGTATGTGGGAGTGTGCCTGGATCTGGAACCATATAAATAATCACACACCAATGTGTTTCATGTGGTGCTGTGGGTCCTGCAGTGCCTGGCTTCTGGGATGCGTAGGTGCTTAGCATAAACACTGCTGAAGAACCTGTTTTCAGTGCTGTCCCACAGATCCAAGCTGTTCCATATGCTGCAGCAGAGTAGAGGAAATAGCACCTTTTTTTCCTTCTTTTTTCTTCAAGTCTACATTCTTTTGTTGCGTTTACTGTCTGTTATACGGGCAAATGAATCTCTGTGTTTTTGTCAGGTGTTTCATACAAGACTTCTGCAGCAGCAGCCAAAGCGTTTAGATTATTTTTGTCTTTATTTTTATTGGCCTGGTTTCCACTTTAACAAATTCACAGCTTGTGAACTGTTGCTGGAAGATTCAAATGTGCAAAGCATTAAGGAAGCACTAAGCACAGCCATCCTTTTAATTTGTGCCCTTTCTTTGCTACTAATCGTGTGTAACATCTGACTTCAGCTATGCCTAAAACACGGGCTCCTGTGGAGCCCTGCTGTGTAGGTGCCGTGCAGGCGGGAGGGAGAATTCCTGCCTTCTGGGGTCTCGAGTGGGAACTTGATGAGAAGGGCTGGGGGAAATCACCACAGTGGGGAATGAGAGGAAGCGGTTTGGTCACACAGCGGATCAGTGATGGAACAGGGAGCAGAATTAGGTCTCTGCTAGGTTATGTAGTTGTACTTAAGCTCATTTTCTCACAGTGCCTTGAGGCGGTCTAGGTGACTTCTTGCAGTCCTTTTTGTCCCATTTTATTATGAGTCCATGGATGGAATTGTCTGCCTTCTCTAATTAGCGGGTTCCAGCTTAGGACAAATCTTACTCAGGCTCACCTCAGCTTGCCTTGGAGAGACTTAGTGCTAACCATGACCTTTCCTTGTTTCTACTGACCAGTCCAATCTTGATCGACTTGGTAGATTTGAAACCTGTGCTCAGTTAATTCCATTGTAGAGACAACCCCTTTAGCCATGCAGGTTTGCAGGGAGAGGCAGAGAAAATAGGCCTTGGATAGCAATCTACCTTTCTATGCAGACATGGAAATCATACCCATGAATTCATAACCTGAAAATACAAATGCAGAGCTGATAGATATGACAAAAGAAATTGTGCTTCTGTTTCACAGGATGCCGTGACAGAGGAACTGTTCTTTAAGTGGAGCTGCTGAGTTCTTGACATGAAAGTCCCTTTTATAAATCCAACACATTAGTAACAATAAACAGATCTTCCAATGGATATTGATTTAGTGGAAAAGTAAAACAGACAGATTAGTACAAGCATTCATCTTCACTGTCAGTTTAATATATATCAAGATAATTTTATTTGATGGTTCAATATAATAAACTCCCCTTTTCCTTAATACATATTTGGGAAAAGCAGGCAATATTGTAATACAGTAATTAGCCATATTTGCCTTTACTATGTGTGAATAAGATTAATATACTAGAGTGTTCAACCTAATTGATCTATTATGTGATAGGGACTCGCAACCAGACTGCAAATTACAGTTTAACCCCCCAAAGGGCTAGACTTGTTTAGAAAATGTGTGAGTCTTTAAGAGATAAAATTAATAGAACTGTCGTTGACCTAAATATTCAGTGTTATTAATTGTATCAGTGGATTGTGGTGCTTTTATGTGCAACTAGGAAGCCAACGTGTGTAGAAAGGAGTGGGTTTATGATGGCAGAGGGAAGGGTGGCTAACAGAAAACATGACAATTATTGCAAACCAGGTTTCCTGGTTAAAAAAAGTGATTGTCGCAGGCCCTTAAAATTGCTATTCCGTGTGGTTGTGATTAAACAAATCATCCGTGCAGCGCGTTTGTAACATAATGGCTCTGTGGGAAAAAAAAATGTAAATCAGGTTTTTGTATTAATGAAAACGGTTTAATATGGTTTTAATGACCCATTTTTCAGTCTTCACCAGAAAGTAATTACCAGTTAGATAGTTAGTGCTCTGGGCTTTGTTCTGGCTCTCGGAACCCCTTCAGCCTGTCACCCACGGGAGTCCTGTGTGCTTTATGGGCAGCCCTGGGCTAGTAAGACAGTGTCCATCAGGCCCTTCTCTGCATTGCGGGGCATGAGAACAAGTAGGTCTGTGCTTGCAGTTTCCTTGTTTGTTGCCAGCTGGGCTAAGGGAGATGAATCCATACTGCAAACAAAACTGGGAAGGCCTGGATATGCCTGATCAATGACTTATCTCTAGGAGTAGGTTGGGACTGTGAGGCTGAACATCTGGGCATGACATCAGGGTGGGGAGCAGTGCATGCAATGTGGGCAGCTTGGGTCCCAAAGGAAGGTGTGCAGCCCAATGGCAACACAGACAGCTGGCAGGTTTCATTGGCTGCAACTTGCTCATCTCCAGCAAAAAATGAGAGAGCAGCAGATGACAGTCACTAGGAAAACTGGGGACTCGGGATCTGTGTGTGCCTGCCTACCACCCATCTGTATAAACTCTCCCAGCTCCCTGCTCTTGTGCGTGGGTGCAAAGTTTGATGGTAAATGACTGAGGTCTTAGCACCTTCCTAATGCTCAGAAAGGGCTGCCAGCCACTGGCATTCATTCAAAATAGGGAATTATTAGATTGCTTTTTGCTACAGTGCTGGTGCTCACTCTATAAGATCACTAAAGCAAGCTCAGAGCACGTAAAGCATTGGTAGGCATCTTTTGATCAAGGAAATTAAGACCCTGTTGGATGATCTCAGTTTGCACCTACTTACATGAGAGTAGATATTTCCTTATAGAATGCTCTTTGGTCTGGTGAAGAAAGGCATAACGTAACCCAGCTCCTTGAGGTAGGAATGTGCAGTCAAAAAGGTACATTTTTTCCACATCAGGAGTGCTTAACATTGGAATCCTTTGCTGGGGAATGTGGTGAATGTATCATCACTGGAAGTTTCAATATTAAGACAGATGTTTTTATCCAGAGACCTGCTGGTGGAGGCTTGGAGATGTGCTCATCCTGCTGCTGCTGGATTTGGGGCCAAGAGGGGCCTGAGGAAGTCTTTTGTGTTGTCCCTAGGGCAAAGGCTGATGGTCTGTGTCTCTGTGTCTGTTTAGACCTCATCTTTCTGAGCCTTCTGAAGGAGAGAAGGCCAGTGCTGCCTCATGCTCACATGAACATTGAAAGAATGAAGCTTAAGGCTCAGATGAAAGCTGCAAACCTTCCAAATTCTGGTTGTTGGTAGGGGGAGATTTGCAAAAGCAGGAATGGCCTGGGTGCTCTGCTCCTCCCATTGAGGTATAGTGGCCTTGTAGTGTATTGTGTGCTGACCCACCTGATATTGACAAGCTGAATGGGGGGATATACACAAGGCTCTTTGCAACAGGAGGTGCTGTGCCTCCATTTAGTCTTAATCCTGGGCTCCCTTAAACATCTAAGGAAAGGATAGATTTTGGCTTGATGTCCCTAGCTCTCCCTCCCTCTAGAAAACATCACAACCGAGACCAGTCAATACACAGGTGTGAGCCTGTATCCAGTGCTCCTAATGCCACTGAGAAATAAAACAGATTGGTGGCAGTGAATGAGGAGGAGATTTTGAGGGAGGGAAGGATCCTTCAGACTTTATTTATCCATTGTAAAGAAACATACGAGGGTAAACAGAAATCGATTTTTCAAAACATCCTTCCCAGGTCACCTGTAGGGGAAATAATGTGGCTCAGCTCAATGCCATGCACTGCAAATTTTGTCAAGAACATAAAGAAACCTGGTGCTTTATTTTTATTTTTGAAGTGGAAGTGGTTCACAAGGTATACCAGGGAGATGATTCAGTGCTTACAGCTGTGACATGTCAGAGTCTCGTAAGCTCAGATGACTGTCTTTATTGTGTTTTCCTTTTCATCTTCCAAACTTTGAGCCCTTGTGTTCCTATCATTTTCCCTTTTCTGATGTGAAATAAGGAGCATATTCTAAACAATGAATGGTGTTCTTTTGATACGTGCAGTAATAAAGAAACACCGACTTGGAGAACAGCAGATCATAGCTGTCCACAAAGAAGTATAGAGAGGTGCTAATCCTTTTGGCATGGCACTTCAGCCGCTTCTCCTGCTGGCTGATGGAAAGCCAACAATTATTTCTTTCTTCTAACATAGCGGGGACAAAGGAGCTTCCTTTAGCAACCCATATCTGCCCTAATTTATGTTGCAACATTTTAGGGAAGGGAGCAAAAGTCATTTTCGAAGCTATTGAAGAATGTCTTCCTCTTTTATAGCTCCTGCACATTTTTGGCAAATGAAGCAGAATACATTCGTGGGGCACATCAATGGCAGCAGCCTGCAAAGGGCTCAGGGAGGGCCTAATCACCTCTTCAGTAGTGGCACAGCTGCCATGCAGGGAAGGTAGGAGGCATGAAGCTGAGGGAGAGCTGCTCTGTGGATGTGACTGCAGGGATGGGGCTGTCCTCTGCTGAAAGGGCTGGGTTAGGAAAAGCTGTATCCAAGGGCTTGTGGGGTCTCGACTTGGATTGCTGCTGCTGCAGTGACCTTTGGGGAATAGCACCCAGAGGAGCTGGTTGCTGTGGTGCTGAGGAAGGACTCTGGGGACTGTCGCTCTTGCTCATGCAGTCAGGGAGCTGCGACTCATAAAGAGCTCTGGTGCTCTGTCTCACCCCTGGGAGCTGCTGCACGGGCACTGTTTAGAAGCGTTTTGTAATTTGGATGACTCCTTTTTTTTCCTTTTCTGCCTCAAACATGATAACTTCTGTTGTGCTGCTGTGCGTTGGATGAGATGGCAGCTCCCTGCTGAATGATGTGCTGTGATGGGGGGCCTTAAGATGTGTTACATATGAGAGGCAGTTGTTAAAAGAAGTTTTGTGGGGATCTTTCACGTGATTAGTTGCAGTACGTGGTCAGATCCATGCTAATTGACCCTGGCTGGACATCAGTACTGCTGGGTGTGTGGAATCCCGCAAGGGATGGAAAATTCATCATAGGTAGAAAACTGGTTTACCTTTGTTTGCGTGCTCAGGTTGTGGCAAGGATGTGGTAGCCAACACTCCTTATGAGGAGTTGGAGCCCATGGGTGGCACAGCATTATGCTGAGCACATTAAGGGTGAAGAAATAGCACCAGTGTGCTGCTGGAGTGTGTCACTTCACTCTAGGTTAACCTGGAAGGCTTATTCTGATCGGAACCTAGTTGGAATAGATGACAGCCAAGTCCCTTCCTACATTTATTGTGATTTTGTATGAATTGACTCCAGCGTGTGATTTTTGTGACTCTTTGTCATAATGTCCCCTATTAAACAGGCAAGTACTCTGGTCAAGGGCTGTCTTTTTGCTAATGAGTGGGATGGTAGCACATAATGGATCCAACTTCTCCCTGAAGCCTCTCTGGGCTTTACTGTACTGTGAGCAAAAAAAGTAATGAGATTGACCAGAGCAAAAAGAGCTCCAGGAATTTTGGTTTTCTACCAGACTGAGCTGCAGAGAGTCCCCTATCCCTTAAGGGCTGGTGCATATGGGAGTATTTCCCTGGCCAGTGGAGTGAGTGGGCTTAAAGCACATGGCTCTGCAGAGCAAGCGTTTAACTCCTCCACAACCTGCTGCTTTAACCAGTGTGATGCTGCAGCCACGTTAAGCGAAACGTGACGTGGCTTTCTTGGGCTATGTTGCTCCTGCTGGCAGTGCTGTGCCCATGTCACCCTGATATGTCAACCGCTCGCTTTGCTGGGACTACCGAGTTTGGTCAAAGGCACCTGAAATGAATGTGCCAGTGCCTGAAGATGGTTGGTAGATATGTATATTTTTAAGCTCCTCCATTGACTTTTTTTCCAATCACAATGACACTTTCTTCTCTTGAGGCTGCATTCATCCTTTTCTTTGCCCTGATAAATTCTGCTAGGCTGTTTCTGTCTTGTTTCTGTGTTCGATGGGACAGGCTCTGTGTTCAGGAGACACCTGGTGAATGGGAAACTGTTGATCACAGCCTGAACCTCTGATTAACCACCTGAGGCAAGCATTGAGTCAGCTGTGGGAGCACAGGTGAAGGTAATTCAGCTGTGCTACCAGAAGGGGTGGAGCTTGACTTCACCTCTCCCAGATCTCATTTAAGGGCTGACCACCACTAAGGCAGGGTCTCTTTCTCTGGAGGTTGTTCTTGTGTGGAATTTTCTGCAAACCTTCAACACTGGTGAGCATTTTCTATTTATAATTGATTATCACAATAATCTTTCATATGAAACATCTGTTTAACCTCTGTTTACCCATTGACTGTATAATTGTATAACCATACAATTGTATAACTGTACACCTGGTGAAACCAAGAGTTCTTAATTATTGGCTGGGCAATACTTGATTTATCCTCTTTCTGTCATTGTGGTTGCTTTACCTGTTTCTAATGCCTACTTTCTTTAAAAACAAGTGCTGGGGGAGAGTCGTGTTCTGAGCTGGATCCCAGAGCTGTGCCTTCATAGGACTGCTGCAGGTTCCTGAGCTAAGCACCTCATCCTTTGCTTCCCATGGTCTTTTGCTGTGGACTTGGCTGTAGCTCAGTGCTCCTACCCATGCTGTGCTCCCTTCAATGTGATGTGGGAAAGGCAAGGAGTGGATCACTGTGGGCAGAAAAGTGCAGAGCCTGTGGGCTGTCAGGGCTTAGTAAGGACACAGGGTGTGCATATTCTTAATAATTTGAAGATTTTTACAAATTGGCTTTCTGGAGATGGGCTGGGGAAATGGGGATCTCTTGCAAGTAAAGCCCTGTGTCTTCCCAAGGAAGGCTGCTCAGCTGCTGCCTTAGAGGAGCTCAGGGAGTTCTGGAGCAGCTACGTGGGAGGAGAAGAGGGATTTGTGGTTCAGCTTCTGGGAATTGAAGTGTTGAAATCTTGCCAGCCAAAAATGAGATGCCTTTAAAATGAGGGTGAAATCCAGGCCTTGCTGAAATCACTGCAATTTTGTTTTGAGCTTCAGTAGCATCAAGGCATCACCCCAGCTCGGTGAGGAAGGAGTCAGAGGAGTATCCAATGCAGTGCTTGTTGCTGAAGCTCTATAGCCTGAACCTTCATAGAAAAATAAGTGTCACAGCTGCAGTGCCAGAGCACTCCATCTTGCATGTGCATATTCAGATAATACAGGAGAAACTAGCAAGGGGGTGTCTGTAGGGTTAAACTTCATATACTCCTTTTTATAGTCAGGAGGGTGGACCATTCCCTGGCTTGAAGTGTGGCTTTTACTCTGGAGGGAAGAATCTGTTTCATCTCCCCAGGATGGAGTGACATGCCTGATCTGTTGCTGCACTGGAAGGTATTATAAATACTTCTCTCACCCTCACAGGGGAATCAAATAACAATTAAAAGGAACTAAATAAAAATACATTAATTGGTTCCATTGAAATAGTGAGCATTTGCTCAAGTCTCTGTGTAGGATTGGTGTGTATGTGCATACAAAAATGTAAATGGATTATGTACTATGTTTTTCTTTTTGCTGCACATGCTCTTCTTAATAATTAATTGGATACTTTGGTCAGGAGATGGTGCTGTAAATATGTCTGTTGTCTTTTATACTTATCTGAGCATCCCTCGTACTACGTGATGCTAAACTCCGAAAGAAGGTTGCCCCAAAGATCTGTTCTGCAGTGAGATCTGCACTCTGCTGCTGTGAGAAGACAAATGAATTATATGGTTGAGGGGCCTGTCAGGAGGCTTTTTATACCTCAGATATGGTCTCCTGGCAACTTGCTATCACCTGTCTGTCCCTGTACCAGTGTGGGTTTGTCCCATCCTTTGTTCCTATCTCTCAAAGGATGTGCTATTTGGGCAAACAACTGTCAACTGATACTAAGCCTCAAACACTAAGTCATAGTACCATCTAAAACAGAGCTATAGTAGACTCCTTTTAGCAATGTCAATTCCTGCTGACATTATCCTGCATGCTTGAGGCATCTTGGATCATACCCAGTAGGGAAAGCTCTCTGCAGACATGTGTTTGCACACTTTTTGTCTTGAATCTGAGACCCAAACGCAGAATCTAATATCTTCAGGCCTAGTGTGTCCACATAATGATGCCTGGAGGTTTGCTAGGGAGGTGAACCATTGATGGGTTGCTCTTCATTATTTCTATGTATAATCTGTATCTAATAAATGTCTTTTTCACTGCTGGGCCATGTAGGATTTCTGCTCTGTGTGTGAAGGAAAACGTGTCAGCTTTGGGTAGAGCATCCTGCCTCAGTGTTTTTTAGGTTGGTGAAGATGAGCATGGTCAGGCCCTGACTCTTTATGTCTCGCATATAGTATTAACTGCCTTATCTATGCTGGTGTAGAGTTGTATCTGGCAGCCTCATAACTGGGAAGCTCATCCCCACACATGTGGCCTTGCTGTAGCGTAGGCTGTCTTGGTTTGTGCCTTTTGTAGAAATGATCCTTCACTTAGTTGTACTGATGGAGCCTTTTTGCAAATGCATAGTTAATGACTAGAGTGGAAAATACTTTAAATTCTTTTTGATAATTTCAAAAATGTTTTCAGTAGCAGCTGAGTTGTCAGAAAATATTTACATAAGTGCATCTGTGAACCTTGCTATAATATCTTAAGATCTGCAGCAGCTTTGTCACTTCCTTACAAATAGCTGTGAGCGATCTATTATGTAAAAAGGTTCAGTTTAATTTACAGGAAGCCTTACATTTTTCTCCAAGTACTCAGTTTAGTTTATCTTTTTTAAAACACTACTGTGACTTTTTTTCTTAATGCTTCTCTACAGAAGTTTGAATGATTTGTAAGGAAACGTAATACCTTCTTATTAGGCTGAGGAGGGAGGAGAGAATTGAGCCATCCTTGTGCTGGTGAGCTGTTCTCTGAGCCTGGTACTCCTGACCTAACACCGAGGTGATGCTGGCAGCTAGAAAGAGAAATCTGTTCCTGGGTTGAATTGGATGGGAACAACAAAATTGCCTGAATCTTGCATCTGATGTTGTTCTGAATGTAAATTTTAAATAGAATCTGGTCCAGTAGACCCAAACCATTTGATATCTTTAATCATGCTACGTAAATGTGACTCACCCAAGTTGCAAAGCTGCTGTGAACAAACAGAGGCTCGTTGGCATATGTCCTCAATCAGCTGAAAACAATCGGGGACGCTTCCTGAGGTTGCTTTGTTCTCCCCCACTGTAATGTGTATTGTGTGTGGTCACGTTCTCCAAGTGTGTGAAGCCTCGCTCGCACTGTGGGAATTTCTTCTCTCTATCTCCATCACTGATGTAACCAGCTCCTCAGACGTATTTCTCCCTGAAGTGTAAAGCTAGAGACAATAATGATAACGGGACCAATTATTTTTTCCTAGTGTAGTGTCCCAGATCTGACTTTTCCTGAGAGAATACAATGTTCTTCTTGTGTTTTATTTGATTTTTCCTCCTGATCATTCGATGACAAATGAACAAGGAGGAGATTGGGAGATGAGTGATCTTTTCTCCCGAACTTAGCAGTACTGAGAGGTTTACGTGTTGCTGTCCAGAAAATAAACAGAAATAACAGAGAAACGAGGCTGAATTGAGCTGCTGCAGCATTCCCAAATGGAAAGGAAAGTACTGGCAGATATTCCTGTGAGTTTTCATGATACCTTCATTCAGTAGTGATTAAGATTGCTGTGTGCAGATGCTGATAATGCATAGCGCCTTGCATAGGGAGAGTGAGATTTACAGACCTACTCTCCAGAGTTAGTTGAAATTTCTCAAGAAATTCTGCTTGTTTTTGAAGACTTTTAGTAGGAAAATGTTTTCTTCTCCTCAAACAATAGAACAAAATTTATATTAGTTGGCTTTTTTTCTTAAAGACTTGTCCAAACAAAAACTCTGCAAACTTCATTTCCTTGAGGTAGTGAGTGATTAAAAATATTTGTTCAACATTTTCTTGCTGTGAAACCAATAAGTTGTAGGAACTGATAAAGTTGAAGTGCCAGATGTTACCGGAGACATTTTCTTGTACATCTTCAGTAATCCAACTTTTCACTTCCTCAGTCTGGAAGAATACTGGCAATGCCCAGCTTGGGAATATGGGGTCCATATTCCACTGCTATGTAGTTCTATCTATTTTTTTAATTATTTTTTTTTTAAATTCACAAGGCTCAAGTGTTCTATAAAATAACTGGAGTTCAGTGATTTAAAACTCAGTGGTCTCAAATAGGCCAGAAGAATGGCTTAATGCCACCAATTAAAAGATCAGCCTGCTTACTCGTACATACAGAGTGTTCAGTGCAATCTAGCTTCTAACATTGACTTATTTGGCTCTTTCTCTTCTAGTTCCCAAGAGCTGCAATGGGAGGCACTTCCAGCTCCCTGCTTCAGAGGGAGGAATAAAAATCAGTTCTTTTAAGAGCTGAATTTGGTGTTTGAGAAAACATGTTCAGCATTTTGCTCTGATTGCTGTGGTGACCTTCAGGTTAATTCAGAAGTGGTCTGTTCTGCTGGGAGAACCCTGCACCCTCCTCCTATGTTTCTGACCTTTTATGACTGGTTCTCTAAAAACACGGCCAAAACCAAACCTCTGGTCACATATTGTGAACAAATCAAATTTGACTTCTGTCTCAAGGAGCTCGCTGTATGGGAGTAGAATTCAATCTGGGTATTTCCTTTAAAATTCTTGGAAGAACTTGCTGCAATTCAGACAACCCTTGGATTGTGCAGAAGGCCATTTTCCATTGTGGTAGAGCCATCCAGTTTGGCAAGGCTATATTCCTCTCCCCCATCCCAAAGTATCTGAACTTCATTATGAGTTTTCATTCTCTTCTTCCTGTACAAACTTCATGGTTCCCCAGGGTGCAGCTTCCTGTCTGCCTTCTTGCTGTGCAAATGTCTTTTTCACCTCAGCTTTTCTGTTAGGCCCAGAATTCACTCTTCTAAAGGTCACAGTTTCAGAGTGTACATCTTCTCAGCTGCTCCACATCACTGAATTTGCTCTCAGATTATTTTCAGGTTTAGAGAAGTGGATATGCTTCTGTGTACCTCCGAAGAACTTGTATCCTTCCTCTGCTTTAAATCAGTATTTTCTCTAATGTTCTAAGAGTAATTCTCTGGTGTTCCAGGGGAAGAAAGCATTTTCAAATACTGATTGGATTCAAGTATTAAATGGGCAGATGGTTATGTAGCTTCTTAAGCGTGTGATTTCATAGTTTATTTTATACTGTGAAATAAGGCAAGAATTTGAAACTAATGGCTGTGATTGTTAGGATTTTTTAAAGTCCTTTTAGGTATGTCTTAATTCTTTCAGAATATTCTGAACAACTGAGTTCTTAGTGTCAGGCTTCAGGGCAGCATAATTGAAGCTCCTATTCTGTTCCCGTGGTATTCTAAGTTGTGACCAGCAGCAAAGGCTACTGCTGTTTATACTTGCATGTAATATTTTTTACATGCCTGTCTGAAGATAGATGTCAGCACTCTCTCAATTGGAGTATGCAAGTAATTTGTTTTTACTAGACCAGTCCTTTGACTCATCTTTCTCTTTAGTAAAGCCTCCTTTTTTGGGCACTTTCATTTCTGGTGCTGGCACAGTAGATGTTGGCTCAGTTCTGTGTGCACCCAACAGCATCAGTGCTTGTATGCAGTGGCCAGATCACTTCTAGCTCTCTTGCCCTGAGGAACTTTCCAAAGGGTAACACAGGAGCAAGAAGTATTTGTATTCCCCACCAGGGCTATCCCAAGGCACCCGGTCCCATTGTAGCATTGTATTCTGTACAATTCAACCTTTCATTTGGACTCATCTGGAGATTAATTCTTTCCCCATTTGGCAATAATTACATGGCAATACACAATTAAGCTTGGACCTATGGAATATAAATTATCAACAAGAACTTTCATATAGCCTCATCATTACTTCTCATGTATTACACAGCTCAGACCTGGTTTGCTCCGCTATTTTTCTTCCTCCTTAAATTGCTGTTGTCTGCTCTCTGGATCTTTTCTCCGCCTTCTGTCTCAGCCTCTATACCTTTTGCATTGACTTCCCCTTCTTCACCTGCCAAATACCTTTAGATTGCTGTTTTGCGTTACTTTTTAATCTCTGTGGTTTTTGAACCTTTCCCCCTTTATGTGCCACCAGTTAAAAGCTCTCACTGTGTCTTCTAACCACCTTCCATGTGTTACTAACTGCACTAAATCTTCTCAAATTAATCCTTTTTGCTGGGTTACAACATTAAGTACTAAGCTAAGGCTAAAATATTCCACTTCGGAATGCACTCTGTGTGTCACAGGGATTGACTGTGAAGTGAATACAAATCTGTGGCTGTGTAGCATCTCTTGGACGTAGACTTAAAATTTTACTCCAGTGGGAATCTAAAATTAATGGTGGAATGAACAATAGAACAAGTATTTTGCTTTCTCATTAAATAAGTAGAAATAATCATGGGTACCAGTTTGAAGCTCAGATGTTGCTGCTTAATTAAAAAGGATTCTGAGTAATGATGTGTGGATTAAATCAGGGGTTGGAGACTTGAGAATCTGGGTTCAATTCTCAGATCTGCTGTTTCACTGAGTAACTTGTCCAAGTTGCTGAATATTCTGGAGACCCACTTCCCCATTCTGAAAAGGGTACAACAATGCTGCTTTTATCTTAGGTTATGAGGCCTCTGGGGTAGGAACTGCCTGTTACTTTGAGTTTGTGTAGCATTCAGCACAATGGGGTCCTCCTCTTGGAGATAATAGCAACAACATGTGCAGCATTCACACAACACAATTTATCTTTCATCTTTCAGTGCATTGGATTTCCCAAATTGCCATAGAATCTTCTTGTTTAGATATGAGAGACCTTTGTTTTGTAAGAGTGGGGGCATGCTTTTTGTTTTCCTGTTCATTTGCCTTCTGAGATGAGGAAGGTGGGGGGGGGGAGCTGGGCCTGGGGGCAGCATTGCTGGTATAATGCTGATCTTCCTGAAGGATATACTTGAGGAGGCTGTCAATGTGTCTTACCAGTTTGAGGAAGAAAATCCATCCAGAAAGTGCTTGTGACATACAGGGAGAAATGCTTCTGAGTTTCATGCCCTACGATTCACCATGCGATGAAGAGCAAGCCAGAAATTATACCTTGAGCATTGCTGTTTTTGCAAGTATTCAGGTTACATATATCTTCTCCCTCCCTCCCCAATATTAGGACTGGAACAGCCATAGAAAATAAAAGGCTTTACAAAAGGGAAGGAAATAGTTGTTAAAGATCAGTCAGATTCATGACTCTAGTTACTACAGAGTGATGTGACTGCATAGGGGTGCAATGGGGATGAAGCATCCATTTATTATCAATGGCATTGGGAATCCTGTCAGGAAAAAACACTGACAAAGGTATTAAATGGCAGAAAGCTGTTGTGGCTATCCATTATGCTCACAGAAAGTGGGAAGTGGCATAGCTGATTTGAAAAAATATTTGGGTTTGTTAGTTTGGTACCTCAAAGGAAGAAACACTGAGCTGGAGAATTTGCATCACTAAAGATGGGGAAATTCTGCTGGCCTTTAGATATACAACTGGTGACTGCTCTTCATCTCTCAGGACAATGGAAAATAATCAGGTTCTCCTTGAGCATGGAAAGTTTCTTTGAAGGTAAGCAAGGGAACTCCATGTTTTGAACTGATTTAGCAACTCATTCTGACTGATATTAAAATGAGATTTTAGGTATTTCTTTATTATTAATTTTGAATCATGAGTCATAGAATAACATCAATTAAGGAAAACATCTGTTTTATGAAGGAAATATTTTTCTTAAAGATCTTTTGTAGAGGGTCTAACGGAAAATGATGTGCTAGGTTGTGCCTAAGTTGCCACTAACCAAGTGCCTTGTTTCTAGCACTGTCCATCACAAAATACTTCAGAAGGAGATGTGAGAGGCCTCAGAAAAATGGAAGGTAGTGTCCCTATCTAAGTTTTTTCTTGGTTTTGAGTCATGACAGGAAAGTGTAAACTTAAAAGCGTGAAACATAATAGTTTTTCAGAATACTTGGTTCTGTTTGGGTCAAACTGCTTAACATACATGTAGGGTGTCCTGGAAAAATGTAAGTCCTCATTTGTTTAGCCTACACTTACAAGTAGTACTTAAGCTGTCACTTAGATTTGCACCTTGGCTGCTCACAAAGAGAGGTGCTGGGCTCCTCACTACCAAGTCAGCACATGCAGATAGAGATGCTTCGTGTGTATCCCCTCTGAGAATGTAGTTGTTAGCTATGTGATAAACGATGCACCAGTGTTGAAGTGCAGCTACCCTACGAGTTGTGCTGTTATTCAGTGTTACTGGGAGTGGCTGTTGGAAATGATGGAGCACCACAGCAAAGCAGCATTGTGTTTTCATATGGAAAGATAGATTCCATCCCAGTCCCAGACCGCAGTCAGCAAGCGTTAGTGTGCTGCTATGGGGCAGAGTAGTTCTAGCCAAGACACAAGATTTAGCAGATGTTTAGCAAAAGGTTCCATTCTTCTTGCCACAAACACATGTGGAGCTGTCAAGAGTCTAGTAAAGATTTTACAAGTCTTATAAGTCATAGTTTATTGAGCTTGGGAAATAATTTGATATGGCATTGTGATCTTGGAAGCTGTTTTTTTTCCTGACATAATATATTTTAATTTGGTTCTAAAGTTAAGCTCTACTTTTGTGATAACTAGTAAAAGAGAAGCTAAGTAGATTTTGTAAACATTGCTCCTACAGAGTCTCCTCCAGTAATATCTTCTTAGGTTACACTATTGTATTTCCCTCTGAAGGGCAGCTACCAGCAAGCTGAAGCAGTGTTTTGAAGCAGCTCAAGTCTTTGGGCTTAACTTTGCTCTGGAAAAAGTTCTTTCCCAGCTCTCAAAACTTCTATAGAATGGTGCAAATAAGGGGAACACAATTGATCAGCCAATGCTGGATGTGGAAAGTGATATATTCAGTGAGCAGCTTATGTAAGTGAAGGACTTCTTAGGACATGAACTGCCCATCATGGGGAGCATTTGTAGGGAGGGGGCCTGTTTGAGCAACGGCACCACCACCTTCCTTCCCTTGGAGCTCTTGCTGAACTCAAAGCAGGCGCATAGAAATGTATTTTCCTCATTGGTATAGCTGAGGATGGCAGCTTGTTCAGTGCTCAGCAGTCCTCACTGGGCTGCAGGGCTGGGAGAGAAGCGGTTAAGAGTTGTGCTGTTGCTGTCTTGGAGTGAGATGACTGGCACGCTCCTGTGGAAAAGCATTAACACTTCTGCTCCCCTTTGCATATGTCAGTTCTCAAGGCACTAACACCACAGAAGAACAATGGTGTTGATTGACATAACCCTAACAGGAGCTGCTGGCAGAAACAGCTGTAGTGTTCTAGTTCTTAGTAGGTGCAGTGTTTTGAAAAGGCCCAAAGTAAAAAAAAATCACAGCCTGAAAACCCGGATCTGATCCACTTGTTAGCATGTGGGAAACAGGAGCCCAAATAAGCAGGAAAAGTGGATGGAATGTGATGTGTTCCCACTGTGCAACCCAGGGTAGGGCCAGCTCCAGGCAGCTTGGGAGCATGATGAACTGCACCCAAGCAATGTTTCAGAGAGAATGGAGGCAGCACAGTGAGGAGAAATGCTAGGAGTCCGGTGTGGCAGTTCAGTGGCTGAATCCTTCTTGATTTAGGGTCTGCCTTTGTTATGTTCCCATTGCTTCCTTGGACAAGTTATGGTGAATGCAGAGATTGTCAAGGGATCTACTGTCTGTTCCACACATACAAGTAGCTCTCATTACTGTTAATGGGAGTTGCATGTGCTCAAAAAGTGGACAGACTTCCTTGTGATGCCTTGAGAAGGACTAACATCTAAATGATGTGTAATACGTGCAAACAGCATTATGTGGTGGCTCTACTAAGCTGTAGTTCTACAGAGAATCGCTGTAGTAATGCACCCCATTAGAAAAATGACTACTCAAATATAACTGGCTATTAATTTCTGCTTTGTTTTACTTAAGCTCTGTGTGCTCCTTTCCTGTGTTCTCAACAACATCAAAACATCATTCATCCGTTTTCAAGATATTATTGAAAATAACTATGAGTGGCATCTGTTCAGATTAGGAAAAGCAGCCTTTGGAAGCTGTATCTTGTGGAAGGACCATCAGGGAGATGTGGAGAGCCTTATATAGAAGAGGCAATTGTTTTTTCAGTATGTAAAACAGAAGCGCACTGAAATTACTGTGTACCTGTGCTGGGATTTGAACTGAAGGATGATGATGTTCAAATGAAGCATCTCACTTGAATTTTTGTACAGCTGGTATTAATGGTAACAAGTCTGAGGTTAAAGCTTCAAAAAGAACCAGACTTGTGTGAGGGATGGAAGTCTGGTTCTGGAAGGAATAATGCTGTAACAGTGTTGTTCTTTTTAGCTGAGCATGCAGAGAAAGCCTGAGAAACCTATTCAGCTCTGAGCCGAATAGGTTCAGCAGGTTGGCAGCTCTCTGAACATATGCCTTACCATGCTGGACTAAAAGCAAAGATGGTCCCCAGTGTTTATCTAGCATTAGGGTTGCATTAAATCAACTCTATGCAGTTGTTGGCAAATCCCTTGTGAGAGCCATGAGCAAGGTTCATGTGCCAGTATTCTTTATCTAATGCCCAAGACTGGTATATTTGGACTGTGTAAGCACTCAGTGTTCCTCTGTTCTCACTTCACATGTGGTCTTGTGCCTTGCCATGGAAATTCTGGACAGCTTTAATACCTTCTTCAGTGCTTCTGGCTTGTAAACAGTTTGCAAGTATAAATCCTCATGACAGCACTGGGCTGAGAGGATGACACAGCAAACAGAAAGCAGGGAGTGAAGGATGTGCTAACTCATGGGGTTGACCAACACAATCTGTGACTGCAAAAGTAGTTTTATAGCTAAAAATGTATTGGCTGGATGTTGTGAAAAGAGGTACTTCAGGTTGTTTTAAGGTGTTTAGTGCCAATTCCTGACATAACAGCTCTCAGCCTTGACTTGCTTGTTCTGTACTTGAACAGTGTTGAATGTTGGACCAGAGAAAGAAGTGATGTAGGGTCTGCATGGCTGATGTCCCTGGCAAGCTGTTCATCATGTAGCCAGGTTAAACAGCAGTACTGAGTAATCACAAGTGAATTGTTATTAATAAGAAACCAAGATTTTAGAATGAAGTTGGCGTTTTTTGGCTGTAGTGCTGCTTACTCAACGTGAGGCTAATCTTTGCTGACCTTTATCTCAGTGTGTGCTAAGGGTACTGTGCTTAGACATGTGCTGTTGGAGCACAAGACAAATGTGGCCTGAAGATGCTGCACGCTTGGCAACTTCTTGATTGCAGTGCAGTTGTATGAAGGCAGGAGGGTGAGCATGCAAAGAGGAAGTGTTACTGACCCTCATCTTTGAGGATAAAAGCCAAAATGTCTTGAAGGATTATAGGGTGGAAACTTGTTTGGCAGTGCAGTTTCTGATATCGGTTCCAGAAACGGTTAAGTGAACTCGATTTTGGGGATGGCAAATCCTATATTCTTTGCCAGAAGAAGTAATGTGGATGGAGCTGTCATGCTTTGCTTTTTCTTCCTTCTCCACGAAGGGAAGTGATGCTGCCCTTCCTTCCCTCGGTGCCTACAGCTGGCTCGTGTTGTCGCACTCGCAGCTGATGCCCCTCGGCCGATCATGCATTGCTGATCACCATTCAAGGTAAGAGACAAAAGGGAGAGCTTAGCAGTCAAGAGGATACTGATGAGAGGGGAAATTGCTTGTTTGAAAGGCTCTTTAAGCACTCCTCTCTTTCCTGACAACAACAACGTTTATCGCTCTTCTTTTATCCCTCTTTGTAGAGTCGCTGTCCATTATGAAGAGCTCCTGAGAAACCCTGCTCTGCCCTCCGCTAATCTCACTCCTCCGAGCTGTGTGCCCCACGGTGGGGCAGAATCACAGAATGACCCGGGTTGGAAGGGATCTCAAGGATCATGTAGTTCCAACCCCGCTGCCTAGCAGGGCCACCAAACATACACGGGGACGGGGCGGTCCGCTCGGTCCGGTGCCGCCTCGTTCTCGGAGATGGTGTCAGCTCTCCGGGTTTAACGTTTTGATAAGCAAAATAGGGTGAGGGCGAAGAAAGGAAAATTCCCGAGCATACAGCTGTGTTTGGAAATACACTGACTGGTGCCGTTTCCTTCTGACCGCCGTGCGACTGCTTTATCTCAACATACAGCCGTGCTTATTTGTTGCATTTTATAGACACCTTCCTATTGCCTGCGGTTATTTTTGCTATCGTGGAATCGGATCTCAAGAAACTTAAATTGACGGGGTTACTTGTTAATTCTTGGAGTTGAGTATTTCTGTGCACGTTTATGACAGTGCCAGTAGCTGTTATTCTGAAAAGCTGTGACTCAGTGGAGTCAGAGTGTTTTGTTCTGATGTCTTTAATAGTAATATTTCACGAGGCTTTCCTAAGTCAACCAGAAATGTTTTGTTTCTGGCTACCTTTGGCTATTATCACTTCTTGTGATGCCATCCTCTAAACCTCGCTTTGTTTTAGCGCTCTAACTGCATTCTTAATTGGGAACTATTCCCTGCAGTTCCGTGTAGTGTCTGCAGGGCTAAGGGGGCTCGGTCCGTGTTAGAAGTAAAGACTCATCATCTTTTGAAAGGAGAATATCAAATGACATAATTGATATCTTGGTATTGATGCGTTAAGTGCAAAAATGACTTAGGTCAATAAGTGTGGGTTCAGAACTGTAATGCTCTCAAAGAGTTCCTCCTTTTGCATAGAATGACTCGAAATGCCATTTCTATCAGTTAGTGAAAGCTTAGTTTAATTGGCCCTAGTCAAGATGCTGTATTGTTCTGAGTAATCTGAATTAAACATTGGTTTGACTACATACATGGCTTTATCTTCCTTGAAGACATAGGGTGCTCAGAGTCAGACAGTAACACCAGCTTTGAAGTTAAGTTATTCATAGCTCAGGGATTGATTCTGACATTAGCACTGTTTCCCTATACTTTTTCCTGCAAATGCATCGCACCAACCCATTCTTTCATTTCCTGCTTTAATATTAATTTTAAATGTCTGCAGTTTCATGGAGAGGGGGGGAAAAGACCCACAAATTTCTCCTTCTGCCCTACAAATGAGATTGAAAATGCAAAATTAGAGGGATGAAGAGTGACTGTGAACTCAGTACAAAATAACTTCTTGCTCGTGTTTATAAACCAACATCTATTATCCATCTCATTGAAGAGAGAGCTGTTGTGTCACTGCAGTATGTGAACAGGTTCTGTCACTGAACTACAGCGCTGGGTGGCCCATAAATGCATGCCAGGAGATGCACTGAATGTCAAACCATACAGCAACAAATATTCATCTTGGGCACTGCACGGCCCTTCTGATTAAGGCCATATCTGTTTAATAGCTTAGGGTCACTCACTTAAGCAGCCTTTGCTTTTAGCTGGCAGGTACAATTGGGTTAAGTGACATTTCCTTCTCTCTCTTTCTCTTCTTTTCTTTAAGGGACAAGTGGGGGAGGAAGCATGACTTTATTCTGAACTTTCTTCTTGTTTCTTTGAGGAACTTTTTGTGTGAGAAAGACTTGATGTCAGTGCACAAAAAATGACTTAAGATTTGCATTCTTTTGCCACAGGAATAAATGAACAAAGTTTGCAACTGAAAAGGCATTTTTACACCTTTTGTTGTTTAGGAACATAGAAATCCCATTATGCTTCATGCATAGCCCTAAGGAATGTGCAAACAAGTATTAGATCAATGGCATGTCTCTGCAGCTTCTTTTATCATGAGTATTTAAAACTGAATATTCAAACATTCATTCATATTTCAAACATCTGTCTCAAATAGTGCATTTGTTTTGGAGTATGTTTTATTGCCAATAGAAAGGTTAAATTGTAAAGCTTCTAAATGTTTTATAAGCTGCAGATGCTTTGCTATGGTTTGTAACAGTGTTTGCAGGGATTTTCATTTATTTATTTATTTTTGTTTTATTTTGATGCAACAGATTGGAAAATTAGCTTTAAAAGGTAACCAGGCACAAAAAGAAGCTGTACTGGCCTAAAGGAGGGTGTGGGAACATGGTAATGTGTAATGTGAAGAATTTAGCATAGCTTTATTTGGTAGCAGTGGTATCAGCATTATTTAAAGATATTTAAAAGCCATCTTCCTTGCTCAGGTAATCCACACAAGGCTTGTGGTCCCACTTGCAGTAATCACCCTGCACAGTTTGACAATGGACTTATTGGCACTGACTGGTGTGAAATGGAGCAAGGTCTGATACCAGGTAGGCTTTTTTCCTCTTCTTCTAGGGGGAGGTCTTACAGAGGGACTTGGGGGTGGGCAGTGTTGCTCTTGTTCCTGCTCTGCTGTGCTTGCCCTCAGTATTGATGGCTATGGACCTTGACTGACTATTTCTCCCATTCCTGTGTGATAGGACCACAAAGATTGTCTGGTTTCAACCCCCCTTGCTATGGGCAGGGTCACCAACGACCAGACCAGGCTGCCCAGAGCCACATCCAGCCTGGCTTGGAATGCTTCGGGATGGGGCATCCACAGCCTCCTTGGGCAACCTGTTCCAGTGCATCACCACCCTCCGGGTGAAAAAATTCCTCCTAATATCTAACCTAAACCTCCCCTGTCTCAGTTCATAACAGTTTCCCCTTGTCTTATCACCATCCATCCATGTAAACAGCCATTCCCCCCTTCGTTTATACACTCCCTTCAAGTACTGGAAGATCTGGACATGGGCATCCTTACCAGGACAAATAATACCCATATCTGGCCAAGGTAGAGTCTTCCCCCTTTCAAGATTTCACAGTTTTTCTTGTATTTAACTACTGTTTCATGTACAGAAATAGATAAATGTTCACATTTATCACTGGATGGGTAAAGTCTCATCTGTGAGCGCCCCTGGTGCAAATGGGCTGTACTGCTGGGAGATGGAGCTCCTATTGGTACTGGGACCCACTGTGACAGCACTGGGTCTATGCCTAGGGAGGCAAACATCCCCATGTCAGAGAGATGTTATAATTAAAAATGCATTATTATTTTTTGTGGTGAAAATATCTTCCAATAACAGGAGAGATTTTATTTATTATTGAAGCATTTTTGGTTTTGGTGAGATTTTTTGCCATCTCTGGCATAGCAGAGAAATACAGGAAAGCTCCCATCCTTGGAAGGCTTTCATGTGTTTGTGCTTCGATCTCTGACTTCAGACATAAAAACCAAACAAATAAACAGAACCTTTGGTAGAGCTGTGCCTTCTAAAAACAAATTAATGTTCAAAAGAACCCAAGAAAAAAGCCAAGATTGTGCATTCCTTTAAAAAAGGAGAGGTCACCGCTTGTTTTTGTTGAGCACAACGTAGCTGGAATTATTATGCTGGGTATCTTACAGTTCATTTTGTGAAATTAACAAAGCTTTAATAATAAGGTCTCTCTTCTGGCAGTAATCTCCTGGGAATTAAGTGGTGTTGTTTTTTATTGGGATGCTAATCATTATTTTTCTGCCTCCTTATCTTGTTCACTTCTTGTTTGCAGTTAGACTTTAGGAGATGGCTTCCATTCGGTGACTGCAGCACTTCAGCATCTGGCCTTCTTTATTTACTGAAGTATGTTGGCCAAGGCTGCCTTGTCTGTGGATTACCTGGGTATGTATTTTCACTTTTTCAACCAAAAGACTGGAGTGGCCCAGCAGAGATGTTTAAATTTAACCTGTTTCCAGTCTAAGACCTGAGTAAGACTTTGTTTAAACAACATTGTTTGCTCAGCTTTTGCTTTTGCTCTGAGTTGATTTAAGATGGCATATTGTGTTGAGCTGGTAAAATTGTGTTTATAGCCAAACTATGCAAGCAAAATGCAGTCCTTGTGGCTCTGTTCCCTTGTTTTGCTGGTTGTTCCTCCAGCAGTGAGTGCAGCGTGGGCTTTCAGCTGCAGATCTCTTGGCCTTGGGAGTGAACCCTACTAAGATGCAGGTATTGAATGAAGCACCTAGATGGATGAATAATAGAAATATCTGGTGTTAAATGTATGGGAATGAGGAAATGTCAGTGTTAGGGCTATATAATGCTGACATGACCTCCAAGGAAGGCACTGCAGTAGCTTTTAAGTGATGAGACTTTGTTTTCCTGGGGGCCACTCTTCGCTGTATTTGCATCAAGGTATTGCAACTTTATAGTAATCAGGAATTCTGCATCCTGATGGACTTCATGCCTCTGTAATTGCAATATAACAAACTGAAACACATGCCAATGCCTTCGTGTGCAAACTAGTAGAGAACTGAAAACTTTTAGGAAATATATATTCCTAATCAAGGAACCTCTGAACTCTGTGTTGGTCCCTGCAGTGACATGATCTCATTGCAATACTTGTCCCAGTTCTTCCCTGTGTTAGTCCTGTCCCATGTTTTCTTCTGTGCTCTTTGTATCATTGCCAGGTACCTGCTGCTTCTGTCCTTGTCCTTAGTCACTGCTGCAATGTCCTGATGGCTCTTCCATAGCTGCTTCACTGCTTTTTCTCCTATGAACGTCACATCCAAATCCTCCTCATACAAAGCCTCCTCTGTCTTGACCTCAAAATTTAATATCATTATCAGCTTCCAACTTCTCCATCTCGGTGTTTCCCACTGATTTGCTCTCCCTTAGATCTGAATCTCTCTGCCTATAATTTCTGCATCCTATTTGCTCCTGATCCCAGCACAGCACAGTAGTGTTTGGGGAAGGGTGATGTCCTGAGCCTCAGCTCTTCTGTTGCAGGGAGCAGGGGAGAAAAGCCCCACTGCTGGGCCAGTCTATCAGATGGTGTTTTAAGAGAATTTTAAGAGAATCTCACTTCTCCTGGCCAGAAGTGATTGTTTTTTTCCCCCCTTTCTTTCACATTAGCCAAAAGCATGGCCTGACACCAGCAAAGTCTCTCTGGTAAAACTCAAGGGGCTGTTTTGTTGGGAAGCTGTCTGCTTTAAAATGGTGAGCAAGAATTTGTTAGGATTTTTATGGGACAACGTATGTTTCTCAAGCCATTTTCTTGGGTGTGCATAATATCTCTTGCAGGTGCTATCAAATGAGGAAAACTTAGAGTTATAAAGGTACCTGGCATGAAACTTTCAGCCCAAAGTTTGGCAGGGTTGTAAGGAACAGAGGACGGGGCCTGTAAAATGGCTGGCTTTGTCTTTCCTAAGGGTTCATGCAAACAGAAACTGCTGCGGTGTTTTTGGAAAGATACTGAACCTTCTGCTTCAGGTTTTAAGGGATTAGGAAAACACCCAGGGTGGGAGGCAGATTATCTCACATCTGTCTAATGCAAGGCTTCTTGTGTCCCTGAAACATCTGGTAGGAGCTGTTCTAAGAACAACAACAAACTAATTTATATGTGCATGTGTTTTTATAGCTCGTTAGCATGGGCTGGTACCATCGGGTGTTTTTGTAGCTGAACCAGTGTTTTGCTGCAGCCCAGAGCACTCAAAACACATTCCTCACTTTAAGAAGATCTGTCCAAGTGACTGATTTTATTTTTCCCTTTGGCAGCTCTTTGGCATCTAAAGCAAGTTACATTTTTTTTTTTTTTCAAGTTGACCTAAAACAAGAAAAATTTGTCACAGTAAGGAGTCGTAAGCAATTTCATTTTGAAAGAAAGAAAGTTCTGAACTGGAACAAAAGGGGTTTCATTTAGCTCTTGAACACATTTTAAGCCTGAAAGTGATGTTGGAAGGAAACTTGAACAAATTTAATATATCGTTGTGTAACTAAGAGTTTCTAACTTTTTTTTTTGTGTGTGTTCCTTGGTAGTGGAAAAGCTAACGATGGGATCAAGCTGGCTGTGCTGGCATTTTGATTTGATGGAAAACATTTTCTTGGCTCTAATTTTGAATGCTTTGTGGCCTCAAGGAGCAACTAATACATCAGGTTGGTTATTAGCATCTTAGTTTAAGCTGAGATGGAATTGTTTTCTTCAGAGTGCATGGTATGATAGGAGGAAAACAATATTGACAACAGACCAATGTTTATAGTAGCTGCTAAGCAGTGTTGTATGGAACCAAGGCCATTTGCAGTGAAGGACCCAATGAGTTGGGGGGAAAAGAATTAGGACAGCTGACTTAAACAGGCGAAAAGGATATCCTTTACAAAATGACATCATGCAGAAGGAGTTCTGAAGGGACTAAGAGTTCATCTCTTTCTGCCTTCTGCTGCTCAGAGGGCTGGCTGGGCATCAGTCGGGGGTGGTGAGCAATTGCTTGTGCATGGTTAATTGGGCAGTATTAGTGGTAGTTGAACGGTTAGACTAAATGATCTTAGAGGTCTTTTCCAACCGTAAGGATTCTGTGATTAGAGATACTCTGTGGAGGGATGATGATTTGCTGAGAGGTGGAAGCCATAGCTTTCTACGTATCATATAGGGGTCTCATATACATAAGGGGTCTCATCAGGAAAGGCACAAGAGACAGCTTCAAGAGAGCTTTTGCTATGACCAAATTGCTATGACCAAATGTACAAATCAAATGTAACAAACAGTAAAGTTGATCAACCAGCTACTTTTTCATTCTTCCCTTGGGTAGAAAAGTGATAACTATAAAAGTACCATCTAAGGCCCATGAATTCACTAGGAAGAGGTAATTTTTTAAAATAAAGATCTGCTCACAGTGGTTTTCTTTCTTCAGTCTGTTTGAAAGGCCGACCTCTATCTGGAGGGGGGATGCAAACTATTTAGTTAATGGAAATGGATGAGCTGAATTTGAAAAGGATAGAAGGGAAGGGACAGAACATCTAAAGGCTATGTTGTCATTAGCTTTATTTTAGTTAAAATGATTATACGTGTTTAGTTTAAAATGGAGGAGAAAAAAGTACTTTGAAATATAATTACATTTAACAGTCTCATAGCTTTGTACTTTGTGCTATAAATTGCATTCCCAGCTGTTTTTCATCTCCTGCAATTTAAATAAGTAAACCTTTTGTTCTTAAACTCACTTAGTTCCTTCTAATTCTGTTGATGGACATCCATTTCTACTGCTTTATTTTATGTTAATATTTAACAATAGAATGCAGTTACCCCCCTGCTGGCCACAGCCCCACCTCCTTTGTTTCCGAAGGCCTCTTTTTGCCTTGGTCTTTACTTTTATAGAAGATTCCCAACTTCCTCTCCCCACATCTAGCAGGAGGAAGGATTCTGCATAAACCAACACAAAATCCCTCGGAAAGGGCACAAGCCCCCAAGCGGGGAAGGTGGTGCTGGGCTGTCAGCTCCTTTTGTTCCTGGCTCAGATGGAAGCATGAAATGGATGATGCTTTGTGGGCCGGAGCAAAGCTGTGCCAAGGGGATGCAAATCAGCTAGGTGTGCCCAGGTAATTGAAAATGCTCACGCTGGCAGCTTTTCTGCATGAGTAAAGCTGCTTAATTGATGCGTTTTCTCCACTTTCTTTTCTTGACAAGTTGATTCGAATTGAAATGGTCTGTAACAAGGCTGTCACGGGTCCTGGGGACAAGTAAACCCTCTCCTGGAGATGGAAAACAGTACGTTTTTTGTGTTTCTCTCTGAGCAGAGTGACTGGTGGCAGGTGTGTCAGCAACTGATAGCTTTAGCTGGGCAGCAGCACCCACCTGCAACCCATGGCGTGGCCTCACCCTGGTGCCTCCAAAAGCTGGTTGCAGGCCTTCAGGTAGGAAACAGCAGCATCTTTACAGCTGTTCTGCTTCCCCTGAGTTTCCACAAGGAACCTGAGAGCAGTGTGAGCGTGACGGGCACTTTGCGTTTCCCCCTCCTCCACCCCTCCAGATAAAGCTGATTTTTAATGTGCTCAGCCGTAGGGTTTGACAGGAGTGCAACATGGCGGAGACCTGAGTCCAGGAGCAACAAAGGCAGCACTGGGCATTTCAGCCACTGCCTTTGAAACAGGCCTTGCAAATAATGGGGTTGGGAAGCCCCACTGTTCAGCCTTCTTTATAGTGTTAATATACTGTCCAGAAAGAAGAGAAGCAAGAAATTGCTCAGATTTCATCTCTCAGATTTCATCTCGCATCTAGAGTGCCGCAACAAATCAAACTGAAATGGGCCCCTTCGTGGCTTCGGTGCTGCCATGCTGAGCTGCCCTGGGCCCCTTCTCCCCCCGCTTTGCTGGAGGTTATAATGCTGAGGGAGCACTCGAAGCAGGCTGGTTGGAGGCAAATGCACAAGTGTCCTGTAAAGGATGGGCTCTGCTCCGAAATGAACTGGTTCATAACATGTCATGTTGAGGTTGGAAGAGTCTGCTCTGCTTGGCTGTCCCCAGGACACACCTTCCATGTTTGATCACTGCTGTTTGCAAGAAAATATTACTTTAAAAATTCAATCTCTTCATCTTTGTTTACAAGCGTTGTTATTTTTGATGCTTTATAATATTAGCGAAGCTTGAAATTGTAGGGCCCTTCCTCAGGAATGCCTTGCAAGGAGTGCTGAAAGTCCAGGAGGACAGATGCGGATATCGTGCACAGGAATGGATAAGAGCTGCAGACATACTTAACTTTAGGAAGAATTAAAAAATATACATAGTAGAATGTACATGGGAGGTAGTCAGTTCGAAGGGGAGCAATGGTAGCCAAAAGAAATTACAGCTTTTCTTGTTCATTTGATTCATTTCACATGACCAACAAAGTAGAAAAATTACGTCACTTATTAATGTAAAGACTGCTTGGATTAATAATCTTCACTCTCCGATACATTTTAGCAACTGAAATGCATTCTCACGTCGCAAAAGACAGTGCGTAGCCTTCAACAGCTTCCTCCTTATCTTTCACAATTAACAAATCAATTCTTTTCTTCAGTCCTTTTGCAGCCAGCGGTATTTTGTGCTCAGAAGGCTGGGAAGCGTGTGCCAGCAGACTGTCTTGCCAGTTGGAATTCCTCAGGGCACTGAGAAATGCTGAGAAACAGGGACTTCTGCCACTAGTTTGACTGATTGCCTGAGGATTTGGAGCTGCAGCTTTACAGCATCCTTTCCCAAGAAGTGTAGCATGGGGGAGAAGGAGAACACGTGCTTGTGTGTTCACATCTGGCATTAACATATAAAATTTGAGGCATATAAAATTTCTTCCCGTACAACTAAATTAAAAACCTGTGGCATAAGGTAAACTGACAAGTGCAAAACTTCTTGGGTGGGAAACTCTAAATGGTTACAAATGTCTCCTGAAAGCTGCTTCTGGGGGAGTGTTGTGGAGCAGAGCTGTCTGCAGGCTCGCTGCTTAAATCTGTTGGGGAGAGCCATCCTGTTGCCTGGATCAGTGAGAACAGAGTCCAGGCTGCAGAGCTATGTGTGCAGTATCAGCTCATCTCAGCTTCCATTGGCAGAGAGGACTGGGCAGCTGCTGCTGTGCTGGGTAAGCATGCACACACTGGTAGCTATTGACTCACAGGCACATTGCCTCTGTGTTGGGCAATGTGCTTCCAGTTTGAATGTGTAACCCTTGGGATGTCTCAGCTGAGGTGATGCACCAAGCTCTGGTCCCTTCAGACCTTGTTTCTGATTTGATTCATTTTTTCCCTATTTGAGTCTGGGGGGGACCAAATCTAAATAGTGTAGGCTCTGTGTTGGCTTCTGTGGTGATGCCAGCCCCGATTGCTTAATGCAGAGAAACAGAACTGTATGCAGGATTGTGTGAACCACAGACTTGAAGTGCTAGAGCAGAATGAGACCTTACTGGTCTCTTCAGCACTGATCTATCTCTTCTGAGGCAAAGGAAAGTTGCGTCAGAGCGTGTCCAGCCTTGGGTTCCTCTTTACACTGGAGTTAGGTTGCAGCTTATGTTGTGTTCAAAGAACAACACAGCTTCTGTCATAACGTGCATACTGGCTCCCTCTTGATACTGACCTCTATTGTCCCTTGTCCGTGCTGTGTTACTATGCAAGTGTTACATCTATATTAATTTTGTTGATTGTATTAGCAACCCTGCTGCTTAGAGTTGTCATGTTGAAAATACAGCCCTATGTGAAGGCATTTAGAAAGATGTGTTATGGCTGTAGAGACCCAAGTGATCAATAGCTTTTAGATTACTGTGTCACCAAACAGCAGGCTGAGACATGGAAAGGCACTGTTAGTTTAGGGATGAGAGATTTTTAGAAAATAAATCAATAGTGAATACAGGCAGATTGGTTTCCAGTTCAAATAATTTCAAGAAATATAAAGCCCAGGGGAAACTATTCCGTTCATACTTGGAAATAAACAACATGTGCTTGCTTTCATTTATGCATTTGGGTCAGTACTGTTGCAAATGGAGAGGGAGCCATTGGCAAGTATATTGGACTAGAAATTGGGAACCTGGGCTCGTCTTTGAGGTCTCCCAGGGACACCTTCTCCATCACCTCCCATTATCTCCCTTTGTTGCTAACAGCCTCCAATTTGGCTCTGCGCACAGGGACTGGCTGGCGTGGTTCCCAGTTGGAACCCTTTTGAGGCTAACAGAAATGTAAGCAATAATAAACATTCAGGAAGATGATTTTGCTTTCGGAACACCTTTCTTTTTAATGCTCAAGTGGCCGTGTTCTAAATGATTATTGGTAGCTGTCAGATGCAGCTGTGTGCTGGACGGTTGGCTCCTGTTCATGCAATAGTGACTGAGGAAGGCACACAGCACCTTAAGGAGGCCAATTGGACAAGTGTGCTTCAAGTGAGAAATGATGTCCTGTCACGTGGTTCCTCCTTGACCAAGCAGGAGAAGAATGCTCGCTGCTCTAGTCTGTCTTCAGCATCCCTGCTTAGCAAAGGTGGTTTGCTGCAGGCGACAAAAAGATGTAGCAAACTTTGGCTTAAGGTCTGGGAGTTAAGTCCGTTCCTGGGCTGGATGTGTATCATATGACACACAGTCACACCACCTGGCCCTGATGGGCTCCAGGTGCCAAGTGGAGAAGATAATATTCTCTTTCCTCAAAAGAATGAAGGATGCTTATTTTTGAGGCAGTGAGATAAGGGGAGCTGCATAAGCATCTAAGGAAAATAGACTTGTTCCGCCAAATTCAGTGGCAGAACTTTTAATGGGAGCAAGATCTGGGCCTCATCTGATAAAGAACTTCATCTGGATTGCACATGGGGGCAAGCATTAAAGGACCCATCTAAGGATCTCCCCTCTGGGGTGCATCTATAAAAGACGCTCTGTAGTTTTGTTCAAAGCTCACAGTGATGCCAGTCTCCTCAGGACAATTTACTTAGATCATTCAGAAACTCTTTCTTGTTGAAGCCCTGACACTCTCCCCCAGTGGAAGAATGTGGTTGAAACTTCCACGCAGGGAAGACTGGAGATTTGTTTTTTATTTGAACCCAAAACATTAACAAATTGGACACACGTGCTTTGAGACAACAGCCTGCTCTCTTAAGCCAATACAAACTCTCCTTGATCCCAGCAGGATCAAGCTCTTGTGAATATTGCTTGTACCTTTTTAGAATATCTGCCTGTAAATGAAATGGCTGGTGACAAACTCTTTCTGGGTTTATCTCTCTTGACCGATATGCAGGCAGAGAGGCTTGCAGTCCCTCTCTCATGGGTCAAGGGATGTTGTGGTCTAATTGCTGGATGAAGAACTGATGGCAGGTATCAAGAGCCTTCTCTTGAGGCATGCTGTTTTGCATGTGAAAGTCAGTGCTCCATGTTAGCATTTTTCAGTACTTAAACACCTAGTGCTCTTGTCAGACTTGCTCTTGGTGGTGAAGTGCTTTGGCTCATGTAAGTGTGATTTTCTTCCTCTTCGTGCTAACATACTGACAGGTGAGTATTATATGTGTAGGAAGCTATTCAGCAGGAACATATGCCTTGAATATGTTAGAATTCCTTGTAAGTCTCTTGATCAATGTGAAGTATTTGTGTCCCCTCTGTAACTTTGTCCTAAATTCATATTCATCAACAGAGGTTGCTCGGTGCTTAATGGGACACTCGTGCATTGAACGAAGCGAAGGGACAATACGCAAACAGGGTGAAGAATGAGGACAAATGTAGATGAACTTCCTCAAACAGGCACAAAATGCTCATTCCTGAATAAAAAATGTGCAAAGGTCAAGTGCCCCCAGAGGTTTCTATTGTGACAGGCACTTAACCCCTTCACTCCTGGTTATCTGCTTCAGCTGCTGGGCCACTCAGTGCACAAGTGCCATTAGCATCAGTGGAATGTGGGGCCAGGGAGCGGCGCATGGATACGGCTGGTGAGACCCACCTCCCTTCCAGGCGTGGGGTGAGGAGGAAATAATCCTTGTGGACGCTGACCCTGTCAGGAGCTGTGTCTAGAGATAATTATTTCCTAACATGTAACCTTTTCATGGTCAATTGCCTCAGTATATTAGACAGAAATGTGATTTCCTTCTATCTTCAGACACGCAAGCTCTCGTCCTTCCTTCTCGAGGGTTGTAATGTAGCAAATGCACAGACAACCCAGTGCTCTCAAGCATATATTGTTCCTGCTTTGCTTAAATGGAAAAGAGATCTGCTGCTTTTCCTTGCCGCCGAGCAGAAGGGGTGCAGAATATAGGCCCGTTCCCATGCTTCTTGGTAGTCAGGGCTCTGCCTTTAATCATTTAATACTAATAAGGCAACTGTTGGTGTTTAGCAATCTTCTGCTCCACCAGATTTTTCTCACGTTGACGGAATCTGGTTTACCTTTTGCTTGCTTGTGATGCTTCAATGTGTGCCCCTTGACACATCACCAAGGCATCTGAAAAGGCAAGATCAGCAGAGTATGACAGTACAGCTGCTTGGAACGCATCGGGTTTGATGCAATCAGGAACATCAGAATGGGCAGCCAGGGGTGAAGGCAGTTCTCTTGTGTGACCTCATGAGCTCACCCCACTTCTGCCCAAAGTGCAGCAGCTAGGGACACGCACAGAGTGCTCCTGGAAGGATACTGTTCCTCCTTCTTCACCCACATGCTTTTCCTTGCTTCTTGAGGTTATGGTGTGTTCAGCAGAGGCTTGGACACATCACCAGGAGCCTGTCCCCTTGGGAAACAACGTAAGCAACTTTACCCTCCTAACCATTTGGAGACAGTTTGTCCTTCTCACCACAGTCCAACACAATGTTATAAACCCAGGCAGAGGTTTATAGTCAATATTTTCACAACTTCCTTCTTGCTTCGTAACAAGACCTAATTGGTTTGAAAGACTCAAAACTAGGTCAGTTTGCCATTGGGCCTTGTAAGACTTTAAGCTAAATCTCTAGACTTTTGTTGGAAGTTAATTTGAGCCAGGCTTAGGAAAAATATATATTAATACACCCGTGGTCTCACGTGAGAAACTTGTAGGCAGCGATTTGGGATTCAGGGCCATACTCGTATTCCTAAGACTAAATTCAAAGCCGTCGTTTAAAAGCAAGCTTGCACACGCGTATGTCCTGATCTTTAATTAGGCAAAACTCCCACTGACATCAATAGGAGTTTGACTTGAATAAGAACTGCAGGATCAGGTCCATAATTTGGTACCTGGGATTTGATTAAGCAGCTAAATTACTAGAACAGTTTCCCCATGAGTATAATTGCCTAATTAATTTTTAAAATAGCTAAGTTCAGCACTGAATATGGTGTACCTCTTGCCACATGAAATGTATGCTGTTTAATGCAAGTTGATGGAGCTATTTGCAAGAGTCTGTAGAGTTTATTTTACTGTTAAGTAGTACTGTTTATTTAAAGGTCAAAAATGGTCACCATTGTATTATAGTAGATTTCAGAATAGATGTTCTTGTAATAGAATTTGCTCATACTTTGTTTGGCTGTTGGCCTTTCAAATGCATTTTAAAGAGCTGTGCTCCAGTACCTCCTAATTCCTGCGTTCTGACTCCAGTGATTCATTTCACAGGTGGGAAAACACTGGGGTAGAATATATTCTCCAACAGGAGTTCTAAACTCAGTGTTTTGGAAGGTTTTTTGGCCTATATTGTGGTTGTTTTTCTGTCTTGTGCCATCTCTCTCTCTCTCTTCCCCTCTCTCTCTCTCCCTATGCATATATCTCTACATAATATAGATATATTATGTAATATATATTATAATAATAATAATAATAATATAGAGATAGATAAGGATCTATCTATACTATATATTCTATTATATACATAGGTATATATATATATATATACACATATACAAATTATATATATATATATATATATAAAATACTTTAATATTTGCTTCTGTTGAAGTTCCAGTCTAATCCTGTAGGTTGCAGTTGCTGTAGAAGGACTGGATTTCACAACTAAAAGATGAAAAACAAACCCCAAAAAATCAATCTTTTTCCATAAAAGGGATAGAGCCATTATAGCATGGGTTTCCAAAGTGGAAGGAATATCAGAAGGGATTTGCAGTGCTGAAAAGTAGAAGCTGTTCTACCTAAGCCTATGCATGTGTGTCTTTGTGTGTTTATGCACGTGTGCTTCTGTGTATATAGACATAAATAATTAGACTTGTAGTTGGCATAGCGCATAATGCCTGCTCATGCTGTTGACAGTTACTTAATAATGCACGCTCTCCCATTCTCTCCAGCTGAATTCTTAAGGCATTACCATGGGAATTTTCCCTTTCTGGGGATTGTAACAGAGCTCTAGGACTAGTTGTTTTTGTGATGTGCTTCTTGACTGGCTGGAGCGGCCCTTATTCAGGAACTCCATCCAAGCATCTCCTGCAGAGAATGAAACCATCAGCTGTCCTCGAAGCGACGCTCCATACTGCGGTGACACACAACGGTGAGTCTTGCGGCGGTGGGGTCTTGGATTTTAGCATGCTCAAAGCAGAGCCAGGAGCGAACATCTCAGCGTATCGCTGTATGAAGTGGGATACATCAAATGCGTCCTTTGGAGAGGTAGGCTTGAAGCTGTTAGCAACCACGCTGCTCCTTTTTGCAGGCTCTGAGAGTGCTTGGTGGGTAAATACGGTGCTGCTCTGAGGCTGCAGCCACAGGCTGAAATTGGCTGAGCTCTGCAGTCTCGATGTCTTCCTAAATGATAGCATTTTTCCCATTCTGCCAGTGTCACAACCTCACCTGCAAAATGGGCAGTCGCATACACTTGAAAATTAGCCATCATGTCCACCCAAAGTGATGAGATGATATAAAAAATTGGAAGGCTATCTTTTCTCTTCAAATTGGAGTCATTTTGAGGGCTGCCCCGCTGTATTGGCTTGCTGGTTTTTATTGTGCATTCAGCTCTCGTTTTCAAGATTCTGTGAGGGAAACAGAAGGGAATACAATGAACCTCAACTTTCAACCTTTGTTTAAAAAGAAAATAGCTGACTGTCTTGCAGCCTCTTGATTTCCTCAGCTGAAATTCCCTGCAACGTCGTGGCTTAGTATGATTACTGATGACTGTTGTTTAGTAGTGATGAATATTGATTTGAGATTCTCTGGGTCCTAAAATTTGGAGATGTATTGATTTACTTTATTATTATTATTACTGTTGTTGTTGTTATTATTATTATTATTATTATTTTTCCACTCTCTTATTTGCTGGTGGTGAATCTCAGTAAAAACTGAGCGTGCTCCTCTGTTATGAGAAGATGAAACATTAGAAAGGAGCGTGAAGCCTACTTCCAGTTCTGGCTTCACTTGGTCTCCCAGAGCTTTGGAAGCGTTGCACCCCTCTCTCGGTGGCACTCTGACCTCCTCTAGTGGCGGATGGGCCACAGAGAGCCTCTCCGCTGCCAGGCAGGGATGGCTTTGCCCTGGGGTGATGTGTCTCAAGGATCTGGTGATCAGGGACCCACTGAGCTGGGAGACTTCCAGTTAAGCTGTGTTTTCTCCTTCTGCCACGATTTCTCCTTTAGACAATGCTAGGAGCTTCTTGACAGCACGCGTTGTCCAGAGGGATGTGGGATGGAGGGCTGACAGATCCCATTAGCTATGCTTATTTTTAGTCTGGGTTTCTGAAATATGAAAGCAGCAAGGAACAAGACCAATAATTTTGTTCCTTTCTGGGTCTCCCTCCCCTCCTCTTAAGACAAAAAGTAAATCCAAAACAGGAAAAAAAAAACCAACAAACAAACATGGGGAGAAGAGCCAAGTTTCCATTTCTCTTCAAAATTTATAGGCTCCTTTCTGCAGTTGTGGATGCTTGAAAAATCAAGAGTAGCACCACAAAGGGGAGATCTCTGTGTGTCTCGTTTTCCTTATTGTCTTGGCTCACTTGACCCTGTTGGGGATGTGCCCTTTCATTGTATACTGCTGTTGGGCCTGGGAGAGGAAACAAAGGGGAATGAGCTCTGTATAAGCCTGCGGCGTGACCAGGGACCAGCTGAGTTAGTTGGCAGACCAGCCCTTGATGCAGCGTGTTGTGTAGGGATGCACAACCGGGGTGCTCTGTTCCCCTTCACCAGGAGCAGCGCTGGCCTTGTGTCTCTGTGACACCCAGAGGGGACTATCTGCTGTCCTGCCAGTGATGAGAAATGGGCACAGCTCTGCTGGGCTCGAGGAAAGAGAAACACTGAACTTTCAGGAGCTGCTGAACTGCATCCCACTACAATGCGAGGGTGAGAGACTGGCTCTCCTGTGGTCCCTTTTGCTGAGCAGAAACTGAAGTATTGCAGTGCAAGGATCCTCACCACGACTCTGAAGTATTGTCTCATTATCTCTGGTTTAATGTCTATGGAAGTGAATATGGATTTACTCAAAGCCGTGCAGAGCAGGAGTGGCAGGTCTGGGTGTTCTGCATCTGCTGGGTTCTTACTTTCAAGAGTAAAAATAAGATTTTGTGTCTTAAAATTGCAGTCTTGCTAAGCTTGCTTATTTATGGTGGTTTGGGAACCTTTTGGATGGAGCTGAGAGCTTCGAGTCCCTGCAGATATCATCAGGGCAAGCTGGTTCCTAACCATCCTGTATGGAAGCGTAGGGATTCTGGCACTGCTGCCATCCATTGCTTGTATCAGGGAAGATCAGTTCTACTTGAAAAATCTTCCTCAGTTTTACATCTGTACCAGTTTCAGAGGATGCAAGCCTCCTCCATTTCTTGGGAGAGTTTAGGGAGTGTTTAAACTGAAGACCTACAGGGAGTAGCAGTGCTGGGAAGTTTCTGAAGCCCCAGGCAAGAACTAAATATCAGTATATTTCAGTCCGCCTGGAATGTTTGAGGAACTTCTTTTTTATCTTAAAGTGGTTTGAGACCCTGGAGAGAAATACAAGTCCCATTCTTCTCCCTCTGAAATAAAACAGGAGCAAATATGTATTGTGGCAGCATTCTAGTACTCTTTCTTTTGTTTTGTTATTCTTTACCCCACTATTAAGTACTTTCAACTTGGATTAATCTTTGGAATGCAGATGAATTTATATTTAATTCTACCATGATCACTCTCACCAGTTACCCCTGTGAAACAGGCAACAGGATTTTTTCATAAAAATAATTATTTTCCATTTGAATGAGGATGCTTTTTGCTTTGTCTTCACTGAAATTCTGTAGTGTTGGATCTGCATCGTTATTACCTGTGGTGAATGAATGACTTTAGCCCAGCCCGGCTGTGTTTAACTTTAGATTCTGTTAGGTCTTTGCCAGACTGGGAAGCCCTGTTATCAGTTTGGTTCCCATGTAGGTGTGTGTGAACCTATGCTTTGATAAGCTAATTAGACTGAGATCTCTCACTAAAATGCCTGTCCCATCCTTTAATCAGCTGTGTGACTGCTTTCAGCTGCTCTGATTTTAAGGAGGTATTTTCTGTTTTTACCCCTCTACCAGTTCCCTCTGTGATTTGCCTTTAAGCCTCTTTGGTGCTGTGACCATGCATATGTCTGTGTGTTATCCAGGACCTGAGAGGGTTTCTGGGTGCTGCCTTAATAAATATGATAAATAGCAAAGCCCAGAAGAGATGCTGCTTTACCAGTATTGAGGTATACCAGTGAAGAAACTGAGAGCAGACCCTGTTAGCCTCTCCCCTTGCTTAGCCAGCTGGGGGCATGGGAGATGCTTTAAAGATGCACTGTGGCAAAATCATCATTGCATTTACTTTATTGGTGGTCAGAATCTGTGGCCCTCCGATGCTATATGGATTTTCTTTTTAATTATTATTATTATTATTATTTTTCCTCTGAAAACACTGCTGCTGCCTTGGAAGCTGTGAGATCCCCAAAGCCTGCAAGGCAGAAAAGCTCAGGGAGCTCTCAAAGGATGTTGCTGCTTTTCCCTCTAACCTCTTACAGTCTCTACCTTCCCTCTGTTCTCTTTTCTTTCTTTGCCAGCAAGGCGCTGTGTGCAGTCTTCTGTGAACCTTCGTGGGCCAGATTTCTCCCTGGTGCTTTTTTTCCTCCTCAGTAGCTGCAGAAGAGGCAGTGGATCTGAGGGGAAGATGCACTTTATGATTTATGACACTTTATAAATTGCATTCCGCTGCAGGATTGACAGAACTGGAGTCTGAAATCCACTCAGGACTAGGGATGGACCTACCTGCAGTCCCTGTGTCTTGGGGCCACTTGTGGAGTGAGTGGGGTGGCCACTGCTTGCCCAATCCTTGCTCCCCTGCTTGATCTGCCCTGGGGCAAGATGGGGATTAGTGCCAGGTGAGGCCAGATCCATCTCTGCTGAGAGCTGCGTTGAGCACAGCGGTGCATTTCACGTCATTGGTATCTGTCCAGAAGCCATGGGAGGGCTGACGCATGTGACTGGGCTCTGTTATCCAGCTGTTGATCTAAAGCCAGGCTTATTTTGACAACCCCACCTCCTCTTCCATGGGCTACCTCCTGATGGCAGGGGTGTCAGCAGTTTCCCAATGTGAAGGAGCTGGGCTTTATTCCGCATTCCCCTGGCACTCGCATGCTCTGTTAGATACTTCAAACAGGGCTCTTTCCCACGGTTCTGCTGTGTTCATCCCTGCCTCTGCCCCTTTTTTGCCTGTAGCCTCAGGGCTGCAGCTCTCCAGCCATCTATTTATATGGCCCTCATTTGTCTTAGTCTCTTTGGCACTTATATGGCTCCCATTGGCCCAGGACCTGAATGCGCCCCAATCTTTAATATATTTATCTTCACACATGCAGATGCGCATGCATACCTGTGAGGTCAGGAAGTACCATTACTCCTATTGTACAGATGGAGAATATTAAATGGCAATTGGCTAAACTGGGAGCAGGTGGTGGTGTGGGAAGGCTGTGTACATGTGGTACAGAAAATGGCATCATAAGAGATGGTTTGTCAGCCACAGTGCAGTGCTGGGAATGCAGGGCTCATCACTCAGGCATGAGTGCTGTAACCAATGGACTGCAAGGTCCCACTCACTCGATCCCTGTTCTGGTCTTTTTAATCTTGTTTTAAAACCAAAGCGGTCCTTGTGATACAACTTCAGATAGGAAGAGCTTCTTTAGAATTGCTGTCAGGATGAAAGCGAAGGGTAGAGTTCTCATAGTTTGATATTTGAAACAAATGATGCTATAATGGCAGGATCCTTCCCTCTTGCTCACTGACTCCGTGGTTCTTGGTGGGTGTACGCTTTCCTCTTTTCCATAGCTCCAAGGTAGGGATGAGCCCAGTAGTCCACAACAGAGCCATTGGCTCTGGGTTGCTTTGTTTTCTTAGGGCACTCAGAATGTTTGGCAGCTAACATGCAGCAACACTATTCCTTGGCAGTAGCTTTCCACTAGCATTTCCCAAAGATGGCAATGCTGCCAAGCCTATCTCCAAACACACTGCAAACTCACAGCAGTGTCTTCAGTACAGTGACTGTGCTCATTGTACTTACTGAGCTACATCAAAACCCGCGGAGGTCAGTGGTCATCCAGCTCTTCTGAAGCCAACAGTGTCTCCTCTTGTGCTTAAAGCTGACCAAGCAAAACATTCTGCTAAGAGCAACCGCATGCCCAGAGCACTGTGCAAGCTGCAAGGGGAGAAATCAGGTGGCTGCTTCCTGGGCCTATGCCTGGCCAATAGACCACAGTGCTTAATTAGTGTGGCAGCTGTTCTCTGTTAGCAAGGCTTTCCTTAGGCACCTGCGCTAATGTTCTTGGTAGCAGTTAAGGAGAAAAAGGAGGAGGAAATTGCATCTATATTTAATTAATACTGCATTCATATTTTATTGCGGAGAGCCCTTAGGTGCAGGAAGGTTCTCAGTGAGAACAATTGCTTTTGAGTGGTGAAGCCATTGTGTGGTTCTGGGAAGAACTTTGGCATTAAAAGCAAACCCAAATTCCTCCCAGGGTAACCCGGGGAAGCTCAGAAACCCTCTGCTACTCACCTCCCAGCCTCGGGCTGCAAGGCAAGTGGTGAATTTGCTGATAATTCATATTCGATTAGCTTTAATATGTTCTAATTCACTGGAAGAAGTGAGAGAGGCCTGGTGGGCTGCAGACAGATATTGCACTGATTAGTTTTTCCTTTTGATAAGCTGCCAGGCTTGGAGAAGGCTCCCTTTCCATTCTCCCTCTTCCAGCTGTGCACTGCGTTCCTTCTCCTCTGTCTCCAAACCCTAGAGAGGAGATGCAAGGTGCTGTTAACATGGCCATCACATTACTGCCCTGTGCAGTTGGAGTGATGGTGGGTCCGAGGTGGCCTGTGAGGCTGGCAGGGGTTTTGGTGGCAGTCTGTGGAGTCAGGAGCATGCAGGTGGTGCCCTGTTGCTGGAGGGCATTAGCCCAAGCCTCTTACCTACACACCCTCAGTGCACTGTGATGTGTCACTGTTTCTTGTACTTAGCATACACCATCGCTCTGCTTGTTGTTCACAAAACACATTGCATCTTATTTTCCAAAATGGTGTGTTATACGCAATGGTACTCACTCTTATTAAAACATGCAAGGGTGTGTTATTCTAATAGAACTCGGTGCAATTTAGCTTTTAAGCCCTTCTCCTCCTTTCATCAGCTCCACAGCTTCTCCAGAAGTCAGAAACGAGATCCGAAGTCATCAGTGTTTACGGAAAGAAGCGTTTCTGTCTTCCTACAACTACAAAAGAAACATTTGTTGCCTTAGATAACTCCTGAGCAAACTGCTGTCAAAACAATTAGTGTTATTTTACTATTATCCTCCTATTTGAGAGTAAATAGCCATTTCATGAATATGTTAATTACCCGGTAGGTGCAGGAGATAAGTGCATGCTATGCCACCACAAATGATAAAGCTTCTGTTGTAGACAAACATCTCCAGCAATGATTTTTTTCCCAACCATTGGGGTCAAGTGATTGCAGTTCAGCTGCTTGCAACAAGGACTTGTTCTACTTTGAGGACTCAAAGATTTAACAGAAAAGTCACATCATTGTGCAAATGAGGGGTTTATTTATTTTTTCTTAAAGAAAAAGCAGGCAGGCGAGTGGTCAGGGCTGAGTTCCTGTGTGAATGGGTGCCATATCTGCATGCTGGTGAATGCGTAGTATATTTAAATGTAAATAACAGCGGGTTGTTCTGTTTTGATTCCATTCCACGGGGCAGAAATTGTTTGTGGGTTTATCCCCCAGCAGAACCGTAGGTTACCAGATAGATGCATTTGTTTATTTCTTATATCACACCAATATTTATTGTAGCAGAAGCGTGATTATATCGGCTCTGCAGAAGCAGAGTTTTCCTTTTGGAGATGTGTACATTTTAGGGGGGGAGAAGTAAAACAACCCCCAAAAAATCAATATTCTGAAAAGTTGAATGCGCCATTGTGCCAGATAATTAAAATGTAAATTTAAGTATCTATGCCCGCTTTGTGATTTTTTTAATACTTTTAAGTTAGTTGTCTTTTAAAACATGTGGTCAGCTGTTGTATTCACATATGGTCAAATGATCAAAGTCTGAACTCCTCTCTAATTGTCCCCTGCTGCTTGTCTGCTCTGTCCATGATCAAGGCCTCAGCAGGTGATAAGAAAGGCATGAGAACAGGCTGGAAGGAGAATGAACTACTGAGGGGCCCAAGCTGAAAGAAATAAAGACTTCCAGTACATCACCCTGACAGTAAAGAACCAAGAAAAAGTGAAGTCTGGTTAGTTCTTATTTTTTTCTTTCTTTCTCGCCTTTTTTCCCCCCCTTGCTCACAAATCTGCATGTATTATTTTGAGAGGCAAAATGCAAATGCCGCCGTCTCTGTGTATTCTCAGCTCGTATAAAAGGCTGAACCAAACAGCCCGCTGCAGACGTGTTTATTTACTTGCTAGGAGGAGGAAGCTGCTAAGTCACACAGTTTATAGTATTTCACATGTTTGTGGAAATCATTGCGATTCTTTTCACTTGTGCTTGTCATTGTTTGCCCAGAGTTCACTTTGCCAGATGGTTCTTTATTGTCGCTGGTGTCCACACCTCGCTCTTGCATCGCTTCAAGACCAAATGGTGTGAAGAGCTTTAATACTTAGAGGATTTAGTAAAAGTAAATCCACACTTTGTGGAAGGTTCATTCTCAGCTATTCAAGCAGGTCTAGCACTGATTCAGGGAGGGAGTAGCTGACCCAAGGAATGAAGAAAGGATGAAATAAATGGATTGGCTTTGCCATTCCTGTTTGTGTCCTGCTCTCTTGCAGTCAAAATGTAAATAGAAAGTAAAGGATCGATATCAGGTTTAGGATGAGGAGTTAACAGTTAAAGAAAAGAAGGCATGCTGTCAAGATTTCTCTTAATTTTCATTTTTGCTTGCTCTTAACAGACAAAACAGTTGGCTGCCTTTCTTAAGCTAAATTTCTCAGGCTTGCAGTGATGTATTTGTATGCATCATGTTTCTGCAACCACGTGAGGATTAATTTTTTACATGAATTTGCATGCAAATAGAGTACTCCCTTTTGGCTTCTGTGGAGTTGTTTCTTGATGTTTGCAAACACTGTCACTCAGATGCGAGGAGAGCGGTTGCCCCATTTTACAGATGAGGAGGCAGTGGCTGACTGAGAAAGGAGTGAATACGGTGTGGGTTCTTTCTGATACGTAGGGCTGTGGGGCGATTTATGTGCCATTAAGAAAAACAGGTGTGAGTAGCTACTGCCCTAATTTTGTGGGTAGCTGAAGACTGTTTGTACAAATTGCTACAGTGGAAAAGTGGACGGAGAGGTGATGTACTGAGTGTGTCTGTGCATGGATAAGGGAGTGCTTTAGCAGGCAGCAGGTGTGAGAGGATTTAGGAGTTATTATGGGAAAATCCTTGCAGCAATCAGACTATTACTTGGTTGCTGTAAAATAGGCAAACAGGTTAATGGGGTATGCCCACAGAGGAAAGCATACATCACAGCTCTGCTATTGGCTCTATCAGGAAGCAGCTCATGGGCTGTGTGGGTTTTAGGCAGGATGTTCTCAGAGTGGGTTTGTGATGGGAGGGAAGACATCTCGTAACTGCAGGGAGCAAAAGGTGGTGGAGAAAGAGCAATGCAGCCTTGTCTCCGTGCAGGGCAAAGGGTGAGAGAGACCCGAGACAAAGGTTTTAATGCATTTTGACTGTAAAGATCTGTGGAAGGAAGGGCCCCAGTCCTGCCGGGATCTCTGCTGGAGAGTGTCTGCTTCAGCGGTGACCCACAGAAGTGAAGTGCCCCATGGAAATCTCAGTGCTTTCCTTCCCTCCCTCCTGCCTTCCCTTGGAAGGCACGGGCTGGTTCCACTTGGTCATGCTCAAGTGACTTCCTGAGTTGGGGTCGGTGGAAGTGCACTGAGAGGAGCTGAAGTGCCCACTGCAAGCTGCTTTTAACGTGAGAATCAGTGGAGCTGCTTGCTTCAGAGTGCAGTAAACAGCAAGGCTGCCAAGCGAGGGCAGTGAAGCAGGGTGTATAAATGAGCTTAAGAGACAGCTCAGGGTTTTATGCAGGGCTGGGTGGGGAAGGTGGAAAGATGTGTCAGAGGAGAGAGGAGGAGATAAACAGAGCAGGCAGGCTTCTTAGGCTGAGTGGTGTTGTTTTTCTTTCTTTTTTTCCTGCTTATAATTCTTCATAGCAAAGCTGCGGTGTATCAAATGCAGGGAGGTGTATTCTTTATGCTTCATATGCACATTCAGGCTCTGCTTTTTATAAAATACAGGCTAGTAGCCTGGCATCATTCTAAGGTTGTCTCAGTCACCCAAACCATGCACAGTTTAAGTGCTACCTGGAAGGATAGTGCTGCATTTCTTTCTATTCACTTCATGGTGAATAGCCCAAAGTGACTGGAGAGTCTGCTGTGGAAGGAGCCCCAAACTGGCTGTTACCACTTCTATTGCACCTGGTGTGTATTTGCTACAGCAACCCTACAAGGATTGTGCATTGTGCTTTCCACTCCACCTTGATGACGGCTGTGTATTTGCAGCTTCTCTCTGTGCTGCTAAATGTAAAAGGATTTGTTGTTAAGAGGAATCGCTATATTTACTTTGCTTTTCTCTGGCTGTCCTACTACATACATTCAGCTCCCTATTAAACACTCTTGCCCAGCGCAGGCTGAGTGGTGGTGTGTGATCTGTGAGCTGTTTGCACACCTGAGATGAGGTGGGATTTTATCAGCTGGAATGGTTGCCTCCTGCCTGGTGAGTCTGGGTTGGCACTCAGTTCCTTTGCCCTTGTATCAGTATCTAAGATGATCTGTAGAGAATGTGAGAGTTAACAGAGCTGAGTATTGAGAATTTCCCTTCCAGCTTAGGGCATCTCACATCCTGTGTGCCACTGGAAACCCGTTCCTCTGTAGGAAGCTGCTGGTTGAGAGATGATATACCACCCTTCTGGCAGGATTTGCCATGCCCTTATGGCCTTCTTGTAAATATTTATTGTCTATAACATCCAAGAGATGGAAAGGCCTACTGTGATGGGCAGCACACAGTGGGAATAGAGCCAATCAAATTTAACTAGCTTGCAAATTCTAGTCTCTGCCATTTGGTCCTGGGTTATATATTATTGCATAGCAATGCCAGAGGAAGCTGGTGAGAATCTGTTGTGACCTGGCTACCTTCAACGTTGCAGAGAGTCTTGTTCTTCACAGAGAAATAATACAACACTAGTTATAGATACCAATGGGAAAGAAGAAGTGAACTCTGCTTCTGTAATAGTGCTAAAAAAAAAAGCCACCAAGAGAAATGGTTTGGTGGTGGGATTCAGTAGAGGGTTTGATGGCTGAATTCCATGATCTTGAAGGTCTTTTCCAACCTAGATGATTCTATGATCCTTTTATACAAGAACTCTCCACGCCTGCTGCTCATGGTAGTGTGTGATCCTGCAGGAAGTCCTTAATGAAATGCAATGGCATGGGGAAGGAAGTTGGACCTGGGCACTGATGGGTTTGTTTCCAGTGAAGGGACGCATGCGCTCACTGTACAGTTGGTTGGGGTACAGTGATGGTAATCTGCTTGCTGTGGAATGCTGTGGCTCTCAAAGGCAGGAGATGAAAGATGAAGAATGATATAGTGGTACATCCCAGAGCATTTTATTTTATACTGAAACGCTTTTTTTTTTTTTTTGGTAGCAAATGGATACCAAATGTGAGAGAAAAAGCCTATTGTGTTACCAGACGTTAAAATTAAAACATGCACAGAGATGGTGCAATTGTTTTTATTGTATTAAGACATCATCTTAATATCATTTTGGTTTACTTGAATAAATTACATGTCTTTGGCAATTGCTTAGTAGGAATTTGACACGAGCAAGTCAGCAAAGGTACATGATGACAATACCATGAAAGGTAATGTTTATGGAGAAGACATTTCATATACCATTGTTCAATGTTGAAACATGTTTCTTCAATTTACATCCTCCCTGTTGTTTTTTTTTTAAAGGGTGCAAAATAGCTTGGTATAGCATTGGGAACTTGGGACAGATCTAACTTAAGCAGATTTGTCTAACTACACACAGTACTTTGTTGTTCGACACACAGGCAGCTGCCATAGCAACTGCAAGATCACAAACTGTTATGATACCTCTGTGGAACGGGTTTTCTTTTAAAAGAAGCACAAGCATGTGGATTTGTGTGTCAACTTCATTCAACAGTAGCCTCAGCTTTTGGGGAGAAATTATATCTCCAAATACATGTTTCTCTCTTTATGGGGTCTTCATGTCTCCGTTCATTGCAGGGGAGCTGGACTAGATGACCCCCAAGGGTCCTTTCCAAACACAAATGATTATGTGATTTTGATAATGTTATGTTTTTTAAATTTTCCATCACGTTTCATTATCATATTTTTTTTCCATCACTGAGCTAAAGAAATAGCATATATTTTTAAGTATGTCATAATAGTGCCTAATGACCCTTATAAACTTTGAGGTGTCCCTCATGCCTCCACTTAAAAACAAAGAGAAGAAAATCATTTCCCAAAGAGCTTAGGACTGAAAAAGGTGGAAGTGGAATTGGTAGCGCGGAGAAGCAAAATTATCTGTTCTGGCCCCATGATAGATTGGAGGCAGAGCTGACAGAGAGCCTTCTGAGTGAGGACAGCTGTCCTGCTGTATGTAGCTGGGGCTGCTAATTGGCTTAAGGAGACAGTGTTGTGGGCTTATTTCAAATGTCCAGTGTCACTTCCTAAATGCAGTTAAATTAATTAGTTCATTAGATAAGACGGAGACAGGACAAACACCAGCAGGAAGGTTGGTGGCAGGTTTCTTCTCTCCTCTTGTTTTCTTATCAGATAGCATATCCCAAATGCAGATGAACTTCCCATTCTAACAGCCATGAACAAGGTCCCCACTTCACAGGTGGATGAACTGCTCCACCAAGGAGTCTGTGGACTCCTGTGGGAGCTGAAATGAATCAGCTGAGAGGCAGCAATGAATCTCATGAGTAGTTAAGGAAAATATTGATATAAATCCTTGAAAATGGATTTTTCCGTGATAGGTGTGAGTATTTTGCAGCCATGTCCTCGTCTTGTAGGCAAACCTTTATCAGACAACAGGGATTGGCCAGTTGTGTGTAATGTTTGCCCTACTAGACACTCAAATGGTTTAATTTTGTGAGTGCAGCTTTATTTTTTTGTTTGTTTGTTTTGAGAAGGTCATGGTGTTGTGTCCCAAGTCGTTCTGTATATCAGTTGGGGAACCATCATATGTCAGTGAAAATAAGAACAAATCAAGAGTTTCCCAGTTTTTATTAGTAACACATGCAGGGAGTCTACAGACATTCATAGATCATTCCTAGTTGGTGCATTTTCTTTGGATTTACTTGCTTTGTGAGGCCCATGAGTCTTAGTCATGGTCCAGGATGCCAGGGAATGCACTGAAACAAGACAGAACCATCCAAACCTCAGACTACTTCCAGAGCAAGTCTAAGACAAGGAGTAACAGAAACAGCCAGATGGGGGTGTGCGAGGAGGTGATGAGAACATGATTCTGTGAATGCTCCCTTGGGAAAGCAGCTATTTAAGTGATGACTAACTGTTTGTTTGTATGAATGTTTGGGAGACTTTGAAGGTTAGTTTGAAGGCAGATGATGAAGTCACTTTGTAGATGTGTGCTGGTAGTTCTTTGCTGGTAGCAGGAGGGGAAAAGCACCAAAGGGGTATTGTTTGCAAACATAATACATAGGCAATGGATATGTCCCGAGAGCAGGAGACAATGCTGCAGTTTCATCATCTTATACGCCTAACAGACCTTTGTAATCTATTCTTATCTATCCTACTTGCTGTGAGTAGTAGTCTATTGGTTTCTCCCAAGGCGATTGCGTTTTGAGTCAGAGATCTGGTATTGCGGACTTTGGGTAGAACCTGCAGGTGGGTGTCTGTTGATTATTCCAATATTTTCTTTGCAGCTGAGCATTAGAATCTTATTTCTGTTGCACATTCTTTTTTCTTTTTGTAGAATCAAGGTTTGTGTGGGTCACATATCTGCAAGTTCTGGGACTTCTTACAAAGCACTTGGGGTGCAACAGGGAGAGCTTGCATTACCTCTGGTACAATGAGGCCATTTTACAGCAACCTATTTGGATTGCTAGATATAAAATACAGCTGATTAACAGTTATCATTACTATTAATTTCTATTTGGACTAAAGGTTGAAGCTAATTTCCAAAATGTTTTAATAGGGCATTTGTTATCATGATTTGCTCTGGGCTTTTGCATGTCATCTGTCTATGTTATTGTTTATATTCCCATTGTGGTTGCAGTGGACACAGTGCAGAAGTGCTCAGAATATGCTCAGTATTTCTGGTGGGAAACAGGCTGTTTGCAAAATAGTGACAAACTGTAATAATTACCTTACTTTCCATTTGAAACACTGATCAGAAGCTCTGACCACCACAAAATTCCTGTATAAACCACACAGATCTTCAGCTGCATTTATGGGATCTATTTAGATCCCTGCTAGGTTTCTATAAGTAGAAATAAAGCCTGTGAACATCTCTAGCCACTTCCTCCCACATATTGCCTGCTGTGAGCTCCTGTCTGCTCGGGTATCTATATACAGCCTAACTGTAGGTGTGACTTTCTGTGGTTTTACCAGTTTCTGTAAGTTAGTTGCTAAAGATAATCTCAATGATAGTTTAATATGAAAAGCTGCTTGGAAATGCTGAGCCAGCAGTGAGTTTTCTAGGGAGATCTGCATGAAAATATTGAACGTTTGAAAATTCAGTGGGAAAAAAATGTATATTTTGAGGACTGGATGCCATGAGAGGAAACTCAATTTATATACTCTTACTAGTATTGATCTGTGTTGCAATCACGATTGGAACATTTGTAGGTAAGCTGAAAATTCTTGATGGGCAAATTTGGAAGTGATTTGGAATCACCTTGAGAGACTTAATTCTAGTTTTCATGGTTTTGTTTTAGTTCTTCTACCAAGAAAATGTCCCTTTACTTTTCTATACTTAATAATACTTAACACAATGGAAAAGAAGCAGATTGATTAGGTAATTGTGTTTTTCAAATGCATTGTTGATTTTTGAGGCTTTCAGAAGGGCTTATTGTCAAGGAAGTATAATTAACCTGGCTTGCACAAATAGAATCAACATTTGATTGCATAACAAAAGGCAATGGCTCGGGCAAGGAAGGGCTTGGGTCAGATCTAAAGCACCTCAGATGGACTCAGATACACTTAATTCATTTTTTTCTGCAGTGCAACCAGATCAGTAGGCATTAACTTCAGCAAGACTTTGTCAAAACATCTTCAGATGATAAGCAGCATACACCCATCTTTCCTTCCTGCTCCTTCCCACCCACTTGAAGTGTAAACCTCTCGTTTCCCTCATAGACTACCCCTGGTGTCACCTCTAGACAGTAACTGGAGGACCTCAGGTCCAAGCCTATCTCACAGCACTTTCAAAACTCCTTTGATGTCAAAGCACAGCACCATTGTGAACAGGGCGTACTCTTGAGTAGTCACCTGCCCTCTCTATGAGGTGGAGGAAATGCAAGGGAAAAGCAATGTGAGCATGTAAGGTATGCTGGGAATGTGATTCTGTCCTCCTGACCTGACTTTTGCACTTGGTGACTAGATTGTCTTTGTTTTCTCATAATCCGTGTGAAAAAATGGAGTAGTTTTTCTTTGGGCAGCCATTGCTGCTGATTGTTCTCTAACAGAAAGCCATCTACATTTCCCTTTTATTGTTTTTCATGATCTACCACCTACGTGAGGCTGATGGAAAAAGCATAACTGGGATCTCTGCTGGGAAGAAGCGGGTACCAACTAGGGAGAAAAAAGAGTGCTCATGAGGAAAGTCATGTCATCCTGCAACATCTTTCACTCCTGGCATGTTTTGCTCAGGGTTGAGTAAGTTGCAAGAACCACATGGAAGAGAGAAGTTGTTCATACAAATATTTCTGTGCCAGGGGTTTTCACCCCTCCCTCTGCATTTAGTAACATCTGCAAGCAGGAGGAATGGTCGAGGATGGAGAACCTGATACCTTGTGAGCCTGTATGAAGCAGCCATGGGGCTGGGGCTGCTCTGGTATTGGTTACAGCTGGAATCAAACTTAGGGGAAAGCAAGCAGTGGAAATAAAGGTCACTGAGGAAAGCGAGGATGCAGTCTTAAAGAAAGGCTTTGCTGCTTGAGATTGCCATGTGCAGTGCTGCTGAGCATCTTGAAAAGCAAACCAATAGCATTAGGGTGGGAATTCCCACCGCATCCCCCTCCTCTAGCCCCCTCATCCCTGTCTCAAGATCAAAAAGGCAGCAGCAGTGCAGCTCTGTCTGCGTGAGAACAGAGCCTGTGGAAGGGAGCGGCCGCCTGGGAAAGCTGCTTTGGGAAGATGCTTGAAAAGGAAACAATGGAGCATCAGCGCAGGGTGAGGCCGCTACCTGATGCTCCCAGAGAAGGGTGAAGGAGAAACTATTTCTGCTCAGGATAGGCAAGAGCCTGCCTTCTTTTTCCTTTCAAATGGCACAGTCTTCATTTCCATATAGTTATCAGACCCAGGGTAGTGTTTACAGAGAAGGCAGTTTGATAGAGGTAGATGCTGCAGGCAATATAGTGCTTGGGGGAATACATTTTGTCAGGTTGTGCTTTCTGTTTAACTGAAGGCTAAAGCCCCCCAGCACAAACCATCTTGCAGTTTGCATTGCAGAGCAGAACAGAAATGGAATGTGCCAGGAGTGTGTCCTCCGTCATGAAGGAATGAATGGAAAAGATTGAGAGAACTCGAGGTTTTTCTGGTCCCAAATTTTTGGCACTGACCTGGTCTCTTGCTGCACCTGACAAAATCTTTCCCAGTGGTGTGGCTGTAATGCAACAAGATAATAGGTAAGAACAGAGTGGTGAACGTCTCCTGAAGGGCACACTGACAGGTTTCTATAAGGATGTGCAGGGGGCTGGATTTTCCTCTTTCCCCGTCTTGCTTTCCTGGGAAGCCATTTTGCTGCACGTCTGGTGTTCCTGACCCACCGCATGGGAAGCCTTGAGTAATCCCACACTGCACTGAGCATGTTTGAGAAGTTTTGTATGACAAGATCGCTAAGTGGCCTGCCCTTTGCTCTGCCCCCTCTCGTGTTTGTCACATCTAATAATGGGCAGAAATGTGGTGTGTGCCACTGAACACGGGGAATTTGTTTGTGTTCCGTGTTTGCCACATCCTTTTAATTTGAGGAGAGAGCGTGGGAGCAGGGAATGGCTCAAAACACTGCTCATTGCTACCTCTGCCATAGACCGCATACAGCTCTTAGGCAATGATGTGAACTTCAGCTGAAGCTTGGACTTTAGAGTGGCAGTTGTGTCTCAAGGGGCAGACTTAAGTGCTATAAAATGTTGTATCTGTTTCAGTGAATGGCTAAGGGTATAGAAGACATGCTGCTGTCAGTGCTCTCTTACCTGCAGCGGAGATGCTGCTCACTGTAATTTTGAAGGAGGATGTTGTCAAGCTTTATATTGTTACTGTAAAGGAATTGTAAAGGAGCAGGCAGGCTGTCTTCAACTGTTAGCCTATGTAGGGTGCTCATGCACTTCTGTAATACGTGTTTTTGTTACAGCCAGGTACAGGACTGTACTGCCACAGTCAAAGTGAGCTTTTGTCTTTAATTTCAATATGGGTAAGTTTGGACTGAGCTCCTTGGAGAGATCCCTTCCAGTCACGCAATGATAACTGGTATACAAGTAGAATCGTGACTTGTGAATTTCTAATGGTATTTTCTTGCCCAGAGATCTTATTCATTGTTGAATGCATGTTAGAGGAGAGAGCCAGCCTGAGGGCTCTTCTAGTTGGGTACTGCTGGTCTCTGTTCCTAAATGTAGCAGGTTCACTTGTTCCCACTGCCACCTCCCATCCTTTCCCCTTTTTGTTTCCTCCTTGCATGTTCAAAGTACAGCGAGTGAATAAATACAGCACAGCAAGACTTCTGCAAGTGTGAATGTTAGAGGGCTCTTTCATCAAGACGCGCGAAGCAAGAAATGCAAGAGGCTTTTAATGCAGTTCTGAAGTCACAGAAGGAAGTTGCTAAAAACACTGGTGGGGTCTTTATGAAAAATTAAGACTTTTATTAGGAAGGCTAGAAAAGGTACGCTGGGAGATAATTTGTGGCCAGCTTTGATACTGGCCATTTTGAGAGGGTGACATCAATATTAGGTTGAAAGCTTCAATTGCCTTTATTACATAGTCCAAGGGAAAACTGGGCTGGTGTAGCTGCAGTGTTCACAGGAGAGGAAAACATAAAATAAATCTGTTCTCCTGTGGGGCCCGCCTTCCCTCCTCAGCCAGTATTAAATGGGGACGAGGTCTACTTTTAAATACCTACGGGTATTCAGCAGTCGGCAGGGAAGCTTCCACAAAGCAGATGAAGTCCCTGAAATATCAGAAAGGCATCTGCCTTGTTCTATAGGCTACGCAAGAAGCGTGGGATCTTAAATGAGACATGGAAATTAGGTGGATTGAACCAGTAGGAGAACGTTTTTGAGAGGCATCTGGTTCAGGATTGTGCAATGTCTAGCATGGGTGCTTTCTGGGACAATTCCCCATCCAAGGCACAGTTCCATTTGCTTTATATCTAAGCCCTTCCAGGAGCGTATTGCAGAGATTTCTGAAATGATGGCAATCAGACAAGAATGGGATTCTGGAGCATGAGTGCTTTGTCAGTGTGATATTGCACCCAAGAGGGGAAGCCCTGCTGACAAGATAATTTGGCTGCTTCTGGGACCTGGCTAGCATTTCCAAAGGATATCTTGTGTATATACTGGCTCTGTGCACTGGAGGAATGTCCTATGGGATAGCTGAAGGCAAGTGATGTGCCAGGATTAGTGCTGTTCTTGGGTAAAACCTGATGGTTTCCCATTAACCAGAATATTTTAATAATGTCTTCAGGGTATTTACAACAAGCCTAAGACTTTAGATGGCTATTCTTATCATTATTTATGTTTTCCTAAGCTTTCTCAATATCTTTTTAACTTCCAGCTGTGAAATGAAAATGCAGCATTCTTTTATTATTTTAGTTTGCTTTATGCAGTAGTTGTGGACTAACTTTGTTATCTCTAATGCACTTTGTGTGAAAACAGCTTTTGATATCAGGATTTTAATTGTAAAAATGCAAAGCCAGCTAAATACCAGATAAAACCACCTGAACATATGACAGAAGCAATTTTGATGTGCCTCTGAATATATGATAGTGCAGCATTTGCCAGATGTGTGGGAAAACTGGTAGGAAAAGGAATGTCATTGCATGGTCCAAGCTAGGTATTACAGATGGCTTCCCTTTCAGCATTATACCTCTCATTGTCAGAGCTGTTGGGTTCCACGTATTATGAGCTTTTGCAGTGGCCCATCTTTACCTGTGGATAAACTGGCTCCATATCAAATTCTCTCTAGATGATGCAGATTATTTTTCTTCTTGAATCGGATCATTAGGTTGGAATTTAAGGCCTTTCTGGTAAAGGGAGAAGAGAGAGGGAATTCTTAAAGCCATGAAATGCTTCATAAACTTAGCAAAACCATTCTTGACTCTTGGGCATGATGTACCAGTATCCTCTGTAAGAGCCTGGGAGGATGCTTCATTCTGAATTGGCAATAATCTGCATTGTGAACTAAATCCCTAGGAGCCCTCTATGTCCCTGTGAAGGCGGTGGAGTTCTGCTGGCACCCACTGGCCCAATGGCACACAGAGCGCTTGTTTAAGATCAGTGGTAAAGCTACGGCCAACAGTTAGCAGAAAGGCTGAATATCTGTGCATTTAGATCAGAGAAGAACCCTTTTCCCTTAGCCTTACATGCTTTTTGGTCAGGTACTTGGGAGATTTCAACAGCAGCTTTCTGCTGGAGCAAGCATAAGTGAGCTTGGGAAGCTGTGGCTCAAAGGTGGGTATAAGCTTCTGCCTCTGCAGGGCTGAGCCCAGCATAACCTAAGGTGCTTTGGAGGGGAGGACAGTGCTGGAGCCAAATCTGCTGTGTGGTTTGTGCTGTGTGTTGTCCAATTCTTAGAGTAACAGCTTTTATTGATTCCAGCATTACCAACAACATGTTCAAGATGTTGCTCTTAGGGACAGGGTTTAGTGGTCCATATTGGTTGTAGGTGGACGGTTGGACTAGATGATCTGAAAGCTCCTTTCCAACCTTAATGATTCTGTGAGTTGAATATTTTGTGGGCAAATAACATTTGGGTAAGATAATGTTGATTTCAAATCTGAAGGGGATATTTTCAAACTGCTTTATGACCTTCTCCTATGGCTGCACATGGATCATGCTCTGTAGAATAATTTGAATGTCCAGTAGAATGTGTGGGATAAGGAAAGGAACACTTTGAAGAAATGCATTTCCAGCTTATCAAAAGAATGAAGCCAGATACAGTTCTCTGTTTTCCAACTGGGATAAATTCTGGACATTTTCTTAAGGTTTGGATTGAAACTGTGAATTAATGGTTTAACATTTCCCATGGCAGCTAGGAAATCTGGTTGAACAAAGAAAGTTGTCCATGTAACTTGGCACTGTTACTTAGGTAGAAAATCAGCAGTAGATCAAAAGTATTGATGCTGTAATCAACATCGCAACGTCAGTGTTGCAAAAAACTGATGAGGTGGAGTATCGTTAAAAGAAACTTAGAGAAAGATCTTTTACTAACAATTAACGGCCCAAATCCATCTCTTACAAGTGACTTGAGGAAGTAAAACAATGGAGGTTGATTGTTAAGCAGCTGATTCTGATAGTACAGGTTTGATTGCTTTGATAATAGGGGTGCAAGAATGGGAAGGCCCTTTCCAGGGAGTTGCACCTTTACACCTACTTTTTATAAGTATTGTACTTGACCCTTATGAGAGGTAGTTACATGTCTAGAGAGGAAATATGGATTTTTGGTTTGCATTGCAACTTATCTTCTCTTCCAAAGGAAAACTTGGCACTCAGAACTTGCAATCTCCAGCAGGCATCCAACACGTGCTTTTAAGGAGGTGATTATTCTGTGTCACTGGGGCAGGTGTCTTTGCCTGTGAAGATTTCTGCTGTCATTAAGGAGTGATGTCCTTAAGGGGTTTGTATTTTTAGCAGCTGTGATTTATGTCCTGTGGGCTCTGTCTTTAAACCATGCCTCAAAGAGGGATAGGTTATTTTACAGAGAAACCCATGAAGTAATATATGCTTCAGGTCTGGCTTGCTTTAAAGCTGTGCATTAATTCGTGAGAACTGAGGTCAGCCTGCTTGTGCTGAGATCTGCACAACGGCATTTCCATGCTGTGGCCCATTTCATGCTGATGTGAGATGCAGGAAGTAATAGTTACCATATGAAGGTACGTAGCGCTATTAATAACACTAACTATTAAATATTAATGCAGTGGATTTCTAATTATTCTTTTTATCCTTAAGTCTCAAAATACACCATAGAATTTTCCCTGTGTCATAGAAAAAGTAATAGGGGTGAATTCTGTTTCTGCAGTCAGATTCTGGTGCAGATGTAGACACTTGCTCACAGCTTGCTGGCAAGCTCCTGTGTTGCTTTGGACCTGTTGCTTTGTTGCTACAAAGGTGTGCTCATGAACATGCTTTGCTGGTCCAGAGGCACCGGTATGTGTGGGGAGCCACTGCAATGAAAAATGCCTTTTAGTGTTACCAATCCCTTTCTCTTCTGTAAATAGAAACCCAAATCAAAGAGAGACTGAAGGGAAATAAGATAGCTTTTGACTACACTTAGCAAATAGTGGTTTAAGGAAAATTCAAAGCAGTCTTGTCACTGTTCTAATCCAGGGTACTTTGAGTTTGCCAACCCAGTGAAGAAGATTCCACTCTTCCTCTCTCTTGAATTTCCAGGAGTTTCACGTAGCTCCTCTCTAATGTCCCATCATAGAAAAGCAGGAACCAGAAATACTCAGAAGGGTTGAAAAATGTCGTCTTTTGCTTGGTGCTAGGATTTAAACTCATCTGTTACAACCTACGTTCCTTTTCATGGAGAAGCATCAGGAGGCAGAAAATGTGATCTCAGCCATTTCACATGTGAAAGGAAAATTCTTGTTAGGAAACCACAGTCTCTCCTTCAGGGTGGCCAAAGTATCAAATAGGACCACAATGGAAATAAATGCACTTAACCCCTGTACCTTCAAGTCCCCAAATAACCTTATGAATAGTAGTCTAGCTGAGTAAGTGCTATTGCTGTTGTTGATAATGGTTATGTAGTAGCACTACTTCCTTCACTCCTTATACTAGAAGTCATCGTGTACAGCTCCTTATAGTCTAAACAGGCTGTAAACCTGCTTCTGTGGTGAAGTTTTATATGTAGATTGTAGATTCCGAAGCTTAGTGCTGTTCTTTCTTCAATAGCAGTTATGATTCAATAAATAGGATTTGATTAATTATCAATTTACAATATACATATATATATTAAAAAGGTGTTGCATCTGTGATGCGTACAATAGAGAAATATAAGCATGCAGTAATTTTTTTTTCACTGTGGACCCATGCTTTGATACTGCAGAATTGCTTTATAAATGACATTGTAAAGAGCATTTAAGTGTCAGGTATTCTTCATCTTGTTCATTCAAAACTTACATCTATGAGGATGGTGTCAATAAAGCATCTGTGCATCTCCGACAGACACTGGACTCAGTGTTTAACAGGGAAAGAGACTGAAAAAGTGAGAAAAGGATGTTTTCAATGAAGTACTTTGAACTTCTCTTGCACGTCCCTTTCTTTTGAGGGTTTTGTGAATTGCTGCAGCAATTTGCTAGGTATTAAAGGGAACAAATGAACAGGGCCCTCTTTTGCAAGACAAAGAAACAAATGTTTTAAGATTTTCAGATTGCTTCAACAATAGCTTGATGAAGATGGACATTATAACAAATGAAATATTTAACTAGAGTGACCCTTACTGAAGTGATGTCAAGGGTAATAAGTAATACAATTGTCACATTGTATGCAATCACTCCTTTCTAAGCTACTGAGGCACAATTATTTTAAGCAAATTGAAATGTCTAATGGGGACAATGCTGTTTTTCTTTAGCCAAAAATAATATAGCGAATCTTTTTAATCTTTTAAATGCTGTAGACTTTTAACATCAAGGCTGGAGAAATTCACTCTTGATTTTATTCTTTCTAGCTAATATCTTTGCTCAGAAGCTTTCTTGTGAGACAAGTATTTACCAGTTTGGGCTCAAATGATGAAGAATAGTTATCCACTTAACTTGATTTTCCTACTGAAAAGATTAAAGAGGCTTCATTTTTTGAATGGCCCTCTTGAGACTTGGCTGAAGTGTTTGTGATTAGGAGTAGCTGCAAAATTGTTCTAAGAAATGTAATTCAAGAAAACGTTTCTAAATTACTCAGACAATGAGAAAACAGCTTTGGGTCCTGAGTCATTCCTGTTGATGCAGATCAGAAGTAAATGTTGTACCCCTTTTCTGGAGGTGCAGTGTGGTCTTCTGCATGCTTGGTGAGCTCTCCCTGCCATCTCTGGGGAGTGATGTGTCAGCAGAAAGGTCAGGCAGATTGCACCTAAGTGTTAGGCACATTCAGAGCTTGCACTGCAAGTCACTGAGATAATACTAGTGCTATATTCCCCCTCACCCTCTCCACTTCTTTTCTTCTTCATAGGCTGCACTGTCTATCTGCAAGCTCTCTGGACAGGGATTTCCAGGAGCTAAGCATAAGTGCCTCTTCTTTCAGAAAGCTGAGCTTTCTTTCCTGTGTGTGGGTTCCCAAACCACTGGTCTTTAGACCCCTTACCTGAGGTTCCACTAGATTATTGTGTTTTGCCATAGAAATATTTCTCCTCTTTATCAACCATCCACAAAAGTGTTGGGGGAAGTGTTGTGTGTTATCAGGTTTATGGTGTTATCAGCTCACTGTCCCCACAGAACTACTGTAGAAGCATGAAGGAAGATGCCTAGTACTAACTCATTTTCTCCTCTGATGGTCAGCATGGAGTCCTCTCCTCCACTCAGTCTAATATTTAAAATACCCTTCTATTCTAAAGTTCTGTTTGCTTATATTTCCTTGCTACCTTTTGGAATCAGATTATTCAGAAGTAATGTGTTTAGCATGTGTTCTGGAAGAAAACTGGCAGCCACTGCTTTCATGACAGCAGAGGAAGTGGCTAGCAGCCATTCCTGTCACCAGCCCTGTAAGTCAGGCACCAGTTGATGTTTTGGGATTGGCCCAGTGCTCTTCCTCAGTGACTGTGAGATTACCTGAACGCTCTCCCCATAAATTTCCTGAATATAGCCACAGTGAGCTGAGAAACATTACCTCACAGATGAATTTACTGCAGACTAACTCAGCATACTGCCTTGCTCCCTTTTGCAGCATTATCAGTACTCTGACCTTTGACAGTAAAAGAGAGAAGCATCACTGCTTGAGATTGGAGAAAAAAAAGAAAGAATCTTAGTGACAACCACTGTAGCATTAGCATCTTATGTCAGAGGCCCCATCACCAGACAAGGGGTAGTACCAGTCTGTGGAACAAGCCCTATTACCACAGTAAAGTACCTTGATGTTATTCTGGGGGTCCATCTGAAGGAAGGCTGGTAGCTGCAGCAAGTGCTATATAGAAGAGATTTCCCTTTAAGAATCACAGGGGATGTGTGGACCAGCAGCTAGCTCTGAACCTTTGCCCTTGCCTCATTCATAGTTCAGCAGGACCTTTGTAATTCCTGTTTTCAAGTTGGCAGGAAACATGCAATGAAAACACTGCTCATCGGTTGGAAAGCCTCTCTCCTGATGAGTGCTGAGCTGGCAGCTTCTGACTTTCCAGTATCAGAAGTGAAGCTGCAGCCAAATGACCAAACTACGTCCCCTTCAGCTGCCCATTGATGCTTCCTTTGAGAGCCCACACAGAAGTCATACATCTTTAGTTGATACAGACTACAATGCATGACCTGGATGAGTTTGGCACACAGATGCTCTGGTGCCTTGCTGTTGCCCTGAGATCACAGGGTCCTAAGCAGTCCATTTTAGGTGATCATATCATTTGATGAATGGCACTGAATGCTACGAGGTTCTGAGTTTTCCCAAAGAAGCTGAAAACACATCAGACGTTGGACTGAATCTTTTCTTGACCAGCTGGCGGCCTCAGGCCTATGTTACAAAGCTTTTGTGAGCTTCTTGTACCAGCATATTAAGCCCAAGTGCTGCTATATTCCATATAGCAATAATTACGTCCTTTGCTTCTAACGTTCTGGATGATGTTTAGCTTTGCCTTTATTACTTGCTACTGTTCTGCTGGGAGCACTGGTTCGCATTCAATTATGGATCACTTGCAAATAGCCCTTGTGGCCCTGATTCAGCAAACATTTCTGGCAGGTGTGTAATTTTAAAGCAAGTGAATGAGCCTGGTTAAGTCAGCGTAGCTCAGGTCCTCTGTAATTTTTAAAGCAAAGCATCTACTCATTCCATGACTCTTATACTGCTTTTTCAAAAACATGAGTCTGTGATCGACTCAGCAGGTGTCACGCTGAGACCCCAAAGCGCTAAGAACTTCATTTCTTTACTGAGCTTCTTAAATTGGGCTGGAGCTGTAGCTGGCTATTGGTTAGCATTGTGTAGGACTCTACGACTTTGGGATTTCTCAGTCGGAACAGCCACACTTTCTGTCATTTTGTCATAAAGTTGGATCCCCTTGTGATGCACACTTCCTTTGGCTCTATGTAAGTGTTAGGATGACGCATGTTGTGGAGCAGGACATGACATGAGCATGCAGAATATTACGTAATTTAATGGATTGATTGAAACACATAATGAAATATGGAGTGTCTGCATTATTAGTTAGCTGCCTATGTAATTACTTCTGTTCAATAATTAATTGTGTTGATCTTTTTGTCTTGTCTTTGTTCCATGCAGAAAATGGATCCTTCTTTTTGTCTATTTGCAGCCATTGGGCTACTGGGCAGAGGGCTTTGCAGCTAATCTTTCTCATTGTTCAAATGTCACCATCAAATATTTAGCATCTTGATAACTCTAAAGCTATCACAACAGATTGGATGGCAACAATTAAAATTATGCCAACATCACTAAAACAGATATAACGGAGTGATGCTAGTTAAGCACTTAATGATCCCTTTCCCCAAGGAATTCCATTTCAATTTCTTTATGCTGCCTGATTGCCTCAGTGCGTCCTGCAGGTTTTGTGCACTACTGCTCAGTGTAATACATATTCAGGCCTTTCTCTGCAGCTCTCATCATGCCAATCAAGGATGCAAATGGAGGTCTGTGTGACTGTGTGATCAGAATTTCTTGCTTGTTTGCAAGCCTGCAATGATAGATGGAGTGAGTAAGAATCTGATGTGTATAAAAAGTAATCAGACCTTGTATCTGGGTTCTAGTAAACATCAGTATGACTTTCATCCACGTGCTGCTGTAATCAACAAGAGGTTTTTATTGACTTGAATGGGAGTTGAATTAGGCCTGGTCTGTCGTTTGGGAATTGATCTGCAGGTATTGGCTGGTGCAACCTCCCCTTGTGCTCCTGGCAATCAGATAGACATTCTGAAGTACTGCAAAGCAGCAGGTTGCCCTCAACCCTTGCTCCAGTCCCACTGCTCTTGGGCACTGCTCTCCATTCAGGGGGAGCTCTGAGTTTTGCTTCATTCAGCTATTCACTTAGGAGCTCAGATTGCTCTGTGAACAGTGTTTAAAATATGTAATTATCTGTGGAAAAAAATGTTTCACTTGAAAGGGATTCTAATAACCATTATTTTGAACTTTTGTAGCTTGACATTTTCGTCGTTTATGAAAGAACAATATCTTCTACTTTATTTTGGCTGCAAGGGAGAAATGAGCCTAATTAACAGGAATAAAAATAAACGAAGTTGATAGAAAAAGTACTTTTCATACATTTTCAGATCTTTGCTTGCAAATACTGACATGAAATATTATAAAGGCTTTATGAAGCATCCCTGCTTTGGGGTCTTGTCAGGATGAAGGGGCAGAGATAGCTGTATGTGGATGGAAGGCTTTTTGTGCGCTGTTCTGGGGATTGTGTGTATTATGAAACACTCATAAAGCTGTGACACCCTTCCTGTTCCTTAAGTACTACAATGAATATTAAGACCCTGTAAAATTGTTTGAATGGAGACTTATTCTGTCTGCTCTGCTTTGAAAGGATATAGGAAATATATCCTATGGGAACACTTCTGGCTAGCTAAGCTCTCCAGGGTTGGGCTTGAAACTGTATTAGACTGATGTTCTGGAGCAGCTCCAAGAATGCCTGGCCAGTTGTATGACTGCATCTGCCCTGAAAACCAGAGAAACAAACATGCACCTATTTCTGAGATGCATGGCTGCTTATATATAGGCCTACTCCACAGTGGTGAAAACCAGTGTGGTGCTTTTTCCTTCAAAATAGGGATTTATGCTGATTTATGCTACCTGAAAATCGAGTCTCTACCTCTGTATGTATGCACAGCCACCAGTTTCTTTTTTCTTTTAACTAACCTAAGTGATCTTTCCAGTAAGGACTCCCGGAAAGTGGCAAATTGGACATAGTTACTTCAATGAGAAATGCCCTGCCTGTCAGGAAGCACTTGGCTCTGTTGTGAAGCACAATGGCTTTGTCATCTCTCGGTAGAACATGGGTCCTTAGCTCAGCCTGGGTTTGGAGTCAGCAGGGTAAGGGCCTGGCTAGGTTAATCATAGAATATTTTGAGTTGGAAGGGGCCCTTAAAGCATCTGGTCCAGCTCCCCTGCACTGAACTGGGACACCTACAGCTCCATCAGGTCCTCAGAGCCCTATCCAGCCTGACCTCAGGTTTCTATGGGGTACCACTATATCCATAGGTAACCTGTGCCAGTGCCTCACCACTCTTATTGGGAAAAAAATGTCTTCCTTATATTCAATCTGTTTTCCCCTCTTTTAATTTGAAATCATTGCCTCATATGCTATCACAACAGACCCTTCTACAGATTATGTCCCCTTCTTTCTGTGTTTGGAGAGAACAAACATGGGGGTTGAGAGTGATCATCTTCTTATGAAGATGCTGCCTGTGTTTTTGTATTGTTTCTTTGCTTTCCTGAGTTTCATATTCACTGGCTTTATTTTCTTCTCTCCACCCCTTTGCTATATTCATTCAATATCAAACCATGCAGCAACAAGTGAGGCTGTACTGACTCATCCTTCTCTAATGCCAGGCTCATCTTAAGCATTTGACTGCAAAACCCTTGGCAACCATTGCCTGTAGGTGAAAACAGTCACTACTTTTTCTTTCTTTTTTTTTTTAATGTTTCTCTTGTGATGATTTTGGAGTTGCTCTTTTTCACTTCTAAAGGTTTCAGTTCATGATGATATCGGGTGAGCCTTAGAAATGTTACCAAACTCAGCCAAAACACATAGGAGGGATGAAGAGACCCAGAGAACAGTCATCAGAGAGAGTAAAGCCAGGCAGGCCTGCAGAGGAAGTGGGATGGCAGAGGTACTTTATATAATAGCAACTAAACATCTGCGTATTCGCACCCACTCATGTTCTGTTACTATGCTGGGAACTAGAAGGATTTCTTCAACAATGCTCTTTACCTTTTCTCCTTATTATTTGAGCTTATGAATACTTTGAAAGCAATTTAACGTTTCACAGAGAAATTTCACGCAGGTTTCTCTCTGCTAGGGAAAATGTGAACAGAATTTGCATTGTGATGTTAACTTTAAAGTCCTGAGTTGGGTAAAGCCTCCAGATCTACCTATTGCTAACATGTGGAGCAGCCCTTCCCCTTCTTTATCTCCTCATTTTCCCACAGCAGTGTTTTACCAGCCAGATATTTCATTCCCTTTCCTGAGGAAGAGTTGATTCTCTTTCCCATCAGCTCCTGTTGTCTGTTGATCTTTAATCTCCTCATGGATCTCTACTTAGTTCCTCTCCCTGACCCATCTGTTTGGTGTTATTCTGTCGCTGTTAAAGTTCAGGCTACAAAGACTTCGCTCTTGTCTTCATGTGCAATTAGCACAGACTGCATGGTAGACGTAAATCCTGCTGCTGCTCAGGGCACAGGGAGCTCGGCCATTGAGTTCAGTGGGGTTAGCGTTTGGGCACATTAGAGCTTTTCAGCACGGCATAGCTTGCAAGTAATTTAGAATATTGGATTGAATCATATTGATAATTATTATTAACAAACATGCCATGATTAAGCCCTTCAGGAGCCTTAAGAAGCTGTTTTCGCACAGCTGTTCCTGGTGCGTTGAGATTAAACTTCTTGTCAAGCTGGACATGTCCACACTTCCAGGCATGGGCTGACCTCGCCAGTACTTTGTAATTAGGAAGAATTTTCAAATTCATATGATTGGTTTTATTTTGCAGTGAGTACATACACACAATCAACCCAGAGAAGAAGAAAGACTCTTCTCCAACACAGCCCCATCTCCAGATGTCTTCACAACGCTCTGTCTGTAAGAGCCATAAAATAACTGCCAGCTTATAAATTCATGTGTGTTTTTTTTCCAGTTATTAAATGTGCTTTACCCATTCCAGCCTGTTGCTGTGGAGATAAGTACAATATAGGAACCTTGGCAGTATGACAGGCAATTAAAATACCAAGATGTTTAGCCATGTATGAGTATTTTCACACAGTGAGACCTCTAAGCTTAGCCTGCTACTGACATTGTTAGTTATTGAATCAATTGCATGAGATGAGGTTGACAGGTGTAATTATATATTTCTATGGTGATTATGTATGGCCTGTCATAGAGACCAACGTGCCTGTAACTTTGCACTTACTTAATAGTCATTTATTGAATGAAGTATTGAAGTTGGCATGCCATTTACAAGGGGAGGAAATGTAAAACAAAACAGAAGTCCATTTTGAAATCTAATTGATTCATTAACACGTTGACCATTACTTTCTTTTAGTAGACTGAAATATTTCTTTTCATTTTTCCTATGGATCTACAAGTTATTTAAGCACGTTCTTGCACCTAACTTTAATAACAGCAGAGAGCTAATGCAATGCAATAGTGGGAACCTGGGCTGGATCTATAGCTGCCACATTAGCAATGGAGAAGTAATGGAGAAGCAATGGAGCTGGCTGGAACCAGACAGAGATGTTTTTAAATATCTGCTTCAAAACGTCTTTGAAATCTTTTAAAGCAAATTTTCCATGCACGTATTTCTGCACGGTCTTATTTTTCTTCATAACAATTGCTCACCAATGTGCTTAAAATTAAGCAAGTATTATTGGAACACACAGAGGTGAGACATGAGCTGTTGCTGAAATTCCTCAGCCACTTTCTCAGTATAAATTTCTCTGTGTAGGGACACAATCCAAAATGTTGCTGTGTTTTTTTTCCTGTATAGTTCTTTCTTCTGGCCTTTTGTGACACACTGATGACAGGAATGAACGTCTCTGTTCCTCAAAATGAGAGGAGGCAGAAAGAGAATAGAAAGTAAATACTGATCTCAACTTATTGAGAGATCCTCTCATCCGGCTGAAGTCGAGCAACCAGTTGGACTCGTTTTCCTCAGCCATCTCTCTACAGTACAGCTGTTACCTTATTCATAACAGTTCTAGTGTCTGAGATTTGAGAGGATTTTTTAAATAGGGCTGGTTTCCACAAATATGTCACAGGACTTTGTGGGACTTAGTGAAAAAATCATGATTTCTTTTCCTTCTCATTTCACAGGATGTGAAAAGAATCTCTTTCCTATCTGTAACACCAAATTTCTGTTACTTAAACAATATAATATTCAAACTTCTTCTGACTATAAGGCTGTTCTTTTATTTTCAGTGATTCTGTGCAACATTCCATATAGAAATTAAAATAATCATAATGGGGAAAACATTTTCAGTGTAGCTCACGTTTTATTAAAAGTAATTTTACAAGTAATATTATTGGTTTCTTCTAGCAATAAGTTTCATTTTGAAATGAAGTTCTGTGAAAAAATGTATAGGTTGATCTGCTCTTTATTTCAGGTCAGAGGGAGAAATCTGAAGGAATAACCATTAACCCCAAACAGCTAGAAAATATCAGGATTGTATGTTGGTCCATTTTTGTATCTGGAAATCTAATGAAATTTAAGCAGAAAACAAACTCTTTTTTTTTTTTTTCCCTGGTAACTTAAGTTCTCACCCCATTTAAAAGCTATTTCTTGTTGGTTCTTCAGCCATCCAGGTAATCAGGAGGAAACAGGTCATGCTGGAAGGTGGATCTCAGACTCTTAGAGTTCTGAAAGGCCCTGAATTCTGCTTAGGAAGAGTAGAGATTGAGTTGTCACCTAGAGGAAAGCCAGATGATGTAGAGGGGAAAAAGGTGAAGTTGTGCATGTACTCTTGTGCTGAGTACAAAGTAGAAAGACATTGTGTGTGAAAGAACGCTGAAAACCTAAAACACGTCAGTTTGGTTTTAAACTGACATCCAATCAATCAACAGCGAGGAGAAAAAGATATGCAACAGTCTTCTGAAAGTCGGGAATAGGTCTGTTTGCATAAAAGCCCAACGCTATCCCTTTCCTTTCCAGAGCTTTTTCCCTCCAACCCCTTGGCTAACCTCACAGCTTGGAAACTGGTCCAGGAATAATAAATTTGAGTTAGTAACATCTTCTGTTTAATTTTAAAGAGCAGAGCGTCAGCATTTTTGACAGTAGCTGTAGGTATGAGAAGAGCGGCAGCTCCAAGATCGGAGTCTCATTTTCCTCACTATCACAGCCAGCTCCTGGTGTAGATTTAGCTAAATGATGGATACTTGTGGCATTCAAGCTCCAAGAAGTAGATGCAAATCTGAAATTGTAAAGTTTCGTGTTCCTGAATAAGGTGGTGTTTGGTGAATTGCATCCTTTTTACTCTGTTCAAGTAGCATATAAAAGTCACAGAATATTTGATTTTTGAAGGGACATCTGGAGATGATCTGGTACTTTATCCAGAAGTTGGCAAGCCTGCCTGTGGCAGAGGGATTGGAACTTAGTGATCCTTGTTGGCCCTTCCAACCCAAGCCATTCTATGATCTAGTCCAACCCTCCTACTCAAAGCAGGGTAAGTTGGAGCAGGTTGCTAAGGTCCATATCCAAATTGCTTTTTAGATCTCCAAGGATGGAGACTCCACAACTTCTCTAGATAACCCATTCCAGTGTTCAGTCACCTTTAGGTAAAAGCTTTTTCACCTAAAGGTAAAGAAAAAAGGCCCCCCCTTGAATGCAAGTTGCAGTGAGGGATCTTATGAATGCTTCGGGATTAGAAACCAACAACACTGGGGTGCTGCATCTGAGTGCAGCTTCTTTGGCTTCATTTCCAGCCTGTGTGTGCTTGCAGATCTTAGAATCATTTTCCCCCCCTCGGTTTCTCAAGGCAGTGCTCATCACACTCCAGCCCCCCACCCTTACCGCAGACTTTTGCAGTGCTGTTCTTTTCCTTTCAGATCTTGCCCTCCCGTTAGAAGTCCTTCTAAACAATGGGAGGAAATGGGATTACTGGGAGGAGTTCGTGTGTTTTGCAAATTGCAAGCCCTCAGTGTGTTTCTTCTCATTGCTTTATCCTCCTGGCCACCCTAGTAGCTCTGTGTTTTCTTTAAGGCTTATTGCCCCTGAAGCTGATGCTTCCCTTCCCACTGTTGTCTCAATGTTGCAGTGCCCAGGTGTCCCAACATCTTTGTCTTTAGTTAGCCCTTGGTGCAAATGGTCCAGAAGCACGTGTTTTGGATCAGTATAAAGGCAGCCACGTGTACTGCTTCTTGAACAGCAGTTTCAGGAGGAGACTTACAATGCTTAGGAACAATTGAGATGCCCTCTCCTTTGCATGGTGACTTTTCCCCTCCTTCCCTTTGCTCTGCCCTGCTTCATCTTAAACAACGAAGTTTTCAAATTACATTCCGATAATTTAGCAGCTAATTGTCTGCACGTATCCCTGATTAAATTCAGCGAGCTTACATCAGAGCTGAGTGCAGTCTGATACCTTGTGCTGCTTTCTGTGCAAATCTCCACAGCAAAAGTACTTTGCAAATCTGGGGAAAAAAAAAGAGATTTAATCATAATCATTTTGGCTTTTATTCTTAGATGCCACACTTTCTTGCAAGAACCACTGTGGTGTCCGATGGGGACCCACTCCAGGGTTCCTTCATGTGTTGTTTTACAGAGGTTGATGTTCTGCACACAGGCATTGCAAACTGTCTGATGCTGGGAGCAGACATGAAAGGAGAGGGAAACAGAGTTGTGACTCCAGTTAGTTTCAAAGATATAGGGGGATTTTAGTTCAGGATCCACCAGCAGACCTGTGGATGAAGCTTTCAGCTCCTCTGAGGTGTACGTGGGGGATGAAGAGAACAACAGGTTGGAGGTACTGTGATAGAGCACTGTTGGTGGAGTTCCTCTTGGGTTTGCAAAGCTGTTGGTAGAGTGGAATCGCTCATCTTTTGAGGATGATTATCTTTACAACTGGCCAGCTCAGAAGCAGCTATGAAGTGTAACTGGGACGTGATGTGAGCAAAAGGGAGAAGATTTCCTGCGTACACTTGCTTATTGTTTTGGTATAGCATTTATTTATGACTTAAAGCAATTCCTTGTTTTGTTCCAGTCTTGACCACGTGGCTCCAGCAGCTCCATAACACGTGCTGCTGATGTTATAATGTGATGGAGCCAGAAACGGGCTCTTTTTTTTTTTTCTTTTAATGTAGCTTTCATAGTTGGTTGAAAGGCTAAAATTGCGAATGCTTACTTACACACTAAACTTGACAACAGAAAACAAGTTTGCTCATTTAATATTTGCTTTGATTTGGTGATTAGTCATGGATCTTAATTATTTTTTACCATTTCCACATGAGTGATCAGGAAATGAACTGCTGTCTCACACTTTCAGTGAGTTAAAAAGAGCCTAACTATGGTATTTCCTTATTGACTTTTTACTCGCCCCTGTGCAGAATGTTTTAAGATGTTGCTCCTCTTAAGCCGCCCACCTCACAGCTTGAGTAATGCCACAGCTTTTAAAAACGCTTCCCTTCTGACTTGCTGAGGTTCTGAAGGCAAGTCAAGTCATCCAGCATAAAAGGTACACATGAACAAAACGTGGATGGGAAGGTGCGGGTCAGGTTACAATCCAAACAAGGGAAATATTAGGACCAGTTTTGGGGCCTGAGGAGAGCAGTAGTGCGGTGCATTTGCATTGAGAAATAATGTCATCCTGGGACGCTGGGTGAAGTTTTCACCCCGATAGCAATTCCCCTTTAGAAAATAAAAAGAAATGACTCGCTCTGCCCCTTTTTCTGCTGATGTTTTTCTTTCATCTTTTCACTCCCTTTCAATTCGGTAATGACTGTAAATCACTCCTTGCCAGAGAAAGCGCTGTTTTCGACAAGCAGTGATTTGATTCTTGTAATCTTATTAGTTTTATTCAATAAACACCCAAGCTATGCCCTAAATGCCTTTTGAAAATAAACTAATAAACAGACCTGGATTGCTCTTTGATTGAATTACAGATAACTCACTGATGATATAAATAACATTAAGTTAATCAACTTTCCTTTGGGAGTGCTTTCAGCACAGCTCAAACCTTAACCGTGTCTACGTATTTATTTGAAGAGGATAAGACCCACATTGGAAGGGTGGTGGCCTTCCCTGCATCCAGCAGATGTAGGATTTCTGGGCTTTAACAGACCACTGGGTTTCGCTGCTGTTATTTGGTGGATGACTGTGCATGGATGGGGTTTGAAGAGAGGTTATTAGAGCACGGAGTGTGACTGCAGTGCTCCTGGCAGGGTCGGGAATGTGCTGGAGGTAGGAATACTCCTCAGGACCTTTTGTGTGGCCAACTATAGAGTGACACAGCAACAGAGAGGGTGCAGGAATTCCTCTGTGTTACAGCAGATGTTTTAAAAGGCTCCTGGGCCTTCTGAAAGGTACCCGGCAACATATTCTATCTGGATGACAGAATAGCCACAGACTTCTTCAGAAAGTGACATCTGACCTACTCTGGAGGTCAAAGCGAATGTAACACAGGCAGACCACATTCCACAAAGGTGATAATTGCCAGTTTTCTCGGCATGGGGTACGCTAATAGGAAAACAACTGCACTGTTGTGTGGCTTTCTAAATCTTACAGCTCTTGAAAGATTACATCAGCTCCAAAGGCAAAGAAATAAAGTACGTTGCAAATGTTGCTGCAGGCAGATTGTCTCTTAATAGCCAAACTGAGATGATTTTTCACATTTACTGTGTTCTTTAAGTCACTACAGTAATGGTGTGATGTCGCTTATAAAATCTGCTTCTAATCATCTTGGTTCAGTCTAATCAAGGGCTTTAAACAATACAAAATCAAAGGGAGTCTTTATTTAACAAGTAAACAGAAGGATGAACTCTTGACGTTACCCTGCTACATCCTAACTTTAAGTGGAAAGGCAGCTTACAAGGCAATGGGCTTGTGCCTGAGATGTGAGAAGGCTGATGCTGTAGCTACCACCGATAATACCCCATTAATCCTTCTTTTGAACTGAGACTTTCCTGGTGATGCATCAAACCCTGTGAAATCCTGTAGGTGACATAGCGTTATCCTTGCAATTTACGCTCTTCAGCAAAGGTGACCCCCAGGTAAGCCCAAACTTTTTTAGTTTTGAGGTGGAAGTTTTAGCTACCTCTTTGACTTGCTGCAAGCTGGAAGTGCTGCCTCCCTTCTTCTGAAATAAGGGCTGGTGACTTCAGATGGCTTGGATGTGATAGCAAAAGGCTAATACATTCTTACAGCTGCCTAGTCCTGCTGTCGAGCTGGGGTGTAATTGGACTAGTTTTTCAGTGGTTCAGATGTCAGCTGGGTGTGGGCTGAAGTTCACTGCTACGATTTAGTTCAAAGGTTTTCAGAGCTGGGCTTCTCGGCCTTATTTAGGTATTGAAGTCAGTGCAGTGATTTTTCAGTGTGCTGTTCCTGCTGCATTCACAATTGATTCAAAGATCCAGGGAGAACTGTTGGGAGATGTGTGGCCGCTGAAGCCTCGATTCTGCGTACCCCGTGTGGCAAAGCTGGAAGGATTTGTTCTAATGACTGGGAATAGGGTTTCTCTGGGTCAGCATAATATGTAATGCTGCTCTCAGCTTCTTACTGTTTGACAATTAGGAACTTTGAACACTTTCTGTACTGGGTTTTCTTGTTTGACTTGAGAATACTGCAGTGGATGTGGTTACCAGCCTCTCTCATGCTTTCTTTTTACTGCTATTTGTTTTCCTATCATAAATGGAGGTCCTAATATACTCTAATGTGAGTCATATTTATGGTAGAATTTGCAGGTTGAGACTGGCATGATTCTGATCTACTGCTGTGCTGCTCCTGGGGTATCTTCTGCAGATGTGACATTGGTGATCTGGTGACTCTTCCTGCTCAAGGAAAGCAATGAGTGGCAGCACAGGTTCTCATGATCTGCCAGCAGACTTGGAAAGGCAATGAGGCAATGGTTTGTCAGTTCTTATTTAGGAAAAGACATTACAACTGTTACACTTGAAACTTATTGCCAATAGTCTATTACTGTGACTGAGAAATTTTGCCTTAATTTAAACCCTGACTTATCCAAAATGATCTTGGTGACAAGAAAAGAGTAACCAGGGTAAGAACTGTGTTAAACAGTAGTTTGGATGTTGTCTGTGCTGCAATTGGAGCAGCAGAAGCTGTGTTGTGTGATGTGTAAGGTGTTGGGTTGTTTTTTCTGAAAAGAAAGAGAAGTTGCTTTGAAATGCTGAGGTTTTTGGAAGGATGCTGAGAAATAGCACTATCTCTGTGCGATCAGCAGCTGTCACAGCTTTGGTACCAAGTTACGATGAAAAACAGATTCTATTGCAGTGGATCCCCTACTAGCAGAATGAATTGTATCTCTTCCTACCAGTGGCTTTTCATACTCTTTATGGCTCTTCATAATATTATCTCATTTCACAGAGACTCTGAAACTGCATGAAAAAAAAAATGCTTTGTAGAATTTGTGGTGCAGCTCTTAGGAAATAAAAAGCATACTTATAAAGTCTCCCTTTGCACATGCAACGTACGTGCTTGGATGCGGGTGTATGATGCACATAACATTTGCACATGTTTCGAGCATGCACACAAAACTTGATTAGAAATTAATTATCTGCCTTGACTATGGTGCAGGGATGGGGGTTACACTGCATGTTGTGGTGGAGTTCTGTAACACTGTGTTGGTACTGAGCCTGGATGAGTCTATATTGATGTAAGTCCTATCTGCATGCTGCAAAAGTGATGCAAAACCTCTGCTTTTTTTTCTGCCCAGTTCCAGTCTCTGGATGAAAACTCTGATGCTTTGATTTGCCTCTGTGCTCTTATAGGGGCAGATGGCACAATTTCATGGACCATGTTTTTGCACATCACTGCACTGTGGCTTCCATAAGGAAAGATTCTGGTGGTGTTGAGACCAGATGGTTGGTTTTACTCATTCACCATATTTCCACCTAGTGGTCCTGTACACTTTATTTCTCTGCCCATGGGATGTGGTGTCTTTATTCTGCATTGATTAGCTGTGGTGTCCTTACAGGCCTCTGTTTCTGGTTTTCAGTCTTCTTCAGCATGGTCATCTTCAATTTTCTATGCGTGAAAATCTAAAATAGCATCACAGTATTAGATTTTTTAGGCAAGATGACTTGCCTAAATGTGGTTTTGTCCCACAGCAGTAGTATCATATTCTTGGCATTGTTGCTTTGATGGTATCTGAGTGCCATTGGATTATGGTCATTCAAAAATGAGTTGAGGAAATAATGCGGAAAGCAACTATAAGACCATTTGCAAATAGAAAGTTACTGTTGCTTAAAATCTCTTCAACTTTGAGTGAGTTATTGGAGACAAAGGCATCTGGCTGTGGCACAGCACAATGCCACCAGGTACCACCTTGGGTCTGTGCAGCACTACAAGGACAGATTCTAAGAAACCATAGCTCATTGTGTCAACCAAAGGAGAATGTGACTGGGGGAACTTCATCCAACTAATCTGATAACTTTATGTTATTTTTGTGGAAATGGTCGTGTAAGGAACTGGCCAGTGGTTGAGGGTCCTAAAAGTAACCTCATAACTAGAAAATGTAAAGATGAAAACTTAAGTACGTAAGTTAACTTGCCTAGTTTTTAATGTTTTTGTAATCAAACCAAAGTGTAAGAGAGCTGCAGGGGTGGTTAGAGCTTCATCTGGTTCTTTATAAGCTCCCCAAAAGCAGAGGTAAAAGAAAAAAAAGATATTTTTAAATGTTGCTTTTATTTTATTCATATTTATTTATCATAATATTGCTTGTATTTATTCTCCATGTGAGGCCTATTTAAGATAACTCATTTTTAAGAATCAGTGTTTTCTTGGGTTTATTTCTGTTGTAAAAGGAGAAGTAATTTTAAATACCCTCTGAGCCAAAGGTCTTATTTAACTTTGTGACCTGAGTGCAATTTAAAGTGAATTATGATACTCTACAACTCCTTAGTTTTTGGTGCATACTCTTTAGATGCTTTCACTCCTGCACCTGTCATCCATTAGGAGACCTCCTTCTGTGATCTTTCATCATTCAGGATATATGATGATTTTCTTAAACACTTCAGCTAATTGGGAGTGACTCTTGCTTTAAAATATATTGCAGTATTTCTAAATTCAAGATGCTGTGCAAGCTTTAAGTATATGCAAGCAATTTGACTGGAATTGTTGAAAAATGTAAAGCCACTATAAATTTAAATGATTAACTTAAGGGCCCTACTATAGGCAGGATAGAATAAGCATGCTATGTTCTCAGATATGCTTGCTAGTAACAGCTTTGCTCTTTGCTGCAAGAGTGGGATCTCGCGGTGTTGGTCCTTGCCCTTCAACGTGTTGCCAGTGCTTCCACTTGAAGGACAGACTGTGCTGCGTGTAGTTATTGACAGTCTGATGGTTAAAGTACCGTTTTAATTTAGTAAGATCAAACCGTCCTAATGTCAGATCACAATTACTGATACAGTAACAGAAAATACAGAAATGGGTTTGTTTCCTTTAAAGACAGCAGAGAGATGTGAATACATGAATCTCACAAATGCTTTGTAGAATAGAGGTAGCTGCATATGCCTTCTTTTTGTCTTTCTTGGTGGAATCCAAACCTAGTACTTGTTGTTTATATTCTTTATAACAACCTAACTTGAATCTCCATATTCATATCACAAGAGAGCTGATTAAGAAGCATGAGTAGTTGGTTGGGTAGCCAGAAGTTAAAGGAAAGGCGTAGTTTTGGTTAGTGCAGTGCTGTTTCACACAGTATGAGCCCATGAGATGATCAAGAAACATGAAGTGGCTGAACAACATCTAGATACAAAACCCCAAGTCAAGCATTGACTTTCATTCTTAAATCTTCTGTAGGCTTAGACCAGAGTTTAAATCGCTGGTGGGTTCTACTGGTTTGTGGGTATGACTTTCTTTGAATGACGCAGCACCCTCGCATAGCTAAGAATGCCACCATTCCCAAGTAACCTTCCCTTGGTGTTTTTTATCATTAGCTTTAATTAACAGATCGGAAGAATCTCTTGTTGAAGGTTTGGGTCAATCTAAAATTAGAATTATGAGGAGGATTATGGAGCCATTAATGGTGATTCTGAAAGTATGAATTCATTCTCTAGACACAAATATAACACATTTTTGGAGGGTGATTTTTGACCCAATAACTGTTGAGGTCTCCTTTGTGAAAGAGCATTTGTGGACGCTTAAATCCATGCATCATGGAATGATATATGCAGAAAACAATTCTGCTTGCTAAGAAGTTTATCCTTGGATTGTCTTCTTGGGTGAAGTGCTGGTCCTCATTCAGACATTTCTTTAGCTTTCCCACACAAGGACTTCTCTAAGAGGGGTCATAAACACAGAAATGATGCCTGGCTTTTTATGGAAGCAGACGTTCACTTGATAATTAACAATGCCAAAACATTCAAAAGTTTTTAATTGGATGAATCAATAATAAAGCAATAATCATGCATAACGATCGTGTTTCTGGCTCGGATGAAGAAGAAGCTGAAGGCTGAAATCACAGAGTAAAAACATTTTTATTGGAAAAAATAGCTGGTAGACAAAAGAGTTTATTGGAAAAAGTGCTCAAGAGGTGATTTGTTGAAAGGGAAACTGAATTAGAAGGCAGAGCTGATAAATTAAAAAAGAGTCACTTGAGATTCCTGAGATCCCCAGTGTAGTTACTGCTCTATGGCTGATAGCCAGGAGGTTTATCTGCTTTCACTCCACCTGTAGAGCCCTACATTAACAGCCATCACTCTTCCTACTGGCAAAGGGGTAAACCTGTTTGGTCTGCTGACAGCAATGGGAGCAAAGCTGACTGTATCAGCTGTAGTATGATGTTCAAGGGAAGATGCTGTCACAGATGGACATCCAGGATAGATCAGTGTCCTGCAGGACCCCTGGGACAATGCTGTCCCTATTTCAGGCCTGCCCAGCAGAGCCTGGGTGTCCTGCACATGCAGCACATATAGCTTGAGGCTGCTTCCTGTTTACAAGGTCATAACCATGTGCTTGGCTAAATAAACACTTCAACCTTTCAGTTTATGTAGCCCATGTTACAGTTGTTAACAAGAGGCACCCTTGAGCTATATAGTAGCTTTATACTGAGGTTTCCCATGATTGGATCTTTTATTGTTGTTTACAGAGTTCCACTGACAGGTGGGATGGCCTCATGGTAAGGAGGACAGAGCAGAGCACACCCTGTTCTGCCCCAGACCCCACCAATAACTTCTGCCCAGATAGCTGAAGGACACTTGGCACTTCATTTCACATGCTGAAGGCAGCTGTGCTCTCTTCTCACCTGTCTGTGCTGCAGCTCTGTGATGTGAGGTAGGGAGCAGCACTTTGCTGTGCGCAAGGGCTGCATGAAAAGGGATGTGCTAAAAATGAGGGGTGCCTGGGCTTCTGCTGGTGTACCTGGCATACCCGGTTGGTTAATTTTACTGGCAAATCTACAGGAAGAACTATTCTTGGTTGGAAGAGAATTTAATTCAAAATGCAGCATAGAACCATCTAAGAAGTGCCAGAATGCTGTAGTTGATTCTGGATGTTTCTCTCTTGCTCGGGTCAGCACCTGGGTACAGGCTTGGTATGAACTGAGAGCATGGGTTGTGATGATGAATGCTGAGCTCCAGGAGGCCGTGTGAGCTCAGAATAACTATCTTGACATGTGCCCATAGGAACAACCTGGCTTCCAGAAACTGGAAACGAATTGTTCTCCTTTAGAAGAACACTCATCAATTGCTGTTGTGCAAAAACAACAAGCAAAAGATGCTCTTCTCTCTTTTTCTCTCTCCATCCCCCTCCTATCCCCCCCCCCCCCCCATCCTCCCTTCCCTGTGAACTCCTTTATTTATTTTTAAAAAGCAATTGCTAGTCGTTAAAAACAGTTTTTTAGCCAAACTTTTTAAGGGCCACAAACAGACCTATTGGCAGATTTTCAGATCTCTTATGGCAATCGAAAGCAGCTGATGTGTGTTTTGAAATCTATTTGCAGTCTGCCAGGACTCGTGACTCAATTAATAAAACAAATGTGCCTGTGAACTACAGCATAACCCATTTGACCTTCATAAAGTTCTAAGTCTGTAGTGAATCTGTTTCAAGATTCCGAATCTACACACAGCTCATATTTGCACATATGTGCACGGCAGTTTATTGCCTTGCCACACTACTAATGTATACCCTTTGCTAAACTTATGACCCTTGAATGCACACGCTCCTTCCAGATGACTGGTGATTTGGAAAACCTCATCAGACACAAGGTTACGTTTCTATGCCCTTTTACTTGATATAACTTCTGTCTGACTAATTGCAGATTAGGACAGGGCAAGCTGTTCCTATTCCTTGTACAAGGCAAACACTGGTGACATGGAGGAAGCTGCCACCTCTATGCTGTGCTGTGTGAAGACCAGTTCCTTCTGCACTTGGTGCCATCCAGAAAGGAGGGCATCATCCCACCTCGTGCCTTGCATAGGCTGGCAGAGTTACAGGGACCTTCTGGCACTGTTTAAAAGTCAGTATGTTTGTCCCCAGCCTTGGAGAGTCTTTTGAAGCAGAGTTAAGGCTTTACTTTAACTTTAACTTTTTACTTTACTTTTACTTTAAGGCTTTTGGGGAATTTTCCCACCTGCCAACTTCATGATGTTGCTGTTTGAAGCCCTGTCCCCAAGCAGTTGCTCTTTTACTACTGGAGAGATGGATATCTAACTACTGAGCTGGGCTAATGCTGGCCCAGGTGTCTGTGCAGTGCTGGCTGTCATGAGATGTGTTGCAGATATTCAAGATGGATTTCCTGGCATTTCACATAGTTACAGAAATGCTACAGGTAGGATGGAAACCTTCAACGGTTTGGGTCATTAGTATGCTTTTGTTATCTTATAAAAGGTAATAAAAGATAAAAGGGGAAGGTACAGCTCATGCAAGGAATCTTTTGCTCTTTGAAGCCTCATCTAGTGCTTCTCTCCTGCACCCAGGGAGCAGAGCAATGTCAGTGGTTACTATAGCCTGCCAATCTCAGGGCATCAGGGGGCATCTGAAGGGGAACACAGATGTTATTTGCTCCACAGCCTTTTCAGATGGAGGGTTTGGACAAATTTCTAGAAGACAAGTTAATAACTATCTAGTCAACGTCAATGCAGACTGTTAAAATCTGAATTGTAGAGTATCCAATCTCTTAAGGCTTTTAATAGAGGGAAAGGCATTGCTTCCCAGGAGAGCCAAGCAAGCTGAAACAGAAAATTAGGTGCAACAATGCTGCTCTCTGTGCTGTACACTCTCTTTTTATTCCTTCCTTACAAATCTTCCACTCCAGCTTTTCTGCAAATACTTGAGATGGTTCAGCTTGCAAAGGGATGTTTACCACCCTGAAGATGAAGGAATGGTCAGATTATTCCCTCCTATTGGTATGTAGTTTTCTTGTTAACCTATTACTCTGCTTAAAACTACTTTCATAAACGGGAGTTGGCTATTGCAGTCAGACTGTAAGTACATTTTAATGCTCTACCAGAGGGGAAGGAAGGTAAATTAAGGACTGAACAGGAACCTAAATGAGTTGTAATACAACTGGGTTGTTTCACTGCTTTGATTTAAAACTCATTCCTAGCTTTGTTTTATGTGTGGGTTGAATTGTAAGTACAGGAATCATAAGCATACTTCAGCCAGGCAACATTCACAGAATCATAGGGGTTGGAAGGGGCCTCTGGAGAAGGTTGAAGGTTGGTTGCATAGGATCTGTGATGCAGTGTTGAGCTCAGCGCCCTGTAAGGCTGAAGGAATAGGTGGCCTACTCAGAGTTGCTGGAGACTTTTGTTGCCATCTACATCAAGTGAGGCTGAGTAGAAAGCTGGAAGTTTCTAAACCATTGAAGTTCTACTTTGATCATTTCGATTTTACTGAAAGCACAGTTTGATTTGGAGACAGGAGGAGAGGTGTTCAGGGGGCAAAACATGAAGTGCTCACTCTTAACTTTTTTCATTGGGAAATGAGACACACGAATATCCAGAGCATATATGAGATCATGCTATAATTCAGATTTGACATCATATACATGTGTACAAACCCCACTCCTTCCCCATCCCCTACTTCTTCAGTATTTTTTCCAATGAGACAACCAAATTCAGGCGAGTGTCACAAGACTGTAGAAGTTACAAAGATAGCAACTTTCTATGTGGTTTCATAAAATAAGTAATGTTTTATAAAATTTCTCACTATTTAAAAACAAAAGAAAAGGTAAAAAAAGAAACCACTGAGGCAGAGTATATTTCCTTGCAACTTCTCCTATGGGACCTCCCTGGGAGCAAGGGACGTTCGTGCCACCTTCCCCTGCAAGAGGCACTGTGCAAACAGATGTCTGCTGTGAGCAATGCTGCCCTCTCGTGCTGACATTAGAAGGAGCCCATCACCGTGCCAGGCCTCCAGCAGCTGTTTGTTCCCAGCACCTCTTGCTGTAGAGGATGGTGTCCAACTGGTGTTGTTGCCATCTCTGTGCACCTGCTTTAGCTGCACTGTTATTATAAATAATGGCAGCAGTGCCCAGAGCAAGATGCTCATTGTAAGCTGCTGAGAGTTCAGCCCATCCCACATCCAGATCACACTTTCTTAGGGAGATCTGGTGCCATTTTCTACTGCGTTGCAGACCCTTGCTGTCTGCAAAGCATATCCTCAGCTCTCGAATGGAGATAACCATTTTGTTCTCTGGCTGGTTTGATTGTAAGTGCTGTGGATCTCATAAATAGGCATACAGTGTTAAGCACAGCACGTGGCATTTCTGACTGGGGGCCTCTTACAGTCTGGCAATTAAAGTATAAATATTTGCAGTGCAGTGAATTCACTGCACTGTCGTAATTCAAACCTTGAGGAGGTTTAAAGGGAAAGACTGAAATATAAGATGAAAGAGCTGCTTCTCGGTTACATTAAGTCCAACTCTAACTTTCCACAAGTATCTGCTTGGAAACACTCAGAGCAACTCACTGCTTTATTTTCACAAGTCATGCTTTCCAGTGATCCTGAACTCTTCTTGAAAGCAAGCTTGCAATAATTGATGTGTGCCTGTGGGGCTGATTATTATAAAATGACACATTATTTTACAAACTAAACAATTACTTAAAGAATCTCCTGAATTCTGTATTTAAAGAAAAAGTCAGGCTTGATCCATAAGCTGACAATAGTAAGGAAATTCAGACATGAGCAGGGAAGTGTTCCATATGTTCTCCAATACCTAGGCACAACTGGGTGCCTCTTTAATGATGAGCTGAATGCTCCCTGTTGTTTCTAGGTACTGCAGAACATATGGCGTGTTTTTCCCTTTAACTGTGAATTTCCTTGCTTTTGTCAGTAGGTGTCTTAACTCCATTGTATTTTAATTTAGTGCTTGTGCCTCTGAACGTAGTCCAAATTTGATCCTAGGCAAATAGGAGGATAGATACAGCTGTTGATAATCTCGTATTTTTTTCTTGAGACTGTATTTTGATACATAATCTGTATGTCTATAAGACACACCTTGTAATTGTTAATAAGGGCCCTTTGAGAGTTTACAAATCATTTCACTGTGCTCCAAACTTAGCATGGATGATAAATGACCATTTAGTTGCCAATATAGCACAATATTTCAATTTCCTGCCTTCACAGAGGTATTCCAAAGGTTGAATGGAGTTCATACTCACAGTATGTGTTGTCTAGAACTCTATGATCTCTTGCTGGCAAACTTTAACCAAAACCTTTTCAATTAACTAAACACATTCCTTGTGGAAGTCAGCCAACCTAAGGCTGGACAAACAGAGTTTCAGCAATGTTTTGCAATAACCTCCCCCTGCTCCTGACTCTAGGTGAGCATAGCCAGAGTGAGTTTATTAGTTGACTTGTAGGCTTTGTGATTGATTAAAGAATAATGTAACATCGTATTAGATTGTGTTCTATGACAGTGATACAGCTCCAGTGCAGTTTCATTCTGTTCTCTTGGAATCCTGATTTACGTGGTGCAAGTGTGGAAAAAAAGAAGTTTGGTTTCCAAACAGTAGAGCAGATATCACACTAATGCAAACACAGGATACTGTGATGTTAGCTTTAACCAGACTGGATCACAGCCTGAGGTTTGGTTCTGGTCACATTTTGCAATATCCATGTAGGGGATCTGTTTCAGTAGCTGTGCTGTTGGCTGATGGAACTATAGGTAATAAAGTGGACTGAGAAATACTTGTATTATGAAAAGTGGGAGAAAAACTGTCCAAGAGAGTTTAAGGCAAAAGACATAGCCTCTGTTAATGGAGTTGTCAAAGAACAGCCTTGGAGGAGAATATTGAGGATAAATACTGCTCTGTACTTGCTCTGCACATGTGCTTTTGTGTAGCACGTTGGTTGTTGACCACTCTTGAGATAAGTAACTGGGCTGAAGGACCTTTTGTCTGAGCCAGTACAGCCATTTTTGTGCTCAGAATTTATGTGCAGTGATAACCACGAGTACTTATAAAACAGCTTGTTCTAGGGACACAGACAGAACTCCAAATTCTCTTCATATATGTCATTAATAAATTCATTTGCATCAATGGGGATGCATCTGAATAAGCCCTCAGATAGTTCCATGTACCTCTATCTGAACATTTATCAGTTGGAACAAAGCATGAGGACATTAAACAGCAGGTATTGACGGAAGGCATGCTTTTGCACCCCCTTATATAGTTGTCCTCTATTCTGATTAACTATTTCCTGACTAGCAGTTGCCTCCAATGGAGGTTCCTCCAGCAGCATAGAGTCCACATGGAAACCACCAGAGAGCTGTTTTGCAAGAGACCTCAATGATTCCCCTGCATCTGTGATTGCTACAGATGCAGTATGTAAGAGAAGGAGAGACTCATTGCAGTGTCTTTTTTTTTTTCCCCTTTTGCTTTCTGTACTGGTTCCATGTAAAGTCATATTTTGCAACCAGTGCCCACGTCCACCATCCTGTGGATCAGTTGCCCATTGCAACTGGTTCTTGAGGTCTCTTGGGATATATTGCTTTATTTTCCATTCTTTGATGGTGTCCCATTTACTTCTCCCAAACTCCATCCCTTTTCCCTCACACCAGGCAAACTGCACTCTCAGAGCGTGCTCCGTGCTGGTAAGAAATAGCTTAGTTTCTCTGCAGTCACCTTTTTCACTGCTATTGCCCCACAGAATCTTCTGGCAGCCATTTTTTTAGTTACCTCTTAATTTTTTCCCCACTGTTCTTCTTTTTAAATTCAGGCTAGGCCTATCTTGTTTCTCAGTCATCTTAACTTTCTGAAACCTGCCTACATGATGGGGAGAGCCTTCCATGGGCCATGTTTCTTCTCTTAAAGTGAGTTTTCACTTCTCTTTAAATGTTACCTGTTTGGCTTAAATAACCCCTTGAACCATGCTGTTTTCCCATGCAAATTTTATTTCTTATTTTATTTTTTTTTTGCCTTCCATGCTTCTTTGAATGGCTACACATTCCTTCTGGGACTCTATTATGGTTGCTTAAGTAGCCTCCATGCTGAGTTGAAGGATTTTAATTTCCTCACTTCTGACTTCAGGGCCTTTTTGACTAGCTTCCTCCTTTTTTTTTTTCTTTTTTAAATCCCCTTTCTAAAGCTTAATGTCACAGTGTTAGGTTTTGTTGCATTCCTTCCCACAAGGACACTGAACTTAATTACACTATGCTCCTTTGTACTTAGTGATTCAGCTATAGTTATTTCTTCAACTGACTTTGGCATATCATTTTCACTGCTAGAGGAATACCTTGTTAGGTTTTTGTTTGTTTGTTTTAAGGAAGAGAAATAACTTCCAACAGTTCTCTCAGTTTACAGACTGAATGGTGCATTTCTACAAAGAGCTGTACAGCCCAACAAATGTTGCCCTCATTCATGGAGAAGATTGACTCTTACCCAGTTCTGTTTCCTAACAGTAAGTGTAGGATAGGTCTAGAACCTTCATGTCGATCTGTTTTTTCCTGGAGACAGGAGATGTCCGTTCATACTGCGAGCTTCTTGGAGTTTAATGCTATTGTTCTTACCCTAGGAATGAAGTCCGTTATAATAGATATGTCCATCAGGTCACACAGTGTGAATATGAGACTTATGTGACTCACTCCTCACCCCTTGGCCTACACAGGCAGTCTCACAAAATAATCAGAGATGGGCAGAGTTGTCCCCAGCACAACAGTCTTCTTCATGCATAGCCTGGATTTCTTAGAAATGTCAGGAACATTTCCATCCACAGCACTTCAGGTGTTGGTAACCAATAATTTTGATGGGCTGCTACATGGCTCATCCACTCATCCTTCCATGCCATTTCACTCTCCTGTCTCACTGAAGTTCCTGCACTGTTGGCTGGACCTTTTCACTTAGCTATTTCCTAGCTCCCAGCAAAGTGGCCCCTTTGTTCTGATTTGGGGGTGTCTAGTCCTTCCTGGAGTTCTGCTTAATGGCAGTGCAGGGAAGAGTGGTTGCTGGCATTTGTTTGACCACTCCACTCTATTTTACTGACCACCTTTTATGATGTTGAGTTGTGTTGCTGGAACTTCCCCCCAGGAGGGCTGCCTGCCTCTTGCAAAGCTAGCTGTAATTTTTGCCCCCTCCTTTACAACTAGATATCTTGTTTCCTGCACATAACTGATAGCCAGTCTCTGTTTTGTATACTCAGTTTTCTCCTGTTTGCTAGTTTAGACAACACCTTTGTACCTTGTCAATTTTCTTGTAACAAAGTCCTGGTCCTATTTAGCTTTTACTACACCAAAAGTCCCTCAGTATGGGGAGGGTCATCTGCTCAATTACTATACAAATAACTCATATATCTATACAGTTGTCTTAGCAAACATCTGTGTTTGAAAGAGAAGGACCAGTCAAATGCCCTTGCAGTGTACCCTGGATTAAGGCAGTAGAAAGAGTCCAGCTTGATTAATCAAGATCACCATCGTTACGCTACTGGATGTCCAGATAGTGGTCTGGATGAGAAAGGGACTTACATCTCAGCATCTGCTAATGGCATCTAGGCATGCATTTACCCTGCGATCTCAAGGCAACAAAAAGGATGAACATTGATTCAAGGAGCAGAAGTCCAGGAGTGAAGATCAGTTGCCTCCTGCAGGAAAAGCCCCTGGAGTTTCAGATCAGGCCTGTAATTCTATGACTTTCTTTTCCTATAGAAATCATCATGATGTCATTTACCCATGGATGGATATCTCATCTATCTCACTTCTCTTTCCTGTTGACTTGCTCTATCCTGACCTATTCTGACCACATTACCACTTGCTAATGTGGAACTATGGAGGAGTACTAAAGGGAAGAGGCAAATGCAGAGTTTTCTTTGTTGTAAACCTGCTTATCTTGTCTCTGGTAAAGACCTGCCTATGTCATTCTCTTCTACCCAGGAAAAGGAAGGTATTTTTTTGGATTGTCATAATACAGTTTTCACTTTCTTTTATCAAGTGTAGACACACATTGGATGATATTTTGGGCATAAGTTTTGTCTCTCTTTGTTCAAGGGAAGGAGCTGGCAAAGCTTCTTTGGACTAGTGGGTAGACAAACCTTCCCACTTGTGGCAGGTTTACTGGTAAAGCTGTGAGAGAAGGCAGCGTCTGCTTCTTGATGATAAACAATTTGTTTTAGCTGTCTGGATCACCATACTGCCTTATCCAAGTACCAGGCTCAGTTTCCTGGAACTCTTCTTGGTGCGTTATTGGCAAATGGGCGGTCTATCTTACTTGTGTGCACCTTAATGCCACAGAAGGGATCCATGGCTAAATCACTGAGTCATTGAATTGTACACAGATGGAGAACTGAGATGGTTTATTGTTTTAATGGAGGTTCCTGAGAAAGCTTGGCTGTCCACTTAATTGCAATCTAATGATATCCAATCCTCGGTCAAAATGAGCTTTGCAAAACTCATTTTGCCCCTTGTTATGAACAGTTTAATTAAATTACTGTTAGTTTTGTATTTATTCAGGCTGGAAAGTGGACAGAGTTGCCTCACACATCAGGCAGGAATGAAAGCCGGTAGCAAAAATTTCAGTGCATAAGCAAACTCAGAGCTCCCACAACAGATATTTTAGAGGCAGTCCCAGGCTGCTGAATTGCTTCAGTACAACAATTTTCTATAATTGATAATTAACATGAAGGAAATTACTCTAACATGTCTCTGAGACATTTGTAAAATTTGCCTTTGGGGACGTGGAATGTGGTCAGAGGCAGCACGTTGTAAATTCATCTTCATTTTAAATAATCTGCTGCCAGAAAGACGATTTTTGCTGCATTTCAAGTGAGGAAAATGGAAATGTAGGGGATGAGTTTTAGGGATGAAGTATCTTGTCTTGCAAGTGAATTTCGAAAAATCCTTTTGCTGAGGCCTCATATTTGCAAAACGATTATTCTCATCGTTCACTACGTGGAAATGAAGGAAGCTTTAAAAATGGAAGACAAATGTGGCTTAAAATCACATTCCAACCCCATTTCCACACCACTTGTCTCCCAGAATGTTCAAGATAGCAGCAAATGATTCCAAAATAGTTCAACACACAAGATATTACCTGCTTTTGGAAGGGAAAAAATGCACTTAGCAGAGGCAAACCTTTATTTAATTAACCGCAGTGTAAAGGTTTCTTGTATTCCTTTGCAGTTACACGGTCATGAGAGACTGTGGAGTACCTGAAGGGTAACTCCTACTGGGACTAATTCAGTCCAGACAGCTCCAAGTATGTTCATTAAGCTCTGGCTGGGTTTCACACAGGTGGGGAAGGTTAGAAGGCAACAGATAGAGAATGGTACTGATTGTGTTAAGCATAAAACGCCATCTGTTTCATAAGTAAGACGGGAACAAAATCTGCATGTCTTGAGGGATACTATCCCGCTGCTAGAAGTCAGTGCTCTTTTTTATTTATTTATTTTTTATTTTCTCGCTACATTTTCAAGCTTCAGCGTAAAGCAGTTAGAACGTAGAAATGGTCAGCTCATAAATCAGGGGGCTGTTGAAAAGATGCTGAAGTTTAAATTACCACAGGGCCTCTCGGACCCGTAACACGTCAGGAAAAGAGGGAATTTTAAATAAGTATTGTGGTTGGCATGAGAGAAGATAGAATGAATTTCAATTCCCAGAGTTTTTAAGTAGAGCAGTACGGACTTAAATATCAACAAATGTAATGGTAAAAAATGTTCTTCCTTTGCTTTCTTCTTAATTTCAAATGACCAGGTGGAAAAAAAAAGGGTTTTGGAATGGCACAGGCCATAGGACAACGTATTATCATCTTTGTTATCGAACTAGAAGACTTTCTTGAGGGTTATTGGTTATGAAGAAGCATTACAAGCAAAGATATATGGCTGAGTGTCAATGTGACTAAACTGCAGAGCTGTGTAGATGCTGTGGGCCCTGCACATGGCCGCAAATGGGAAAGGGGCAATGTACAAGGAGAAAATTCTGCATGGGAAACGCTGTGGGTGGGAGCAGATATCTGCAGACTTCTGAAAGAAAAGGTGTGTTGGAGTGTCAAAACGAAAGGCAAAGATTTCTAAAGATCTTAAAGACGATGGTGTTCACAGAAATCACCTGCCCGTATGAAGTGCTTCTTCCTGAATCCAAAGGCTGAATGTTTAAGTTCTGTTTCTGTAATTTTGGCTCACTGTGTATAACCCTCAGTTTCTAATTAGAGAGACTCAAAGTGCAAGTAGTCAAATAAATGGTACTTCTTAACTCTCACAGCTGTATCAAAAGTGTAGTGTTTGTAGTATTTTCATTAAAACCCCAAGCCCTGAAATGGTAGAACTGGGAGTCTCTCTCTTTCTGTGCCTCACTCTCCTCCTTTATCATTTTTATTTTGTTTTCTATGCTTTTAACATAGTTCCATTACTTAAACAGAACTAATTTCCTGATGCATTAGCTCAATAATGGTTTTGCCAGCTCTCTAACTGTTAAATGCTAACATAGGCTTGACTTACACCAATGAATATTTCACGTTCTAACAGGGATTTCTAGGGTCTGAGACAGAGTGAAGATAGACGTGACTGACATTTGGGATCTCTGACACACAGGTAATGTATAACGTTAGAGAAAAATCCCTAAACAAGCGTTTATTCGTTGCTTCAGCTTTACTTCCCTGAGGAGAAGCATCATCAATATTCACTTCCTAACCTTTGTGAAATCCCTTGCCCTTCACCTTTCAGCATTCGTCTTGCAAGATGAGCAGACTTCCAAGGGTTTTATTTATTATGTTTAGAAGAGGTTTTCCTAAGACATTTTACCTTTTGTCCCATGCAGATGACTCCCTGAGAAACTTTCAATGTGATCAGTGTCAGAAAGGAGGAGCAGTGGAAAATTTCAACATGTAGAAGCCCCAAAGATGGTGGCCATCCAGAGCCCGACTTTGCACTGTGGGAGTATCTTCTTCTCTAACATCATTTTAAAGCTCAGCCATCTTCGGACCACCTCAAAGGAACCCCTTTCATTAATTTGAGTGTTTCTAAGGCTATTGTGGCTGAAATTCTTCCTTACAAATTGTTTTAGCACTCAGGATTTTTTGGATCATAGAACATTTAAACTCTGATTCCACTTGTTGCTCAATTGCTCTACTATTTCCTTGAATGGCTAATTGCTTAAGAACACTGAAGATGAACCTACTGAGAGCAAGACTGGTGTGGTATGATCATAGAATCACAGAGTCGTTTGAGTTGGAAGGAACCCTTAAAGGCCATCTGGTCCAACCCCTGCAGTGATCAAGGACACCTACAGCTCCACCAGGTGCTCAAAGCCCCATCCAGCCTGACCGTGAGTATACCCAGGAATGGGTCATCCACCACCTCTCTGGGAAGCCTTTTCCTGTTCCTCAGTGATCTGTAATGGATGCTTGGTATTTGCTTTCGTGTGGGAATGATGAGGTGGCAGAAGGGGGCAAATCAGCAGCTCTGCAGCCAATGAGAAAGAGTTCTCAGGCAGAAAGTTTGTACTCATTTCTTCCAAAATAGCTCATCTAATACTTGCATGAAACTAAAGCACTAGTCTCTCCTTTACTGTCTGTTGGGTGCTTTTCACTGAGGTTGAAGGCATGCAAAGGTGGACTGAGAGCTACTTGTACTTTTGGATGTAGTACTGACCCATTCAGCTTTTTTAATGTTAACTTCCCTGCACTCTTCATCAGCTCTGATTTTCTGTGCCTGTTCTGGTAGTAGAAGTGAATCAAAATATCTCAGTGTCTTCAGAGAAGCAGCACGAGGCTTTCATCGCATTTGAAATGCAGTCAGGGCATCACCCCTTACAGTGCTCTCAGCTCTCCCCTCATTTTGCTGAGGCACCGTTGGCTGTGTCCATGGTTGCTGGTGGGCATCCCCTTGTTGGGGGACTGAGGTGGCCCCAGGCTGTTGGCATAGAGACCACCACATAGGGGGAAAAATGTCAACCAGTCTGAAAAGGCTGGATTGTGCCACAAAAAGTTCCAGTCCATTTTGCAGCCTGTAAAAGACCGATTATATCACCAAGCTGAGCAATCATTTGGTGACCTAACCTCAAGAGTTTATCACGTAAAGTACAAGATACTAAGTTCATTACTGACTATATGGATTTTGATCAAACAATAATTAGGAGCACTTAAAAGATATCCTGTAGCCTAAAAAACTAAATCCATGGGTATATAACATCCAGCCGTGGAACATATGTGTGTGTAATAGTATCAATATTGAAAGCCCCTACTGTGATGAGCCGTAGCAAAGCATTTTTAGTCGACATACTTCTGGGATTGCTAATGATTAATTAGTGTGTATCATAATGTAAAGCAAATGTCACCCCCGCTACCTGGGGCTGCTGTCATTTGAGAGGGGAAACTATTTCCAGTTGAGCGCTGGCTGGAAAATGCATAGAGCATCGCAGCCTGCCATCTCGTGGGCAGAGCCCCGCAGCTCCCACGGGGAGAGGAACGCGTTCTCTCCGCAGCCACTTGCCTGGCCCGGCTCTTGGCACCACTTGGAAGTGGCTGACGGGTCTCAAAATGATTTAAAAGGAGAAAATCTGCACCAGCAAAGTGATGTCCTCCCTTCCCTCTGCCTGGAAAGGAAGAAAGCACAAGGAGTTGCTGATAACCGGGCTGAGATTTCTGATAATTACATGGCAGGGCTGTGTAAATAAGAAGTACGGATTTGGAGTCTAGGAACCACACTACTGGTCATTTCTCTTATAACCCACCTCATTATGTGTGATCCTTGCAGTTGAAGTAGTCTGCAATGTAGCCATGTAGCAAAATTTTTGCCTTTGATTAAGAAAACTCCAGGAATTTTCTTTCTGTGTATGAAAATCTCATCTTGCCTAAATTTGGGTTAGAGTATTATGTTTTAGTCTTCTTCCCCTTCTTTTTTTTCCTTCTTCTTCTTCTTTTTTTTTTTTTAATCCCTCAATTTATAGAATATAATCAGTGCTATTTTTATATGTATTTTTTTTTGCCTGCTAAAAAGCAAAGAAGTAGCTCTTTAGATAAACAGTTATTAATCAGCAGGAAATACTGCAGGCTTGGTCCTGCAGTGAGATCTGTAAAAGGAGATTCCTGTGTTAGCACGGGGCCCCTTTTAATCAAATGGGGCTCCATGCAGACCCAGGGAGTTGGCAGGGTTCACACAGCTCAGGGCAGGCTCAGCCTCAAAGCATTTGCTTACTGATTTTTCCTGGAAATACTCTGTTCTCCAGGAGGGCTAACAGGGCTGAACTAAAAGATGAGATTCCTATCCAACACCATTGTAAGCAAATGGTGAACTCAATGGATTCAACTGATGTTGTTTGCTTTCAAAACTGCTGTGTTCGGTTCCATAAAGCCACAGCCAAGCAATCAAAAAGAGCCCCCCAAAAACCCAATCCAACAATGCAGCTGAGGGTCTCTAAATATTGCAGTCAGATATCACTGTAATTCAGACAATTTATATGATGGTAATACAGTTGCAGTTCAACTTCAATTTCAGAAGGGAAGGAATTGTTTGATTTACCACATATTTTGGGCATGCAAGTTGAAAAGCGTGCTTGATTTCCGCTATAAATTGTCTCCATGCCTCATCACTCTGTATTTTTAGAGTTATGCTGACATCCTAAGCACAGTAGGATCTTTCCTTGACGTTTTAAAGGAGCGTCTCTAATTTATGGGGATGTTTGATACGACATATTTTTTCAATCTGTAGCACGGGAGGGTTACAGTTTAAAAGTGAATTTGAACTTTCTGCAGTGTGCCAGGAGCAGCTGGATTTTAAATATAAGCTGGAGAACTTGCATGTGTTTTACAGTTCTCTACCTGAACTGTCTGGTGGTAATTTGTTTTGTAAAAGCTGTAATGGACAGGAATTAATTATTAGAGGGATATCTAATTGCCAACATGGGCTTGATTAATTTTGGGTTGCTTTTTTTTTTTTTTTGCTACTTAGTAAGATTTTGAAACTTATGTTATTCGTTTGCAAATAAAACTCACAGAAATGCCTCGTGATGCATCGATACCAGCACTGACCAAGCAGTAATGCTTCAAACGGCAGTTTGTTCCTGAGAGATGCACAGCAAGGGCAGGGGGGTAGGAATTTAGTGCAGCCAAAGTGCAGCACGCTCACTGTGCAGCACAGAATCACCGTGGCCATTTGAAAAATAGACTTTTTTTCACTGAGGGATATTTATTTCATGGAAACTTTGCTCTATTTTTTTCCCCCCTTTATTTTTTTCTTCCTGTTCAAAATCCTATTTGTGTTCTGCTTTTATGTTCATCTTTTAGTGAGAACTTGGCAACCTAGAAACTGCGAAGTACAATGGGTGCTGCCTTTTCCCCAGTATCTTTTATCTTTATGGAAGGAGAATGTGTAGCTGGTCTGGGCTGTTGTTCCACACCGTGGATTTTTTTCCTTCAAAAGAGCCAACATACTTACTATTATTAAAATCTCTCCAAAAGGGCGCAAAGGAAAGCTCAGAGAAATAAGTTGGGGTCTTTCATTTTTATTTATTTTTTATAGCTCTGTACTTTTTGTAATTTAGAGGGAGATTTTGGGGATGAATGGCAGCTGAGGGGTTTGGAAGTGCTTTTGCAATCATATCATCAGGCTGTTAAATTGTCCCCCTGCTCTTGTCTGGCCTGACCTGGATAGTGTTGGGAGATGCTTTAGGGCAGCTCTGTGCCACATCATGGATACGGGGTGCTTAAGTGAGCCCCAGGGCATTGCAATCTGTGGGAGCTGAACTTTCAGGTACACATCTGTGTCACCAATGGGACCTGGCAGCAGGAGCTGCTCCACCCATAGATTTGTGTGTTGGTGATGGATGGGCACAACCTGATCTGATTACACGCGTAACCTGATGGGGTAACTATTGGAGCTACTCTGGTAGCTCCAGTACTGAAGGTGCTCTAGTGCTGAGCTGTGGCCTGCAGGATGCAATTTCAAGAGAGAAAAGCCCCATCTTGATGCCGCAGTTACAGTTCAGCTCTATGAACAGAGCACTGCAGACAGAGGCAGCACAGCATGGTGATTCCTCCCCCAGAGTCCACATCACCTTTTGCTTTTGCAATGACCTCATCTCTTTCAGTCTGCGTGCGCGTGGGTTGGGTGTGTGCAGATGTACGTGTTCTGCCTGTGTGTTTGTAACATAACAGTGTGTCTTGTGGGAATAAAACACAAATACACTTACACGTACAGAGCTATCTACACAGCCTGTGATATGTGTCTTTTCAGAGATATTCAGCATATTCCATTAATATTTGATTTAATTGTATTATTAATGCATTACATAAATAGATCGCAGAGTTAGCTTGTGTTAGCTGGATGTATTCTCCTCTTGTTCATTCAGTCAATCTCCTTTGGACCTGCCATATTCTGAACAAGAAACAATACAGATTTCTCACTCGAAAGGCTTGCTTTGCAGAGTGTATCTGTTGAATAACGTGCATTTGCTAATTTTGTGAAGATACTCTACGAGGCTGAATGCTGAGTTTCATAGACATATAGTGCTAAAATTGCCTCGCCTATTATAAAGATAAAAATATCTTTTTTGTTCAAATGTTCTGCTTGCTTCTTTACAAATGAAGGAGTTAAATGCTGAAAGGCAGGTGGATGCTGTAACTACTTTAGAAAAAGATGAATAGGGCTGATGGCTAAAGCTACAGGGAATCTATTGAAGGTCCAGATGCAGACATGGCTCTTACTCCACACACAGTTCAAAGTGGGGTGAAGCTGCCTGGGTAATTGGCTATGAAATAACTAACCTCTGGGAGAAAATTGCCCTTGTACTTAATTGCATGTGTTCAGGGTAACATGTAGCCACCTGGCTGATTAGTGCCCTTACCTATATTTACACCCACCCGAGTTTAAATGTAAGCACTATTGTAGGCCTGGCTACATGCATTCATCGAGTGGCCCTCGTGGATTAAAGAAAATATGACCACCAAGGTCACTTTTTATTTTCATTCTTCTTTTATCTCTTTCTGTATCCCCTATTTCTCACATAAGAAGAGCAAATTCAATCCCCAAATAAATCCAGTGGCTTTAACAGAACAGCAGTGGAATGACGTTGGTTTCATGTGCTTCGTTTGGTTACAATGAGTGCTTACAGTGTGGAAGTAAAATCTAACAGGCTACAGGAAGTCATAAGGCAAGGCAAGCAAACCAGTGGGAAGAAGGGGAAATGATGAAACAGAGAAAACAGATTGTGGTGTTTTTGTCACAAATCTTTGTGAGCAGGTTGGGTAAGCATCTCAAAGATCACATTGATCTATCATGTAGTGGAAGGATGGAGAGGAAAGGCTTCTGCTGATCCTGCCATGCAGCCGTTTCACCTTCAGCTTTTTAGTCACTGAAGCATTTGTATGTAACATAGCTGGATGCAGTCTTAGGCAATGTTTTACTTCTACTTTTCTTTTTTTTCTGTGATTAAGTGGTTGATTTAGATTGACTGATTAGGGCCCCGGTGTTAGGCAATAGGTACGCCAGCACTGCTCTCCATGGCTCCTCTTTGAGTCTAGAGTGCATTGGTCACTGGAGTTGCTTCAAAAGAATCTTAGTACAACAAGGTTTAGAGCCTGGTTTGGGGTTGGTTTTGCTGCTGCTGATTGACATGCATGAATTCTCCAGTCAGGCATATATTGCCAGAGGTATCTGGGCCTGAAAGTCTGACATAGTGCAAGGTATAGGCATCAACAGCCAGTTTGTTTGCATAAGTGTTTCTTGTAGATTTTTAAAATATAAAGGGATAATTGGAAATGGATGAGATGCCATGTTCTTATGAGAGAAATACCTATATTTTCCAGAATAACATTTGAGTTTAGTCCGGTTTTTGTTTTTATTTATGAAGATTTTGAATATAGGCACATTGTAGATGATGTAGCTCAGAGTCTGTAATTAATTATCACAGAGGGAGAGGTGGGGTTCCTAGAATAGGAAGCACTTCAACCTATTCTAAATTCCAGGAAAAATAATCTGAAATCTCACTCACTTGGAGAGCAGTTCCAACTCAGAAGTGCTCAGAAATTTGAACACGAGTAGAAAGGGAAAACAAACTGCAGAGATGCATGTAGGATTGTGTCGTGCTGTTTTGACTTTCTGCATTTGGCAGTGCTGCTGGAGGAAGCTGAGCAGTGTTTTCACTGGGACCTGGACCTCTTCTAACTGGTTGCGCTGAGCACCTCCAGTGCTTATTGACTTCAGTGCTGGCTGATTAGCATCTCTTAAAATCTGGCCCTCTGCTGAGGAGATGTTGTTCAATTTGTAGGAAGGGGAAGAGGTTATAGCAGGAGGGTGTCAAAGGATACTTTCTTCAGGCACTGCTTTTCCCATCAATGCTTTGACAGCCGTGTTTTTACTGTTGCCTTGTTAGTGTTTTCAGCTCCCATCTGTCACAGAAATGCTGATGTTTCCCTGCATTTAGAGCTAGAAAGCTGCAATTCACCACCTTTACTGAGGTACAATCTCTTGGCAACTTTGAGTCCAGAAGACAACCTGAGCAGGAATGTTACACAAGCCTGAACTGACAGATTCACATGTGAATATACAGTTACTGACTGCAAAGGGTTTAAGGCCATTCTTTTGTTCTCAAGAGGTAACTTTTTATTGAGAAATGGTGCATATTCCAAACAGGTGGTCACATGGAAGAAGCTCTGGAGTTGTTGATGGAAGCAAACCCATGGGACAAAGTGTTTTGTGCTTTGCTTAGCCAGCTCAATCTGGCACTTTGAGCTTCTCATCCGGTGTTCTTCAACCATTGGCCCAGTACCTGGAGAGAGGAGTTCATCCCACATGCTCTATGGAGGACACCTGCTGTCTCTCTCCATTAGCTGTGGAGCAAGCTTGGCTCAGATTTCTGTGTCTTAGCAGAGCAGTATTAGCTGAGATTAACTCTTCCTAAATAATTCTGCTGCCCTGTAGCTCTCTGTTGGCAGAGACATCTCCTTTTCAGTATGATACAGAAGACCTTTCAGTCCTGGTTAAAAGTGCAGTTTCTATACAGCCTGGCTCTATTCTGGAGAGATAGGAAGGTTTAAGTGAATGTTATTACCATGTGGAATTAGAAACTCTCATGCTCTGAACTCTAAAGCAAACTTCTGTTTAAATTACACCTCTAATACTCTGTTTTCTTCCTGTATTAATGACTTTTTTTATTCTTTTATGGTCACAACAGAGATAAAGTGAAATGCAGACTTATTTCTTTTATTGGGATTGTGGTATTTAGATGGAAGGTTTATTGCAAGAAAATAGAAGGTTTATTGCAATAAAAAGGAGAAGGTCTGCAAGAACTGCAACAGGAGAGAAGGATTAACACATCACAACTGTGAGTGATAAGAACCTGACAAGGGTAATTTCCTTTACAATTTTGTAGAATTTTATATATATATATATATATATATATATAAAAGGAACTTGAACCTGATAGTACGGACATAAAAACATATATTAAAATAGTGTGACAGGAAAAGATTATGTTAACAACTATTTTCCAGTCTGTAAAATGTCGGGAAAGTGCATAAATTCATGGGCTGGAATGAGAAATTGTCTCCCTTAACTCCATTGTGTTATAATGAGAGCCTTCCACTTTTGTTAAGAAATGGAGCCTTTAGAACCTAGCAACAAAAAGAGTTCATTTGTATTAAAGATTTGTTTAAGGATGGACGTTTTAAATCGTTTGACCAATTTGTAGAAGAATTTAATATTCCTGGAGCTCAGTTTTCCCGTTTCCTTTGGATAAGACATGCTATTCTTTGTGAATTAAAAAAAGGTATAGAAATGCAAATGTCACAGATTGAAAAATTGTTGTACAAAGAGACTGTCTCACTAAATTGATTTCAAGGCTATATAGGACATTTTCAGTATCCTTAGACAAAGGCAAATTGGAAGTTAAAGGGAAAAAGGAGAGAGATTTAGGTAAAGATCTAAATATAAAAGAATGGAAGCAGGCAGATAGTTTAATAAAATGGATTTCTATGAAAATAAGACATCAAGTTGTTCAATTTAATTATAGCTTATTCAGAAGACGTATTTATGTCCTGTTAAATTGCACAAATGTACAAAGAGGTTGTTACTATCCTGTAGTAACAGCAAGATGCTGCATAAGCGGTAATATATATATATATATATATACACATATATATACATACTTAGGCACTATTTGGAGAGCAGACCTTTTCATTTAAAGGTTTCGGGAACCCTACTATGCAAAATGAGATCCTCAGGTGTGTTATTAATTACAGCAGTGGAAGAGAGATATCACGGTTTGCTTCAACTCTTCTTAACAATTTCTGTGTTTCAACAAGAAGACATTAGATGATGGGCTAGGCATGGGGCAAAGATGGGTCTGTGTCATGTGTGGTAGAATATCTAATTTATCCTATTACTCAGCATCTTCTTTATTAAATATTCCAAAAGAGTGGTGGGACGGAAGAAAACAAAGCTTGTGAGATATATTGGTCAGGTGGAAAGGAAGGCCATATAAATATATGCAGATAACGGGGATGCTGGGAAATGGTCAAGAGAATGCATTTATAGTATGAAAAGAAGGAAAATTCTCATGATCATGATTCTCATGATCAGGAATGGGAGCTGATGCTATGATTGCTATAAAACGCCTCATTTTTGTGAGACCAGACAATGTGCTACAAGAATTGGAAGCAGCCTGGTCCCTTGGCATTGGACGTAGGTAGAGCTTCACCACTCTCTCTCAGTGACATTGGCAATGTGGTTTTGGAGTGTAATTCAGAGATTATTTGGTAGAAAGCTCAATTTTGCTTTGATAGTTGCTGCCCATAATTTTCTTCAGATGAAATTACAACCTTATCAGGAACCTGCTTATTTTCACCCACCTGGTTCAGCAGATGATAGTGCTTCAAAAACTCCTGCAAAATGAAAGGGGATATTTTAATGTGGAATAAAACTTACTGTTCTTCAGCTGGGGTTGACTCATTCTTCTCAGCCCTAAATAAATGTGTTTTCTTCCTCCTGGCAAATAAACAAATAAATGGAAGACCAACAGCTTAGAGGCGGAAACAAAAGGGAGTACTTCAAATGTAGTCTTACTAATGAGTTAATCAGCATGTTTGAATGCTAATAAGCACAAGTTAGTAACTGGATCATCTCCTTTCTATTGTCCACTGGGAAGCTACATTTAGGAAATTAATTCAAAATTCGTATTTAACTCACTTTTCTTATAAATTAATGTGCATATTTACATCTACCATGTGGCAGTATCATCGGTGTCTGCTTTTTTTTCTGCTTCTTCCCTCCACTAATAATTACTATTCTCTAATAAAAATTAGAGGATGGAGGAAATAATACTAATCACGAATTCTAGCACTGTCACACAAAGATCCTCATTAGAGCCTGCAATCACATGTTGTTTAAATAAATGCCTGTAATTCTTGCCTTTGCATCTGGAGTATCCATTTTCCCTCCATGACATCAGTCAAGTCTTTCCCTGTTGACTCACTCCTCTTGCATAAGCATTGGCCTTTATTTCTGAGGAGTATCACTGGTGCTGGGCTGAGGTGGAAGAGGGGAATTAATTCGCTGTGGATTGGCTGTGCTTGTGGTCTTCATCATCCCGATTCCTTCTAGTTAAAGCAAGAGCAGTGGTGGCAGGAAAACATCACTGGGATGCCCTTCACCACGTAGACAACTACGAACAGGATGAGAATTGTGACTCTGAGAAGCAGCTCATTCACTGCAAGTAGGTAAGGCACCTGGTGGAGCGGGATAAAGCTGAACAAAACGCTGTGTATGTAAACACACCAAATAGATGGATCCATTGAGAGCGCGATCCCGCCGCATGCAAAGCTCCCGACACGTCTCCTGGCTTGTGTTGCGATAGCAAACAGTTTGGCTATTCCTATTAATTTTTTGTAGTTACCATTAAAGGCAATAGCACAACTAATGTTATATCAGGCCCAATTACGCTGCTTCTATTTTTTCTTTTTTTTTTTTTCTTTCATGCTGTGGCATTTCCTTTCCCTTGAAAACACTCTTTCACTCAGTCTAGCAATTAACTGCTTGAACAGTATAATAAGGAAGCAATTAAGAGGTGACAGAGAAAAATTAACACTCCATTTCACATTAAAGGCCAAGCGAGTATCCTGGCCATTGTGAGTTAAATGTGTCTTTGAAAACCTGTAGTTTGGATGTATTTTGCTTTTGAATAAGAAGCCAGCTCCATGTTTTTTTGTCTAGAGTCCCAATCTGAAAATGGATGATAACTAATTGGGTGCTGTCTGCTTAAACAGGCTGTATTAATTGCAGTTTGTTCTCCTGTAAGTGTCAAGGAAAACAAAATCTTTGTAATGTGTAGGCACAATGTACGCAGCCTTAATTTGAATATGCATGTACCAGAGCAAATAAAGCAAACTACTGGATGCAATGTTGCCATGGCAGGCAGTATTTGCATAATAAATAACAGCTATCATGAGACTTTCTTTATGAAGTTCTTCGCTGTGTTGTCAGCTGTAAGAGCCCGCGATAAAGGAGCCAATATTGAGAAAGTAAGAGTGTGTTTTGCTTGCAAATGCAACACTCCAACCACAGTCATTGTTAAGCATACGCGATTCTGGTGCTGCTGACAAGAGGTAGGGGGTTGCCTTGCTTTGCACACGTGGGTGCACGAACTGCACAGGGAATCACTGCTAAGTGACTGTCATAAAGCGTTGGTTATTATTACTATTTTTTGGCAAGTCCTTGTTTTCCAAATCTGGGCTTTGGAGGCTGTGGGTTTGACTTGAAGTTGTTTGCTTGGCCTGCCACGTCGTGCCAACCCAGGGCCCTCCTTTGTGACAGTCCAACAAGTGGGACACAGTGGAGAGGGCTGGAACAGTGCTGTGGTTTTATTTTGTTATGGGTCTAATGCTCCAGCCGAGTGTCGTGGAAGTTTTTGGTGTGATCAGGATATAGACATAGCTTTAGGACCTGTATGTGCCACTGAGATCATGAGTGTTGCTACTGATTTTGGTTGGGTTTGGATTGAATTGGGATTTAGCACCTGCGCTGCCCTACAGAGATACATCTTCACACCCCAATGATTTCTGCTTTGTGTCCCCAGCAAGTCTCTCTCCTTCCAGAATGGGAGATGGGGAGAACCTGTGTCTGTTTGTCCCAGTCCTGTGCTAGAGAAGCTCTGTCCTTTGGATCAAGGCCTTCTGGAGGATCTTGATGTCATTCTGTTCTCGCTGCCTTCAATACAGGCCCTTTGTGTAGAGCTGGTTAAAATATATATGTGTGTATATGTATATCTGTAAAGTTTCATTCTCAGCTGAAGGGTTTAAAACCTCAGAGTGCTGCAAAACTTTCATGATCAAATCATAAAGCTTTGTGAGACTTTTTTTTTGCTTTGGGGATTCATTGCAAATTGTAAGCACCGGGTCACTGGGGAGTCACTGAATATTGACAGTGAGCAAGTGGATGTGTTGTAGAATTTGATATTAAAATCCATGACTTTGATGCAATACTAGTTAAAAGGGAGACGTTTTGGCTGGATTTTACTTCAAGCTTTATATCTTCTCTTTGTTGAACTGTCCAGGAAAAGCAGATGAAGGCAGTCATTTCTTCTAAAACATTAGGGAGAGCAAAGGACTGAGGTGGCATGTAGGAAAGGGCCTGAGGATGGAATTAAAGAAAATAGTAAATCCATAGCTGAGACTGTGTGCTTGGAGATCAGCGGGGGTAGAGACATATGGCTCACTGTTATGGTGGGGAACATGATGGAATTGAAAGGGTGGACCCTTTTGAGAAGAAACCTCCTGGATGGCTCACAGCATCTGAAGCACTGATGCTGATGGTAATCAGCCTGTTCCAGAGTGGAATGGTTGAGTAACCTAGGCAGCCATTAAGTTTAGAAAATGGGAAGAGGATGCTGATTTACAAACCAAGATAATATGACTTTGACCAGGACAGTGCTTTGTTTCTCTTTGGTTCCCATTCCTTTGCAAGAGAACTACCTTGAGGCTTTCCAGACTCATGGAAAGCAAAGCATGGAAAATCTAAACCAACCAAATAACCAAATATTGTCAAGGTTTGTATGCATAGGTTTAATGAACTGTGATTAGGGTTTTAATTAAATTGATTTTAATTGACTTGACTGACAAGGGAACTGAGTCAACTTGTAACATCAGCATCACATAAGACCTTCCATCCCACTCCTTTCCATAATTTGGAAATATCACCTGGTATTACAGGTCTAGGGTGGGGTCTGGCAGAGTGAGAACAGTTGTTTGTTAATCCTTCACTTTTCCATAAATTACTGAGAAATGAAACAGTGCAGAAACTCCTAGGAGGCTTTTTAGAGCATGCTACCAATCATTAATATGCAGCAGAAGTTACTATGCTCCTGATACTCGTTGAATTTTGGTAGCAGCATAGAGGTTTAATATTTATTTTTCTATAACTATATGTATTCAGATATGGAGTTTATTGTAAGGGATAAGCTGGCTATCTATAGATATGTAAGCCATCATTCTCAGGTTTTCTTTTGGTCTGAATATCAGAATCTGGATGTATTTTTTAGCTAATGGACAGATCATATAATATCTATAGTACCTAATATCTTCTCCTAAATAGAAAAGAAAAAAATCTCTTCAAACAAGCAACCCTAGATCTCATACAACAGCACAGCATGTGTCAATTCACACTGTGTCATGTGACATGAAACTACTTAATACAACCTGACTTGGAGTGGCATTTGTATTGCCCATAGCATAGAATAAAAAAAAATAATAACACTTTCACAAATGAATAATTATCTTTTCCAGTTGATGGTATTTTGCTATTTGCAGGTCAAAATGAAAAACAGGTAAGGGTTAGTAAGCTTCCTTGAAAAGAAATATTGCAGTCGGGAAGAGATTTGATAAGGCCTTAACCATGCTGGCAGTATGAGCAAAAGAAATGAAAGGATCACCCTACCTTTAGATGTGGTGTGAACTAAAGCAGGGGGAAATCCAGAGAGGGTATCTCAGCTTTTGAACAACAAGCTTGTGAGCTAAGAGGATTTTAATTAAGGTTAAAGGAGAATTTTAAGGAATGGAGGGAAGATTTTATGTGTTGGCAAAGGCTGAAGGCACCTTGATGTTCTCCACGTCGTCTCACACATCACAATACAGGAGGTTGTTAGTGCAGGGGCACCCCAGAGATGTGCAGGTTATTAAGCGAAAGCGGACAGGGCTGGGTGCTCTCCTCCCCATCTCCCCACTGTGCTGTTCCTGTTCATGTTGCCTGTTGAGAGGATAGCTCTCAGGTGTATCCTCACCGTGAAGACATGCAAATGTGCGGCCTATTCTTAATAACCATAATTTGCTCTACGGTTCAGAGCTGTGAGTCCTATGGATGCTGTACAAGAAAGTGGCTTGGAGAAGCTGACTGGTAGTGACAGCCATCTGTAGTACCTTAAGCAGTACCTCCTGTAGTACCTCACACCCTACAAAGGCAAGAAGTGCCATAGCTCTGTAATCTATGAGATCATTTTGGATGCAACTTTGTAACCTCACTGGCTTCTACAAAGCTGCACGGAGCAAAATTGCACATCATCTAATGTTCATTCAACTATTTCTTTGCCTACAAAGTCCTGAGACATCGGAAATATTCACTGTAAATTTATTTTAGCTATTTTCACAGATTTTTTTTTAACAAAGCTTACAAAAATAAGCTTGCTGTTAATGTATCTTGTTCTCTTGCCATGGCCCCATGCTGCCACTGCCATGGCAACCATGAAATCTCCTCTCCTTCCCTTCCAGGTCCTGGCTGCTCAGCCAGGGAGCTCTGCTAATGATGCCTCTGCCATGGCAATGCCTCCTTCCAGGACAAGGGATGCTTCCTTCTGTTCTCTACCTGCCTGCAGAACTGCAGATGTCCTCTCTTCTCCTTCAAACTAGGGGAATAGTTGTTTTTCTGTTGTGTGAAGGATTAACGCATTAGGTAGGGTCTTGTGCTGGTTAGGTAGCCTTCAGGCAGTGCTTGGGAGTGACTGGTGGTACTTAGTGGACATGCTTGTCTGTGTGATGCCCACACATCATTTCTCATTGAAAACATATAGTTCCAATGACTTTCAATCAAATTTTCAATGCCTTAATAGCCATTATGTATAGGATAGATCTTTATTTTTTTATACAGAGGGAAGACAGAAGATGCAAAAACTTAGGAATGAGTGCAGCAAACTGCCATGAAATGTGGATTTATTTATTAGGTTCTTGATCTCCCTGGAGGACCTGAGAGCAATATGGGCAGGAGTCGTGCTGACTCAGGCAGGAGTGAGGAATGCACTCAACTTGAAGGCAAATGGTTTTGTTGCACAATCCAAGGATGTAGGCTGGATGAGCTCAGCTGTCACTCAGTCAGTTAATCCCTCAAATCTTTTGCACTTGAGGATTAATTTCTCTAAATATTGTGCCAAATATAATAGCCTCTCTATCTATCGCACTATTAGACTTGTACGAATGACAAGGAGCTTTTTGTCTCCCTAATAGGATTCAGCCCTAATTCTGAAATCATAAGGCATGAGTTTAAAATATAATAATTAATATATATACTTTTTTCCACTGGTAGATAGGTAACAGCTGGACAGCTGTAAAGCCCTAATCCTGCCCTTTACATGAGTCCTACAGCAGGAGCAGGCCAGATAACAGTTGTACTTACTTGCCTCTGATTTATCCCAGAATAGAAGAAATTCAGAATGACCAAGATTTGAAGTAATATTGTCACAATATCCTTCCATTGCCATGTCCTGATCTGCCATGTGTGTATGTTTTGGGGTAGAAGGAATCCAGGTATATTTACCACGCTGAGCAAAACTGAGAACAACCTCTGTGACTGCTGTAGTTATATGGAGGAGTGCATGCTGGTCCAAGTAAGACAGTCCCAACTGTATTAATAGTGGTAATACTTTCAGATAAGAAATGGGTTATTAGCAAATTCCAGATTAGAATGAATGAAGTCCAGGATAATAACATATTCATGTTAGCAGTCAAACCTGCAGCATCAACCCATATGATAATAAATTAGCTTTAAGGCTGACAAGTGAAATAAAAGCTTTAAGTTTGGAGTCGTTAAGATTTTCACACATTTTGGTGAAAGTGAATGCAGAAGTACAGGGATGCTGGGTGCAAATGCTTTCACTGTGGTAGTTCCTAGCAATCTAAAAAGTAATGGCTATCTTTCCATAAATCAGACTGAAGTAAAAATGTCTTCTTTAGTGGGGTATGAGTTCACTCTGGGTAGCATTGAATGAGGTGTGGGCACAGATGTGCTGTGTGGGGACACAGATGGAACTCAATGGTCCACTGTGAGCTCCCACATCTGGGGATGCTGTAGGGATGGCTTCACCCCATGGTTTGCACTTGTCGGCTTTTCCCTATCCCTTCCTGTGCCTTTGTCTGTCTGCTATTTGCAAACCTGCCGTTAAACTCTGCTACCACGGAACCCATATTAACCTGGAGGCATTAGAGAAATCAGCTGGAAAGCTCAAAACATTCTTGAAGGTCAGCATAAAGACTCTTATGAATGACAAAGAAGAAAATTGGAGTCAATGAGACACGATTGTAGAGGAAAAATATTCTCTCTTACACAATCCAGTGACTGAGGAAATTCCCCAGAGGAAGGAGTGTAAGGTGCTTCCTACATGACAGTGAATGACAGCTTTTTCATGCACTGTGGCTCAACGGTTACATTTTTCCCCTGAGAAGCCAGTGAGAAAGAAGAGACTGACCCTTTTCTCAGAACATTAATGCTCGCTCACATCTCAGCTCTCCTCCGTTTTCAGCATTCTCTATTTCAAGCCCAAATCTTCCTCTGCTTCCACTGAATCCACCGCCAGTCTGTTGCATGCCGAGGTTTGAATCAGTAAAAGAGCAGGGAAAAAATGAATGCTTGGAGCAGAAGGACAGCATGGACCTTCTGCCATCATCACCCTGAGGACAGAGCAGTGACATCCCAGGGCCACCACTGCTCTCTGTCTTCCTGCATGAAGCCAGCACAGAGAGAAGAGGACTGGCTCCTGGTAGCTTGTCTTCTAGCAGGAGATGGCCTGGGTTGTAGCCATTACAGCCAAATGTAATTCACAACTTTTGAGAGCCTATGAAGCCCCATAGGCAACTAAATGCTACCCAGTCTCAAAGCAATAGCTGCTGTTGGTTTCTTTGGGGTTACAGCTCCATAGTGCTTCTTTCCCTCGGCTGTCTCGTTTAGCATCTTGTTTGTTTTTGTCTCATACTTCTCTCCTTACCTTTCTTTTCCCCAGAGGGCCTTGCTTGCTGACTGTCCCAATGACTTTGCTGAGGTTTTGATGCCCAGCTCTTATGAGGTGAGTGGGGTACAGTGGGGATGCTGGTGTTAGCCCCTCTCTTGATCTGTAGTTCTGTTTCCTAAATTCATCACAGTGAGTTAACAAATAAAACCTACAAGGCCTCTTCTCAGGTCTCATGAAAGCCTTGGTCTTTCTCATTTTCCAGCTCTGGCCCCGTCAGCCTTCTGAGCCAACCTTGCATTGCATCCTGCCCAGCTCTCCCACACAGGTCAATCTCATTTCTACTTTGGATTGTTACAGTTTAAAGATAGCATTTCCCTTTCTTGCCTCACAGCATTCAAATGCTAATTAGATCCCTTAAATGTCTAGGAAGTTATCCCAGTTTACACATATATGGTTTATTAACTCACGCTCATTTCAAACCTTTTCTTTGATGTAGACTAATGGAATTATTCTTTTTAGAATCACTTTAAAAGGTGACTTCTCTTTCTTTCTTGCTGGATGGTGTTTCTCTGAGGCATGTTGTATTTGGATAAGATACTGCCTTTCCATGGGCAAACCCTGAGCTCTGCCAGACTTCAGGCAGCAGAAATACAGTTGCTTTCTATTTGCAACAACTTTTTCAAGTTCACACTTCTCCTCTCTGTTGAAACAATATTTATTTTACCTCTCTTTCCATAGCTAATAAGAGAGAGTGGGCCAGGTTTGCACAAATCCATCTGCCTGATGAAACGTGGCCATGTGCGCCAGCATTTGTTTCCAGCTGTTTTCATGTCATCAGCTTTTAATTTCACCAACTACCTGCTTGTGCCTCTCCTCTTTTTTTCTTTTCCTTTTCTTTTTTTCTTTCCCCCCACCTCAGGTATTTTGTGCTGTTATTGTGATTGTCAGTTCTGTTCTGCTTGAGAGGTTTCAGTGTATGTTGCTATGGTTACAGGTGCCAGAATTGGAGAGAAATGAAGGGGGTACCACGGCACCGTAGTGACTCTGATGGAGGCTTAGCACTGAGATGTTAGCTATTACTTCCCTGGATTCCACATTATTTGAGGATGGATCCATTTTAATAGAATATTTAAATGCTTGCCTGAATATAGATTGCGCTAAAATGGACTTATGTGGAACTGGATTTAAAGTTAATGAATTTTTTTAACAGGCTTCCCCCCCCCCACCACCTTTTCTTAGTGAGTGCACACGCAGCCTTTGGGACAGCCTGCAACTAAACGTTCAGAGTGCACCCAGAGCACGTCCTGCTGCACGGGTGGTGTGAGCCCCTTTGCTTTGATCTGCCACGGAGGTGTGTGGGGGGTAGAGTACGTTTCCTTACAGAAGTTCAGAAAAGAAGATTAAAAACATTTTTTCTTATTATTATTTTAGGAAATAGTGGCCTCAGAACAATTTCCTGTACCAGAACAAGGAAGGCATTTGGGATGTAGGTGCATATTGTCTCCCTTCTGCTGTGTAGCAATAGCACATGCCTTGAGAGGCTTGCAGGAGGCTCACATACAGGATGCTGTAAAGCTTTCTTCAGAACCAGAGTTTCTTCTTCCATTTCTCACTGTATAAGCTTGGTGCTTAATTCAAAGCACAGAAAAGTCAATGGAGAAGTTCCTAATGACAGCAACAAAATGTAGATAACATATTGGATCGGGTTCTTAGCAATCTTATTTTCCCACATTGCTCGAGGTAGCGTGAGGCTGTTTTAAGTCCTTTGCCCATCAGATTGCCTCAATCAGTTCAATCCTGCTCACTGTGCATACATGGATGATGTGTGTCATGTGTTGCTTTACCAAAGGGATGGGCAAAAAGGGCTGTTGCATGTCTGAGATGGGTGGCAGGACACCATGCTGGTCCCAAGGAAAGCCCCTGCTTTCCTTCCCTAGAGAAGAGGTGGAGCTCCCTTCATGGGTGACATCTGAAGCTCCTGCCCACGTGAAAGTAAACTGTGTAAGAGAACATATTCATGCGTATATTTATGCACACGTGTAGCTATATATGTATATAATTAACCCATAGAAAGAGAGCAGACAGGATGGCATCACTGCAGTGTTGATTAGTGGTTATGATTGGGGAGAAACAGTAATATGACATTTTATCAACAGATGAGGTTTTTACAGTGATTCCATTTCTAATCTGCAAAATGCAGAAAAAATGGAACAAGTGAAAGAAGTTACTCTTTGTTTTTTCCCCTAATTTTTATCTTCATTTCTTATTAACCCTTCCACTGCAGTTGGATGTGGCTGTCTGGACAAATAGGGGTTGAGCTGTAGAGTGAATCAGCTCAAGGGAGAATAAATCTTGGGGCAGAAATGCGGTTAAATTCTGTTTTGGGTGGGTTTTAGGTTTGGATCTTCCTGCATTTGTAAGATCCACTTTGGTTTTTGAAGAAAAATTAAAATATATAAAGATCTATTCATTCTTCACCAATGCAGATCCTACAAAAGAACTGTAGGGGTTGGAAGGGACCTCCAAAGATCATCAAGTCCAACCCCTCTGCCAAAGCAGGCTCCCTACATCAGGTTGCACAGGTAATGAATGAAGGAAGATCTAAGCCTCCAACTTCACAAGGGCCTGAAAACCCCACCAAGACAGAGTTTAACCGCATAAAGATGTGTCACAGCCCCATGAAAATTATACCTGATGATCAGGGCAGCTCAGAGCGCACATGTACTGAGCTTTTCATTGGTGAGGTATATACCATCCCACTTACTAATAACAGCGTGGTCACCTTTTGTGTACCTTGTGGTATCCAGACAAGGGCTGCGGCTGTATGGTTTCCAATGCCTGGCCCAGCTCACCCAGAGTAGCCAGGGTAACTCCATGCAGCACTGAAATATGCTTTGCAAACACCCCCATCCCAGTGTTCATATTTGTGAATTCTGCTCTACCAGCTGGATACGTCAAAGCCAAGCACTTAAAAGCCTGTGGTGCCCCTATGTCAGCCTGGGCCTAAATTTTTAACTCTATGTACTGCAGAGGGTTGGTTTGGGGGGATGTTGGTGGAACTGCATCTGCTTTGTCTGAGAGCTCGCTTTGTATGAGCGCTCAGCAAACACACACGACTTCCACAAAACGGGGCATCATATTTTCCTGTGATTTTGCAATTGCCTGTCGTTAGTTTGAGGGACAAATGTGCGCCCAGGATGAAAGGAGCTGCATCAGAATCAGTGTTTACATGAAGTCTGTAAACAAAGCAGCATCTGCTTGGCTTGCTGCAGTGTTTCCAATTCATTGCGGTGCCTAATTGTTGTCAAAGTGTTGTGTTTTCCTTGACGCTGAATGTAATTTACAAGGAGAGGTAAGTGTAGCACCCGCTCATCTCCTGATGAAGGAACTGATCCACTGTTTTGTGCTTGACTTTCAGATATTGACTGTGGTTTGTACCTGGTGAAATAAGCGTGTGGAAATGACTTGTCAGTGTTCTCCCCCTGTGCCAACTCCAGGAATTGTTGCTGCACAGGACAACAACGACCACTAGTGGCTAATGAGGAATATTCCAAAATGGATAAAAGTGGAAGAGAAAACCCATAGGTTTAATACGCTGAGTTACTGTGGCAGATGACCGTGGATGGATTTAGTGTGCTAAGACTTAAAGCAGGTTTCAAGTCAATTTCTCCCTCCAGACCATGCTGCGTTGCCTCTACTCTGCCATGATCAGTTCAGCTCCTATGCTCGTGCCCATCACACAAGGCCATCAGCAGCAGTGGCTTCCAATGCTGTCCCAACTACAGAGAACCCAGACCTCACACTCTGTGTAAGTACATTCCATTAGTCCTCTGTGCTTAGTTATTGCTTCTCCTGTTGGTTAGCATCTCCCGTCCCTTGTCTTCCATGCACTTTTTAATTGGTTAATTATTCTATCCATATGCTGCATACACACTAGTGAGCTAGTTTTTAGCAATGCAACGTTCAGCTCCCTCTGTACATTTATAAGCTCTATATTTAGGCATTTTCTGGTCTCCACAGCCTCCTTGTGCAATACCACAGGTGTGTCATGTAATCCTTTTGTTAGCTCCTTCATGGGCTGTAGACATCCTGCTCATTAGTCTGTTATCTCAATGATCCTCACTTATGCTCGTGGGCTCCCTGTCACTTCGTGAATGCAGTCACAATAATTATGCATCATTTTTTTTCCTGGCTGAGGAAATGTCATGCAGGCCAGGTGCCCTTTATGGGCTTTATGGGCAGATGATACAGGCTGCCAAAAGTTACAAGGACCAGGCACCACTGCATCCTTGATGATCCTCGAGGTCTCTTCCACCCCAAGCCATTCTATGATCCTCTGCCAACTTTGCCTCACAAATGAGGTCTGCAGTGAAAACGACTGCATCCTGCGTGAAGGCGAAGGGACCACAGAGCATCCAATTCCTTGGCAAAAGCCTTTCGCTAAGTGAGTGCAGGCAGTGCTGGGCGATGGGAGTCGAGCTTTTTAGCGTGATCCCTGCTGCCCCCCTCCGCCCCTTCGTAAAATCGCTGTGCTGTTTTGCAGTGGTTGTAGTACCAAAAGGTAGAGGAAGGTGGCACAGGAGGAAGGAGAATCAGAGGTTCGTTAAGAGCAGAGATGCTGCAGTGGGCGCTGCTGCCCTTGTGCTGCCATTGGACCCTGTGTGAACTGAGTAAAAAGAGAGGGAAGTTCGAGTGTGAAACGGTAGAATGAAATGCGGATAATAGAGAAGCACACACCGATCCTGACATTCGTGCCTTGACTTCGTGTAGACCCTATTTCCTGCTAGTTGTCTGAGTAAACTGAGTTTTCCACTGCTCTGTGGGTGCACTGGGTGCTGCAGCAAGGGCAGGAAAGTCCACAGCAGAGCTAATTTCCCCCATCCACGCAAATGTGTGTAGGTCACGTTGTTGTTAATGAGCTGCAGGCGTGATTGGAGGGGGAATGCGCTCCACTCTTACTTTATGAGGCAGTGTGTAGTTATTGTTCTGAATGGTTTCTGCAAAGTGCAGCTGAAACCCAGCCAGGGGCATGGTGCCAAAGGAAAGGGGAAAAATACTTAAGGCAGACAGTTTGCCAGTAGCTTAGCAGCTGTCAACTAGTTGTTCCAGGAAGATATAAAGATTTAAGATTAATGATACCTGGCTCCTGCTCTGTTTCTGTGTATATAGTGTATAGCGGTGGAGAAAAAGAGGCTGAGCACTAAGTGCTAAAACAACGTCCCCTGTTTACAAGAGATTTTCTTCCCAGATGTCCACGGTGGTTCTCTGCTCAGGCAGCTCAGGCTTTGGAGCTGTTCGCTGATTTCTCCTTTCTGGGAAGACCCAGATTGCCTTTGTACAGAAAGGCCTGCATTTGGACCCTGAAAGCTATGAAAGGAGATAATACCTCGCCCTATACTTCTCCTGAAAAAGAGTCTGCCTTAAAGGGGCCATTAGGATGTATGGTAAGGAACTACATCTATCAGCAGGGAATCACATCCAGAATGAAAAGAAAACTTTGGGAATTTCCTCTTACCCTCCTTTGTTTTTAACTGTAATTCGAATCTTAAACAACTTCCAGCAGCTTGTCAGAGGACAGGAAAAAAGGTCACAAAGGCCTGGTGACATTTTCTTTCTATCTTTCTATGGAAGCTGGTTGCTGGTGCCAAGGGAAGCAGGAACACTTGGCTTTTTGATGGCAGGGAGAATACAGGAGGGTTGGGTCTGTTGCCTAATACAGTGTGTGGGTTGATTGTCCTTCAGCCTTTCTGGCCCACAAAAGTGGGGAAAAAAACTGCATCCCTCCCTGTGGAAAGTCTCCAAAATCTTGAAATGGGCACTGATTTCTGTTTCTTTGTTAGTGTGGTGAGCTTTTGTTACTGTTCACACTCAAGCAGCCTATGGGACAGCTGTGATAATGTTAGCTGGCTCTCCAAGCTATCCCACCTATGCTGGAAAAAGTTGGTCACCAGCTCTGGACTCAAGAAACTCAAATGCTTTGAAGCAGCTGATGTGGCATTTCTAGCTCAGGACTTTTAGGTACTCCTCCTTGATTTCACAGAGAATCTGTGTAAATGTACTCAGTGGTTGTTGAGGCCCAAGGCAGGACTGGGTTACCTGTCACACCAATGAAACCATTCTGCTTCTTGCTCCATGGTTTGGGAACGAGCAACACCTCATGGCTCACTGCAGCTGGAGAGAAAGCTTCAACAGCACTGTTGCAGAGTGCAGGTTCTTCTCCCAGAGCATCAAACCATTTCAGACAACTTTTTCTAGGAAACCGTTCTGTACTTGTGGGCACTGCGTAATTGGAAAGAAAAAATAATTAACTTAATTAGATAAGCAGCTGAGTGTGAATGATGTGCTGAGAGCTATTGATTCAGACAGGGAAAATTGAACCCTTCAAGGCAGCATGTCCTGCCTCACCATCACAGCCAGAAGAAGACAAAAGTCTTTTTCATTTTCAGCCCTCCTACAAGTTCCATTCTTCTACCTTTCTTCCCTTTTTTGTTGTGTTTTTCTTTCTTGAAACACTGCACCGTTTTGGTCATTTCAGCTGCATGTTAGTAGGTGGCAGCCTCCGTCAAGTTTTGAAACCTAGTGAGATGTTTCTCCTTCCTTACCAGTTGGGCCCTGAAAATGGTGCAAAGCTCCTGCTAAGGGTGGGCTGCCTGGGCCAGAAGGAGCCCTGCTCTCACTTTCATATAACAATACATATGTGCTACACTGCCAGCAAACCTCACATGGGGACGTCTTCCTTTGTGGTCTCATTTCCTCCTGCAATGTGACTTTTAATCATACCTGTGAAAATTATTCTCCTCCAGCACGGTGATCAGCTGGTTGCAGATGTTAATGCTCTTCTGCAGTTGGGGAGCAAATGGTGCAGTTTGGATTGGGTAGTTGCCCTCACAGCCATGTCTGAAAATCCCATTAAGAGACCATTCAGACTGAACAGGAAAGGGGAGCTCTGGGCTGGGGCAGACCTCAGCTTTCCTGGGGCCCTATGAGTGCTGCTGGCATACAGCCATCAGAGTGCTAATTTACTGCAGTTATTTTCCAGAAGTGCTACCTTAGTAAAATAACAGCACCCTGTGAGACACATCCTTCTTTGTGTCTTTCCTCTCCTGACCCAAGAAGGAGGCAGAATGGTAGTGAGGAGAGGGACACCTTGGCCAACATCTTATGGAAAAGCTCTCTGAGATACACACATACCTATATACATAGGTATGCTTGAGTCACCAGCTGACGGAAGAGTACCTACTGTTGGCTCCACCAGTATGGATCTGAGGGTGTCATTGGATCTGTCACCAAGGCACAGCTCAAATGCTCCATGTGCAATAGCAAGCAGGAAGAGCAAATGTGGTCTGGGCAGGGATGGCCACATGCTGTGAATTCAGTGATGCTGCTCCTGGTCATGGGAGGGGGGGGGGAGCTGAAGTAGTGCCTGTGCCTACCCACCCCTTCATGCAGGAGCCTTTAGGTGCTCGTGGAGTATTTCAACACTCTTCTCATTCCTCTAGGGTCATTTGGCTGACTCACTTCTCTCTTCTCACTTCAGAGTGTTGTCTGACTCTGGAGAGATAATTGGGAGGATACACTTAGCTGGTTTGAAAGCCCTTCTATAGAATCACAGAATCATTAAGGTTGTAGAAGACCACTAAGATCATCTAGTCCAACCATCAACCCACCCCTGACATGGCCACTAACTGTGTCCTTCAGTGCCACATCTCCACAGTTCTTGAACACCTCCAAGCATGGTGACCCCACCACCTCCCTGGGCAACCTGTCCCAGCTTTGATCCTTTCCCAGTCTGATTTATCTGTATCAACAGAGAGATCACTGTTTTTCTCTTTCAGAGCTGATGGCCTTATGTTTATCATCACAACGTACCTCAAAAATTAGCCAAGTGTGCAAGTCTACTGAAGGCAGATATTTTTAAAATAAGCATCTCCATTGCGGATTAATGGAGTAGAAAGTGAGTGACGGATACATTTCTTCATGTAACTGGAATATCATTCCATTAAACTGGACTGAATGTTATAGAAGACATCCAGTGAATTGGAGAGAAGCACTATTTTCAGCCTTGCATTAATCTAAATGGACACTTTGCCCAAGTTGTAAATTATTTATCTCTTTTCTATCTTGCAGGTTTGAATAACTGTGATTTTATGAACATCATCAACATGAAGGAAGGGCTCTGGAAATGGGGAGATCAGGCAGAATTGGTTTGTGGTGTACCTGTGGCACACAGAGCAGCTGGAGCTGATCCGTGGGGAGGGGAGAGCGTAAAGCTGATGTGTCAGGTGTGAGGTGTGTGTGTGTGAATGGGCTGGGAACCAGCTGAGACCATATCCTTGTACCTCAAGAAGTTCTTTTTTAAAGCTCTACTGGAAAAAAATGGATTGAATCCTACCTCTTTACATCAGGCAACAGCAACACTCAATAGAACCAGCAGCTCTGTCAACAAGAGGGAGTAAGTCTCTGGGACATCAGAACTGTGGTGCTGCCTCTGCACCGAGCACTTTATCACAGGGTTTATAAAATGATGTAGAGGTAGGAGTAGTAGGAACCCTTGTGCAATGACAGCTTGTGGGAGAGCAATGCAACAGGAAAAACTCTATTTGGTGGAGAGCCTGCCCTGCACTGGCAGATTGCTCCTGAAGCCCCAGGACTGCAATGCTGGCTCCCCATTGTACACCAGTGCATTCTGCATGGTTTTGCATTCTGTGCTCAGTCTGTGTTGTCTGAGATAAAAACACAGTCAGGATTTATGGCTGTGATGCAAGAGCTGGATGGTTAAAGTTTTATGGACTTCTTGTTTGAGTCACAGTAGCAGGGTGGCTGTAAATCTTGGCAGTGGCGTTTGTAGTCATCTAAAGGGAGTGCATGTCTGATACCAAGATGATTTCTTTTATCACCAGTAACGATGCCTACAGCATACAAATCCTTTCCGTGCCTGAACCCCGTGTCCGTGTCTCCTGTTCGGTGCCTGTTGATCCACCAGATGGCACTTGGTCCCTCTGAATTTGCTTTTTCCACTGCTCCAAGGTAGTAACTGGTAACTGCTGTGTGTCTGGGTGTAACTCTTCTCATTCTGAGTTAATCCTTTCCTTATTTTGCTGTTAATTTACAAACATGGTAATGCTAAAAGGATCTGAAAGCAATTAATGGATTAGATTCTGCTGTGATCCACGCCCAGTGTTATTTGTAAGAGAGCCCTCTGGGAAAACTTTGACTCAATACATAAACATTGTAAGGACATCTAAGAGGATTTTGCACAAAACCTTCCAAGCATTTTAACTTTCTGCTTTAGTATTCAACCTCTCTAAATGTGTGTGATTATAGGAATATATAAATCAAGAGTTACATGGACTTACTTCAACCTACTGAAAGCTCCATCAGGAAAACACCTGTAGAGAGGAAACTGGTGTGGCTGAGATGGTCCTCTGTAGTAGGAACCCCAAAAACAAGCCTCATCAAATGTGAGGAAGAAGATAAAAATCAGTAAAAAAAAACCCACAAAAAAGAATACTAATTAGAGTAATAAAGGTAAGACCACACCTCCATCTTCTGTTATAGATTGTAAGCGGCCCTGCTTTTGCATTATTGCCTCAAAGTTTGCTGAGTATGGTCAGGTCCAAGCAAGTCCTGGGCAAGGGTTGAGAAATGCTTTGTCTGAGGGACACAGATGGACAAAGCCAGGGACAATGAGAGAGAGAAGCTGCAGATGAGTGGCCGTGAAGTGGCCTATAAATTGGAGCGAGAGGATGAGATAGAGCTGCCAGTGCACAGTGCCACAGTGTGCAAAGGAGACAAAGGACACTATCATACCTCCTTTAACTAGCTAGTCTGCATGGAACTAGCTCTGAATTTTGGATTTTCTTCCATTTGATTTGTTTTCCTTCCCCAATAGCTCGTTGCCTCCCTTTGGAGAAACAGATGCTGGGAGCGTCCATTGGGGTAAAAGACTTAAAAATCTGTTTTGTTCACATTTGCATGGGGAAGAGCTGTTTCTCTTCTTGGCAGTCCTAGCCTCTTGCAAACCAGCTTCTAGTCCAAGCTCTGGTTCCTGGCTCTCTAAGCAATGTCCTAGCAGTGTTTCCTGGCTGCTCAGTCTGGCTGTTCTGTTTCTGCTACTTCTCACTTGCTGCAAAGCAGCTGTAACTGAGTCAGTCCTTGTCTTGCTATGGCTTTGGACAGCTTAAATCATGAAGATGGCAATACATCCACCCAAGAATCCTGCAGTGTAGAAATTAAAAACTGGAGGAACTCAGTGCTCCATTGCACACCTGTGGCACCAGATGTTTCTGGGGACATCAGTCTCCATGTTCCCAATGGGCTCTACCCATACTGGTGCCCTTTTCTTCCTCTTCCTGCAGGTTCTCCCGTCTTCGATACTGCTTCTCCACCTGATGAATTTCTTGGTTGTAAATGTACCAGCTGTGGGAGATGGCGGTCTGCCCCCTGTTCCTGGTAATGTCTGTGTCCACTGGAGACAACGAGATTACTCCAGACTGAAATTGAAGCCTTCTGTCTTATACAGCAGTGTTTTTATTGAAACCGTAAATCTGCAAAATGTTTTGGAGTTGCCAAAGTGTCTCGGGCTGCTTTTCATTTAGACTCCAACCAACAAACACAAGTCCTGAACGTATGGCGAAGTTTTAACTTCTGAGACTTTCCTCCTGTTTTAACTGGGAATTGTGCTAATTTTGTTTGTATTTTAAATCTTTATTTCATTTGAAATATCATCAATTCTCTAGGGAAAAAAAATGGAATCCTTCAGTCTGCCAGAAAAAAACCGTTTTGCTTTTTGGAAACTTCATTTACTTTCTTCTATATGGGATTTCTGAAAACTGTATTCCTGCTGTTTTGATCATATCTTCAAAATGGGATCCTGCTCCCAGCTCTCTGTGAGCCTGCCATGAGCAAAGCAGAATTTGCCCTTTTGCTCTGTAAAATGGCCTACGCAGACAGACCTGTTTGTTTAGCAGAGCATTCCAACCAAATGATACTGACAATGTTAAGTAACGAACTTTGCTAATAGATTTTGATGAATTTCAAAGGCCAATTAAACCAAGAAGAGCACAAAGTAGCATCGTATAAATATTTAATGTAAACTTATGGATTACATTGTTCTGGTGACTGCTGTCAGAGGCACTTTGAAACCACATGTGGCTTGTGATAGCAAGACAGAGCCAGTTTCAGCCAGAGATGAGTTCAGACTCCTCTGATAAACACCCCTCCTGGGATCACTTTCAAGTGCTAAAATTTTATGAGTAGCTAAAAAATGTGAGTTCTGCAGTCGATGGTAAGCATCGTTGTATCTCCTCTCTGCTCTAATGAAAGTGATAGAATATACATTTTTGGTACCAAAAACAAAGATAATGTGGTTTTGAGAGACAAATGACAAGTGAAGCTCAATGTTCTCTTGGAAAGGGAGACTTTGTAGCCAGTATTGGTCTCCAGATGCTCTTAGAGCAATGGGTTTGGAAGGAAGTTTGTTGTACCAGCTGCTGTTGGTGACGTTTGCCTGTGCTGGAGCTGCTGCTACTGGGCTCCATGGTACACAAATGGATCGATCCCTGTGTGTTCCACAGGTGCTGGAGAGAACAGCATGTTCTGCCCTTGGGTTTGATGAGCTGGTACTGCTGGCACGACCATGAAACCCCTACGGTAAGTTCCTGCTGGGTTGTGCTCATCCTCTTTGATTCGCTACTCCCCTCTTTCCATTTCAGCCATCAGTCTGGGGGTTGCTCTCAGGATGGGGTAATTTTGGTGGCTATGCAAGCTGGAATCCATGCAGTGATCCACGGGCAGGACTTTCCCTTGGATTAAGATGAAGCTATCACATTGGTAGAAATCAACAAAGGACAGGGAGAGAAGGGCATGAAGAATCTATATGCCAGTTAGAAGATGGTCTGAATGACCCATTTGCTCAACTAAAATCAATGGTAGAGGCAGTTTATAGCACTCCCCAGACAACACAGCTTTCCATCCAGGAATATAGAGCCACTGGAGCTGAGCCCATTTTCCCAGCAGGGATGTTGAGGACAGAGGTGCAGAGGAAGCGATCAGCATGGCTCCTGCCTGCTGACTCCCATTGCATCCTCCCTCGTCACCCAGGGAATGTGGCCAGAAGCAGGTTTCCTGAATGGAAGTCAGGGCTGTGTCTGGTGTGGTGCCCTAATGGAATTTGGATTCTTGCAGCCAGTAACGAGCACTTGAGGACAGCATCTCTGCATCTATGAGCCCTCTCGTGGTAAGAAAGATCTTTGAACTGGTTCCCGGATCTCTCTCTTCATGATAGATTGAGGAGGACCAAACCAAACCAAACCAACCTATGTTACAAGTCTCTGATGTCGCAGGCAGGTTTTCCCAGGTTCACCTCAGAGTTTCATGACTGGCAATGTCTTGGCATAGAATCACAGAATCGTTGGGGTTGGAAAGGACCCTTAAAGGCCATCTGGTCCAACTCTCCTGCAGTGAACAGGAACACTCACAGCTCAGTCAGGTTGCCCTAATAATAATAATAAATTAATAAAAGGTAAAAACGGCAATTTGCAGGTATAATGATCCCTATGCACTCACAGTAATGGCAGCTTAGAATCTACATATCCAGGAAGTTTAGTAATGCTGGAGACAGCTGTGTTTAGCACCGTGCTGCCTTTTATTTTCAATCGTTTTTCTCATTTAAAAAAATGTGTGTATCTCATTATGTCTTCAGCTCTGAGCCAGCATTTAATTCCCTGATTGCATATGGTCGGTACATCATGTGCCATCACACCCACCAAAATAATGAAATGACAGTTCCCTTTGCAAAGTAGAAGACTAGAAATAACTTACTTTCTGCTGAGAGATGCTATTAATTTTTCTCCTTCTTTTCCCCCTTCCCTTTCCCTAGAAGAAGTGAGTTGCTTGGTGGCCAGAATTCAGATCTCAGGAAGTATATTCTAACTTCTCTGTGACTTGTTACACACTGGCAGCATTGCAGCTTTGGTATTTATGGTCTATCACATATGTTAGAGGTATTTTGAAAAGCTACAAGACACACCAGCCTTTTTTAAAATTTATTTTACTAATGTATTATTCATTGCCCTCTTAATCTTCCTTTATGCCGCAGAATAATTCTCTTATTTCCCTCGATGTTACAAAGCGATGGGCTTAAGAATATTGCTCTCACCAGGAAGATGCTCACACATTTCCCTTTGCAGTTTGAGCCGAAGCCCGGTGAGCGGTAGGTGGCTCTGTCAGCTCTTCTTTGGGAAGGCTGATTAGCACACCTGCGTTCTTCACCCCCCCCCCCCCCAACCTGTCTGTTTTTCCAACTTTATTTATGCTGTTCATCTTGTTTTAATCCCCTCTTCCTCCCTCAGTATTTCCTTCAACTTGGAGAAGCTTCTCCCTGCCTAATTGAGAAAATTTCTTGTGGCTTGTGAAAGAGCTTAAAATAAGCCTGAAAGCAGTGAGAAGGCGCAGTGGGGATTCTTGTCTGGCTAGACAACAGTGTAAGCAATGCTTCTGGTGCAGCAGCATCAGCTGGGAGGTCTAGAAGAGCTCCCACAGCCCAGGGCAATCAGTGCCCATCTGCTGAGCACACACGGTACACGCCTGGTTATGCCAGAATGCAAAGGCTCCTGTTATGGAGGTGTGTGGATGGGCACATTCCCTTCATTTAGCACCAGGGAGGACTGTTTAATATAAGAATCAAATTTAAAACACAGGGTCTCTAATCTCTTTATTAATTACCACTAGGCAATACTTTAGGGAGGGAGCTGGTGCAGAACAGCTGCAGTACTATTGCTATGTGCTGGGAGCCCCAGCTGGGCTCTGGGCTCAGGGTGGAGGCACCGAACATGCAGCCCCACTTCTCCTGAGTTCCCCCACCTACAAATTGATCAGTGTCTTTTGTCAAAACCCCAGTGACCTGTTTCCACTGCCTTTATATCCCTGCTGAAGTCTAAGTGGTGAATGTTGCTCCTGAGGGTGATAAAGGAGAAGCTGTACATTTATCCCAAAGGTATCTGTTACAATTTAATAATGTTTTTTTTTTCCCCCCTTATTGGTTTGTTTGTTTGTTTTTTTCCTTTCCACATGAACTCTGCTGACATCCCTTTGAGTAACGCTTTCCTTCCACTGTCATTTTATCAAGTCCCCTGTTGCTCCAGAGCAATTTCCTGCAAACCGATGGTGCTGATGGCCCTGGGTTTGCATGGCAGTTGTTATTGCTGTGCAGTTTGAGCAGGGATGGGACTGTGTTCCAACGGGAAGGCTCTGCTGAAAGCAGGAACCACTTGGAAAAGACACTTGTCAACAAGCCCTGAAGTCATTGCAACCTTCATCTCACGTGGTGTTGTTTATTCTGCTTGACTTCAGTGAATGGATCGCAGAGAGTAAAGACAACACCAGGAAACAGGTGGGTGTTCAAAGGGAAGTAAATCTAAATGTGCTTTTCAACAGCCTTCACCTTTCAAGGTGCCAGCTCTTGTGAAGTTTCCTAGGTTGCCCACGCTCTTTCAAGCTGAGCTCCCACTCTTTGTGTCCCTGGTGTTGATAGTGTCCCTGGGAGCACAGCCCCTGATCTGCCAGCTCCCACCTGTGTGTTACAGTCCACAGTGAGACATCCTTTTTCCTACCAGGCATTTTTAAAATAAAAGGCAGACTCCTTATGGGGAGCTTGGTTATTCATCAATATTATTAGATTCTCCCTTCCATCTCCTAGTGCTAGGAATAGAAACCTATGAAATTACTGTGGAGGATGCACTCTTAAAACAAAGCACCGAGTAAGGAGGATGTGGGGGAAAAAAAGTACAGCTGAAATAGAGGGAGATTTTATGCACCAATGCAGGGGGAATGTTGCGTACAATACTAAGAGTATGAGCTGGCAGTAACCTGGCAGGGGAGAAGCATACGGCAGGCAGGATGCACCATGCCCTTGCCATGCTGCTGGTGCTTATCTCTCCCATCTTAGGTTATCCATGCAGCTTCTGGACAGAGCCAGCAAGGCATGAAGGCACTTTTGAGGAATACATTGTTTTTTTCCATGCTTTCAAAGCCGAGATGTATAGAAACCCAGAGAAAATTGATGTTGCCTTGAAACCTTGGAGAGGCATTTCTGTTGCAGTGCAGGGGCATGGACATCTCACGTTGGCACAGCAGGTAGCAGATGGGGTTGTATTCCAGCTGGTTTGCACTACATGAATCAGGGAGAGGGGAAGCAGCAGGGATCCCTGCCCCAGCAGCACACCCTGGCAGGAGGCAACCACACCTTACTGGTCACATTCAGGTGTGGCATCACATTTATTCAGTGGGAGACACGAGGAAACTGAGTTTAAAGTGAGGGATGTACCCGAAGCGCTGGGTGTTAAGCAGGTTGGAAGGAGAGGTGCTTGAGGCTCCATCTCACCCAGTTATGGCAGCAGGTAGCTTTCCAGTTAGTTTTTGTGTTCCTTCTCTTTGGGAGATGCCTGTCAGCCTTGTCACAGCCTAACTTGAGCCTGGGGAACTTCTCAGTGGGCAATGCCTCATTTCTAAGTTAACAAGCAGAGGAATAGAAAAGGCAGCCTTCCCTCTGACAGTAACAGGAGAGCAGCCTTCATCCCACTACTGCAGCCACTTCACTGTGGTGCCTGTTTATAACCTAAGACATCACGGGAACACAGCTGCTGTTCTGTTTCTGCTGCAAAAATGCAGCATACTGATGTGGCACTGCCTACAATAGTCATGGGCTTCCCAGGAAGTTACTGTGCTGCCTTTCCATCACCTTTCAGGCAAGGGTTAATAAGGCCACGGTGTGGTAGATGACAAAATGTAGAACTTTGTTCTCTTTTCTTAGGCACAAGGTTCACCTGTGGTTCAGTGTTTCACTAAAATTAAGGCTGACAGCTTTTCCACATAAATTAAATTAATGAGATGTTTGAACTGGTGCTAAACTGTTTGTGCAGATCTTTGCTGCTTGATATCATCCTTGTGCTCCTTTCCCATGGGCACCCTCTTGTTGCTCCCCTGGCCACACTGGGATTAAAGGAGCAGTTGGTACCAGCACTGGGAGCACATAAATTCATCACTTTATGCAGAATCATTCTTGTGCAGGGGAAAAATTGTACTTTCTTTTCAAGCAGTTTTCTGTCTCTCTGACCAAGGAGAGGTTAAGGAGGTTTCTCTGCTTTGCCCATTTTTGCAGGGTTCTCACTTTAGATCCCCTTAACTCACCCTCTTCCAGCCCCATGCTGCTCCAGTCACCTCCCTGCAGTTCTCACTCCTATTCTACAGGTGCTGCTGCTTCCTATCCCTTTCATTTAGAATGACATGGTTTTACAGAGGCTGCTGATTAAGCTAACGAGCTTTTTTAGGCTGGGTTAAGAAAGATTCAAAGCAAAGGAAGAATATATATAGCTTGGATTTGCTTTTTTTCTTTGGTTGGAAGCAGTGAGTGGGGTCTGCTTGCTTGTGGTGATGCTGCTAGGAGCTTAGAGGTTGGATCCAATCTGAGAGTCAGCTTGAAGAGGTGACAAGACCCTCACAGTGATGGGAATCTTGCCCAGTGTTATATCTGTTCCTAGAACTCCTCTAGGAGGGTGCCTGGGGTACATAGTGGCTATGAGTGCTAGTGTTTTCATGATAAGGAATGCAGTGCTGTGCGGAGAACATCTAATTTGTGGAGCGAACAGACAATAGCAGCCTTGTAGAAGGTGAACAGAAGAAGCAGCTTTGTGCAATTTGGTAAATTTGAGTGCTTCCTTTGCTGTATCTCTGCTTGCTTTGTTACTGCAGGGCAAAGAGGCAGTGAGATGGGAGCTGTGGTTGCCCGGCTGAGGAGGGGAGGGAGCATGTCTGCTCTTTGTTGCTTGAAAATTAATCTGCTAGAGGAATTAATAGCAGTAGAGGAGATGAGAAAGCAAAGTACCAACTATTGTCCTTCTGTATTTGAAGAGATCTTTAGCTGTGGCCTTATGCCTTAAGGAATCAGTGCTGTTTGTGGCCACAGAGTCTGTGGTTTGTGGTGAAAACAACACCTGATTTTTTAAATTTCAGATTGCCTCATTTCATCTTCGTTCACACCATTTACTCTGCAGCTCTGTTACAGTTCAAGGTGGATGTAAACATGGTCAGCTTGCAAGGCTGGAGCACAGGTAGAATGAGCATCACTTGTTTGCAGAAACCCACGAGTTAAGTAGGCTGCCAGGCTGTTTTGGCAAAGGGGAAAAAGTCATGATCATCACTCAAACAAATGCGGTATCTCTTGAGCCATTGGTATTATTGCAAATATTACACTGAACAGCCATTTACCAACAAGAATAAATGTCACCAGAGCAGAAGAATGCTGTCCTTCTGGTGAATGGTATTTGGCAGAATGGTTTGTTACCCAGGATTCCTCTGCTCCGAGGAGCTGAAATGGGATTGAATGTCGAGCTGTGTTTACTGGGTGGTCTCCTGGCTGCTAACATTTCCATCAGGTCAATGTATTCATGCAGAATCCAGATGCTGTTTTATAATCAGAGCTTTTGATATTCTTTGTGCAAAACTTTCTGCTTCTTTCTGAATCATCAAATGAATAGTCTAGCCATTAAGTTATTTTTAACATAGCATCCCTTTCCCTCTCTGTGCAACCATGATCTCTTAATATATATAAACACAGGGGTGTTTAAAGAAGCAAATTAAAGATCCATCTAGCAAAATACCTTGGATTTAGGGAGCAAAAAGTACAGAAGACAAAAATGAACATATTACACAGCCATGGCTGTATAATTCATCAGCCACTGGGGAGAGAAAGGAAGATGGGTGCTGTGATAGGGATGGTTTTGGTTGAATAACTCTTCATATGAGTTGTTTCTGCATGGATGTCCAGTTAGAATGGTTCTCCAGAATTATTACTCCGCTGCTGTTTAATTATTGCTATAAAGATCCATCATAAAGACTCGAGCCTTTTGGGCTGATGCTGTGTTTCTTCAGGATTATCAGTGAGTTTTGTGTCCTTTCCTGTTTGTGTTCTCATCCGAGTTTTACAGCAAACAGCAATGAGAAATGCCAGAGGGCAACTTTTCAATTCTTAGCAAAACAAAAATATGTGCCAGGATTCATGCATATATTCATGTGGACACCTGTGTTATTGAAACGCATTTCCTTTGCTATTTGTGGTGTATTTACTTGAACCATTCTAAGATTCAAGTAATGCATAATACTAAAACTCTCCTGTGGTGCTTGGTAGGAAACACAAAACTTTTTATGCTTGGAAATGTTCCATTATACATTACTCACTCTTTCCTTCAAGCGTAGAACCTTTTTATTGGCTGGAACCAATGCAACACCCAGAGGTTCTCAACCTTCTTTGCTCTGACCAGGGTGAACCTGTAAATCTCTAAGGTCAGTATTTGCTTAAAAAACACGTTTCAGGGAAGCCCCATTTACCACCTGGGACTGAATTTACTTGTCACCAAGACATCTGCATTGTTGGTTAGCTTGTTTAGTTTATAGATTGGTGGGTTTTCTCCTCTTTTCTTCCCCCGTAGGGAGTGAGGTGACTTCAGAGAAATATTGGCCATATAAGGACTCAGTCTGTGTCTTAGAAGAGCCAGTGCCTCATGGCTGTCAATGGATGACAGACAGCTAAGACAGTACAATTGGGAGTATAATGGTGTAACGTTTGGTGGTAGTGGTGGCAAGGTCCTGACTCACTGCTCAGATATACTTCTATCTATCTCCTCCTGTTTGACATATGTCCAGAGTAAAGCTCTAAGGACATGTGCAGAACTTTATTGCTGTAACAAGCTTTAATGGCCTGGACAACACTTGAGATGAAGAGCAGCCACAGGCTTTTAATTTGGAGCAAGGGAAGAACACCAGGGAAGACAAATATCACATATCTATATTCATCTGTGCTATGGTATCACGTTACCACCCTGTCCCACTGGCACAAGTCCCCAGTATGAGGGATTTAGTCTGATACAACACTGCTGTGAGTTAGTGCAGCCCTACTTCACCCCCTGAGAGCTAATGGAATTAGTCAAGAGTTCCTCCTGTGGGAAATCAGTGTGCTGGGTGCTTCCTGTAGATGTGATCTAAACCTCCTGCCTTGTTTGCTACCATCAGGCTGAAGGAATGACACTTGTTCTGTATCTTCCAGCCGAACCTGGATTCAGGGTCTCTTACCCATGAAAAATTATAAATCAAAATAGTGGGACGTGCCATGCTGATAATTGATTCTTCCAAGAATATTTTTTCCCAAAGCTTAAATTATTTCCAACAACAAGTTATAATGAAGAATAACTGTATTTATGAAGCAAAATCATTAACAATGGATTAGACAGTGGAATCCAATTTTCTGTTCCATCAGCGATGCTAACACAGACTGAGATTTCATTGATGTATTGGGCATCATTGTCATCCTCTTAACTGAGAGAAAAATTGTATTTGCAATTTTCCACTGGCTGCACTTGGTAGGCAGAACTGCATATTACACGAAGGATCAAGCCAGAATCCTAATGGAGAAAATATTTACAAGAAAATAAATATTTCACAGGCATCTCATATGAACTCTGTATTTCATTGTATTTAATGTATGATTGCAACTATTCTACTCACGTGGATGTGGATTTTTCTTCTTAATTGATGAATTAAGGAGCTAAAGGTAAAGAAATGTTTCTGTTGTGGGTGTTGTTAGGGTTTTGTAATAAGTGTATACAGGGTACAGGAAACTTTCTAAGAGCAGTGTGTGGAGTTATTTTTTTAATAAGAATAGAACTTGGAAAGGAAAGATTAATTCACCTCTTCCAAAGTATTAAGCCCTAAATTCCAGGCATTTGAGGTTCTCATCCTTGCTTTTATACCACGTATGATCAGCGCTGCTGTGGCTGACCCTGCTCCCATGTGGCTTCCATGCAGCTCATCACAATGGGCTTCACAGGTGGAAGAATGGAAACAGACATAATTGTGGGTAGTCAGGGTTACTCTGGTGGAATGAGCCCCATTAAGATGAGTAGAGATCAGGACTAATCTAAACCCAGTGTCATCCGCAGGAGCCTTTCTACTCTTCTCCTGGCCAATTGGGAATGTGTTAAGCAGCAGAGGCTTGGTAGTGAAACTCATAAGGGAAAACAGAAGATTAATTCTGCTTCTTGCTTCCTTCTACCCCAGAGTTCAAGTCTTAGCATTTTAAGTAGCCTTTAGTGGACTAAACTGTACAAGGGATGTCCATATGACATGTGTGGTGGTCACTGAGAAGAGATGCTGGCTGTGTACATAGTAAAGCTGCATCTTTACCCTACTTCACACAGAATCAATCCAAGATAGTGTTTGCTGGATCTTGTGAGAGACCTTTGGTTCTTCAGTGTTGTGTGCTGTTATTGCAAGGTTAATGGCTTTCAGAATCATCAAGCTTGGAAGAGACCACTAATATCTATTCCAATGGAGAACTCATTGCCACCATAATGTGATGCTCTGGGAAGTTAGGTCTGTGAACAGTGGGCTTATTCTCATATATTGGTCATTATTTTCCCCCTCCCCTTTCTAAAATCCCTCCCTGCCAGAATAATATACCTGGATGTCAGACCGCTGAGTTATAGTGAAATGAAATATCAGATTTTTATCTCAATGTTATAGCAAGGCTGTGATTGATAAAAAAAAAAGGGGGGGGGGGGGGGGGAATACTTTATTTAAGGGAAAGCAATTAAAAACAAACAAACAACATTTTATTTGAAAAATATACACGAAAACTTTAACTTCAAAAGCAAAGCAAGCATGACTTTGCTGTAGGCTTCTAATGAAGTTTGTTCCTTCTACCATAATAACCCTCAAACTAATCAACTTCTGATTCAGCTCCAGGTGACTGAAAGGAAATTCAAGCAGAAAATAAGAAAGCCTGGTTGTGTTCAGACTTGTCTTCATGCAACCATGGTATTTTCTCACTGCTGTAAATTCTAGAGGATTTAATCTCCAGGCATGGGCTGCCCTCGTTGGAGGGCTGGCGGTGGTGTTTGGAAGGAAGACTTGCTAGAGGAGGTCTGTCACAGTGCTTTGTGCCTCTGCCCATTAACAGAATAGTTAAATACAAAACCAAGCTCTAACCTGGGGTAAGCAGCCAACAGGGGCTTTATTCCTTGCCTTCCCTCATTGTGCAATGCAGCCACTGTGTAGTGCCAGAAAGCTCCCCTGTTTCCTGAAGGATTAGCAGCCCCAGAATAGCACACTGCTTTTCTTTTGCAGAAAGCCAGGACCTACCTGGGACCTGATGCTGCAGTCTCTGTTTTATGTTGCCCTTTGGAAACAGCTCTGATGAAGTTTCTGTGGGGTTGGATCACTGTTGGTGTTGAAGGATACAAATGCAGTGCTGCCCTTCCTATAAATCTCAGCGCAGCAAAGATATTACACCTCCTTCACTAACAGCATGGGGCTGGGTTAACACCTCCAGCTGTTGAGTTATTGTGTAAATAACATGAGGTCACTATCTGCATCTCCAGCATGTAGTGATAAAGAAAACCATCCATTGAGTACCCCAGCCTGCTCCTCTTGAAGCTTTTCTGTCCAGTGTTCTTTCTGGGCATGGGCACGGAGTGCAGGACCTGTGAACTAGGGCTGGGCTGCAGGTGCTCTCAGGGAACTTGGAGGCCCTAGGAGAAAACAAGCTACATGGCAGAGTCCATCCTATGACTGGAAAAGAAATTCATTTCTTGCTGTCGAGGAATTCAAGTCAGAATGTGCCATATGCAGCATTTCCCCAGGGGATGCGGCCGGCAGATGTGTTGGTGAGCTCCTATGGCCCACATCAGGCTAAACAAATGTTCACAAAACCAATAATTACCATTCAGAACCATTCAGTTCTGCCTTCGAAACCAGAGAAGCTCTGGGATGCATCTAAGATGGACTTCCTGCTTTGTAGATTTCCTTTGTGAATTCACATCTCCCTGCCATAGGATACTGCTGTAAGAAGTGGACCACCCTCAAATGAGTAAGGAGGGGAACACTTAAACCTGTGCCCTACTGCTGAGGAAGGATGGAGGTTGAATTGGAGGGGGCCAGAGAATAGGAGAGTGTGGAGTAGGACCTGTCTGATTTCTTTTGTGTGAGTCACTCAGAGAATATCAGGAGGTCACAGATTAGGAAAATTCTTCTTAATGCTGAAACTGTTCTCTTTATGTCACGGTTGTGTATTGCATGTCAACATCAAATACAATGGAGAAAAATTATTCTGTTTAGAAAATCATCAAAAGCTGTCTTCAAAGAATAATGCGTCAGGCCCGTGTAAGCACTCTGACGTTTTTGATGTTGCCTTCATACTCATTAGCCTTTAATGACTTGATTGAGTGCCTTTTTGTCTATCAAAAGTTGCAGAGATTTCTAACTTTATGAGCAACTTACTTATCAGCAATGTCTGCTTTTGTTAGACTTCCCTATTGCATTACACTTTGTGTGCTTTTAAGCCTTGTATTAAACAAAGCAGGGCTTTTACTTTTTCTGGGCAAACACCCTTTACAAATTCTGCAGGGTTTGTCCATTTCCAAATCAAATGGATGCGTTAAATTGGACTGGGACAACGAAGACCTGAGGGATGGCAGGAGATGCCACCTTCTGAAGCGTAGCCTTCATCTGGCTGAGCCGCGGCGGCTCAGTGTAACGAATCAGCTCTGTTTACCGAAGTGCTCCTGGTGTTTGCTGTGTGCATCCCTAAATGTCATGGCTGAGAAGCAGGCGAAATTCCCGCAGGTACAGCAGTCTCAGCTGTTGGCTGTTGTTAGGGAAGGCAGCAGATTTCTAATCTGGGCAGATATTTCTTTTTAAAGCAGTTGACTCTTCAAAAATAGATCTTTGATGTGGTAACGATATCTAGAAATGAAGGGCACAAACAACCGACCGTGTTCCTGCTAGCAAAAATCCTGTCTGTGAGTGCTTTCTTGCAACTATGATGGAGAAAAAAGCCCTTTCTAAAGTGCTGCCATTAAGCTTATCTGTTGTATGGGGCTCACATATAATAGCTAGATGATGCGATTTACTGTTTGCCAGGGAATAGCATATGCAGTGCCCTTTTTCTTTTAATTATTAGATTTATTTTTTTTTTAAATGAAGTAATGTATCTCCATTACTCCGAAAGCAGCACATCTCCAGAGTGCATCATCTGCTTCCACCACCACGTGGTGCATGCAGGTATCGCTCAGTGGAAGTCTGCATTGTGGGGTACAATTAGTACCATTCAAAACAAACTATATGCTTGAGATAAACTACCTTCTGCAAGTGTGCTGCCTCGGAGGAGTCTACAGCTCGTGTTTGAGAGGATTGACAAGGTGTTCGGGCTTCTGTGAAAGAGGGAGAGATTTAAACCCGTGAAGGAACTACAAGTTCTCATCTTCCTTGGTGGTCTGGGTTTCTCTAATCCAAATACTTGCTTACATTTAATTACAGACAGACCCTGGAGTGACACAGCGGGCTGTGTGCAAGCTGAATCCACAGCTGAGACAAATTCATTTGCCACATGTAACACAAACACGGCTGAGCACCTCGCTCTGAAACGCCACAGAGATCAGGTTGGAGGTGATTGTTGGTTTAACAGCTGCTTTGGAAATATATGCTTGTTGTAAAATTATGCTTATCAATGAAAGCAAGCTGGAATTAAGCAGTGTGAATTGCTGGAGTAAATATGCAAGTAAAATGCAATGGAACTAACTGATGGAGCCCTGGCAATGTGGTAGTTGTATCTTGTGATTTCCATAGATACATGTGACAGTGTTTTGCAAACACTGTACAACACCTGAAATGTTTCTGCTACTTCAGAAATAATAATTACATTTAAATGCCTTCTGTGGAAAACATTCCCAAAGTGTTTTTTGAATGATGATAACAGAATGGGCTTTCAAAGGTCACTACAGCTTCCTCAGCTCTAATCTCAACATTCTTTCCCCTAAACTTGATTTGAAAGGAAAAAGGAGATGGCAAAAGCCTTCAGCCCAAGGTTTGTGTGTGTAATTTTATGACAGGCTTCAGGGAGAATAGATCAGCTTGGGGCAAAAGGTTTGGATGGATGCATGTATGTGTCAAAGCTGGCTGTACCCAGCAGTTGTACAGGCCTGATGGGGAGTGGCTGAGGGAACTGGGATGGTTCAGTCTGGAGAAGAGGAGGCTCAGGTTGGATATTAGGAAAAACTCAGAAAGAGAATGAGCTGCTGGCACAGCTACCTGGGGATGTGGTGGAGTCACTGTTCCTGGAGGTGTTTGAGAAGCATGGAGATATGGTCCTGAGGGATGTGGTGAGGGTGGGTTGGGGTTGGACTGGGTGATATTAGTGGTGTTTTCCAACTTCAGTAATTGTGTGATTCCACCCGTGGTGGGTAGGGAGTGAGGGGTCCACTGGGGAGATGCAGCTTTGAAAGAAGATAAGAGGAAGGGACAGAATGAAGGTTCAGGGCAATGATGGGGTGAGCGATCACTTCTGCATCATGCAGTGACTTTGAATTTGGCTGGTAGGTGGGGAGGACAGTCATCCCTTTCAGCACATGATGGCATCCTTAGCAATAAGAAGTTACAAAGAAAGGAAACTTGAAACTAAGGCAGCACTTTGCTGATGGGAAACTGTCTTTTCCTAGAAATGCAATTCCCAAATGAGGTTTGAAAGATCTGGTCCCAGTACTGGGATCAAACCATGGTGGAGCCCTGCATGCACCATGTTGTGCTGGGCAAAGGCTGGATCTCTGGAGCCTCAGCCCCATAGAGCACAGTGAGTTCTGGCCACAGCTCAGATCCAGCACTGATTGTGGAGGCTCATCTAAAAATCTGGCTCATCTAATGGAGGAATAATTGAAACAGTCAGAATTATTATTCTACTTGCTCAGTTCTCCTTGATATCAAAAATGCATTTCCCCCTCTATGCTCTAATTAAAAACTAAAGGAGGAGGAGGAAACCAATAATGCCAATTACACATTTGGCTTATGAAAAAGAAAAGAAAAGCACACTCTAATGCGTTTGTGGACAATAAGTAGGAAATGATTCATGCTTAATAAACCTCTTTGCTGTTAATCTCCCTTAACCTAGGGGTTCTGTTACTTATATTGAAAAGTCTCCTCACTTTCTGTCAGGTTATTGCAAGGAGCAAATTTTCATTATTACTTTTTGTGGGGGCTAAGGCACCTGCTGCCTCTGGGGCACTGTGCAGCTCACACAGAGCATGCAGCCCAGTCACTGTCATGGTGAAAGTGTTTTATCACTCTTGTGTTCCTCTCAATCACCAAAGTGTTGGGAGAAGCAGAAGAGGATGTCCCAGGCCACGCGCTGGCACTGAAGAAGGCTTTTCAGTAGGCAAACCTACCATACTCTGTCCAAATCATGGCTATGGGCAGGTGTGGAAGGGCTGCTGGGGTGGGCTGCTCATGAAGGCTGTTGGAATTCACCACTAGAAAGGTTTCTGAGTGGGTTTCAACCACCCAGAGGGCTGAGGATGAGTCTGGAGGATTTAGGAAAGGATCCCAAAGCTCACCACCTCACTGGAACGCTCAGGGCAGAGGGGACGGATACGATTAGCACACTGTGTTAAAAACATATTTTTCTCGTGTGATGCACAGACTTTCACAGCTTTCTCATCCCATGGAGGAATGCCCAGAAGCTGATGTTATGCTGTTATTGAGGAGTGTGTGTGCGTGTGTGGGGAGGGGGGGTGCTGCAGAACAGATACTGCTGACAATTTCTCATGCTTAATGATTTTCTTCCCAGCAGTGTCATTCTCTGACCTCTGCCTTGTCCCTGGGTTTCATGTATTCAAAGATTTCTTGACTTCGGTCTTTGACATTAAATTCCTCCATGGTTATTCTGAAGGAGCCATGGCAGTAGAGGCCGAGTGACTCATCCTGTCTGTAAGAGACATCCTGGGAGGATGTAGATTCAGTGCCATCAGTGTCACTGAGAGCTGAAGATATATAACTGAGCCTCTGCTGCATGTATACGGCCAGGTCAAGGTGAGCTGAAGTGCATTGGTGGGTGGGGGCTGAGCAGAAGCACCAAAGCAGAGGCATAACATAAAGAGAAGGAAAAAAAGATAGTTTTGTGGAAGACTTAGTGTCAGATCCGAGATCTAGTGTCAGATCCAGGCCCTGCTGGTGCCAGGTTGTCAGAGAAAGGCAGCAGCTCTGCCTACAACCTCTCCAACCCACAGGGTCCACAGGGGAGTCCAGTCTCAATTTGGTGTCAAATCCTTCAAAGGCAACTTTCCCATTGATTTAATGTGCTGGTTTTGTTTAATCTCATTATTTTTGTGAATCCAACCGCGTGTCTGAAGTTCTTTAATTTTCTTCCTGTGAGAATGATATTCTGAATTCAGAGGTGGATAAAAACTAAAGCAGGAACTTATCTAACTGGATTATAAGTCCTTTATGTCAGACATTCGCTGTACAGCTGCATGTTGTTCCTCATTAATGCAATCAATACAGCGCTCTTGCAGTGTTGTTACAGGCAGGTTACCCTTCTCAGGTTCTTACCAGAGAATTTTGAAGGAGTGTGCATAAATCTGCTCATTTCTCACTGTGTTTATTTGAAAATGCTTTTAATTAACTCCAAATCAAATTTCTAAGTCCGGCCGTTTCTCCCTTCTGTGATTTGCAATGGAAATTTCACCTGGAAAATCAAAGCTTACAGAGGTCACTTTCACTTTCATCTTTTCCTTTCAGGTCCTAATACATGAAAAATCTATCCTTGGAAGCACATACCCCTCCTCAAACACCAAGATTTCAACACGGGGCAGATTGATTGTAAGAATTCTTCACAGGTGCTGAAGTTCTGCAGCCACCACCAGTAAGTAAAATGATGCAAGAAACCCCGCTTGAGTGAGATGCTTGTTATAGTAAAGAGCAAAAAAGGGCACAGAGAGGAATCCTCCTCGCAGAATGTGATCTCTAAATGCTTTCCCTTCCCTCCCATTTAAAATGCAAGAAGCAAGCAGATGCAGGGAGGCACTCACTTTAGGTTCAAAGAGCTGTTAGTGTAAAGGATCGATAGATCCAGTGCTGTATTTAGTGTTGTACAAAATGCTGGACCAGGCAATTATTTTTGATTCATCAGTGTGCTAAGTGAAGCATTCAAGTGTGACGGAGAATTATCATATTTTCTCTTTTTCTAATGCAGCTGAAATATTTTATCTTTAGAGGTGGTTTTTTGTTAAAGATGAATCTGCTTCTCCCAACAGGCATTGCCAATGCTTTGCTAATTGAGTTTTGGTTTTTAAGGGTGTTTTTTTTTTAGCATTCACTCCATCTCTTATCCACAGGCAGATGATGCTGGAGGGACACTTCCCCCAAGGCACCTGGCTGCAGCATTACACAGCAGATATGCTTGCTGATCTTACAGGGGAAACCCTGGAGTTGAATCCCTCTGACTCAAATAATCTAAAAGGCATAAATCTAAACATAGGGCAACACACTGAGTAACCAACAGGTTACAAACGCTTAGCCACTTTGCTTCAAAACACTTCAGTAGTGCTGTATTCAGTAACACCAACAGCCAGGTGCTGTAAGGCCTGAAGTAAAAACTGCATGGAAAGCTCACGCACTTCTTTTTACATAGGTAATAGCTGCAGGTGCTTGCAGCATTCCTTTCTGAGCCCACAGGAGAGCTGAGATACAATGAATTTATGCCTCGAGCCTGCAGGGGATGTCCAATGGAAATGACTTGCAAGTACTGTTTCTTCCAGATGAGATGAACAGAGGTTTTGATCATGAGACTAATGCTGTCCTGGGGACTTTGCAAACAAAATGATGACTTTTGCAAATCTTTTCAGCTGCAGAGCAGTGAGCTAAAGGCAAAAAATTAAATGCCACGGTAGCTGCTGATAGTCTTATGTTAGTGTTATGAGACATTATGGGTAGGTTATGAAGAGCCAAAGGACTTACAGTTTTCACCTAGGATGTCTGTGGCCTTGGGTATCTAGAGAAATAGGAACTTGGTAGCAGAAAAGGTGTTAGAAATGAGAATAGTATTCTAAGAGGGGACCTAATCTTGTGCCGGGGGGAGGACACAAACAACCCCCTAAAGGCCAGGAACATACCTGCTGAAGGTATGCTGCTCCTGAGAACAGCTTGCTGCTGTTTGGAGCTCTGAGGCTTCAACTCCTTTCAGGTGCTCTGTGCCTGTTGCAGAACATGTTGGTTTTATAATGCTGAAGTCTTCCCTTGAATGCTACAGAGCAATTGCATCAGTCTGGAGGCAGAGGGAACTGATTATCCCAGTTCTGGAAGATGTAGCTCCTCGCACAAAGTTGCAGCTTTTCATTATTCAGTATGATCTGAGCACACTGAAAAAGTACTGCAGCTCCTCAATTCCCTGTGCTGTAATGGATTAGGGACATGGGTTTGTCCTTGCCGTCCTGGGCTGTGAAAATGTAAATGTAACCCCAGGTGTTTCCTTTTGCTATTATCCTTAACTGAAACTGTAGGCACCCTTGCTCAAAGACACACAGAGATGTTTGTTTCAATAATGTGTCTATAATGTCCGTCTATCAAAATCCTTCCCTGTCTTTCAGTTCCAAGCTAAATCCTGTTGGATCTTTTCCATGCACAATACAGAATTTCCTCAAGCAACAGACATGCTTATGAGGAGGTAGATCGCCCAACAACATCGTTATTTGCCTTTCTGTCTCCCTTCTCTTTCTCCATTTAGAGATCAGCTCTTCCCTTCCCTATGGGAAGGTGTGTGATGCTGGTTACAAGGCAGCCACCTGCTAATGCTTCCTGCATTGTGACATTGCTCTCTCAGTTACTGCATTTCTGGCTCTTTTCTCTTTGTGTGGCTGGTATTATTTTACAGGAAAGTCACGTCTTTATTTGAGAAATAGTTGAGTTTAGGCTCCTGTAACTCCAGTCTGGCACCTGAACATTTTAACACAGAAACATCCCTTTTTTTTGGCCCCAGAGCTTGCTGTGGATACCTGCTGCAATATTCCTCTAGTTCAGCACATTAGCAGCATAATCTATAAAATGATCAGCAAATGTAAGGCAAAATAAATGCATTAGTGGCAGTGATCAGCACTATGAGTTCACTTCTTACTTTTTTAATCACCCACTTGCCAGAGATAACTCTCAACACCCCGTGCATCTACAATAATGCTTCCACGTGCATTGTAGTGGTTTATCATGGAAAAGCTGCAAGTTCCTTTGTCATTATAGCTCTGCAAAGCTCTGCTGAAGTCTGCCTGGGCTCATGAAAACAATCTTGTGGGAAATCATCAGCCTCAGCTGGAGCTTTGGGTCTGGGCAATCCTGTGATGGCCAAAGGCCAGCCTGGGGGCCAGTTCCTTCCTGGAGAAGCTTCATGGGTTTCAGTTGCCCCCAGGCTTCTGGATGAGACCAGGGTAGGATAGCTGAGTTGTTTGCTGGTTTCTGGGTTTCTGTGCTTAAACTCAGCTTATTTCTTATTGTTATTACTATTATTTTATTAATATTCAGCAGAGAGAATTAAGAAGCACAACTGGCCTTGCTTCTGTGTCTTCCTGTGTTCTCGTGGCCATTTGTCATGCTGTGCATCCAGTGGCTTACAACAGCTGGTTATTTCCTGTGTTATCTTTTGGTGACAGTAATAATTTCTGCCCTTGGTGGTGGTCTGGGAAATTGGCATTCATAATGATTTTGGGTGGCCAATTCCTTTCCCTCCTGGGTCAGACCACCCCTGGTACTCTGCGAGCTTCAGTCCTCTCCCTCTGTGACAGACTAGTCCCACTGCACTTCGCTGACACAAATTACTCAGTCAGTTAGTGTTTGGACTCCTTTTTACATCTACCTTGTGCATTCTGCATGAGCTGTTAGTGGCTTTCCATTGTGGAAGGCTTTCTGCTCCTGCCAATTAGAGGGTGTGGGGAAAGATGATGGTGATTCCTGGGATTCAACACCCAACTGTGTTGAAGACAAAGCTCTCCTCAGGGCACAAACAGATTATAAAAGCATGATATCTTCCTAAAATGGAGGCAGCCAGGGAGATTCCCCAAGGTCTCCCACCTCCAAAATTATTTCTGATTCTTCTTAGCCTAGTTGCTTTGGATTTCATTATGGCAGTAGCACTATGTATTCTTCAGTCATCATGGTATGATTCATGTGTTCTCAGGGCTCCTTCAGACCATTATCTAGAACTAGTTTCCCATTAGCCTGGGGATATATTAAGCTTTGTTGAAGTTCTTACTCTGCTTTCTCCTGGGCAGCGTGGGAGGAGATGTGTTGTACAGCTGTCCCGCCCCAGATTAGCGTTCATGCCCATCCACTCAAAGACTTCTATTTCTTTGCAAATGATTTTAGCACATCACTTATAACAAGCAGCACATTGGGTGTCTGTGCCTGCTGGGGAAGCTCTTTATAGTGTTTAACCTAAATACATGCAAAAACAAAAATAAAATAAATGAAAGCTATAATGGTGTACAGAGAGGCAGACAGAAGTTCTGCAGTAATTTCTAATAACCGATGAGGTCTTGTTGTGTTTGTGCTCAGACTCTGCCCTGTGCTGCTTCTCCTGGCTACCTGGGCAATGCCAGGTAGGGGATAACTGCTGTGAAGTGAGCTTACCTCTACATGACAACGAAAGAGAGGCTGATTTGTCAGAAGGGCATTAAAGCTTTTCAAGTTATTGCTTTTCAGAAGGAAATAAGCTCCCAGGAGAAGTTTGCATCAAGCCTTGGGTCACTGGACAAACATCTCCTGAGCCACCTGGGGTAGGCATGAATTTCCTGGAGGTACAGGAAACTCACAAGCAGCCCTTTTGGTTCACGTCCAGTGTCTCCAGCACTGAAAAGAAAAGCAGCACTGCCAAGAGCTCTGGGTCTCATCCAGCAAAGGTGCTGCTACATGGACAGCTTGCAGGCTGTGTGCAGCCTCATTGTGAGTGCAAACTCAGCTGTTTTGCAGCCAGCAGACAGCGTACCTGCCTGCACTGACTCACACCTGATTTTGGAGCAGCTCCTTCTGCCCTGGGCTGTCCTTCCTGAGCACCTGGCACTGCAGGAGGAAAGCTGGCGGAGGGTTACTGGAGTGGCACAAAGAAGGGAAATAGGCTGGCCAGAAAAAAAAACAGCCTCTCTTTGTTTTGAAATGAGCTCTACACTGACAGTTTATTCTGCCTGTGTTTTATTTTTTTTAAATGAGAGGTTCAATGATGTGCTGGAAAATATGTACCAGCAGCAGGAAAATGGAAGGGAGAGCACAGGAAATATCGATAAGAATGATATTGACAGTGATTTTTCTTCAGACCGTAGCTCTAAGGAACACTGCACATCTGAATATATGCCAGGTCAAGGGCTGCAATGCCTGGTGCCTCCTGCTTGCCAGTTTGCCACATGATTTCAAAGCTCCCCAACACGCTATGTCAGATGTTTGGCAGGTTATAGAAAGAAAAATAGAGTAACTTTCAATTTTTAAAGCACAGTACTTGGTAGTTCTGGGAGCAATCCCATCTTCATGCATGGGAAGCTACTACAATGCTTCCCAGTTCTATCATGTGGAGATGAATTGTGCTGTGCCATCCAGGTTGGGGTCATCAAACATCGCTTATTTTTGTCCACTAGAGTGGATGGCTGCTCTGCCATTGTCTTCAATAGCGGCAAATATAAGCCAGTACCCTGTGCTTTTTAAGAATGCTGTTCTTGATGAGAGCAAACAATTCAGAGATGCTGCTTAGGCTATGAAATGCCCTTGAGCTTTGGAGCAGCTGTGCTGGCCAGGGATACCCATTTGCTTAGGATTGCTGTGAGACATAAGGATTTCTGTGAAAGGCGTTTCAAGCTATTTAAAGCATTTTGCTGTTTGCCTATAGCTCCTTCTGAGAGTGAAACTCAAGTGAAGAGGCTAGATAACAAAATAACATAATGGAATATAAAGTTTTCCATTGTGGACTAAACAAAAAATATAATAGTGGGATCTTTATAAGAAGGATATGGAGTGAATTTTTAAGGTAACACAATTTCTGAACATCTGAGGCTGAAGAAATAGGTTGCAGTACTTTGTTTTGTTTTTACGTCCAGGGCAGGTGCTCACCAGCTCTGCAAGGTCTGGTTTCTCCAACAAGGCCACAGCACATCACAGGGCATCAGATCAATCTGAAAGGTTTCATGCTCTGTCCCTTTTTTGGATCAGACTGAAGCACTCAGCAGCTTGCCAGAATAAATGTGTTTCCATTGAGAGAGAAATGCTTGGAGCACCATGGGGCAGATCACTAAATGACTTCTTTTTTTCTCTTTTTTTTTTTACCTGGAAAGTCAAACAGAGCATCCCCCGTATCACGCCCCTGCTTTCTTAGTGGGGAGTGAACTCCCTCCAGTGTAACTTCATAACTTATGGCCTCAAGTTGTGCCAGGAGAAGACCAGGTTGGATATTAGGAAAAACTTCTCCAAAGAGAAGTCCCCAGTCCCTGGAGGCATTCAGTAAATGTGGAGGTGTGGCACTGAGAGAAGTGGTTAATGGACAGTGTTGGTGGATGTTTGGACTGGATGATCTCAATGGTCTTTTCCAACCATAATGATTCTGTGATTCAATGCAGCGTTGGATCTTGTGTCACAAACCCACATCCAACATCTGGAGGGGAAAATGAAGACCCCAATAGGAGGTAACTACAATGGAGATAGGGCAGCTATCCGAAAGACATGTGGGCATTACAAGGCATGGACATGGACCCTGTAGTAATGCAGGGTGTCCTCAGCTTCAGGGTGGATGAGCTGAGTCCTCCCCTATGCCTTGGGATCTTTGTGTTGGTTGAACAGAGCAGCATCAAGCAAGAAATAGAGTTCAGTTATATCACCTGATATATATGATATATATGCTAATCCGTGGGTGACTCAGCACTGCCAGGGCTTGCTCAGCAGAGAGAAGGATTACTCTGTTTCTAATACATTATTTTGTTTTATTATTTTATATCTTCTAATTACCTTCTCTTCAGTTTTGATCCTGTCCTCTTGTAGCATCGAGGTTTATCCCCAGCTTCTCAACAGAGGCAGAAAAGAACATGCTTGGAGCCTCAGGTGCTCTGCGGTCCAGCAGCCACATCTGCAGGGCTTGCTTCCTAGCTGTCAGTTGGGTTGGGACTCTGGATGGTGTTTTTTAAGGGCTGTGATTTTACAGCATGTCAGGATCACACGTCCAGCTCCCTTCTTGGCAAGGCACTTGTGGACAGTTGACTGAGTCTAAGTTTTGTGCTTAAAAAATATATAGATATTGTTTTTCAGTTGTGAGAGTCTGTTGCCAACTCTCAAGTCATTCCTCTGTCTTGTTTACTGCTTAGACTTGAAAAGCATAACAATTTTTGAAGGCTTTGCTTTTAAACTCTGCTCTCGTTTTTCCTCTGTGACTGCTTTGACAGACTCCTCTGATGTATATTTTAGTATAGGTTGACGCAAAGCTAATGAGAAGGCAACTGTTTATTTACAGAAATATGGGTCCTATTTGTAAAATTATTTCCTGGTGAGAAAAAAAACATTGCTTTCCAATTTCCTTACATGAATTCTGTTTTTTTACATCTGCATTTCTTTATAGTTCCCTTTTTACACTGTATATTACTACAGACTTACAGCAACCATAGATAGATAACACTGCTGATTTATGAATCTGATTATTAAGTACTAAATAAAAAAAATTACTTATAGAGTCTCAGGCTTTGAGGTATCTCTTGACCAGTTTATCAGGGGAAAGACTTCAAAACTCAGTTGTTATTAGCTTAATGCAGTTCTGTCTTCCATATAAACCCCAACCCTTGTTGCATACATCCTGCTCAGGTTTTTATCACTTCATCTTTTGTTATTACCCTTAACAATAAAAATAATGGCACACATAAAAGCACAGCTAATATGTAGCAACACAGAGTGAGGCAGCTCTTAATGCTCTTACCTTATCTGAGTTAAATATGGAGCTCTGCTTGTGTTTCAAAATGTGATTGATGGTGTGGGTACACAGCTGGGACAGGTCAAACTGCCTTTTTTTTTGCCCAAGAAAAGGGCTAAATACTCACTGGCTGATGTGTATCTACTACGTTTGGCAGCTAAATCTGCTTGTAAGGGGATGTGCATGCTTTATAGTGCAGCCACAAGCAGAAACATTCCTCTCCAAAGAGATGGATGATAGGCATCAGACTCAGAATGACTCATCAAGGCCTTCCCTAATTGAGGTTCACAGGTGATGTGACTGGACCTACCCAGGTGGGAGAAGATAAGTAGAAGATGCCCAGAGGTGGTGGGTCCTCCAGGTGTTGTGAAGGCCCAGGAGGAGCAGCAGAGATCTGAGCCTGTAGATCTGAAGAGCTCCCAAAGGTATGTCTCTAACTTTAGGTTGATCTTACTGGGGAAAAATGGCCATCTGTTCTTCTCCTTCTTCTCTGCTAGGGAGATTTCCCCCCCATCAGCAGCTCATGGCTGCTCAGCAGGCTAAACAGACTGGTGTGGGGAGCCTTCTGTGTGCCTTCCTTACCCCATCTGTGGAGCAGTAAAATGCTTTGAGATTGTCTCTGTGATGGTTTCCTTCCCTTCTTTTGAGCTCCTAAAAGCCAGTTTTTCTCCGCAGAATGAATGGCTGTTACATTAGAGAGTGAGATCATGCAGGATCTGACCACCCTGAAATTACTGGGGCTGCATTGGAGGGATGTGGAGATAATAGGTTTAATGCTGCTCCATGTTTTGCATTTCAGTAACTGGGCACTTTCCCACTAAGTCTTGGAATCCCTGTCAATAAAAGAAAAGGGAGAAATGAATAGGCTCAGCAAGAAATGTACCCTAGCGGAGATCTTATTGGCATGGCAAGTGGTGAAACCTGGCTGCATTCCTGTTCAAGACTTTGAATGAAATATGTTGTTTCAGTTTTTGATACGCTTCCTTGAATAAGAATTACAGAGGCCCATTACTTTGCCTTCAGGGAAATGGCTTTCAAGACATCTTCTGCTTGTTTACTTCTAGGCTTAATTTCACCAGGCGTAGTCTCCATTCAGGTTTTTTTTTTTCTGAGGAAAGCATCTTCTGCTTTTGGTTCAAAATGAAACAAATATTTTTACCCTTTACTAAAACAAACAAACAACAAAAACCCACAAAGAAAAGAACATTCTGAAATGTACTGTGTGCGTTTGAGAGAAGGAGTTTTAAGATGATTAGCCAACCAGAATGGGAAATCTGACTTAGACTTGTGTGTACGTTGGGACTCAGTGCAACCTCTCAGCAAGGCAGCACCGACAGCAGCAGCAGAATGAATGGCATTGCAGCTGCTGGGCGCAGCACAGCTTGTGCATTTGCATTCCGTTCACAGGAGCTGTGCAAAGGAAGCCCGTGCTGCTGGAGGACTGCACCCTGCCAAATCATCTTGGCAGCCGCATCCGTGCAGCCCATCCAAGAGGGGTAAATGAGAGCAGGATTTGGCCGCTTTCTTTTGGTTAATCTCTCGTTTTAGAAGAGCTCTGTGTTTGTCTGGTTGGCACGTTGATGCTCAAGAGCTCAATTCTACTTGTTGAGGATGTTAGTAGTCTGACAGCAGCCTATAATTACGGGATGTCATGCAGGGCTGGTGATAGATACAGCAGTGCTGGAATCTAGGGGCTGCTAAATTCATGAGGCACTCGAGGGTATCTTAGCAGTGAAACGATCCTTGGTGTGACTAAAGCATGCGAACACTTCAGAGCAGGCTTAATATAAAGCCTGCAAATTGTCTCGATGGAGTAAATGGAAATATTAGTGTATGTGTACACATACAAAAATGTCTGTAGGCTTGGAGGCTTAAATATCAATTCAGTTTGAGAATTAGCTTACATTCACTTTGTGCTATCTTCGTTTATGTAATTATCCATGCTCAGGTTATCTCTCCCCACTAAAGTCCGTGTGCATCGTGGTGGTTTTATGTTTTGCTGTAAGTGCATGTATTTATGCCACCAAAGCCAGTTGTCTCTATCTGTGTAAAAGAAGTTTTGATAATACAGTTAATGTGGTATCACTAAATAATTCAGTTTATCCACTGGCCATGCTGATTTTATTTCTAACTTAATACAAGTTTTGATCTGTAACCCTGTATACCAAGATGAGTTGCTTTCTAGCATTATTCATTGATTCAGCCCTGATTTGTCTGGAAAGGTGATTCACCTTCAGTAAAGGTTTAATTCCATATTTATAAAGTATGAAGTTTTCAGCTCTATAATCACAATTCTGTTAGTCACAGCAGTCTTTTTGTCTCCTGGTGTATGAATGCAAGCAACTGTGCAAGCAGCCACAGGCAGACGTCACTTGCTCTGCCATAGGACACTGGGTTTTCAGATACCATCTCTCCTTCTTGGCAGATTTGGGGTTTTCATGTTTCTAGGGCATTTTATGTAATTGAATATCCAACAAGAGCACTGAATCAGTCCTTTTGCTGATAGTCTGGCAAATCTAGCCTGTTGGTGACTGGAAAAAGCCTGGCCCAGCCAGGTGTCTGAACTCTGCTGTTCTGTGTTTGGTGCTGTTGAAGGTTGATAAAAAAAGAAACACCATCTGAAATCATTTTCTTCCTTAGGAAGATCTGAGACAACTTGCTGCTATATGAAATGGAATGAGTCCCTCATTGTTAAAATAATTGTCCCCAAAGAGTCCTCATAGTGAATCTGGGCATATTGAGGGGCAAGAAGGGCTATTTGTGGGCTGGCTCCTGTTGGCACACATCTCTGCAGGCATTGACATAGGAAAGCACAGGAAAAAGGGCACTGCTGTGCCTTGTATGGGCTTTCCTATGCATTCGGATTCCCCATTTTGGTCATCTGAATGATTCAATAAAGTAGAAAAAGTAAAGATGGTAGGAAGGTCATTTCATAAGCGAACTTCTAGAACTATGTACTACACTTCTGTATTTTTAGAGAGAAAAGGTTAAAAAAAAACAAACCCAAAAAGCTGCTGTATTTGCTTCTTGGAGAAAAAAGATTCTGTGTGTGCAAGTTTGAAGCAGGCTAAAGGCAGCGACTGTCAGTTCTAAGGCGTGCAAAAAGGCCAAAGCTCTGCCCAAAGTACTTTGTGGATTCAGTAGCTCTTCTTGTTCAAGTATATTTGATAGATGCTGTAGAAGGCCAGGCTCAGGTGCACAGAGTTACGCAGTAAAAAGGGAAGGAATGCTGTAGTGTAAGGCATATTCACCCCATGTTCTGTTTTGTTTAATGTTGTATTTGAGAAATTTTGGGGGTGGGAGGAGATGGGTAAGAAAGGGAAGGGGCCAACAACTTTTGAATGATGTCTGTCATATGTACTTTCTAACTTGCACCCACATGTGGAAGCGCTGCTAATGAGCACATTTTTCCTTTGGTAGTATTCATGGAGCTACAGCAGCTCAGCACTTAGAATGGCAGTTTCTTACAGAACCAGTGAGTGGCAACTTCTATACCGAGCATGTCTAAGGTTTTCTCTTCAGTAGGCACATGCAGGTTTAATTAAACTCAAAGTGATCCTAGGGTGTAATGATACAAGTAGATGGAAAACAAGAAAATTGAGGGAAGTGCTTTTAACTGCAGTGATCTGAAGTGTAGAAGATAAATAATACATAGATTGGCATTGCTCACTGAAGTCAACCACTGAGTATGCTGGAGATTTTAGTGCTGAGGAACATGCGTGCCCTGAGGAAGTTCCTTCTCTGTGCAGTGCTGGTGGCAGGTCCTCTCAGCACCCTCCTTTCTCAGGTTGCTTCCTCCACCTGATGTTAATGATCTCCTTGCAAGAGTTGGTGGAGTCTGTTCCCACAGCAGAGGACACCTGCAGTGAGGAGGTGGGGAGAAGGGAAGGATGCTTGCTTAACTTGGTCCAGCATCACTCAGTGGACTACACAAAGGCCCTGCTATCTGCATCTGTGCTCCTGACTAGGAGAACTTTGCACTCGGTGGAATTGTCTTCCCTTTGCAACCATTGATAGATATGGCTCTGCTTGATTCTAACGAGGCAGATAAAGACACGCCTTACAAGCTAGCGGCAGTCTTCTATTGATTTTGAGTTGTTCTGCTTTCTCTTTTGACCAGTCATCCCTTTCTGTTGTGATAATTAAAGGACATTTTTGCATTCTGTGGCAGGAAGCCACTATTTTCTGTTCAGGATATGCTGAATTCCCACATCACATGGAAAACTATTGGGAAATCCATAATTGCGGGGCTTTGGCAGCTTTTAAATATTTCCATGGTTACCAAGGGGAAGGAGGTTCCCATTGGTGGATGCAATAATTATTTCAGTGACAAGGATGAACATGAATTTTGAAGTTCTTTGTTCAAGTATTATTTGTAGTACCAACTCAATTTTGTAGTGCACGGAGTTCAATTTCCATATTCACTATTTATTGATTTTTTTCAAAGCTGATAAATGGGAGGCATTAAAACTTCATCTAATCCAGACAGTGGAATGATGTGGAAAACTTTGCTGCTGGTACTTCTCTGTTACATTCAAGTAAGGAGGAAAGCCAGGCGCAGTGCTATTTGATTTCATTGTCTTCTGTGTGGGGTTTTCATGCCTGTGCCTGAAACTCTGTTTTTATTGATATAAAAATCCCCAGAAAAGGAAATCTGGTTAAAACAAGCAACTGTAAGTTTGTATTTTTGGTATAGAGCATCAATAGTCCATCTTATTACAATGGTGTCTCCAGAATATGCTTCTCACAGTCAACAAGAACCAAATAGTACCTGTGGGTAGGCTTGAGGTGCATGGACAGGGTGAATATCAGTATGTATATATTATACTGCAACTTCCTTTCTAGATCTTTCCATGAACAAAAGAGGGCAACACTGACTGAATGAGTAGCTTATGAAATCCTGCCCAGCATTCCAGTAGGGAGGATCTGACAGTAACTCTGGAGAGAGCCCCATTCTGTAGCACTTGCTCTGCTTGTGCAAGGGATGCGAAACAACGCCAGCTCTTGGGAACCACTTTCTTTTTGTGCCTGTTTCTGACTCCTCTTATCTTCTTCAAGGAGTGCCTATGTAGAGCAGAGGTGGAATGTTTCTATGCCGGATGACTTCTTGGTGCATTTACAACTTTAGCCTGACAATTACTAGAGTTAAAGATTTACAACTGGGTACTCTTGCCAGTTTTTTGGGGGGCTCATTCTAAGCCTTAAATAACAAATCTTCAGATTTGTATCCTGTGGAGAGTCTCAGCATGTTTGTTTTCTCAAGGGAAGTTAAGGCACATATTAATGTCAAACCGCATTTGGACTGAAAGCATCATGCAGGATCTGTTTTATGGGATAATGCTCCATTTTTATTTCTATTTTCTGTGTCCACCCCCTACTCCTACCTACCCACAGCCCCAAATTAGGACAGCTAGACATTTTCTGGTTGAAAAAGCTCAAATGCAGCTGCCCTGAGTGCATCTCTGTGCTAATGCCATGGGTGCATGAATAGAGGCAAGACTCAAGGCACAAACATGGAGCAATTTGCGCCGTGGCAGCTGCAGGCAGAGAGGCAGATCATGTGTTGAAAGGTGGATGCTTGAAAGCATGTCCAATTTAGCCAGGATTCAACCCAGTTAAAGCATTCTGGGGGGGCTGTGTGCAGGGATTGATTTTTAAATTATTATTATTTTTTTAATGTTTTTATTTGGGACAGCTCGTCTTGCTGGGGGTTCACTCATTTATAGGCCTGCAGCTTGCTTGGCAGAATGTTTCACCTCAAGAACTGTGTTCAATGTTGTGTCCCTCACTATGAGAAAGACATTGAGGTGCTGGAATGCATCCAGAGATGGGTGGATGTGGTAATAAAGTTATGAAGGGTTTGTTAAGTAGAAAAAGAGGGAACTGGAGTTTTTTAGTCTGGAGAAAAGGAGACTGAGGGAAAATCTCATCACTCTCTATAACAGCTGAAAGGAAGTTGTGATGAGCTGGGGTGGGGGTCAGCCTCTTCTTCCAGGTAACAGTGATAGGACGAGAGATGATGGCCTCAGGTTGCACCGGGGGAGGCTCAGGTTGGAGATTAGGAAAACTTATTAAAATGAGTCCATGCAGATGTTCCAGAACAGTGGAGATGTGGCACTGAGGGACATGTTTATGGGCACAGTGGGGGTGGGTTGGACTAGGTGCTCCTAGTGATCTTACCCAACCTTAATGATTCTATGATACTAAAGGAAAAAGCAAAAGGAAAGAGCCACTTGCCACAGCTCCTAACCACATGTTCTAAAGTGATGCAGAACAGTGGAAAAGCAGTCTAATAATACAAATGGGAGGTTAAAACAAGAGGGTTTTTTAGATAAAATCTTGTAGTGGTTTCTAAAACTCAGAAAGCAACATGGATGCTGCTGCAAATGTTGAGATAATTGTGGGAAGCCTGGCTTGTATCCAGGAAGGCAATGAGTGTGGCTGCTGGTTACAACCTGATGCCATGGCTGCCGCCTTTTTAAAGCATTTAACCCTTTTAAAAGGGTTTTGTAATCCATCAAAAGTGCAGATGCTGTGGGGTCAGCAGAAAGCAAGCCATCAATGACACTTAGAAAAGTGCAGCAGGAGGATGGTAAAATGCAGAGCTGGTCCGCAGAGTAATTTGTACACGTGGAAAAAAAGCCCTCCTCCTTTTGGCCTATGATGTAACCAAGCCCTGAAGTAAAAGCTACCAATGGGGATATTTAACATCCTTTCTCCCCCACTGGAAATGAAAAAATAAAGCAGACAAGCAAGCCTGCCATCCTTCAAAGCCTCTGGGAAACAGGGACAGGCGAAAGGAATGGTGCAAATCAATCTACATTACATTACCTCACTAGAAGGACTTGAAGGGACTACAGAACATTTTCATTAATCTTGTATGGGGCCGCTCAGTGTCATCCTAAATTGCATCAAGACGAGATGAAGCCAGCACACACCGTCAGCACACAGGCTGGAGGAAAGGAAGGGAAGAGCTGGGCCAAATTCCCCTTCACAATAAGGTGCTGAAGAAGGGACTTTATGCCCAGCTCAAGAGCTTCATGATGAACTCTTGCTGTGACCAAGCAAGAGAAGCACTGAGTGCTGAGTGCCATTTAAAAGGGGGTCGTATCCAATGAGAAGATCCCTTTGTCTGCATCAGGCTTTGTTCTATGACTGTCCTGAAGTCAAGGAGGTGGTGGTCTGTTTATGTGGGCAAGAGTGCATTTGGCCTCTTAATCCACAATGATATCATAGAATCACTAAGGTTGGAAAATACCACTGAGATCATCAAGTCCAACCCCCTACCCACCTCCACCATGCCCACCCCCACGGCCCCCAGTGCCACATCTCCACAGTTCTTAAACACCTCCAGGGACAGTGACCCCACCACCTCCCTGGGCAGCCCTGTGCCACTGCCTCACTACTATTTTGGACAGTGATTTTTTCCTAATATCTAACCTGGAAGTAACTTTAGTACCAGATCCCAGGGGGCATTTGTTACAGCAGGGTCAAGTGTACCTTGGGAACAGAACCTCCTGGATGCTGCTCTGCTGCTGCTTTCTTGTGAACATCGTTTTCTCCTTCCTTGCTCACAGGGTTTTCCAGAATGTTATGGTCGCAAATCTTCCTAACTCTCAAGTCTGATTTCAGTGTTTATTTAAAACACTCCTCCTTTTAGCAGTTCTTTGGAAGCTACAGTGTGAGACGACTCATTATAGCATGATGGAGGGACGTGGACATATGTATGCACCAGACTCACGTATGAACAAAACTAGAAAAGGAATGGTGAGGCAAGAAATAGTACAGCAAAGACAAGTGGGAGAACAAGCAAGTGTCAGATGTTTCAGCCTCCACAGAAGAGGAATGACGCTGCTATGGTTAGCCACAGCTGTAGCTCCTGTCCCAGACTGCAGGGATGAATAATCCCCATTGCCCCTTATGATGGATCCAGCAATGAGGCAGAAGGTGTAGGAGCAAAGAGTGGGATCTGGGTGACCTCAGGACAGGATGGAAGGGCAAAGCCTTCATTGCTTCCCTTGGTCGGAAGGGAAGGTATTGTGCTAATGCCAGGGCTGCTCTTGATCATGGCAGCAGTAGCTGTGTAGGTTGCTAGAAAACACAGAAATAAAGCAAATCGACCCAAAATGGGAGGCACTTGTGGGATGTGAGTGTCGATTGTGCTTGGAGCAAAGCAGAGCTGGCAAGGTGGTGAGGAGCTGCCATTGGTTTTGGGAAGTGAGAGTCAAGCCTTGTGTAGGTGTGACAGGGCTGAGATGCTTGGTCCCACGTATAGCACAGCCGTGGCTGTCACCAACCCTGCTCTCCCCACTGTACCAACTAGAAATAAGATTAGCCTGTGGCAGTGTCTGCCACTTTGTGGGTGCTGTGTTTTTTGGGGGGGGAATGGTGGCTATTTGATGAAAGATAGCATTAAAAACTTCTTCTTGCAAATGTGTAGAGCCTCTGACAACCATGCTGCTCAGAGACATGGTGGGGCTGTGAGAGGGACCCTCTGGAGGTTGTTCTGCATGGTCTCCCTGCATGAGCCCTCCTGGGTGTGTGAGAGCTGGGGGTGGATGGGGTCCTGCCCAGATTCTTCACTGCTCCTTCCCACATGCTTCCACATGAACTGCAGGGCATGCTGCTGGATTTTGTGCTATCCTAAGTTCCAGAAATGCCCTTCAGCCTTGAGGTTTACAGCAATACTTGGAAAGGGTTTCCTGTAGGTAACTTTCCTGCCAATGTGTTTTCTGAACTGTGATTGTATTTTGTGTAAAATACTCTGGCACTTTGCATGAGCACCATCAGGGCTGAAAAATCAGTGAGCAGGTTGGAAGGGTTAAGGCAGTGTTGTGTGTGCCCTGGTGACCACCCTTGGCACTCTGAGCATCCTTCCCTGGCTCCTCAGTGACACTTTGTGTTGTGTTTTTTCTGGAGCATCTGTGTCAGTGTGAGTGTGCTGGTGTACGTGGTGTGGAAACACAGCCAAAGGCTGAAGCTGGAATGAAGGGCATTGTAGGTGAAATAAGCTGTGTTTGCTGAGAGCTGAACTATAAGCACTAGGTTTAGGCAAATGCTTTAAAGCAGTCACAGTGTTACTCTGTGTTACTTGATGACCGCTTTGTTGTTATAAACTGGACTTTGCCAATAACATTATCACATATTGTGTGGTTCTGAATGCTGGCTTAATCTCTGAGAGAACTAATCCATTTCAAGAAGCAAAGTGTTGCTTTCATTGTATGCTTTAAATCATCACTTTCCCTTTTCTCTGGGTGAGAATCTGAGCCTACCACTGTGTAATTTAAGTGACTAAGATGGCTTTATATTGTCACTGTTGTCAGCAGTTCCAGTTTCCATCAAACAGATACTTTTTGGTGCGGAGAATTTAGTATTCACATTGTCATGCTGGGTGCAAACTTCCATGTTAAAATACAGCTTAATGCAACAAAAAGTTGTTTCAGCTCTCCCTGAAGTAATCTGCCCCACTCTAGACAGACCAGTTCTGGGTATGGAAAGGGCACACACAGCTGGAACCAGCCTGGAACTGGGAGAGAAACACCAGGCTTAAGTGTGCAGGATCTGTCCCCACACCAGGGACTGGCAGGATTTCCTTTGCCCAGTTTCAATCAGTGTGGCTTGGAGGCAGTTGCTTATTGATAGTTCTTAACAGAGGGAGGAGTTGTGCACATAGTGAAGAACTGGGGCTGCAGTGCAATCAGATCTGCCCATGCTTTGCTTCCTTCTCATGCTCTACTCGAACTGCAAGATTTCTGCTTAAGATACTGAAAATCCTGCAGATTATTCATAGAAAGCAATGCTGCAGCAGCTGTCATACGGACGTCCCATTGGAGAGAAACTGCAGTATGAGCTGAGCCCTGTCAGGAGCTGGTCTTTACATCACCTGGTGCAAAAATGTGTGAAACTGAGAACTTTAATTAACTGCCTGAAAGCACTCCAAATGCTTGCTAGCAATCAGTGGTGGGTCCTACAGCTTTCCTCTACGTGTCACCTTTCTGGGCAGCAGTGACTGGCAAAGAGGTGCTCCCTACCTGGTAGGATGTCAAAGAAGTGGAGTAGTCTCCATGGGGAAGACCTTGTGACAGGCAGAAGTTGTAGTGTCCCAATAGCTTCACAAAAGCTGGTTCTTGGCAATGCAGAGTGATGGCAAAATGCATCAGACCCAGACCTCCAGCATCGGCACAGGGCAAGTGGTCTGCTCCTCCTCTGGGTTTTGGTGGATGTGAATCTCATGGGAAAGGATGTTTCTGCAGTGCCTGCAAACACAAGAGTTCAGCAAGTTTTTTTCTCTCCACAAACCCTTCCAGTTTCTCCCTATCAGCACTCCCATGCTGCGGTTAGGGGAGCATTCCTATGTGGGTGTATGCAAGAGCAGAATAGGACCCGTGATACTTAAGTCAGCCTCAAGTGGGAATCTGGAGGAGGAGGAGCACAAATGGAGATAACACTTCAGCTTGGCTTTGGAAAATTTGCTTTTTCATAGAAGATATTTTAATTTCTTTCAATTTTTCCTAACTGAATTTGCAGTTGCACAAAGTTGAGCCCTGTTTGGAAACAGGCATGTTTTACTTGAGGAGGTGACCCATTGGTTGAAGATGCCTCCAGGAAATGATAGGATGCTGCTTATAGCATAGAATAAGAGAGTAACCTTCCTGCCTGAGGGCACCTATAGAAAACAAGACGAAAACTGAAGTCAGTCAAAAAGCCTTGGCTTTGAGATTTCCTTCCATCTTCTGTGCTGTAGTTCCTGGGGAAAAGGCTGACCTTTGAGAACGGAGTCACAGCCATAGAGAGGTTTGAAGGCTCTGTTCAGTTAGCTGAAATGCTTCCTCCACACCTCTGCTGGTGAGGTCTCTAACAGGCCAGCTCCTTGCTGAAGCAGATAAATTAAAAGGACTGAAAGCATTAATTGGTGGTACTCCTTGATGAAGGTAGAGATGTGTGCTGAGATGGAGGGAGCTGCCCTGGCGTTAGGCTGACGGTTGAGAAAAGCTGAAGGAACCTGTCCAATTGCTAAGCAGTGCTTCTGGGAAGACTTTAAAAAGAAAAGAAAAATCAATTGAAATCATCCACTCATCAGAGAGAGAGAGAAAAAAATCATATTTGCAGGTCTCTGTGCAGCATGGGGAGCTTTTATAACAAACACATGAAGCGTCTTTACAACTGATGCTTTCTTGCTAGGACTCGAAACTAAAACTAGTTTGCAACCTGCAACAAATCTTATTGACAGGCGAGACAATGTTTAAAGCTCAGTATTTCTGTTTCAGGAGTTTCTGTTATAGAGGACGGTGCGACTGTTTTTCATATGGAAACACCATTTAATTAAGACTTAAACAGATGGTGAACAGGAATGGTATTGTAGGCTTCGTCGAAGTAAAATCTAAAGGGCACAATAATATTTCCACTTACAGCAGCTTGTTTTGATTCCTACCAACAAATAAATTAATTCCACGTGTCAGAGCAAAACATTTTCACTGTACAGTTCATGTGTTGCTGCTTGTGTGTTAGGTGCAGATCACAAAACAGGCACACGGTTAATCCCCAAACAGGTACACATCTACACGTGGAGCAAATGATGCAGTGCTTGAAATCTAGCGATAAATGCATGAAAGGGCAAACAAAAATCTGTTGTGCCATAACCAGAAACATCTCTCTCTATGAGCTGCAGTCTCACCATGTGCTGTACCCTGCACCCCCTCTTTGTGCTTGCCTGCTTGCAGAAAGCCCATAGAAAGAGGAAAGCAACTGCAGGATGTGTTTGTAGATGGTGCTCAGTTACTTCTCCCCTACAGCACAGCCCCACTGCAGGTTTTGCATCCGAAAACAAGAAAGCGCTGTATCTAAATCAAATTGCAGTGAAACTTCTGGAACTGAAGGCAAAGTGTTATTTTGATAAGGATGCTTGCCTATCAAAAGGGAGAGGCTGTGCTGGCCCTGCAGCTCACCTTCAGAAGGTGAGAGCAGCCCTGCTGAGATAAGTGCCCTATTTCTGGGTATGGCTCGGCAGCCTGTCTGCCTGCTGCCCTGAAAGAGGATTGTGGGGGACGAAGGTCACGGCAGATAAAGCAGGGTATTAGGAGCTGTCACGCTCTCCAGTCTCTCTGCCACTGCTCACTTCATTCTCACGTGAGGGTCAAGCGCAAATCCCAGCTCAGCAGTTGCTCTGCTTTAGCAGGAGTACTTAGGGCATTTGTTACGTCCTTGGGGTAGAAATACTTGTCCAGATGATGGTGCTCAAAAGACCCTGTAGATTGCCAGCAGAGTTGGGAATGTGAGCCTGGGCTGTGGCTTTTAAAGGAAATACTCTGAGAAATATAAGAATGGAGGCAAGCATCACTAGAGACGTACCATTTATAATTAGCACAATGCTAACAACAGGAAGACTTTCCCTGAGCGAGACCTAATGTCATTAAACTTAAACCTGGCAAACATCAGTTAGTGGAAACAAAATTAGCCTTGTCTGGGAATACCAGCTCCTGCCTCAAAGTGCTATTTTCCCCAAACATACAGGCGACGGCCTCGGAAACTGTAATTAGAAAACCCTGCCAGACTTAAAAGGAGATTCTTTCACCCGCAAAGACCCAAGCTCATAAGCTTCTCCTATCGCCCCACAGCTCAGTGTGTTTAATGGCCTAATTGCTCAAAGTGATAACCAGACCATGTTGGGACCATAGAAGTCTGAAGGAATATTAACAGCATCTAATCACATCTCAGTCACTCTTGTTTGGTTCTTAGGGTTGGCTAGATGTGCTTTTTGTCTTCTTGGTTGCTTGTTTGTTCCAACCATGTTGTCACCTATTGCCCTGTTCTTGTGTGATCTTCCTCCAGGCAGTATTCTGTTGTCATTCCCCAACTCACAGGGCTCCAGTTGTATCAGCATCTCCAAAGTGTGACAGCAGGAGCTATGTGAGTGTGGCATGAAAGTTAATAGCTGGTGAAAGGATAATTTAACAGAGCATTAAGAGGCCAGATTCTCAGGTGATACCCACTGATGAGAAAATCGCACCAATTTGCACCAGCTGAAGATGCACTGTGTGGATCTCTAGGTAAAAGTAGCTTATGTAGTTAAAATTTCACACTAACTTATCTGGAGAGAGGGAATTAAACAACAAGACTAAGCATCTCCCAGAAATAGATGCATCAGTGGGAGTTGGAACAAGGTTCTAAAAGTAATTACTATCCTGCCTGGAGTGTCAGATTCATCAATAAAAGCAAAGCCTTTCCGTAGTAGTGTAGCTGTATAAAATAGAACACACCCCACACTCTGCAATAATGGTTGGAACTCGATATTTTGTAGAAATACTGAAATAGTGGAGCGTGTCTGGATGGAGAGGTGAAACCTGTAGGTCAAGGCTGGGTAAAGACTGTGCAGTTTGATCGCTCCTTTTGGGGCTCCATGGAAACGATCACTGACTGTGCAGTGTCTCATCCCTCTTCTGATGGCAGCAGATGGCCAGGGCTGCTCAATCCCAGATTAATCAAAACTCCATTTGGAAGAGGCACTGAGGAGCAGTCCGGAGATGGGACTGGGCTGACAGAGGAGGCAGTAGGATTGCATCTGCTGAAAATCCACATGGGCTTCAGGGTGCGAAAACAAAGAATAAAGCTCCAGGAACAGAGGTCTTCAAAATGAAGGGGAAGACAGTCAGGATCTGGGGCACCAGCCAGTCTGTTCCCCTAGGCTATTTCCAGGACAAGAGCATTTGCTATGGCCTTTGCAGAAAACAGTAACGTGACAGCATTGTAATGCTGAGGATCTAGAGATGTTTTATTTTGCTACACTGCAACAGCAGAGGGTTGTGCTCGGGGGGAGTAAGCAAACCCACAGGGCACTGGTCACTGATGTGTGTAGCAGACCTTGCAGTTTGCTTGGCATGTTGTTCTGTGTGCGTGGCTGCTTCCTGAGGAACAGTGGGACTTGCAGCATTGCCTGGACATTTGGACAACACACACATGTATCCTCTTGCCAAAGGAAAGATTGGAAACCCAACCAACAGATAGAGCAATGCAAGATGTAGGAAGAGTGTTGACTCTCAGTGCTTTGGTACTGCATTGCACCATCAAATGTCCTGCCAGAGGGATAATGTACTCTTTCCTCCCTCTTACCCTTTCTCTATTCAAAGATCAGAAAGATAGTGAATAACTCAGGTTGCACCAGAAATAATGTTTCTATTTCTCTATGTCATGCCAACAGGCTGAAGTAGCTTTAGGCGGAGTTTAGTAATATATGATATTTGGATTGGACTTTGCTTACAAACAGCAGTCTGGGTGATCGTTTCTGCTGTTGTTATTTTTCTTTTTTAATGGATTTGATGGAATTGCGTTTTTTACAGTGCCTCGTGATGATGCTCTGATTGTCATTGACTTGAACACTGTTAGTCCTGGCCCAGCACTTGATCCAGAACTTGGTGAAGTCATTTCAAAAGCTCTTATTGATTCCACTGGGTGCTGTGTAAGATTCAGGAAGATGCTACCAAAATACAAGCCTTCTTGGTGATGCTTTCTCACTGATTTATGAGCTGCTGGGAAAGATAATTAAAAGGGAAATGACATGTATCTGCGATTTAGTGGAGACCAGTGTCTATGCAGTAATGAAAAATGTTCCAGAACTTTTCCTTTAGGGTGCCTACCTCATTTTGGGGGCTGCATAAATCATCCCCGCAGGTTTGCAATAATATTTTGGCTCACTTTCTGCAAGGGATTTAAAGTCTGTGTTTGACAGTATTCCCTGTGCTGTGTTTCCTTCACTGCATGAATGTTCTTTGGCATTCAACAAAAATCCAGACTGCTTATGTTAATCTGATTTCCCCAATCAAGCCACCCTTAAATGCATTTCTTGCTGTGTGGTGAGTCATGCTGTAATGATCAGATACAGGTTATTCTGGGTATTGTGCAAACATGAGACAATGTCTTTCTTGAAAGATGTGGAAAGCACTCCTCTCCTTATCGTAAGAGATAAAGGGATTATAACCTTTCTAACTACTCCAAGAGGATACCAAAACTTCTGATTGCATTTGAAAACAAAATTCACTATATTTTAAACAAGAGAACAGAGATGTGATGAATTATCAGGTGAAATCAAAGATCCTGACTGGATTGGTGCAATGAAAGCATGGTGGAATAGAGATGACAGAAGTTGTAGCCATAATCTGTAGACAAGGAAGATGTGTATTAAAAAGCAATCCAGGACAACTAATTTGTGGCCAGGTTACCACAGGCGTAATGTTTAAGTTTCCTTGTCCCATGCTCTTTCTCTGCAGTTAACAGAGAATTTCTGGTTGCTTTAGTGTAGTCCTTCAGTCAAGACTGCCTGACTTTGAACAAGAGCAGCGATTTAAGTGTATTATTATTGTTATCGACATTTTGTTTCTGAGTTGCAACTGCACATCTGAAGTTTAATCCAAATGGCGAGACTGGGAGCTGGAGACAACGCAGCTGGCAGCACTAAGCCCTAGCTAATTAACTGTGCTGCAAGGCAGACTTATTAGCTCAGGCAGCAGTCTCTAAACAGGAGGGGTCTGGTTTACTTGTGAGGAAGGGGCTATAGTAGCATGGTGGGGTCAGCAGATCAAGTTTGGGCCATGTAGGAGTGAGGCTGAAGAGTTGTGAAGACCAGGGTGGACCACTTTGGTGCCAGTTTGCTGTGCCACTGCCCAGAGACCATGCAATGCATGGCCACATACATTCTGGTGAGAAGGTTCTGCATCATGTTCAGAACCAGCAACTCTCGTGTGAAACTGAATTCAAGTTTGCAGCTAGCTTGAATAGGAATATCACTGCAGGCTCTCTTCCTTTGTTCTGCTAAATGGATATATTCTTTTCTCTAGGAAGGCATAGGGTTTTTTTTGCTTTACATGGGTGAGAAACTGTAACTTTCACCTGGAAAAATACTGCTTATCCTTTGTCTACTGATTAATTTCTCATATGCACAATTTTTGAAGGGCTATATCAGGATGACGTCTGTGGTCCTCTCCTTTCTGCTACCTGGGATCCCATGGGAACAGGACATTTCCAAGAATCTGCTGCTTTAGATGCAGTGACCTTTTATGTTTGTTTTAAGTTATGTTGTTCTTTTATCTGCGACAAAACCTTGGAAACTTATAACAGTTCCCTTTGGTTTTTTAAACCTAAATGCAGAAATTTCATTAAGTTATTCATTCTCCCTCATTGTCATTGTGATCACCAGCCACGTCAATCACAGTAGCGCTTCAAAGAGTGAGGTTGAGCTGTGCATCAGATATAACTTTATTCTTTGTATTTATAAGGCAAAGCATAAATTCTAGCAGGTCCACTAGTCATATCTATTGATTTGGTACTTAATCACATGAACACAATGAATATTCAATGACTGTATGATATAAAAAGAACAATCAGAATAAGCTATTATAGGTGCTGGAATCTCATTTAAAATCTAATTAGGTCTAGTACAAAACTAGAGGAGTCCTGTCTGAGTAGGAAGAAATGGATGTGTCTATATAACAAGTGAAATGTCTTCTTTTTTCACCCTTCTCCTGGCATATGTTAAGAAGCTAACATTTTTCTCAGCTTCCACTTAGAAAACCATTACTCTGTCTAGCTTGGGCAAAGGCTCATGACCTCATGTTTTAATTTACAGACTAAGGCTGATCATTCTGTATAACTGCGTTCTGCTTCATATGCAGCATGACCATAGATACAATGTTAGGGTTGGTCACTGCAACTCAAGCAGTGATGGCTTTGTAGCTGTTCCCATTTCACAGCTCTGTCTGCAATTAGTGTTGAGTTAGCCACAGTGCTAATGGGCTTCTGCAGAGTGAGGCTCTTTTACAGTAGAAAGAGTGGAGGTGGTAGGAAAATCCCACCCCATATTTGAAAACCACTTAAAGCACTAAGATGTCACAGTCTTTGGTAGCAATTGTAGGGACTTGCGGGCTTTATTTTAAAACCTACCTATGCAGACTACCAGAGTAGGACAGAGCCTGCCTTGCCATTTCTATGGGGAGATGTATGGATGGATGTACCTCTGCCAGTGTTACATCATGCAGTGCCTGCATGATTAAGTAAAAATAGATTATGATTTGGTTCGGCACTTACATTTTGCAGGAAAGTGGAGTGCCATGAGATATGCTTTTACACAGATACTCGTGTAAGTGAATAAAATGGGTTTTCAGAACAAGTATTGATTGCCTTGGGGCAGATGAAGAACAGAACTAAGGAAAACAAACACCTTTCAGCCAGCTGTGCTCTGCAAACAGGACACAGCCTTCTGCCTTCAGGGTGCATCTTCCTGTTAAAACAGTGCTAGCAAAGTGAGTCTGTTGTTTAGTGCCTGTTCTAGTTTCCCTTGTGCTTTTCTTGGTGAACCAAGATGTCTGTAGGAGTAGTTCAACCAACTGTGTAGGATTATTCGCACTCTTGCTGTCTCTCACTCCTTTGCTTTTTGTTGTTTTACACTGGAGATGGAGTGCAGTTGGAGACCAAGTCAGGAAAGGCACTTGGGGTTTTGCTCACTCAGAGTCTGTAGTCGTCACGCAGGCAATGTTTTTCCTGCTTTTCATTAAAAAATACATTTTAAAATGAGGTTAGGCTTCTAATCTGATTTACCTTGAAACGTTGCTAACTTCAAATGGCTATAACTGGCCACTCCACTTGCTAATCATGGGGATTTTACTTCATAAGGAGCTGCAGGAAACAACTAGAGGGCTATGAGGCTGTTCAGGGGAAGCTTTGCCACATGGTTAGGGGGTTAGATGACTGTGCTTGTTGTGCTCACGTTATGCTGCCATCTTTTAGTCATCTTTTATTCAGTGGCTACATTTCAGTTTTCTCCTCTTGTGCTGTTTCCAGCCCATAACAAACATTCTGATGTTTCAGGTGAAAGTTTCAACCTTATTCCTTACAGCTCAGATCATGTAGATTTCCCCTTCAGCGAAATCCGAGAATGGTGGTACCATGGGTTAGCAAATTTGGAGGTTAGATTTTGCCCAAGAAGCTGGTTAGCAGCTGCTCAAATACGTGCCATGCTGAATGTTAATTTCCTGGAAATACAGCTCTGGATACAAAACTGACATTTCATTCATGAATTAATTTTGTTGTTGCTGAACATTTGGAGCTGGAATGATCTTTATGCTTTGAAAACGTGTTCCTATTCCACCTCCATTGGTTTCTGACAGCACAGAAGCCAAGGCAGCTGTTCTAGGAAAAGTGCCGTTTGCAACCACATACTTTGATGGTAAGAGGCTTAGCCTGAAGCAATGTTGCAATGACTTCAGAGCTGCCAACTGCAAGTGTCTCTGCCCCAACTGGCTGACTAGAATTAATATCATTATTCTAAATGTAATGAATTATATTCAAAAGTACTTCACGTGTAAGTAGAGAATTAAAGGAAATCAGGGAAAGTCATTCTAATATTCAGTTTGCATACTATATTCATGTAAGTAAGGACATATTTCTTGCTAGTGTTTCAGAACTATATAGTACCATTGTATTGAATATGAAGATTCAAAAGTATAACCCAAGTAGTGCACATCTTCCCACCTGAAATGACTATCAGTTTCCATTATTTCAGTCCTGAAAATTTGAGATATTGAGACTTGGTTTGATCTCTGTACCACAGTCAGTCAAGAAAAGTCTCATGATATCTCTTTGCCAAGGGGAAATTGTACTCAGGAAGAGATGGGTTGGGAAAGAAGTGTCTTGTTAAACTCCAGTCGCTCAGTGACACATCTATCCCTAGACTTTGTAGGCTGCTGCATATGAACCCTAATTTTTGCCTGCTGTGTGTTGCCTTCCATACCTACCTTGTTCCTAAGATTTGATTTTTGGCTCTGTTCCGTGTCATGTGAGATGAATGGCTTTAATCAGAATCTCTTAAACCCACATCAGTCAATCGTAACCCTTTGTGAGATGCATTGTGGTCTTGCCCTGGCAAGGCAAGATGCTAAGCATAGGGCACAATTTTAACTAGATTCTATATAAGAGGCTCTTAGGCTTTGTAAGATTTTCCAGTGATGGTTTCATTTGGGCTCTATAAATGGAAACCAGGCAAGAAAATGAGATGTCTGCTCTGAAACATTCATATTGATTTCAGCAGTCATACTCTAATTGTTCTCTCCAATTAATTAATTGGGGTTCTGAGTGAGAAGTGGCTTAAGTGGCAGTGTATTTTGCAGTTGCCCCAATGGACAGCAGCTGACCAAATCTGGTATTCCTCGTTAACTGAGTATAAACTTCTAAATGCATTAAACTGAATGACTAGTGTTAATGAAGTTTATCACAGTATTTGCAGCTCGCATTTGTCTCTTGCAAGTGGGTTTTGCAAGGCTGAGCTGATGAAAAGTGCTCCTTCCAGCTCCAGGCAGTATTTACAATGGTTCCTCTTCTCTGTGCTTGGAGCATTTTCTTGTTTTAGAGACCATGGAGCATCATGCTGTCTTAGTCAAGTTTGCACATGTGGTTTTCTGCCTTCATTTTGCAGCTTTTGCTGATAGGAGAGGACTCTGTGAGATTCTTCTGAATGTAATATTAGCATATTCTGTCCTCTGAACTTCCATGTTCCAACCAGAGGCTTTTAGCTGATTATCTCAAGTCTCTTCTCTCTAATGACTTTCCAGTTTCTTGATGTTGAGCAAAATCAGCGGATAACTCTCTCTATTAGATATAATTATCTAATGTATATTGAGCTTGGGAAATTATTCAGTTAATTTTGTCTTTAGTCTTCCATTTCCTGTTAGAGATTTGAAAGCATAAGCCTGCGTTTCTCTCTTAATTACTGCATCCTGTTGATTTCTTGTTCCATTTTTTAAAGATAAGCACGTGCTTGAATGAGAGCCTTTAAATGCAGGAATAAGAAGTCTTCATCAAACTGTGATTGTGGTTTGAGTGCACTAATATCACTGACTGAGGTGAACCATGATTTTTTATTACAAATTCACTACCAATGTAGCATTTGTGTGTGTGTGTGTGTGGAGATAGCAATGGGGGAGGGCCCACTCCCTATAGGAGGAAAAATGTCTTTCTCTTGATTAGATTTTCATACTGCTTCTAGTCTCCATCCTCACAACGTTGAGCTCTTGTTCAAGTGAATCTATGTTAATGGGAATGATCGTGCCCCATGCTCAGCTGCTTTCCATCTTTTCTTTTTTTCTAAACGTTTGTCAGCTGTTGAGTTGATTAGGAATAAGCTGTTACTGTGTGAGGCCAACCAGAGAAGGGACTGTGCTGCCTACTGAATGCCTCCAATTGTGCATCTGGGATTGCTGTCTGTGCCACAGAGCCTTTGTTGCCATAACTTCTCTTCCTGGTAGATGAGGAGAAATCTTTCCTGTGGCTTTTATAAGGTCATAAAAATCACTTTAAAGCCTTTTACTCCACACAGACTTGGTCTTCACCTCTGTAACTATACTTGCTTTCATGATGTAATGTTGCTGGATGGCTCTGCACTAGGTTTTCCCTCAGTGCTGCCAGGACAACTGAGTATTTTGTTCTAGATAAAGCAGCTTGCAATATTGTTGCATTTCTTCCCCCTCCTTCAAATCAAAAGTTGCCTAAAACCTAATTCTCCAATTTCTCAGGGTCCTAGAACAATGCCAGCTGAAGGGGTCTTCTGTCTATGGTTATTCCATTCTGAACAGAGCATGTTATTTCTTATATTATGAACAGAATATTGCTACTACACGTTCACATTTTAAAGTAAGTAAGGAAAACATTCAGTTAACTCAGCTGAGAAAGTCAGCCTGGATCTCGCTGCTGGATTTCCTTCCCTTGCTTATTCTTGATGTTTCTTGTCCCCTTTTCATGAGTGCTAACTTTATTGCAGAGCAGTCTGACAGCAGGGACACACTGAGTTCTTCTAGTTTGATGTTTCCATTGCAATATTAGGCTGAATGGTAGCTGGCAGCAAAATCCATCCCTGTACCTCCTGAGACTCATTAAAACCGGGTAACTCTGAAGTACGGCAAAATGATTTCTGTTTGGGCTGTGTTGCCAATTTAACAGATGTGTGAAAGGTAAAATGATGAAGTAGTTTCTTCTAAGGAAATTCCTCTAACTTTGCACTTTCTTAAAACTTCCAATAAATGTTCTCTTATCAGATAAACTCTGTAGACATAACTGCTCATAATCACACGCTGAATGCCTAAGAGAAGAGTACACAGATTTTTCTAGCATCACAGACTTTATTACACAGCTTATTATAATTGCATTAATTTGTGCTTAGACTACTTGGGAGTATAATTATTGCACCATTTCAGGACCCATTCTGGTTGATGGAGCTGCTTCCATTGGATCTTGTTGGCTTTATCTCCTCCAGTTCTCCTTCTCCTGGAGACTGTGCAGCCCCCAGCTCAGCCCACCATGTGGGTGCTCAGCACACATTTATCAAATGCTTTTGTTAAGGCAGTGGATTTAGGAGTTCTACATAAACAAGCAACTTTCAGGCTAGGATAAAATCACAGTTAGATATTTTGGTTGAGTTCAGACTGAACTGAAATATTCCACATTTTGAGTTTTTTCTCCTCTAATTACAAGGTTTTTGCTGTCAAGTTACAGAGAGAAAGGAAGGGTTGTTCTGAATCCCCAGGCAAGCCTGCTTCAATCCCGACTCAAACTTTTAGCTCTCATCATAAAGAAATATTGGCTGTAGTTTTATTTTAATCTCCCCTTGTGAAAGTGACAGACTGAAACCGTGTGAGCCCTGACACTGGCAAAGAAATAATGCCTCTCTCAGGCTGCTCAATCCTATGGAGGTGTCATGCAGGAGGTCAAGGCAGCCACAGGAACTGCCTCAACACTGAGATGCCATGGTGTGACCTGTGGTGGGTTGGTGGCTGCCAGCCAAGGTGCCAAGGGACGCTGCAGCTAAGAACTGTGCCTGCCAGCACCCAGCACAATGTGTGTGCAGCACCGACAGGTTGTCCTAATTTGCTCTTACGCACAAAATCAAACGGGAAAATATTTGATTTGACAGGGCAAACAAATGGTGCTTTTGTGGAGAAATGATACTTTCAGCATATGATAGCCATCTGCCTGCTCCTCGCTGCGATTGTTGGGAGTTATAATTGGACACGCGGCTTTGACACCTACAGCGAGTAGCTGGCGCTGCCACCAGGCAATTTTAAGTGGGACAGAGCGTTTATGAGTGTGAATTTTCACTTGGCTGCCATCCAGACAGCCCTGTTAGGGACCAACGAGTGATCAGGGATAGAAAATGGTTAATGAAGATTCTGCTTTCAGTTAAAGCTAAACTCAAAAATGGCAGGTGTTTTTGTGTGGATGGTTGATAAAGATTCTCCTTGAATCTGTGTGTTTGTGTGCTGTATCACTGAGCTCTGACTGCTCTCTGGAGATGGTAGCAAACCCTTTGTGGCGTGGGGAGAGTGTGGCAGTGCTGTGGTGGGGGCTGTTGTCATTGGTGCTGGGTCTGCCTGGAGTCAAGTGGTGATGTGGCTCTGGCATTGGTAGTAGGCTTGGAGGAAACAAGCTTTTAATACATTGTGCCTGACTCATCTTCATTTCATATTGGAGAGAGCTGCTTTAACAGCACATAATGGGCCAGTCGTTTCCCATTGGGTGTTACTGATATATTTGAAATGTGACTGCTTGCTGACAATCTATAATCCAGTGGCTCTTGCCCAGGCAGAGGAGGGTATGGCTGTGGTTTCATAGCTAGGCAAAAGCTATGCCAGCATAAATACATTCCTTGGCACCACAGAGGTTTATTAGAGCCAAGACCCAGTTTCTTTATTTATTGATACATTTATTCTTGAAAGAAGAAGGACTGGACACGAGCAGATCTGGACTGCTCCTATCCTTGACCAGCAGCAACATGAGACCAGAGAGTGTCTCAGACCCTGCCCCACGGTGTAGACCTGGTGCCTGTGCTTGATCTCCAGCAACCGTTGTCTATGTGTGGCATAAGTGATACTGCTGCAAAATTGCTGTTTGTTTATTAGTGGAGGTTAGATGGTTCAGTAGTTTAGATAGATTGGCTTCTAAAATCGCCGGGGGGACCATCACCTGCTTTTCTCAGGTTTAGGACATTGACTAATCCTAAATTCCAAACCTGCCTCAGTTCCTTCCTTTACTGCATTTCCTACTCTGTCCCGGGTGCTATTTAGCTTAAGGGAGTGCACTGTCCTAATTATCTACAAACAAAAGCACAAAACCAAAGGTGGATTATCTGTTGTTTTTCTTCTCTGTTGAGGGAACGGTGCTCTTTGTCCATTCATTTCAAAGCACACTAATGTTCATGAACAATTTAAAGGAGAAATATTTGATTCTGCAGGGGCGTTGGTAATGACTTAATCAAAGGCAAAATGCCCCTTTGCTCCAATTTAATGTTCTTACAGTTTAGTTCTTATTAGCATTGATTTTTCCCAAGCCTTTAGCATCCTATTTATGAAAGGCAACATAATGAAATTTAGCAATAAACAAGAATGTTGGAACAACAGAACAGACCTTTATTCTGCTGGCTGGTACGTAGGTGTGGAACATCTGCATCTCCAGAAGGGCTGCATTTTGGTGGGCTTATACAGGCACATGGAAACACACTGTGCCCCCATCACCATCCATATGTAGGGCGGGAGAAGGGACACGCTGAATGTCTGGTCTGATGATGTTGGCATGTAAGCCAGTTGGGAATCTCTGACATTCTCAATTAGAGCTTGTTTGCACAATCTCTTTGCAATTACCAAGCAGTTTGCAGCCAGTGCACCTGAAGGCTGCTCTGGGACAAGCTAAAATCTCACTGTCAAAGCTAGGAAATATGTGGCATTTGCAGTGCTAACAGAGAAGGATCTAAAATAAATGCCTAAACTTTCCTCAGACCTTTCAGTGGTCACCAGTCCTTCTGCAGTTCCTCACACAGACTGGTTAAAAATAGTCTTTACATTTTCATCTAATTGGTTGGAATGTCTGCATCTGTGCTACAAAGAATTTCAGAGGAGAAAATAGTGCTTATAGGGGTTTCTTAAGTAGGATCTCCCAAATATTTAAGTGTCCCAAACAGATAAGGCAGTAAGTCTATATAAAACTGTGGTAAGTCATTACCAACGCCCCCCTCCCTGCAGCATCAAATATCTGTCTTAGATTGTTCATGAACAATAGCATGCTTCAAAATGAATGGGCAAAACCCATCCATGGATGTTGGAGAGGGCTTGCTCGCCCCGGAACCCCTGGTGGACTGATGGGTGCAGCTTTTGGCTGCACTGCTGTAATGTAAGCTGAGAAGTGACTTCGTATTTATGGATAGTGAAATTCCAGGGCATAAGTCTGGAGGCAAAGAAAAGGAGCAGTATCTGAGAAACAAGCTGTTCACTGTTTTGCCCAGCTGAAAGATACTGTTGGCAAAACTGGAAAGCTGTGGGTCAATTTAGTTCAGCTTTGTGATGAACTATGTATTATCCCAGTAATTATATTTGACAGTCAAAGATCTTGTGTAAGGACAAAGACCATTTATTATTGCTTAATATATTCTCTGCACACTCAGTCCAGCTGCCCCAAATGCAGCTGCCCAAATCTGTCTTGGCTCCCAGAACTGATTCCTCCATCCCCTGCTCCCTGCTGTGGCTGGGGTTAAGCAGCATTCTGCCACAAGAGGGATTTCTTGGAGCCAAAACCTGGATTCAGCAGCTCCTCCTTGGCCTGCATTGCGCCTGGGAAGCTTTGGAGAAGTGATTTATTGGGCTGAATCCCACCCTTCACCCGTGTCAGGGAAGTGGTGGGAATGCAAACACTATGTTCCGAGATCATAGGACTGGATAGAAATTTTTTACATGTCTTTGTGAGAGGAACAGCAGCTGTTCTAATTCATCTTCTAGTTTCTAAGCCTCTGAAATCACTGATTTACTATAATTAATGCTCTTTTTTTTTTCTTTTTTTTTTTTTCCTCCCCTCCAGAACTTTGTCCATAATAAACCTTCTTACGTACTGAAGGAAAATGCAGATGTTTTCCTGCGGTACCTCCCAGTAAGAGCCCAGTGTATCCTCTGGGTAAATGGCCAAGTCAGCCTGAGATCTGAGCTAAAAAAGCACAGGGTTAGCTACCTCGGGCCATTGCACCGTAACCATGCAGCGTGCTTTGCTCAGTTCACAACCACTACTAAACCTTGCAGGAAGAGCTCAGAGGAAAGCTCTGCAGCACGATGGATCCTGCAGCACCACCTACGGCGGGTTGGCTGGGTGCTTCCTTCTGCAGGTGCGGATGCTGAGCATCATTTTCTGCCATTTCCACTTTACGCCGGGCTGCTACAACCCAGCCTTTCGGGGGAACGCCGTCTGCAGCACCTGCAGAAGGAAAAGCTCTCTCCTTGTCCCCAGCAGCCCCCGTGCAATGGTTTCCCTCCCCCTCATGCTGCCGCGGGCCGTGCGGATGGTCCCTGCCGTGCGGATGGTGCGGATGTGACGGGAATGAGAATCGCAGAGCTCTGTCCTCACGCGGCGCTCTGGAAACGAATCGCTTTGATCTCAGGCGGATTTCCCCGCTCTATTTTTAGATGAGGCGAGGATAACCGAGGGATGTCGGTTCTGATGCAGACAGAATGGAGCTTCAGATGCGTTTTTCCTCCTGGGATAGGAGAGGAGAGCAGAAGGAGGAAAACAAGGCAATCTCCAGCAGTGAGTCTGAGCCTTCTGGTGCAGACAGAGACGGAGAGCTGAGCCCCTGAGGCTGCAGAGGGATGTCCCCAAATACAGAGTACACCACATAAGCTGATAAATCTCCCTATGCTGCCTCTTGCTGCTTTTTGTGTAACTCACTATTCTGCAGCAGCCCAGAGCCAGCAGCTGTGACTGAATTCAGCTTTGTAGTGTAGTGGATGTGTTTGTGAGGGATTGCTAATAGTTATCCTTTGATTTAAAAATAATTGCTGTGTCTCTCACTCTTCCTGCTTCCAGGGCATGTTGTAGCTGTCCCAGACTGCTTGGTTTTGATGGTGTCAATTCCTGCTTTGCGTTTTGCATTCAAAATGATAAACAACTTCAGCAAAACAAGAAACAGACAATCAAACCAAACCTTTATCCAACCATGGGAGTGTTTCACCGACCATGGGAGTGTTCAAGAAACGTCTGGATGTTGTGTTGATGAATATGATTAAGCCGGGAAGCACTGATAATGGTTGGACTAGATGATCTTCTAGGTCTTTTCCAACCTTGATAATTCTGTGATTCCTGGGTGGCAGCAGAAGCGTTCGTGTGCATGTGCGGGTTTGCACGCAGGCTGCTGTAAGGGAGAGAACCTGTTTACAGGGCACGAGCTCTGGGGAAGGATTTGCTTCCTTTTTCTCCCATCTGCCGTTGCTGGGAAACGGCCGCCCCGGTGCTGACAGTGTCTGACTCACCGCACCCGGTCCTCACTCGCACTGCGCCTCGAGCTACAGCGGCAACAAAGGAAGTACAGATTCAGCAGTTAGACATGAAACACCGGGGAAGCTCCTTCCCTGGTGGCTCCAGGATATGGCTGTTGGCTGCCAGGTGTAAGCGGTCCCCGGGGGCTGTAGCAATGGCAGGAGAAAGGCTTTTGTTTGGCGCTTCGAATCACACAGCAGCCAACAGAGCCATGCGAGGATGACTCCATGGGTATCCCATTGCACCAAAGGCTATAGAAACCTATGGAAAAGCCGTATTGATATCCACTGAGCTTGCTCACTGCCCACCTGTCCTTAAATACTCAAAAGAACATGAATGAGTCCATTTCTTGCACTCTTTCCTCTGCCGTGTTTTTGTGTTTTATGGAGTAGAGCTCAGTTCTGACCAGCTGTGAGCACTGGGGTTTGCCTGGACATTCTCTTTTTACTTGTGTGGACAGTCTGACTTGTATGGGTATTCCCTTTTTTATGTTCGTAATTGCACTGCTTACTGAACCTATGTTTGGTGGACGGCTTTGCACAGCCAAATGCAATGGTGCAATGAACTTAGCATAAGCATAAAGCTTGAACACAGATCAAGATAATAATATAATTAGATTCATAAATTCCACACCATGACATCAATCACCTAAGCTTCAAAGTAAGAAATTCGGGACCCATTTGAGGTTTGCTGTGGGTTTACTACTGTTTCGTTCTACATTTCTCCATCTGGAGAGCTCTTAGTTGCAGCTTTGGTGCTTCTGGTTTACTTTTTATCAAACGCCACAGATCTGAGGGGCTGGGTGGGAGGGGGAAGCTGGAGACGTGATGGAACTGTAGGATAGCAGTGAGTACAGCAGGACTGGCAGCAGCCACAAATCAGGCTTAGCAGAGTGTCACAAGCCTGGTATGCTTGGCTCCTTGCCCTGGCAAGCATTCAGAACCTGAGCAATTGCTAGAAACTTCCCCTAGCTTGAGTTTCTGGACTTCCTGTGGTGTCCAGACTGTTCCTAGCATCTGCATCAGAGAGCAGAAGCTGATATTGCAGCCGCTGAGGCCCAAGACAGACACCCAGCTCTAAGTTTCCAGTACTTTCAGCATACCATTTTCCCCCTCTTTCCCTCCTGTTCTTCTTCCCAACTTTGGTGTACTTCTTCAGGATGAGCTTACCCAGCTGCTAATGTCTGAATCAATAGGATGCAGACTGGGTCTCCAAACTCAGTGTGATGCAATAGACTAATCATACACCCTTTGCTGCAGTTCACCACACCAGAGCACTCTCTGCAGGTGTGCTCAGAAGTGATGACACCTCTTCTTGGCATTGCTGGGGCCATACTTCACCTCCATCACCACCGCCCCTCCACAGTGAGACATCCTTCCATCACTTTTACTTCTTCTGGAGTTCCTCTGGATTTCATTTTATCAGTGGATTACATCTGAATTTTGCACCTGTGAATGTAAAGCTTGTGTCCCTTTGCTGGCTCCTGCTCACTCAAGTATCTGGGGGTATCAGGGCAGCTTGAGCACCCCAACCTGCACAGCTCCAGGAGTTGCCAGGAAATGGGACAGGATTGTGGTGGTTTTAGCGTGAATCTCAAAGCAGTATTTTAAGCCCATTACAATCCAGGACTGGATTTCACAACAGAAATCTAGATGTCGAGGGTGGACTCCCTCCTGAATCCTGAAACCCAGTTCCTGGAGGATTCCTAATTCTGCAAGTAGGTCACGCCTGCTGTCTGCCTCTGGGTACAGCAAGCAGAGGCTTGACAGGTCTAAATAATAACTCTTATCTCCTTGCTCTTTGATGTGAGATGTCACTAAGATGTTCCCTGCCATCCGCTTTTCATTTTTCCTCTTCCCTTTTTGCAAAACTCTGCTGAACACACAAGTTAATGAAGGATAAGACATTTCTAGGTCCCACCAGTTCTTGCAGCACGCAGTCTTCCCCCCAACCCCCAGTGTGGCTTTTTGCATTGGCCTGATGTGGGAGAACGGCTGGCAGGACTGCAGTGTCCCAAAAAGCCATGGGTAATCTAAAGCTGTCCTTTAAGCCACATTTTCAGCATGCAGAGCCCAAAGCCAACAGCCCTCTGTATATAAAAGCAGCATAAATCACAGCTACTGCTTGTGCAGGGATGTGTGCGTGTGCAGTCTTTACATCAAGATATTGCTTGTGTAAAGCACCATGGATGTCTCATCCCGTCCTCTTACAGCAGTCTTCTCTCTCTTTACAGCACTGTAGATCGAAGCTTTACATAACTTCAGGAGTCAACGGCTTTGTGAGGGAATCCCACTAACAGGAGCTGTGTCTGTGCCATCGGCAGTTCCAATTCTGTGATAAAATGCACACGCTGTTTGCATTCTACCAGTATGAATTCTGCTGGATCTTTGTCACAGAGGTTTCAGCTTTTGCAGGGAGTCTTTTAAAGACCTTGCCCTAATTGTGAAGCAATTCCAGTGACACTTTAAATTATGGGTGAGTTTTACATAAGTCTTTGGATATGTGTTGTTATGACATGTAAAATTTTATCTTTGCAAAATGCAGTGGATTATGTAAGGTCTTTGTTTTGCTTTTGTCAGGATAATTTGAACCACTGCACATTTAACAAATGTACTTTCAAAAGACCCAATCCAGCACACAGCTGTGATAGTGCAGATAGATAAGCTTAATAAACTTTATTAAATTTCTATTAATTTATATAAGCTATCAGGCAAGTTTATGTGACTGTGTTAAAGCTACAGATTCAAGCACACACGGAGCAGCAAAAGCCGTATCCTGAAACACAGCTCCTTTGCTGGGCTTCCAGGGGCGGCTTATTATATGATCAAATGCTGGTTTTTTTTCCATAGGGGCCCTGCCTCCATCACTGAGCAGGCTGCCTGATGCAAATCAATGGGCAGCAATTCAGAAATCTGTTTTCTTCCTGTCATTCAGCATGTGGCCCCAGTCCTTGTTTACTGCACGCTGCTTAGCTTTACTGTAAAGATGAAATACTCTTTCCACCTGGGTTTTTCCATGACACTCATTACAGCAGTAGTGTTTATTTCACACGCAAGCAATTAATTAATTTGTCTCTCTGAAGCCCAGTAAGGCACACTAGAAGCATTATTACTTTATAGACAAGGAACAGAGACACAGAGAGTCATTCAAGAACATCAATTAACTTGGGATGCTGAACGTGACATGCTCAAGGGCTGATATCTCCATGCATATAATGGGGCTTCACAGGCTTAGTGCCCCTGTACATTTCAGCGCCAACAGGGCCAGACAGCAATGGGCAGATGGAGAAAGCGGATGGGAGATGCCAGATGCGTGCAAGTCCTTGGCCAAGATTTGCAAGATCTGAAGGTGCAGAGAGCTTTAAAAGAAAGAGCTGAAGGGAAGCAGTGATGTGACTTCGTGGGTGCCTCTTGCTATGATTTAGTGCTGTGTGTGTACTCAGGTACCAGCTTAGATTGCAGCCAGGCATCACTCCTGTCACTAAATTTGTCCCACACACTGCGTGGATAGCCCACAGACTGGTCAGAAGAGGACAAAACATCTCTCCTCTCTCCCTTGGACTACAGCATACATGAGAAACTCACATGACAATTGTATTACCCAGAACTTGCATGATGACTTTGCACACCATAAAGTCTGGGCAGTCACAGGAGTGCAACTGCAGGGGCCCTCCTTGGCTTTCTTCAGATCACAATTTGCCAGCTCCCATCCCAGAAATGAGAGTCCTGAGAATGACTGCAGAAACTTTTACTTGTCTGAGGTCCAGGAGTATTTATGTAATTTAATCGATGAACCGCATTGATTTATTTGCACTAAGTAACTCCTTGGGATCTGGATAATAGATAAGGGTGTGCACAGTGCTGTACAAACACATCATAAATAAATGTAACTTGCAAATCAATTGTCAGATATTGATGATTAATCTCCTTACAGTAAAATAATGTTGTCTGTTCTTTTTTTTTTCTTTTTTTTTTTTTTTTTTTTTTTCCATTTGTTTTTAATTTAAAATTTAAGTGGTTTCAGAGTCAATTATTTCAGGATAGCTGCCCTTTAAGCCAGATCTTACACTTCTTAAAAGGTCATAGGGTCTAAATATCATGGTTACTTACGAAGCATGGCTCCCTGAGAGGTCTGACAGCTGCCTTCATCAGAGCAAATCAAGGTCCTGTACAAATAAATGCTTGGCCGCGAAGCTGAAGGCTGTGTTCTTGTGGGGAATTTCACACTATAGTCCACTTTGGCTGCTGGTTCTGCATACATAGAGTGCTGTAAAGGTTATTCCATCTGGCTCCCAAAGCCTGCATACATCAGCACATAGGAGGTTCAGCACAGACATTTACCTTCATCAAGTCACCAGCTGGTTCGATTCCTGACATTAGTGAGAGAGCTGGGTGCATGATAATGTAGTGCTTTACTTAACTGCATTTGTGCGTGTTTTATGCAGGGGAAAGATAAATGTCTTTGACCAGAGTTAGGTATAATTACAGATCTGCTGAGCCAATGAACCACTTTCTCAGACAACCATGCCAGATGAGGCTGTTGCTATCACATCCATTGCCCAACCTCAGCTCTCCCAAGCAGTGCACAGCTGAGCTGATATGCAGTCTCATCAACCCCACAAGGCATTATTGGACAGCAAGGAGACAGCGTTTCTTTCATACCTGCCCATTAGGTGTTCTTAAAAAAGACTAAACTTCCTTCTCTCTTTTCTTCCACTCACAACACATGGAGGGCAGAGATGGAGAGCCAGGTGGTCCAAACTGATCTCTGAAATCCATAGGTTGGGTGCACTACTTGGTGCTTCTAATTATTTATGAAACAGGGAAAAACAGCTTTTAAAGTAATTTCTCTGCAGGTATTTGTCATACTTAGAAGTGAATCTTGAGCTATTTTGCCTACAGTGTTTATGTTTTAAGAGTACTTATAGAAAAGAGGATCGTATATGTTTGTGCTAAACTCTGAAGCCCATTTGGATGCAGATCAGGACTTTGGTTGAGTATTACTGTCCACCAAAAAGGTGAGCTAACAAAGACCACTCTGATTATATTTGGATTCATTTTCTTCTGGTTATCCAGCATCAGCATAGTTTTAGCTCTAGGTTTAGGTGATAAGGTGGATTAGAGCCACTGCTCCTCAGGCTGGCCCTGGGCTTGTTTGTTGCAGGACATAGTATATCTGTCCTTAACATGCTCACTCCTTTTAGTTAACCCATCCATAGCCCCAGTGACTTTCCTTTTGAAGCCAATCCAAGGGGGTAAGGAAGAGACTCTCCACTGTGAGCAATCAGGGCAAAGACTGGCTTTGGAGTTCAGAACCAGATGGCTAGAAGCTTCAATGACATTTAACAAAGACATTTGGCACCAAGGCAAATGCCAAGATCCGTAGGCAGCTCAACTTTCAGGAACTTCTTTGCTACTTTTGAGTCATCATTAATACCATCCCACTCAAGAGATATTCCTAGGTGTACCCCTCTTCCCAGCACTTTTTTGATCTTATACTTTTAATTAGATATAACCCCGCCGGCAATTAACCTTTCACCCCTGTAATGCTGTAATGTGATGGAAAGTACAGCAATAAGGCCCTGCCCTCCCACTGGGTGCTCAGTCACTTTTTCAGGCTATGACTTAGCATCTCCACTACATCCCCCAGCTCTTTTCTCATAATTCCTGGCATGCTCCATTCTGTGCCATAATCTGCGTGAGCTTCTTAAACCCCTCTGCTTTTCCATAGCAGGTTTCAAAGACTGGAGATCTTTGAGCAGATACTTATATATCTTTCATACATGTCCATGTGTGTATGTATATATGTAATCTATCTCAGCCTGCTTGTGTGAAGACATTTTCCACTCTGGCACAATTTGAACTCTTAAGTGGGCTGTTGTCCGTCGGATACAGGGCATGACGGAAAAATACTTCTTTTGCCTTTGCTGAAAATGAACATTGGTTCAGTCAAATGTTACAGAGCATAAATGAGATGTTGGCTTTCTGCTGACTGAAATTTCCTAGAAAACTATTTCCTATTTGCATTATTAAATGCAAAATAATATCTTCATCAACATCTCTGAAATGAGTGGTATCTCAAACATTGCCACTATTTCCAAAGCCATTATTGTTTTTTTTTTTTTTCTTTCTTAATGAAAGAAGTTAAAAAACAGCCCTCTAAACAACAATAAGAAGTTCTGCTTTTGATTAACGGGGGGGGGGGGGGGGGGGTAGGGGGGGGAAAGTTTAATTCCTAAAGATGTCTCTATATTATTAACTCAATTATCAGAAGGGATGGTTGAATGAGCAGACAATTAAAAGAAGGAGAAGCTCAGAAGGAAAAGTTCATCAGTGTATTAGGCAGACAATGGGGGAAAGTAAAACTATTTCAAGTACTATTTGAAGGAAGCCATTTGGGAAAGAAATAGGATTAATTAAGTTTTGAACCGGTTAATTTTGTTATCTAAAAATATTTCACAGATTAACCACTACAACGCATGAGGTAATGTCTGAGCTCCTTTAGCAGCGCTGCTCTTGATAAAGGTACTTTAAATCAACATGGCACTCCAAACTTTCCAGAGCCCATGGTGTATTCTGCAGCTGAGATTAAGATGGGGCTCTGAGACATCCACAACAGAGAATTTTGCCATGGGTCACAGTGCCAGCTGAATCCCAGTAAACTCAAGGAGAGGCAGTGGCTTTGTTGCCTCTCATGGGGAGCGATCTTTAGGCTTTGTCACAACCTCCATCTCCCTGTATAGACCCTTCCTGCTTTCATTTTAAGCAGTCTGACATATAATTGTAGAGCTAAAGCAGCAACTTGGAGGAGCCTGAGTGGAAGCTGCTGTCACCAGAACCACCCCAAAGAGGAATCGCTTTCCTTCTGCAGTTTGTTACCACTGCCACTTCCTTGAAGCTTGTGTACATGCAGCTACAGGGATGCTCCAAGTGTTCTTTCATCTACATAATTCAGGTAGACTCTTCCCTTCCCATTCTTTTTCCTGTTCTCCCCGAGAAAGCATCTATTTTCCTTCCATGGATTTTTCTCCCTTACATTTTTGTTTTTAGGGCTGATCCTGAGCTGTAGGAAACTGTAGGAAGGCAGTTTTCACTGACTTTGGCTCAGACTGCTAAGATAGCCCTGTGTGTAAGGTGGAATAATACAAAGATGGTAACAGATATTCAAAAGGTTACTTATAGAGAAAACCTCACCAATATGGATGCCTTCACTGGGAAATACTGAGGCAATCTTCATCAAGAAGCAATCTCCAAGGGATACTGCCCTAGTGGTGGTCAACCCTTAAATGAGGTCTGGAGGAGGTGAAGTCAAGCTCCACCCCTTCTGGGAGCACAGCTAAATTACTCTCACCTGTGCTCCCACAGCTGACCCAAACACTTGCCTCAGCTGATTAATCAGAGGTTCAGGCTGTGCCCATACACCCTGTATGCCAGCTCTTGGTATGGTTTCCACCAAAACATATGTAGTAATATTTGTCTGTACAAAATCTCCTTGCTGCAAAGCTTTGGACAATGGGGTCTGTGCCCCCACTCCACTTACATGGCCCTGCTTTGTGAAAACGAGGCCCATAACTGAATTAAATCAATATGCAAAGGGCAAAAATAAGTAAATAAATCCGTTCACCCTGGTTGGATAAGGCTTTTGTTTGTGCTTTAGTTTTCTTTAAGGCATGAGTAGTGAATCGTGACAAATTACTTCTAGAGCTTTGCAGTCTATTTGTTAATTAATTAATATTAACAGGCACCAGCCATGGCTCTCCCCATGGGGCAGCTGCTGCTGCCGTGATGGTCCTTGGGTGGGGTGGACCAGTGCCTTTGTGCTCAGCAAGGAGATAAGCTTGGAAGAAGTGTGACAAAGCACATGCAATGTTGAGTGGCCCATGTAAGACACAGACAATTCATCCTGCCCCTCCAGTTGTTGAATTTAGGTGAGAAGTGCTAAATATATGATTTGAGGAAAAAATATGGCCTGTGGGTGCTTGAAAGTAATTTTCCATAGGTGGTATTTGAGAATCTTATATTCCATCTCGTTAATAATGATCTTTGAAGGGAACCCGATAAACTATCTTCCATTTCTGATGAGATGGAATAATTTATAACTTCAATTTCCCTGATTAATGTAAAATGTGTTTCAAATTTAGGTTTTACTTTAATATTTAAGCTTCCCCATGAGAGAATCTGCAGTAGGGCAGTGTGACTGTGTCATCCCCTGTATCCACCCCCCCTATGCCATGGCATGCTCCCAAATCAGGGTGAGCCCTGCTAGCAGAGCAGATCTGCAATAAAATTTAGCAGCAAAAACAGCTTGTTTCAAGGCCCTTACACCATGCAGGAAGTTGAACTCCAGGGTTCACTGAAGACTTCTCATCAGCGGCTAAAACTCCCCACATGTTCTGTGCCTTCCATGGCCTGTGTCTATGCTACAGCAACTGGAGGGCCCATTTGTGTGCCTTGAGCACTCAGGTTGCCCCACTCTAGTTCAAAGGGATGTAAAAGACATTATTATTACAGTTGGGTTTTTATCTCAGTTAAAACAATGGTGTAATGCAGCAGCACTGGGATGGAAAGCCCTTACAATACCAGCAGTGATAAAAATCAGAGCCCAGACAAAGAGGAATCTGTTTTAGAGAGACTTATTTATTAGAAGATAGGAGGTTGTTACATACAGATTCTGTCCTGCAAAAGTGTCCTGGTTAAGGATATGTCAGGGAGACGTTTAAACCCATTAGAGCTGGCTCTGGTCTCCATGCAGAGATACTCAAGACACAGCAGAGCTCTGCCAGACCTGGCTCTCGTGCTGGTGCTCAGCTGCCGAGAGGCCTGACATACCACAGCATCCCTGAGCTCGTTACATCACCTTTATCCCACTGGAAACCCTGGCCTGTGGGCTGGAAACCAGCAGTGGGGACACCAGACAGTGCTGCAGAAGGGGCACCGTTCTTCCCAGGGGGAACCTGGAGGTGTTTTCTCCAGGTAGGAAATTGTCTTCCATCGTGCCAGCGATGAACATGTCTGAGCAAGGGGCTATGGAGATACAACCATGCTATGAGGTAGCATGAGGTAAATTAAAATTAAAAAAGGAAAAAACAAAAGAAAAGAAGAAAATAAAGATCTCTCTGTGATACAGAGAAGAGCTCTTGCCATCCTCCCTCACCCCAAAATCAGACAGAGAAGGCAATGTTCAAGTCCCCTGCAGAGATCTCAGAGAAAGCAGCTCTGATATGTGGATCTCAAAAAGGCAGAGGTTTTGCCCCATAATAGTTGTGTTCCTAGCAGTTTTCCTCCGCTTTCACAGGTGACCTGTTTCCTGTTGGGTTGGCAGATAGTGTTTGTCAGCCTTTCATAAGGCCTCTGCCCAAGGTGGCTCAGGGCCTTTGCCTGAGGAAGCCCAGGTGAATTGAAAAGACACCATACCAGTTTTTCACCTCCTGAGTCCAGACCTATGATATGCCACACAATGTGGTCACATTGGTGGAGAGGCAAGGACAAATGAAATGGCAGGTGAGAGGCATAAGCCATCACACTGGCAATAAAGAAGGGCCTGAGAGCAAACCTGCAGGTGGTTGGTGGCTCACAGCCAGTACAAGGTTTGGTTTCTTACCAGTCCCTCAGCTTTGTCTTTATTCCAGGCATGCATCCTACTGCACTTGGACAGGTACTCGTGACATAGCAAAGTGGGTTAACTGGTGGCTGTAAGTTTTCTTTTCATAGACAGCTACCCAATATGGATACATTTCCATCATCGCAGACTTCTTAAATGAAGGTATGACTCAAGAGTTATCTGTTTAATGGGCTAATCTATGGGTGCAGAAGGAGGAAGATAAAGAAATACTTGAATCTAACTCCTAAAGTTCCTTTGCTGAAGCTGAACTGCTGTCTACTCAAGGGTCTTTGCTGGCTGGGTCAGAGTATCACCTTCACATCAGTGTCTGAAAAGACACATTTTACTGTATTTCTCTTTATAAAATCTCAGACTATGGCTCCATAGACTACTTGTAAGATTCTGGGCATGATCTCCCACTTTGCCTACAGTGTATTTAAGCTTTAGTGTAGTGCAGGATGCTATCAAGGGTTTCCCCTTTCAGTCTACAGACTCTGAGGAAGATAATTGTAACAGGTTTGCCAGAAGTTTTTAGGAACAGCTGCCTGTGGCTCATCTATCACCATACATCTCTCCTTGTCTTCAACCCAAGAGTGGGCTTTGCTAGCCTGATATATTAGAAACTTCTGAAACTAAAGACTTGATAGTGAATGCTCACAGCTGATGACAATGTCAATATGAAAAATGGGTCTTCAGAAGCAACAATTTGTGAGATGAGCATTTTTCTTTTGCTACAGATGACCTTCAAGGTTGGAGATACTGGGAATGGGGATTTGCAAGGCTGCAGCTATCAAGCAAAGCAGCAGACCTCCAGTTACCTTTAGGATAATAAACACGGCATTGAACAATGTGTCTAGCTAGCTTTGGCACAACAATGCCTACTTTTGATCAGGTTTTATGTTCCTAAGGCACTCGGACTCCTTTTTTTTGGAACATGCACCCCAATGAGTCTGATTTTTCTTGACTGAAAAGGTTAAGAAAATGCTTCAGGAAGGCAAAGCACAATTAACTGAAGAGAAAAAAATGCTCCAGACCCACTCAAGTATCAGAACCCCAGAAACAATCACAGGGCACATCTTCAGTTCTTTAAAGACTTTCATGATAGTTCTCCCCCACCTTCTTTACTCTTCGGCGAGAATTGACAGGAGGATTGCAGGTCCTCTGAAAGTTATCACAGTGGTGTTATATGCAGAGGACAATACCCTGCTCCATCAGAGGAGCTTAGCAAGCCAGAGCTCTTGGCATACAATTTGCCACAAAAGAACAAACTTGGGAGTCTGATGTGAAACAATCTCCTTCTCTCCTCTCAGCCCAGGCATTCATAAAAAAGCTAATTGTCCCAGCTTATTCAGGATGGAAGGAGACACAATGGACAGCAGAATATCTGTTTTTAACATCAGACTAACACCTACAGGTAGCTTTTTGTCTCCGTTTCCATGATTCCCTTCCAGACCTGCTTTTTCAGCCACCCATGATGAGAACCTGTTCCTCCTAGGTCTTACTGAAACACCTTGATGAGTGAAGCTTGCCTGTCAGTACTGTATGGACACTGTAGAAAAGTTCTCGTTGATGCTTTTGGAGAGAAAACTAACGAGAGAAGTGCATTTTCTCTCCAGAACATGTGCACAAATGCAGGAGGCATGGTAGCCCATTTCCTCAAGACTAGAGGAGCTGGCCCCGATGAGTGCCTGCAGAGATGCTCAGGGAACTCTGAGCATCCTCAAGGTGCCACCCTGACATCAGCAGTGCTGAACTCACCAGATCTTGTTAGGTCCCCCCGTACCGAGGGCTCTGGGGAGGTGTGCTGCGAGGTAGCGCTATGTGGCTGCACTAAGGAAGCCTAACAAGGAGAACAGACACAGAGAAGCTCAAAGCAGAGGAGAGCAGTTCACTGAGGCTCCGTCAGCATGCAGCCAAGGGGCTGTTACCCAGACTTTGTGGCACTTAGTAGTCACTGTGTTTTGAGTATCTCAGCTGGGCGAGTAAGACCAGTTCTAACAATATCCAAAAGGAAGAATGTTTTCTCATTCACATGGAGTACGGAGTCACAAGGGAATAACTTGTTACATAGAAAGATTTAGAATGTTAATTACAGTATCTTTTGTAACTTTATAATTTAATTGCCAACCTTTTCCCTTGAAAGTAATCCTCGATGTACATCATATAATCAAACAAGCTTTTTTAAAAAGTACATCTTAATATAAATAGTTTATTCAGTGCATGGTTGTGTATACAACAAATAATAAACAACTCCTTTGTACAAGGCAGAAAGCTGCCTGTACGGAACTATGTCAGTTTTGGAGCACAGAATCCAACGATGATTAATGCACAAAATCTTACACATCATGCAACTCTAGGCCAATATTCCAACTTTCTCCCATGCAACAGACATGATGACCTAAATGGAAACCTAACTACATTTTTTTTTTTAAACAATTGTTTCCAATAGCATGTATAAGTATATGTTGTTTAGGGGTAACCTGTCCTAACGCTTCCTCCTACACAATATTCACGTGCCCGTTACAGTGAAAGAAGGACTTTTACAAATAAGACGTTTCTTATAAAAAATTAAGTCACCTTAATTCCACAGTTTCTGTCTTTAGAAAAGAAGCCACAACAATAGTTTAACATGACACACAAAATGGAATTAAGAGAAATCTACACTGGAGGATAATTTTATCCCTTTCTGTCAACTTCCACTTGGGATAACAAAACATTTCAGTTCCTACAGACTGGGGTTAGCACAAGAACTTTACCAGAAACTACAAATCTATAAAAATTTATATTTCGTTGTGTTTAAAACCACAAGAACACTGTTTGCTAGAGCCTGAGACACCAACTCTCAGTTCCAACCCTGAATTTTTAGTTATTTTTTGAAAGACGTAGCTTTAAAGACCCATTGGAGTTCAGAAATCAAAAAGTTGCACTATTTCAAATTAAAGGATACATCTCTTTATCAAGCCTTAGATATAAAACGGTAAGCCAAGGAAACAACAAGAGTTTACATATTTGTTTTTTGTTTCCCCTATAAAACATATAAGCATTAAAATTTCCTTTGAAGAGCAAAAGTGGTCTTTTTCTTAGTTGGAAAGCAAATTCTTATCAGCAGTGAATGCTGTGAAATGTTTTTGTTTTGTATTCCACAAAGCATAGGAGAGAGAAAGAGAAAGAGAGAGAGAAAAAGAGAGAGAGAGAAAGATCTGGACACCTCTTCTCCGAGATTTAATCCGCAGTTATGTTTGCTGGCTATCCAAGTGCCTTGTGATATGCACAAGCATATTCTACATTATTGGGGTATATCCTTTGACAACCAGTAGATCTAATGGCTGATAAACGAGTGACCTATGCAAGTTCGGTGGCTTGTCCTGGGCAATTGAACATTTGGATGAAAGACTGCTAGTAAGAATTCAACTGCATCCAGAGGTAAGGTTCTGTTTAGAGAGCACTTGGCTTGCCTTAACCTGGCTACGTTGACTCGTTTTGGCTCATGGATTTACCCCCATTTAGCACTCCTGAAACACTTCTGCTCTTTGTTGGGGTCCCACTTCCAGATCTTGAGAACTCTGTGAGATCGTGAAGAGAAGGCTCTTTGTACATGGCCACTGCAAAGCAAAAGAGACAGCGCATAAGCGTGCATTACAGTCACTTGGTGCAACGTCCAGCTACAAAACGTCCAGATTTTTCATTCCTTAACGAGCAACATAAGGAGTGAATTAAAAAAAATACAGCTTCCATTTCAAATACCCTAAGAAATTTCAAGCTCCTCTTAAAGGGAATGACATTTTAGAGAGGGGAAAAAAAATCCCTTAGTTACCTTTTCTCCCAGTTAAATCACCCACCTATCCACTCCACTTGCAAAGCTTTGCGAACTGATATGAATCAGCATTTCCTTACTAATGGTGAAATAGCACTGCTAACAGCCGTGATCTGGCCTATTACTTGTGTATACAGACCAAGCTAAAGAGTGTGAAAATGGTTTTTCATCCTTCTGCTTCCTTTGCGTTCATACATATAAGTGAAGATCAACCTCAGCATCAGCTACCTAAAACTTGCTCCTAAATGTAGATTGCCAAGCTAGTCTGAAGCCCACCCAGGGCTGTACACCTTAGAAATATCCCCTCTGATTTCAGAATGACACTGCCTTAAAAGGTGTCTTAACAGCACAACCCAGAAGTGAAGAGCTTCATGCCCACCAAGCGAGGAGCTTACGGTAGCTTTTTCAAAGAGGAATCTGAGTCTGAGCACAGCACTGATTCAGATGCTCCAGGGACAGCTCCAGGTCCTGGCTTTTAATACACAGCAGGATATGTATGCCACATGCATTATTACCTTTAATGTCACATGCTGATGCCACATTAATTGTGGTTAAATAAGCACTGCACACTGCAGCTTTATCCCAGGCAAAAAACAGACAAACAAACATCCTGTAATATATAGCACAGATTGACGAGATATGCAGTAAGTTGGTAACATCTGTGTAAATACTTGGGCTGTTCCAAGTGAAGCCTTCATTACCTGTAATAGAGATGCTGTGTACTGTGGGCACAAAGAAACTAATATATATATCTAGTTACATGAGAGAAAGGCAGAATTCTCCATTATGCATAATAGAGAAGCATAAAAAAAGCAGGTTACAACTGAGAGTGTGTTACAGAATATTATACCCTTGTTATATAGTTAGCTGTACCCTTCAAATATGTATGCATGGCAATTAAACATCCCTGACAATACAAAGTCAGTTCAGGTAGATGGAGCAAAACCAAGAAATTACCTTTTAATGGTTTTGGAAGAAAGTGTGCTGCAGGTTTGTTTTTCTTCACATGGTTTCCTTTCATTATTTCTCCTTCCTTGTTAAGACCCAAATACCAACCCCGGCCAGACTGTTGCTGTCTATAGATCATCGAAGAATATGTTACGTAGTAGTTTTCAAATACTGATTCTTTGAACTTGCATTCAGGTGTAAAATGTTCCTGCAAGAAAATAAAAGATCAATATGTGCAGTGCAGAGTCTCCCATCAGATAATGCAAAATAATCCGCTATTCGTTGCTTTTCTGATAGTTAAAAGACATACTTCTCACTCTGCCATCCAACTTAGAACACTGGCCATAGAAGTACTAACAATAGAGTAACACAATTTGAATCCCATGAAACGACACCACAAGCAGCTCAAAGTAGCAGAATAAAATCTTTCTGAACACTGAACAAAAAGTCTAAGTGAAGAATTATCGATGGATGCAACTAAAGGCTATCAGGTAGGCATGACCTTGATGGCAGCCCCATGGGGCCCACTGCAGTTCAGCTGTGTAGGCAAATAGCATGGCCATGTTATGCCTTTGTGCATTAACTTCTGGCCTTAGCTGTTCAGGAAGAGAGTGCAAAAAAAATTCAAAGCCAGGTTGTGATGAGTAAATAGTTTTTTACTAACCCATATTAATATTAAGGTAGCTTGTAGCATCTGCCTCTTTGCTCTAAGCTTTGCTCTTACTCTGCTCAGTGCAATATCTGCTGTCAGAGACCCACTGTAGACATCAGGCTCTGCCTGGGGACAGGCATGAGCTAAATGGCACTGTACTTATAGCATGCACAATCAAGTGTTAGTCTGTGTTGAATTACACTGCTTCTTTTGATGAGATGGTACTGAGCTAACAGCTAACATAAGGAGCAGCAAACTGGGAGAGAGCCTTGCTCTTCTGGCTTTCACTGTGCAGTGGTCTTCACTCAGTCAAAACCTTTTGGCTTTATTACCGATTTATGATAGCGAAGGATCGACAGTTGGACTGGATGATCTTAGAGGTTCTTTTCAACCTTAATGATTCCATGTTTCTAAGCAGGTTAGGATGCAGGCATGAAACACAGGATGGAGCTAAGGACCAAAACACCAGTCCCGATGGAACCACTCTACATCTTCCTGAAGTCTCTGGGTGCTGCAAGTTTTGTAGCAGCACAACTTTTGATGAGGTCTCAGCTACAATATGGCACCAAATGACAAGGATTGTTGGGCACGGTGGGGATGGGTTGATGGTTGGACTGGAGGATCTTAGTGGTCTTTTCCAACCTTAATGATTCTATCATTCTGTATGATTTCATGAACCCCTAGAACCCTGTGGAATATGAAGGATGAAGGGCTTGGTCTGGTGATGCAGCTGTTACTATTCCAACCCTGCTTATGCAGTCATAGCTGTTTGCTGGGCTTTTCTTGTGCAGGCAGGTAGCTTCTGCAGAGCTGTCCTTGTGCTCAAGTATCCAGCAGCAGCACAAAGGAAAGGAAGAAAAATTGTGCCTGCATAATGATTGTAATTTTGATTTAAAAAAAAATAAAAAAATCACAGGAAATTAAATGTCTCAGGATCTTAAGACGTTCTTATCTAGTTTCTGAAATATTCTTGTATGAGAAAAAGATGGTATTTATTAAAAAAAAAATAAAAAAGTACTTTTTCTGCACATCTTTTCACATTTTGTCTTCTCACAGGAGAAAGAAAGAAACCTCTCATCCTCTGACTGGCATTTGCTTCAACAAAGAATGAGAAGTAAGCAATTTTCTTCCTTTTTCCTTCAAACTAATTGGCTGTTATTTAGTTAATTGACGATTGGTTTCAATCGCTGTCAAGTGGAGACAGTCACTGTATTTTTGCAACATTTCTAAATAAAAGCCTTCTCCCAGTGTACCCTGCCCAGTGCTAGCCATGTTAACAAAAACTATTGCCAACATATCATCCAATTAGCAGCAAAATAGAAAACTACAGTGCTCCTGACAGATGATTACAGTTTATGTACAGTAATTTGGAGCTGTTTTGGTTAAAAAAGGCCCTGCTTATGTGCAGTAGCAGAGGGGCAGATTGCAAACAGAGCCACAGTGTTTACTCCAGCTCTCTTAGGAAGCAAATTAACCTCAGCATGAGCAGCAGTAGGCAAAAGTCTCTCAAAGCAGATGCTAAAAAACTCATTTGCTCCTCATTTTTCTCTTGGCTGTGAGGTTTGCGTGGAATTTGCCATGAGTTTCTTACAGCAGTGCCTGAGTATGGCTGGATGCTGCCTGCTGGTGCCCACCAACCCAAATGGGCATCCCCACAAGCACCATGGATAGCCAACCCCGCCATGCAGCAACCCATGGCTCAGTAGTAACAGCCATGGTGTAGACACCTTGTGACAAACAGGATACAGACACCACTCAATAACATGCTCAGTTCCAGGTCAAGTTTCCTCCCATTTTTCCTCTACTCTGGCAGACAACCTAAACACCTTGGCACAAGAGCACATTTGCTCTTCTTTATTGACCTCTCCTTAACTCCTAGGCTATGTCTGTAGCTTCACAAAGGTGCTGCACAGTAGGAAGGGCTTTTTCCTTGCCAAATAATAGTGATGCAACATGGCTGCTCTGCTTGCACCACGCTGCTGCTTACATTCTGTGTTTGTTCCCACCCATCACTTGCCTTTTATTTAATGCAATACAATCCTTTCCTACTGATTAAAAAAAGAATGTGGAAAGGGAACTGCAGAAGAAAGCTTTCATTAGGGAATGACGGGAGATGTACTCCTGATTTAGGGGTACTGCAATTAAAACATACTGTTCTGAGCTTGACAAATTATGTGGTTCACAGGGACATGGTTTAGTGGCCATTAGTGGTGGTACAGGGACATTTAGACTAGATGATCTCAGAAGTCCTTTCCAGCCTTAATGATTCTATGACTTTATGATTCTACGTGCCAACCCAACTGGGCATGGACAGGGCTCCTCTAACAGCACATCAGTTCAGAATATAGTGCAGAGCAACAACTACACAATGGCCATTCTGTTGTCTTTGTTGATAAATTCTTCGATAGAGAACTGAGAAAGGGCAAGTTAGGGTTGGGAGATCTTCAGGAGTGTTCTAATTCTTAGGAGAGTTCCCTTCAGCTGCCCTGAAGGGAAGTCTGTCTTGTATTGAAAATAAAGTGCATCCTGAGGTGTCAAATATTATGAATATATTGCTACACATAACAGATGAGAAAATAGGTATTTGTGTAAAAGAGTATTTCAGTCTCAGCTTAACTCAGCAGTCGGGGATAATGGCACCTACATGACAGTACAGTGAACTCATCCAAGCCCCTCACACAGGCACCCATAACAATGAATGAATGAATAAATAAAAGTTAAAGAAGGGGCTGGATTCACTGTAGTTGTGACTCAGACATGCTTAAATAAGCAGCAAGATGAACTGTCAGAAGCTGCTTCTTGACTCTGAGCTGATCAGCTGAACTACTGAAATGTTCCTGCATGAATAGATCTGCAGCTGCATTAGATATGTGAAAAATATATTTATTTTTCAAAGGGAATAATTTGGTGTATGATAATATAGTAAAAAGGCATTGTAGCTTGCATTTAGAGTGCCTGTATTTCCAGGCAGCTGACTAGATTACATCTAAAATAATCTCTTACATGCAAAAACTGTTATAGGTCTACCAAAGCTGAGAGCTAAACTACTGCAAAAGCAAACTTGGCATTCTACCTGCACTAACTGTGCAAAAGCCATACTTCAAACCAAACACCATCCAAATTATCAGCCAACTTAAGCCATTTACACTGCAGGACTAAATGTTAAATGTCATGACCCCAAATGATTGTAATGCAGGAATTGAGACTCCCACAGACAGGGAATGGGGAATCTGCTTTAAATAAAGGTATTTAGAGTTTGCAGGGCCCCATCGTGCAATAAAAGCCTCTTCTCAGGACAGTTGCACACACAGTAAGGTTGCAAAGGCAAAGATGCATGCTCTCTGCTATTAACTGCATACTACATTTACGTTGTGGATGCTGTCAGCAGAGAACATGACCAAGTGCTTTATAGAGCAGTAAGCTTAAGTAACTGAGTCAATACAGAGTTTGTTACATTTCTGTATGTTGCTATGGGTAGCATGTATTATTGCTACCAGTGGCAGCTGACCTGAATAATCAAACATCTACTGAAATGGAACTAGCATTAGGGGAATGAAAAAAAGCAAAAAAAAAACAATGAACCCCAAACTTCAAAAAGTATTTAGGAAAAGCATTGGGTATTATGGAAAACTTGGAGCGTGTTCTTACATACTGAGCATAGAGTTACATTCCTTGCAATCAATGGCTTTGCATATGGGATTTATTCTTTATTTTCTCCATCTAATGAAAATTGGATTTTTTTTCTCTCCATATCCTTATTTCTTGCAGGACTACACCATAGCCCAGGATTCCATTCTATAACCATGAATTTTTGAAGGAGCCTTTTTATGGCTCCAGAGTAGTGATTTTCTGCACCAGTGAGCCTGCCTTTTTTTTTTTTTATTAACAGAGATTGATTTCCTCCATCTTGGCATGTGAAGTTCCAGGGTGTGTCCCCTGTATCTTCACCCTGTAGTGTGCAGTGATACCAACAGCACAAGATGTGAATACTTCGATTTTTATGTTACCAGGACTAACTGCTTTTAGATCACCAATGTGAGATCACTCGCTGAAGAAAGCAGCTGTTATTTCTGAAATGAAGCACCTAAAATCTATTTGCAACAGCAACAGAAACTTACAATTCACCTGAAATAATTTATTCTGGATCAGATACAGACAGGATGCAGCGCCACAAAACTGTCCTTTTTGCTTCAGTTTACCTACTGTAAGGAATCCTTGTGGTTTGGGTGGGAGCAACTCACAGTGTAATTACCACCTATATGTCTTGTAGGATTGACTAGGAAATCTGCAATCCTGTTTTCAAGCAGCAGTTGCAGCACAGTGCTGTTGAAGATGGTGCTACACCAGCACAGTGCTCAGCTGTTTTGCCCATGTGAGAACACATTTGAAAGATGCAAAGTCATCAAAGGTATCCCAAAGTCAAATTCAAGTACATGGAATTGTCTAGGACACTGTAATAAGCAGGAATTTATAAAGTGAAGCACAAAAACTCAGTGGTGTGTATATTCCTTTAGGACAAAGCTTCCAGGAAGAATAAAATGGAGCCCAAGGAAGCAGCTGGATATCCAGCATCTCCAGAATAGGATTTCAGGTTTTCACTAAGTATTCTCTGAATCTATGAGAAAAGCACTGAAAAGATCCTGTAACTACTCCCTTGACACTGTTCCCATGCACAGCAAATCAAAGGCACAAACTTAGGGAAAAATGCATGCAGTGAACTGCAGTAGAAAACACATTAATCGCATACACTGAGATTTACAGACTTAAGTTCTGGTCCTCACTCTTTTTCTAGTCCTCTCAGTGACTCAGTTGTAAAAACCTGTCCAAGTTATCTTTGCCTGGATATTTTAAGTGCCATTTGGACACATCAATAAATACCTATTTAAGGTGTGGTGCGTCAGCATGCTCAGCTCATGCAATGGATGTACTACCTGATGACCCCAGGGAAAAGACTTAATGACTCTAAAGAGTGCCAAAGTTTAACTGAGATAAATAGAAACTATGCATGATCATATTATTGTTCCCCTGTCTTTTGGTGACAGTTCAGCTCTATAACTATGCTGATTAAACCAAAGCTCTCCTTCACTGGGGCAAGACACCTAACACATGATACATACAGAAAGAAGTCATACTTCAGAATAATGCAGAGGAAATATATCCTGTTAGAGAACATCCACAGTGAGGTTTAAATGTTCTGCAGGATGCCCTAGAGAATGCCTCGCGCATGTCAAGCACATGTCCCATTCCTAAACTGGTCCACAGAGTTATGAGATATAATTTACTTGGTATGAATAAGAAAGGAGATCCACTTTGCCCCCAAAACGCATTAGCACTGATCTGAACATGTGCACCTCTAACAATCCTGGATCCATAGAATAGGGAGTTGAACTAGATGACCTTTAAAGGCCCCTTTCAACTCAAATGATTCTATGATTCTATGAAACCCCTGCAGTTTCCTGAATAATCACTCTATAAATATTTTAATATCTTGCATCTGCCCTTTTTAAAATTTCTGTGGCTTTAGGGTACCAGACTTTCCAGTCCTAACTGAAAATCAGTGATATTCTAGTAAGGTAGAAAGAAGGTAGTCTCTAAACACTGCCTGCTTTGTAAGCCTTGGGAAGGTTCACAAAGCAGTAAGAGCCCAGGGGTTATCTTAGGGCATAAAGCCTGACTGGAAGAGAAGCGCAGCATATGTAAGGAAGCCCTACTACCTGGAAGCTGTTTCATCACATCTAATTCTTTTTCCTTTACACATACCTGTTATCACTTCAAAATCTCTACACAAAGTCTGTGTATAAATCTGTTTTTAAATCTTTCTCTTTAGAAAGAGAACACTCTTGCCACTAACATACACAGCCTCTGGGTAAAATAGTCCCCAGTTACTAAAAAATGGGAGATAGAAGCACTCTGCACGTGTTCTGTGTGCTTCTACACTCTGATCTCACGTTCTTCTCTGGGTATGTGCTGCCAACATTCTCTGGGCAGTGACCTTGCCAGACCTATCTGACCTGCTGCAGCTTCCCATAGTCCCTCTCCCAAGCGACTGAGTTAAGCAGATGCACTGAAGCAGGGTGAATCTTGCTCCCACCCAACACTAGAGTTGAATTGCCCTCTCCTTCCAACAGGCTCAGGTTCTCCCCCAGAGCACTTTTTCCTTCTCGTCATTCTCCTGAGCTCATTATCTTCATTTCTTCTAACAGCAGCTTCCATGGCTGAGATCAGCACTGCGGAAAACATATTTAAAATGTTGTCCATTGTTGTTTCTCATAATAAATGAACTACTTTTATATGTGTGTGTATATATATATATATATATATATATATATATATATATATATTTCTTCTCTCCGCTTTTAATTTTGGAAAACAGCATATAAAATTACCCAGTGTGCCTCTCCTGTGCCATTCATTACCTCCCAGCTCTCTGTCGTGTCTCTGCTTATTCATCTCTTGTCTTAACTTAAGCGGACCTAATCTTTCTAAATCTCTCCTCATATGAAAAGTTCTCTGTGCCTCTAATCATTTTCATTACCCTTCACTGAATCCTTTCAATTTTTTTTTTCCTCCTCTATCATTTCCAGAACTGAAACACAACATTTAAAAAGAGGCTGTACCATTGAGTTGTATAACGGAGGTAGAGATATTTCCAGTCACTGGTCTTATGACAAAGTAAAACAGTCTTTGCTGCTCAGCCTCATTATGCGCATTCGTACAAAAGTTCTCTATCTTTTAAGTTGTGTCTCTGATAAATACAGTCCAATTTTATGGTGTTTCTGACCTTCTGATCCATCGGTGTAACCATGCTTAAAAATTAAAGGAGCGGTGATGGAAGCAAAAGGCAGATAGGACCTCTTTTCTTCCCCCAGAAGTAGAGCAGAAAGCCCCAAAGATGCTAGCAACCTATTTTAGAACACAGTCATTATTTCACAGATAACCTACCAGCCATTGCAATCAGATTTTCTAGCAGTTATAATTGACATCAAATTCTGCTATTGTCAAATCTCTCTGACACAGCTGTTGTGCAATGTCCTCAGCTTACGTGTGTCATCCACTACTTTAAGAAAAATATGTAACTCCAAGTTGAAAAAGTCCTTCTAAAGTACTGAGACTGTGTTCTGCTTCAAGTTAAAGGCAGCCATGCAGCACCTTGCTTGTTTTAATGGCCAACTCTGTGCCCGCTGCCATTTGATGAACACGTCCTGATGAGGCAGTGATATGCAAACCCAAAGGGAGAGCCAGCAGACTATGAGCAGCTCCAAGGGGCAAAGCACAAGCAGCTTGCTCAAAACAGGGCAGATGTAGTGTCACCTGAATGTGGCATAAAGAGACATCAGCCTGACATGACCCAGCCATCTGCAAGCTGGAAAGAACAACTGAGAAAGAAAACACAAGTCCATCCCAGTAGCCCTTTTACACAATTATTCTTGTATTCGTCTACACGACCACTGCCACTGGGGGAATCCCATGCTGCTGCTGGGGATGCAGAGCAGCGCTGTGAGTTAATTTGTTCCTAGAACAAGGTGACTTGGCTGGCATTTATTAAATATCACCTGGGAGCACAGGGCAAGAAGGGCAGTATGACCTTTCTGCATGCTGGGGCCATACCAGTCAAAGCACAGTTTTCAGTTATATGAGATATGAGGAGCTGCGGGGGACAGCTAACCTGGGATGGGGTTCAGCAGCAGGTTAGGATACCCCAAGTTCAGCAGGATGGACGTGCAGCAATGCTGAACCATCAAACACTGCCTTGCTACTCATATCATCCAGTTAACTGGAAGCGTGTGGGATTTACTGCTCCAGCCTAGATATAAGACATCAGCCCTGGGATAAGGAGATGGAAGAGATCTCCTTCAGACTGTCACCCATGAATTCATGCAGATTTATCTGAGAGTGCTGAAGAAACAATAATCTAATCACTGTTTGCAGCAGGCTCTAAATCTGTTTGGTTAATTACAAGCCATGATGTGACCCTTTTAGCAGCAGATGCTCCTCCAATGCTATGGGAAAAAGGAAAGAGCAAAAATGTTTCCCTTTTTGGGGAGAGGGGCAGGGCAGTTGAGCAAGAAACAAAACAAGTGCTACAGTCCTTCCCCTGGGGGAAGGTGACAACAGGGAATGTTGCTTCTTTGGCAACCTGCAAGCCAGTTGACAGCCTGTACAGCCACTGGGAAAATCGATGTGGAAGTGATCCCTGTGTCCTCAGCTGCTGTGGGAAAGAGCCATTCTGATGGCAAATGTGTGGAGGCAGAGCTCATCCCAAGCTCAGATGGGAGCACCCCATATTTCCACCCTCACTGAGGCTGCAGTAAAAAGATGGGACCTGCCCCCAGGAAGTGCTTGGGGACAGATGCTGCTGAGCAAGCTCTTTTTCTGCACACCAGAGATTGCCTCTGCTCACTGCATGTGAGAAGCTGCGAGTGGAAGATAAATAACAGCACGAGCTGCAGGAAAAGAAATAATGCCACGTTACATCAAACAGGTCCTTGCTTCCCTGTCAGCCTGGAGTCTGCTCTGCACAAAGCCTTGCCATTTGGCCTGTATATTTTATTACTGTGTATGCATATTTATGGCACCAAGTGTTAGCCAATACTTTGGTGGTCAATAGCATCCTCTTAGGCCCTAGTTCTCAGCAAAGGCATTTGTCCTGCCTGCTGCTGTTCCTGTGTGCAGCCTGGTGGCTGCCTGGAGGGCCCCACCTGCACTAATCAGCACTGCCAAACTTCAGCAGCGTAAAGCTCTGCAAAGCACTGAATGCAGCACAGTCTTTAGATTGGTGTTATAGACTAAATTAGCACTAAACATAGAATAGAATCATTATGGTTGGAAAAGGCCTCTAAGATCACCAGGTCACATGTTCAAGGACTTGGTTGGCTCCACCCTGATGACCAAAGCAGCATCTTTGTATGACCGAATGGTAATGAGACCTTTTCAGATGAGCTTGATTTATTGCAATCCATTTATTCATGAATGCTATAGATGGATGTTTCTCAAACCTCAGTAGTTGAACAGTGCCAGGGCATTACTGGCAGGCAAACCTGCTTCTTGATATAGAGTGGAGATGCTCACTGGAATTCCTCCGCCCTCTCGGCTCCTGAAATAATGCTATTTATTGAGCATATGCTGCTAAGAGGATCTCAGAGGGATTTTCGTATTAGATGGCAAGCTAATTGTGGGATTTGAGAGATTTCAGATGGCAAAAAAACTTTAAAAAACACGATTATCAGGGATTATACAAGATGAGATGAGATCTGTGACTGACCCTTTAGCAAGAGTTGATTCTGACTGGGAAGAAACACTTGCTTCAGCAGAGGAAAGCCCCACCAAGAAGGGATAATTGCACAGAGAACAGATAGAATTCCTCTCTGTAAATGACATACACTCCTTCCCTCTAAGCAACACTTCGAGGGCTGGATTAACAGCAGTTCACATTACAAGGAGCTTTCCAGCATACTACACATAACAAACCACAGCAGAGCCCATCCATCCTCTGCAGCAGGCACAGGTAACAGAAGCACACATCTGTAGTTCAGGGAAAGCATGCTTTAGCATTTAAAGCACTACACTGCTCTAACAAGCACGCTGGCAGCATGTTGCTTGAGGAATGGGTGGCCTCATACATCCCTAGGAATGCAGCCACCTCCATTTTCAGCAGAGCCTTGGGAAGCAGCCCAGGCCCAGCACTGGGGAAATGTCCCTGCAAACATCACAGTGTCCAAAATACTTTTATTCTTTTTTGTGTGTGTGTGTATTTACAGTTGCTGCTCCTCAACAGGGGCACCCAGCATGCACATAAGGCAGAAACATTTCTAATACCTCACTTCATGGCCTGGCTATTGAATAAGTGCAAAAGACCAGGCTTCATACTATGTATCCTCTTAACAGACCTCACTGAAGGTAAAGGTGCAAGCCTCTTCCAGCAGTGATTTATGGGAAGCTTTCTCTAAAACAAATGCACAGGCTAATAGGAACTCCAGTCCTTCTAGGAGACAGCCGGAGCCAAAGCACAGAGATAAGCCTATAAAGCTTTGCTTTCCTCCTTTCTCCCATGCTGATACATGACTTCACACGGGTCTGTCATTCAGTGATTTTATGTCTCACTCCTGCTGCCCCTGGGCTGTGTGACCAATGACTCTGGAGCCAGACTGTAGGGAGACACGAAGCTGCTGTTGTCTGAGCAGTGGAGGAGACAGAGATCCCTGCTAAAGCTAATTTAAACCTGGAAGGCACCCAGATGTCTCAGGGAAGGGTGCAATTTAAAACCCAAACCTAAGATAGCCTGGGTTACAATCACAGATTTCTGGGAAATCAGCATGGAACAGCTGCTTCACGAGCCAAGCCCTGCAGACCTTCACGTTACAGCATTCCGAGAGATGAGCTGTTGCCATTCTGAGTTATCTCACGGAGGGGAAAAAAATGATGCAGCAAAACAGCAAGTGCAAAGTGTGACTAAATGAGCACTCCCAGGCGTACAGAACTGCGAGTCACTCAGATTCCCTAAGAGCTCAAGTCAAGGAACATTTAGCATCTCAATGCCAAGGAGGAATCTGAGAAGCAAGTCCAAAGTTTCCCAAGAATACCAGCATTTTGTCTTGAGAATATAAACTGCCTTGGATCCATCCTGCTGCTAAAATCTGGTTATCTCATTTCCAAGTCAGCAGATACAAGCTGGCTACAGCCGGCCAGAAAGCAGAGAGCAAAACCACCCTGCAATTGAGAGCAGAAAGGTGAGCTTGTCCATCTGAAAAGGTGATCACCTCATTTGCCCACCAGCTGATCTTCCATTTCACTGCCTAGGAGCATCCCTTTGTTACTGTAACATGACAAGCAGCAAAAAGGGCTGAGGGAAGAAGGTGCAGCAGGGTAAGGACTGGGAAGCTTGGTGAATCTAATCTGAGTCTGCATATGGATAATATGCTGGCAAGTCCAGAAATGCTATTTTTCTTCAGGCAGACGAGGCTCTGTGGGCATCCTTGGACTTGTAGGATTCTGTGGCTAAACCCACAAGGACCAAAAGGAGGCAATTAATTTCCATTTAAGTTCTGCTGCTGAAATAAACTAAGACTTTTGCTGAAATAAATGGGATTCATCTATCTGACTATCCCTGAGGATCTGAGCCTGAATTTGGACTTGCACACAGGAATCCAAGCTCTGATTTGTCTCATCCACCTCCAGGCACTTAAAAGCAACACCAAAGTTTGGGTCTACCTGGGATTTTCCTGTCCTTAAAGAGCATGTTGGGATAAATTACCTCTGGAGGTCATAAGGGAGCATGGATCCACTGAGTTTGACTCCTGCTTCATAGACCCTGCTCCGCCAAAGGGTTTACTAATGAGTTCATTAAATAGAGTATTGAGTAGAAGAGAATTCCTGTCTGCTCTCTTCCAAGCCAGGGAGGTTTGCCCCAGCTCAGCCCTGGCATCAGCAGCCTGACAATTGAAACAGAAAGAAATTACCTCGGGTACATCCAAGATACAGTTTTCACTTTGAAATATTTACAGGGATTTCTTTTTCCTTTGCTGGAACAGCCCGCAAACCTTACAGTCTTATTTTGGCAAAGCTCCCAATGAAATGAATCACGACTTTGCTTGAGTTAGAGCTCCAGGACTGAGCTCTGAATTATTAAAAGGAAATGATATGTAAGGATTTATGTCAATTTTCAAAATAGCCCAGCAAAAGTAGAGGAAAAACCTTTCTTTGAAAGTAGCAGAAGGTACGTGGTTGAACTCCTAGTCTGCTTTGAAATCTCAACACCAGCTTTTTAGCGAGACACGGTGCCTTTTAAACCTCATCTTTTAATCATCAGACTTCTGTACAATGCAGAACTCTTGCCTCGCTGCTTTGGTTCAAATACAACCTTCCCCATTATGGGCTTTACAGTGTAAGTGAGCCCCTTGTATCACAAGCTGACATTCTCCTGGCAGGGAAGCCAAAGGCTCCTTTCCTTTCTCCTGCAAAATAACCTGCTGTAGGAACAGGTGAACATAACCACCCAGAGCAACTTGTCGATACACCTCCTTGTTCCTACACGGCAGGTCCAGAGAGTCAGCTGAACACCAAATACTGCTTTAAGCATTACATTAGCAGTAGTAAAATTAGCCCTGGGTACAACAGCTCTTGTAGCTCATCAGGTAATTCACTCTTCCCTGGGTTTGTGCTTTAGTCCATGCCACCTGTGCAGCCACACAAGCTGGGGATGGATACCCATTTCTTAATTCAGCAACACCACATAGAAATTATCACCTTGGCAGCACCTTTTGTTACTTTTTATAATATCTTCATAATTTTGTAAGCAATATTTTTCATAATTATTCATATCTAGTTTAGCCTATGATGTCTGAGTGCAGATTAACTGAGTGTACAGATTGTTTTCTTTCTGTGGGATGGAAGAGTTTGGCTGCTGGCACCTCATCCTTATAAACTCAGATTGCTGAAACACAGCTCTTTGCTTCAGCATATCCTATCACTGGATGCTTACTGTTGAAAAGTAGCTTCTGTCAGAGCTGGAAACACAACCACAGAACACAAACTGTAAAATGATGAGGAAGAAAAAGATTAATTTCTTCCCCTAGACACTGCAAAGCCATTACCTGTTTCTGAATGGCATTTCCAATTCTACACTGGGAACTACTAAAGCATTTACATAAGAATGCAAAAATGCACACATTATCACTGCAGGAAGCACTTAAATTTTAAGATAATTATATAGTATGGAAACGATTTCAAAGGACTCGAAAAAAAATAACAACTAATTCTAGAGAGTCACCCTTTAAGATGATTATTACTCTGCACTACTGCTGATCTCTCACTAAAAAAGAAATCCTCCTCTTTACAATTACGTGCGCATTATAAGTTCCTACTTTGTTCTTCCACCATCCAGCTCCTACAGCTGCTGCTGACAAATCTGCATTAACTGAGAGCTTAACCAGACAGCCAAATAGTCATTGCACTGTGAGCAGAGGTGAGCCACACCACTGCATGTTCAGGTGCAAGCCTCCCTCTGCCCTTGCTTTACGCTGAGTCCTCTTGTTTTAAAGGCTCTCGAGATGAACCTGAGGCAGTAACCTCAGGCATGGGGACAATGGCACATCCTGAGTTGGAGGAACACAATGTAGAAAGGAGTCTTGATGTAGGCAAAGAGCTTGCAACAGGGATGCAACTGAGTGCTTATTCTTGTCTGTGCAAACTAGCAGAGATTTGTTTGGTCAGCAGAGTTTAAGGCAGAAAATCACATCTGAACTGAGGAAACCTGGAGTTGCGTCCAGGGAGAAATGCACTTGTGTAGAGGAAAACCTTCTGCCCCAGCAGTGTCTTGTGTTTCCAATCCCCCTTGACATCCTTCACAAAATCAAAGAGTCATTTGAGTTGGAAGGAACCCTTAACAGACATCTAGTCAGCTCCTTCCTGCCCCTTGCCCCATAGCTGCCATTCCCCTCTCTTTCCTTCCCCCCCCCCCTCACCCCCAGAATCAAAGGACAAAAATTTAAGAAAAAAACAAAACAAAACCAAGAAAAAACAAAACATTCTGCCCAGGTCTTTTGCTAAAGGAAAACTCAGCTGGGGAAAACCTCATCTGCCAAATCCTAATATGCTTTTATCAGATATCTGCCGAGAGATTTGCGGGAGCTCATGCCAAAGTGAAACACTTGCTTCTCTCTCCTCCCTCCCAGCAAGGATAAACTGAAAATCTCTTGTCTCAGATATTACCGAGACAGAGGGAATTCCCATCCCAAGACTCAGTTTAAATGCATTTTCCAAGTCTAATTCTTCAAAACGAGTGTGGTGATGGAGCTGAAATTTTCCCACAGACTTCAGCCCGGAAGGGAAAACTGATAGATTTTAAATTAGGTGGTTTATTCTGACAGCATGGAAGAGCTGAAAATAGTATCTGGTACTGGGTCGCATCATCCAACTTCCTGAAAGGTGTACTTCCCTTGCATACAACTTTCTTCAGAGAACCAAAAAGAATCTGAGGTCTGAACAAAGAAGGATTATCTGCTTGGCAATAGGGTCCCTGTGGAAATTTAATTAGGCTACAGAGTAGGATTTCATAGAGAGTTGGCACAAATTCCTGTCCACTAAATAACACTCTACATGAGCAGAATGCCACCAGCCTCTGCAAAATGCCTCACAGATTTATGTGAGGCTCTGTCAGATGACTTCAAGCAGGTCAATGTGGGGCAATATGTATTCACGTCACTTATTTAAATCAGGCAGAATTACTGTTTCTTCTTTTTTATGGTCAACTGGTCTAGCCTTGCCACTGTGCTCCTGAGACTTTCAGGTAGAGGAAGAAAGCGATAAGAATCAGCGGGTGGGTGAGGTCCCCTAAACGAAGGAGGAGCTGAGCCAGCCCCAGGTAGAAATCACTTTTCCCTCCTGTTTGTCCCCATGGATCAAGTGCCCCCACCATATCCAATTCTCTTTTACAAAACAGCAGAGATATCAACTGTGATGAGTAATTAACGTTGGGAAGGGCTGTATTATTTCTGCAGACAGAAAAATGATTTTTCTTTTTTTTTTTTATTTAATAGTTGGTGTGATTTACCTCAAAACAGCTTGTAATCTAACTATCTGATGATGTAGAGTCACTCATCATTGAGAGCTTTAACATGATACCTCTGAAATACAATCAAATATGGTTCAGTGATTTACTAATAACCTAGCTCCACAAGACAGGCAGAGATGTAATGCACAACTGGTCCACCCTCCTACAAGACTTTGAAATGAGTATTTTTTATCACCACATAAAGACCAAGACAATGGAACTAGATGAACCAATGGAACCAGATGAACAATGGCAAAGAGAATCCTGTTAAGATAGGGAGTGTACTGCATAAACCACCTCTAAAACCTAGCAGAAAAGTGTTTTTAACATCTCTAACTGATGTCTCACATGCAATGTGATGCTGAATGACTTGGAGGGAAAAAAAAAATAGATGAAAAACTAAGGGGAAAAAAAATGAAAAGAAAACTAGGACAGTTGAAGTCCATTCTTGTTTTCAGCTGCAGCTCCAGCACTTGGGGTAAACTCATGGAGTCACAGAATAGATTGGCCTAGGTTGAAAAGGACATCAAAGATCATTTAGTTTCAACTCTCTGCCATGTGCAAAGTCACCAACCGGCAGCCCAGGCTGCCCAGAGCCACATCCAGCCTGGCCTTGAATGCCTGCAGGGATGAGGCAGCCACAGCCTCCTTGGGCAACCTGTTCCAACGCTTCACCATTCTCTGGGTGAAAAACTTCCTAATATTCAACCTAAATCTCCCATCTCAGTTTAAAACCATTCCCTCTTGTCCTATCACTATTCACTCTCATAAACAGTTGTTCACCCTCATGTTTATAAGCTCCCTTCAAATACTGGAAGGCCACAATGAGGCCTCCCCAGAGCCTTCTCTTTTCCAAGCAAAACAAGCACATCTCCTTCAACCCTTCTTCATAGGAGAGGTGCTCCAGCCCTCTGATCACCTTAGTGCTCTGGACTCCTTCCAAGAGCTCTAGATACTGGGTGACTTCGGAAAGTGAATCTCTTGGTTAGTTCCCTACTTCCTACTTTGATGTTGGAACTGGGACTTGTCTGCCAGCAGCATGTCCCAGTGCTCAGATGGTATTTCCTTATAAAGCATTTCAAGGAGGAGAAAATAGAAACCAAGTTCTTATACACATTGTCCAAGGCTAATAGGGAATCTACTTGCCAGTGTGGATTAAAACCCAAGAACGACTTTTGCACACCACTGCAGTTAGTACAGACTTCTGCTGTCTCCCTGATTGCACCAAGCTCTCCTGCACACCGAAACAAAGACAAGTTTGGAGCCCCATGGCTTACCAGTTTTCAGACCTGTCTTGTTCTTTCATTACTATATCCTTCAACATTGTTCCACCTGTCCTTTGCCTTCCTTCTAACCCTTCCCACACTCCCCTTGAGAGGGTGCACAAAATATTTAGCTAGGACTTGGGGAAGAACATCCAGACTTTCTTTCACTCAAAGGGGTATGGCCACATTTCCCTAAGCAGCTAGATTCACCCAGGCAAAGAGACTCTCTCTGTTTGAATTACTGCTTTCTGGAGCGTGTTCTTCTGTAACAACACTGCAGTCACCTCTGCCCGCACCACTCAACAGCAGGTGCTGAAAAAGCAGGGAAATTTAGGGGATATTTTTTAGTTAATAAAGCCTGTTCCACCTGAAGCTGGTAGCACCGCACTAACCACTGACTGGCAAACCACTGGCACAGGTACCTGGCTGACAAAAGAAAGCAGGGCTACATCAGCAGCTAGGTGCTACTGCAGTTCTAAGAATTAATTAGGTACTGTGCACTGGGATGCGCTGTTTGTGGCCAAGAAGAGTCCACTGTGGTGTTGGTGGGGAACCTTGTTGGAAGGTCTGTTGTTGATCATTATATATCAGTGGAACACGGTTAATGTGCATCAGCAACTGCATGCTACACCAGTTAGGGTACAGAGCTACAAGAAAGTCAAGCGCTTTATTTGTGTAATTACAAAAAACCAGTCCCCGGGGGTCAAACAAATAATTCCATGTGCTAGCTAAAAATGAGCTTTCTGAGAACATTTACACTGGTATAATCTGATGGGATGCAGAGTTCTGGAAAATAAATGCCAAAGGGGATGAAAACACAGCTAAAGCTAATTTATTTTTTAAAATCAAGTGAATATTCACATTCTTCTCCCCCCCCGCCCCCCCCCCCCCCCCCCCCCCATATTTGCTCAGCTCTAATGAATAGCTTCTTTGCTGCTTCATTTTAGTCTCTTCCATTTTGGGGAATATATCCCAAGCTGGGGAATATTATCTGAGGCTCAGCACAACTGCCAAGGAGCGAAGAGCAGCACACAAAGCTGCACTGCACTGTGCACAAAGAAACTTCTGCCCATTACCTGAATGGACAGCCCTTTCAGGCAGCTTCTGAAAAATAACCTCTGTTATTAAATTAATCACCTTGTGTCAAATGGTGGAGTGACAAGAGAGAAAATTTACCTCAGCAATAACTCAGCTCTAAAGGTATATACAGAGGAGGAGGAAATTGGGTTGTTGCAGATACAGCAATAACATCACGAAGCAAAATCCAATATTGGAAGTGATAAAAGTTTCCCATTCTAATATTCCTCAGTGACAAATATGAAAGACCACGCATAAGAACAAGGAAAAAAGATTAAAGATAGCAAAAAAATAATTAAAAAAAAAAAGCCTTTGAAAAGGTAATGAATCCCTCAAAAGCAAGAAGATCAGAGCATGTGGGAAAGTTGCACAGATACCAATCTTAGTTACACACGCTTTCAGCCCTCCCCACTTCATTTTGCTAAATGTTCTGCAAAGCTGCCTCCCCCATGCTGCTGAGCTACTCTTGTTCCCACCAGCTTGGAAAAACCACAGGTGAATGGGGGCACGCAGGGTATTAAGGTGGCAGCCGTGCTGACAAGGCAAGCCAGAAACAAAACGGGTGTAGCAGTGACATGTTTTCTAACAGCAGTGACAGATTTTAATAAGCAAGCTATTCTTAAGTTTTATTTGAGGTGTATATAATTAAGTAACGTGGGCGTTGAGTGATAAAACCCACAGGAAAAACACAAATTAGAAACACTTTTTTTTTTTTTTTTTGCATATTTCACATTAAATGGCATGACCTATTTTTATTTTTTTTAATATTATCGTATTTAAAAAATAAAAACAAATAAATAATATTACCCTTGTGGAGGAGCAGCCCTATTTCACAGATTGTGGCATACAGCACCTCGCACAGATTCTTGATCCCGGTTGCAGAAGTATCTTCCTGAGCTGTCATCCATGTGAATTCATAACAGCAGTGATGAATAAGAATTAGAAAATAAGACCACCAGCAACAAGAGCTTAGGAGGGATGCTATACTTTTAAAATGAAAGCTGATTAGTCTCAGCTGCTCCTTCCTGGCTAACAGTGAGCTGTAATACTTCTTGATTCTGTCTGCTTCCCTGCTTGGCCTTTTGTAGGGTGAGGAAGCCCTCTATTTTTATGACCTGGAGAGCACAGTTGCAGTGTTTTCTGTGACACCAAAGCTCAAAAACCAGAGTCTTTGAGAATAACCTGCACAATATTTTTTTTTCCTTTTGTTTCACTGCCCGTATAGTTAACATGAAATTGAAGCTGTCTCAGAGAGCATCAATTGGGATGCTGTTAGGTGCAGATATTGGGCTCAGACTGCTGCTATACCCTGACAGCCTTTGTGACCCCTGCTACTCTGCTGCACACTGATGAGATGATGCTGTGGGTAAAAGCCAGGAGCAGTAGGAAATGGACTGCTAGAATGTCTCATTAAGTTCCATTAATGGGTCTAACCACTACCTTTGGATTGACTGTCAGAAGGAAAACATCTGTTTTATCTAATGATTTCTACTGATGCTATTCAGATCCCAGCAAGCCTGAAATGTTGCCCCTTATGCACTTACAGCACATTTCCCAATTAAGATTGGAGCTGTTCTTTTTATAGTGAAGTGGGGAATTTGCAGTAACTACTGTAACTCAATTGTAGGGAAGATTTCCAGGGCTTGATTAACTCAATCCTGGTAAGAAAAAGCACAGTTTTAACTCCTACAGCAGTTTACCAGGTGAGCTCCATCCTGGGCATGACTCCTCTCAGTCCCACTTGTATCACCAGGAGGTTTCAAGATGTGTCAGAAGCTCAATGTACAGAAACGGAGCCACTTGTAATTGTCATTGGTAAAAAAAGACATTCCCAGAATTACTTACAAAAAGGCCAACCTGGGAAGGTAAAATTATTGTTTGATATGCAGGAAGCTGCTTCCCACAGAAAAAAAACACTTTCGAGGAGGCCGTGACTTAGCCCTTATCACTTCTTGACATAAAACAAAAATGCTTTTACCAGCTAATGGTACAGAAAAGCACACGAGTGGTTACTGTAACCACAACAACACATCCAAAACCGGTGAGACAGAAAATGAAATGCCTGATAAGCATATGTTGTTTTTAATAAAGAATGGCTTGGTGCTAAGTGGACCACACCATCCCCAGGGTTATGCTGCAAAAGCAGAACAAGGGAGGATCCAGTGCCCCCAGGAAACACCAAACATGCACAACCCTGGTCTTCAAATCCTGCACCCCTCATCTCATGCTGCAAAATGGAGCTGAAAATCTGTCTGTCTCTGCCATCCTCATGTAAACCATTCAGTTCTCCCAGGCACAGCAAGAGTGCTTAAAGTACTCCCCAGGTATTTAAGACTAACATCATTTGGTCAGAACAGAGATTTGGTAAGGCAGTTTTGTTGTGACCCCACATTAACTGTTCACTTATTACACTGTGTGTTATCAATATTCAGAGGTCTAAATGTACCAAGTGCAGACGTACCATGGACTGACAGTAATCTATTTTGTGGATTGGCTGAGATGAGATTGGAGGACAAGCACTGCTGTCCAGGTGGCTTTTTGACACATGCACAATGAATCAGCCATCAGCATTTCAAACTTGTTCCTGTGAAATTCAGTAAAAGTGAAGGGGGATGGCCCTCACCACCCCACCCCTCCCACCATCAGTGAGCAACATTTAAACTAAGTGAACTTCAAGTGCTCTTTGCTTTACCCTGTAAATAGGGTGCCTAAAACCAACAGCGGTTTTACCCTGCAGTAAAATCTTGGTAGACTCTACTCATGGCTCCCTTCCTATTGCCTGAGAACAAACAGTTAGTAGACCTGGTGACCCTGAGGTTGTCTGCTCATAGCACAAGATCTCCCCCCACTTGCTTTTCATTTTCTCTGCCTTGAACAGGTTGGTAAGGCTACTGTCAGGGGCAGCTGCAAGTGGGAGGCAACACAGAAAGCCATAATGGTTGGACTAGATGATCTTAGTAGTCTTTTACAGCCTTAATGATTCTATAACCAGTTCTCATGGCAAGCAAAACATTGGATGGATAGATCTGATTCAACAACAGCATTCCAGGAACAGTCAGGCCACAAAGATGCTCCTTGTTTTTGTTCAACCACCACCAAACTCCTTACACAGTTCTTGCTTAGGAATGGTTTTAAGAAACAAACAAAAAAAACCAACAAACCAACTCAGCTAAAAGCTCATATGGGAATGGGAATCCAGCTCCAGAACAATCGTTACTGTAGCACCAATGAGCCTAATAAGCAGCAGATTACAAACAGCAACAAATAAGGGTGAGATAATTCACAGAGAAAAGAATATGTCGCTTCATCTAAATGAGCAAATCATCATTATTAAATTACCATCTTCTCTAGATAATGCTGAGCTGATTGAATCCCACCAAAATATGCACTCAGTGTTGCATTATAGTGAAGGCTGGATTTCTCTGAGTGCTCCTATCCAGTTGAGAAATGAAAACTCAATATTTTTGCTTAACCTGGTCACTCAGACCCCACTTTTGAGAAGGCAAAAAAGAAACTGCTGCTCTCACAAAATGAAGCCTCTGATAAGGTGTTGCAGGTTCCACACCATTTCCTGAAAGGGAGATAAGGAGAGAGCTTGTACCTCACATCCTGAGCAACAGTGACTCAGAAAATCCAACTCTGGGTACAGAAAGCACAGACCCAGGAAAACTCATCACTTGACAGAGAAAAGTCATTTCAGTAGAGGGATGAAATATGCTTTAAAGTCCCACAAAAACAAAGAACAAGATGTACTTAAAATGTGCATTGAATCTCAAGCTACATCTTTGTCTTCCTTGATTTAAGGGCTAGACTTCTGCAGCTCAATAGGTCAGAGCAGAGGTTAGACAAAAGCACTCTGGTCTCTGAAAGCAGCTTTTACAAGCTGCTGGATCATCGTTCATGTTTTCATGCCAAGGACTCACCCCATTGGAGGGATGTCGCTCACACTGGCAAAGACACGGACCCACAAAGGGGTTAGCCTTGGTGGCACCTGAAGTGCAGCAACGTGTGGAGGTCACTGGGGCTTGCAGGAGACAACCTACATGTCCAACTGCTCCCATAGAGACAAGCAATGGACTGAATTTGCTTTTTTTTTTTTGCTATCTCACATCACTTCTTCCTCATGGTGGGACCAGACAGACTGGGTGCACAGAGCTTTGGAAACCAGGCTGCAGGCAGTGTGAGGGCTTGAAGACACAGGGCTTGCCTTCCCTGCAAGATTTAGCTGTGGAGAACCAGCTCTTGGCTGCCCAGCAGTGTGAGCTGTCCGTACAGTCCCTTTCTTGTTGCCCCTTCCCACCTGGTAAGAAACAGCAGCAATTTTCCTGCAGATTTTAAAACTGCCATCTCAAGCTACAAAATTTGAGACAGAAATTACTTTAAAAAAGCCCCAATCTTCTGCTACCACAGACTAATTCTTTGTAAAGCACTTATAAATAGAACCTTACCATCAAGTTTGATGGCACTGAAGGGAAGGCTTGATCACGTCACTAATGTAGGTTGGAGGAAACAGCCTCCATGCTAACCTTTGATGCTCGTATTTCACACGCTTTGACAATCTTAACTGTTTTCCACTGCTGCCGGTACTTTTCTCCTTGGTGTTAAGCTCCATGCAAAAAAGACTGGAAACTTTCAACAAGTACATCCAAATCATCATCAGGCTGAGGAGAAGCTGCGTTGTCTATTTCCCTACATAAAACCACACTCAAAATATCTAACTTTGCTTCTAACAGTAAAACTGGAAACTTTTGGAGAAACTTTTGTTTAACTTGGTAGGGGAAGAAACACGAAAAAAGTCTATGGGGTTTTGCAAATTAATAAGCAGTTTTGCAGGGATGTGGTCTGGCATCCCTAGTTTTCCCATTGCAGGGAGGTGCTGTGGTCCAGTGCCATGCCCTCAGCCTCTTTGCTGTGAGAGTGGAGCATTAAAGGGTAACAAAACTCCACTGAGAGTTCAAACAGATCCTCTTTGGCTCTCCCACTGAGCTGCAAAGCATTGTGCAAATGTCTCGTTTGGGTAATTCTGACACTGAACTCAAATCCTCGAGGTTTTATATTGAAATGAAGAGCTCTCTCTTTCACAACCAACAACTCATTTTCAAGTAAACGACTGAATTAATCACCAGAAAGTCAGATAGGAGATTTGCTGATAACTTAAGTGAGAGAAAACTGTGATGGCCTTGTTGCTGCAGTCTGAGATAAAAATCTCTTTAGCTTTCCTGAGCAAAAGTGCCGACCCCGGGGAGAATCATACACACGTATACAGGAAAAGAATATGCATATGCTGGAGAAAATATGTTTCCTCAGAGGGAAAATCACTGAATGTTTGAAACCCTTGAAGAAAGAAGACAGGAAACCTGGTCCCATTTAATCCTCATTACAAATGTCTGCGTTCACCTGGCATGCCCGTGCTGACTTTGTGTCAGATTTACAGGACACAAACTTCCCCCACCACTCATTAATTCCACCCCACACACACACTTCTTTTCCTGTTTAATAGTTATGTGAAGAAAAGCCCTCTTTGCCCAGTGATGGTTAAGAATAATCTGATCTCAGAGGTGATGGATAACCATATGATCTTTAATATTCCTGTCCTATATCATACTTCATGTTATTCTGCTTGCTTTCTTTCCCTATACTGGCTATCTTTATTCCTTATCCTTCCCCCCTCTCCCACAGCTGCCTTTCCCCTTCGGCAATTCTCTGCTCTGTTTCCAGCCTTACTTTTATCCGTGGATATTTCCACGGCTCATTTTTTGGCCCTTTAAAGAAAATACAAAACCTAATGATGCACAATCCCTGGTCAGACTTCAGACTTTGAAAGCTCATACACCTTTGCTAGCAAGTAGCACAATTCTGCCCATTTTTCCAATATTTTCTCTAACAAGCTGACTTCTGAATAAAAATGACAGTGTCTCAGTGATACTGTTTCTTTTTCATGATCACATTCTTAAGCAGTTCATCCTAAGGCTTTGCAAAGGTAATGTGAGCACATCCTTTTACCTGGGAGGAGAGGACTGTGATTTCCCAGAGGCAAACATGCACCGATGCTGATTTAAACAGAGCTCAGGAAATGGTGTGCTCCGCTGAGAATGGCTGAGGATCATTAGGGCTTACAGTGCAAAGAATTTCTAGCTAAGGTAACTTTAAATTACCCCGAATGTATAGATTTGAGCTGAGTATCTGTGAATATTTAGCTGACACCCTGACTCTGCACTGAAAGTGGTTTTCTTTTGTAATATTGAGTGTATGGAAAAGCTCTTCTGTGCCAGGGTGTCCTTTGAAGCAACTGGGAGGAGAACAGGGGTAGAAAACCACTCATTTTCTTCCAATATGTAAAGTGTCTTCTGTTATTTTTATATGCATACCTTCGTCATGGTCTCTGGCACACTCTGAGCCTAGAATGGTTCTGGGAACAGGAGGGAGGTGGCAATGGCAAGGAGTGGGGCAGGATGTAGGGACAGCCACAGTACACAGCAGGGATCTGCCTGGCTCCAGCAGAAGCTGCTAGACAAAAGGCAGAGGGAGCCCTGCCATCTGCAGAGCCCTCCTGGAGTCCCACCAAAGCCAGCAGGAGGAGATCCTCAGCACGCCCCCAGGGTTGCTGCTACGGTGTTTTAGCTCCTTCCGCCAGTCCTAACAAGGTCATGGAAAACTTCACATAGTTTCTTCTCTAAACTGGCTGTAGGCTTTCTCCCAAGTTAATGAGAAACAATTTCTGAGCTACTCATCCAGAAAAGAGCCCTTCTTCAAAGCCCTATTCCAGGTGCCATGTGCAAACAGGAGAAGATCTAGGTTCCCTCTTTAGATCTCACTTTTCTGCATCCAAGGACTGCTCCTGGGAGCTGTTTCAAAGGCTGAAGTGTCAGCATCAGAAAGAAGAGAGGTGTGTGGGTGTGAAGTTACTAAATGCAAAACTGTCACTCTCCTTTCATTTACAAACCTGAATATGCATGCATGCAAAAATGTAGGGCTCACATTAAAGTTTTTACTCTTGGAGCAGAAAAAAATGAAGGCAGAGGATACTAAACGTTAAGATGAGGCTATGCAGGTTGGAATTCTCTCTCAGCTAATCTTTCTTTTTTAATTAGTAATTGTTTCTGTTAATAAACGCTGCCCTACCTTGAATTAGAACTGTCTTATCACACCAAGAAGAGTACCACCACTGACAAACACAACTGCGTTGCTGTCTGGTCAGTGATAGCAAGCAATAGCAGATAGGTAGATTGTTTTTTAAGTCTCTAACTCAGCCAAAAGCTGTGCAGAGAATTGTCCATGCCCAATGTAGGATAGCCCCAGCTTAGAGTCAGTGCTAAAAAATTGTGTTTGTGCACTGTGCAGAATCACATTACTGCACCTACATCAGCAAAGAAGCCCTTGCTGCAACTGACAGGCTAACAGTATAAGCCAGACCCCCTGAAAGACCAAATCTACATGTAGTAAAAAGTCCCTTTTGCTTTTCTGCAACTTATTACATTATGAAAGGATTCCTCTGATGAGATTTCCAGCGTAATACAATAAGCTACATGTGGTGAATGGAAATTAATGAGAATGTCTTTCCTTTGCAAAGAAATGCAGAGCACTGATTGATCTGCTGGGTTTAAAGGAAAAGCTAAGCATTTTAAAATACAAACATACCCACACATAAATACACGCTTTCCTGGTTTCCAGTCCTGGGAACAGAAATGCTGAGGGTCAATGCTGTCATATTGACTCTCTGCCTGTAGGACCAGAGCAACAGCTACAAAGGTAAAGCACACAGATTGACAGAGGCATTATTCTGTGACGAAAATCCTTGCCTGTCTTGCAGCAAACCTTTACTCGTAGCCAGTGTTCATCCTTCACAGTAATGGTGAATACTAGTAAAATGTTCCTACAGTTTTTGATTGCGGGCATTGCCTAACCCTGATTTTCTTACTTACTACAAGCAACAGTGCAGGTAAGTAGAGCTCTGGCATGACATACAGCCAAAGGAGTGAACAACTTCCAAATGTATCAAATACTTGGATGCAGATTGCTTATTAAATACTGCTGAACACAGATTTACTGCACTCTTGGCACTCCGGACAAATTCAGTATTTCAGTGGGACTTCCCTGACTCTTTTCCTTATACTGTAACATCATGGCTGCACTACAGACACCATTCTTGGTTATAATCTCAGCAGCACCCAATGCACCAAAGGTAACCAGAAGCCCTAACAACTCTGGGGTGGAATAATATAAGGCAGGGACTCAGAAATCGACAGCTTCACAAACAGCCGCTTGAATAAAGCCTATATTCCAGGGCTGGGCTGAGCAGTTTCATTCTTCACATCTAATAAAGCCTAAGCATTAAGAGAGATTTCCCAACCCAAAGGCATTTTTGTTTCCCCAGTGGCTTCACTTGGCTTGTATAAGAATCAAGCCTTTCTTTCATTAGGGTCAGCTCTCTCCTTCTTTCCCAGCTGCCCTTTTTCATGAAACTTGCAGGAATGCAACATCTCTGAAAACTGCAACTAGTCTGCTGTATTTTGTCAGAGTTGGCTAATGGATTTTAAAGTTATAAGGAGCAGAGTGAGATATATCATCAGATGGCCAGTCAGGCACACAAACACATCACGTACACTTGAGGAAACAAGGTCATCTTGTTTTGATGTGTGACTCCGTGAGGAATTTTGTAAGGAAGCAAACTTAATCAAATTCTCCCCAACACCTTAATTGCTTTTTGGCAGTCTGCTGTTATGTTGCGGTAGTTATAGTAGCTTTCAGGCAAAAAGAGACAGGAAATAAGAAATAAAGAAAATATAAAATGAATAGCGGATATGAAAGATTTTACCTGGTTGTTAAATGTGCTTACAAAAACACCACCACTTTTGACTCAATATAGCTTCTCCATCCTCTGTAATTTCCTCCTATCTTAATAACTAAATGCATGCGTCCTCCAAGGCTCTACAAAATACATATCAGTGTTGTAATACTGTAAAATATCTTAACGCATCATCTATTTGCGACAAAATTAATTACAACAGAAACATTTTACTCTCCAGATAGCATCTCAGAGGTTTCTCTAACAAAGCACTTCACAGGAAAACAGCCTTATTTAAGGGGAGAAAAGAACATGAACAGATGACTCCAACCTTGCATCCCATCAGATGCCCTTGAGGTCCCCACCAACAAAACAAGAGCAGCAGCTTCTGAAATGCAAACATTTGGTGTTTGCTGCCAATCAAATATTCCTGGAATTATCATACTGAATTCGGGTGAGAGACCACTGAACTGCTAGCAAAGATTCAATACCCAAACCAAGTAAACACAATATTAATAAGGCATAAGTTGAAAACATCAGTGTGAAAATCTGACCTCAATGGAGTTAGCATAGGCTTTGGCAGTGATGGGGCATAGCTTGTTGTATGGTGACAATAACAAAAAGATGGTAGTTGCAAATACCCAAAAGGTTATTGACAGGAAAAACTCACCCATATGGAAGCCTTTGGTCTGCTGGGAACCACTGCAGCAATCTTCACCAAGAAGCAAACTCCAAGAGATGCTGCCTTAGTGGTGGTCAGCCCTTAAATGAGGTCTAGAGGAGGTGGAGTCAAGCTCCACCCCTTCCGGGAGCGCAGCTAAATTACTCTCACCTGTGCTCCCACAGCTGACCCAACACTTGCCTCAGCTGATTAATCAAAGGTTCAGGCTGTGATTACCAATTTCCCATACACTTGTCCAAACAATAGTAATTCCTCCTTCCACACACTGTAGTTTCAGCAATTCATGTTAAAAGATTCAAAATGCAAGAGTCATGAAAGCATTGCTGCTGCTCTTATGCTTTCCCAGGATATAACCCAACCGAATGGGAAAAGTTTAGCTATTTTTAACTGGGTGCTCCCTCCTGAAAGAACCGTGTGGGCTTATCTTCATGGCCCACATGACCCAGGTAGTGTATACCTGTATATAACTACTTCATTAGGTTGGAGGCTGAAAACATTGAAAGTTTCCTTCACTGTGAGAAGAGGCCAGCTCAGCAGGACTGAGTGTGAACCTTTGATCACTGTGTTTGGTCATGATCTTGGTCAAAGTCCCACCTCACTCTCTGCAGCAATGATTCTCTGGGAGCTGGTGGGACTTCCAGCAGCCTGGCCCATACCTCCATGCATAGCTGCAGCCTCCCACCATCAGCTGGTGCAGTACCCTGTGCAGCAAGGATGGGAGGAGGCTTAGTGAGAGTGGCCAGACACTTCAAAGGGGGCAGTTCACTCATGCTTGACAGCAGGTACATAACATCCAAATTGGTGGTGGGTATCAGTCACAATGGGAAATGAATTGAGGTCTTCCGAGCTGAACTGCTCCTTGGTACAGAGCTCTTTGTATTGTGCTTGCTGTAATACATGGTGTCACACAAAACCATGTACTGAAAAAATACTTTCTAAGTGACAGAGTGACAAGAATAAGGATGAAAGTTGATGTGACTTGTTAGGAGAGAAAGCATGGGATGGATAGAGAGGTGGATATCGTGACTATTTGCAGTGTGCCATTCCATATGCTCCCTTGGTCCCAGTCTGCTATTTGCACCTCCCAGTACAACCTTTCCTGTACCAGCAGCATGCTCTGTAGTAGTCAACAAGGGCAATGATCTAATTCAGGGTCCTTCCACAGCAGCTACTATTGGAAAAGGGCTACAGTGACAGATGAGTGTCTGACCATCACTATGTTAACTGCAAACCTCTATCATTTATTACATGACTATATAAATAAACCATTGGTGGGACTTGGCAGGAAAGATTATAGCCTTGGAATGAGATTGATGGACTCTGGCTGTTGGAGTGAATGATCCATGTAACTGTAAATCAAAAAACCTTGAGTTTTCTATGCAGAAATACAGTTATTTACTCTTACTATCCCAATTAATTCAATAAATAGTGCCTGATCAGAAGACTGGCTTTCTCATAAGAATATCTACTAAACTAGCTTGATATGTGCATATAACTCTTCAAGCAGAGTGCTCCACATCTCACTAGCTGTAGCAAAGCATTGTTCACACTCAATCTTTCTGAGATTATACAACTAACCTTATGGGCACAACTGTCTCCTCCTAAATCTTACAGACCGATGTGAGCAACAGATTAGTATCTCCACATCAAAGTGTCAAGGAAGAGCTGAAAATGAGTCAATAAAAACAAATAAGTCTTGAATTGAAATTAAATTTGCGCTTTGAAGTTAAAGCACAAAGCTAGGTTTGTGATGATTGTGATGATTTCTGTCTTAAAACAGAAAAGATAAGAGTGAACTGGCTTAAATCTAGGCTGAGCCTGAGCCAAAAGTCTTTCATTTGAAGAAACTAGGACTTGGAGAAAAGCCCTGAGATCTGGCACATCTCTATTTCTATTGTTTATTGGTCAGTGATTTTTTTCCACTCCAAACTCTCAGCTGTAGTTTTATTCCAGTTCCAATATACAACTACACAGAGCTTCATAACTCAGCTTGAAGGTTTCAGCATTGTCCATCTGTTTATTCTCTCTATATGGATTTATTTCCTGTCTTTTGTATAGCAGATATGTCCCTTACCATTATGCTAAGAAATGAGATGTGTAGCGTCAGGTTGGTTTTGATGCAAAATTATTATTTCAGAAGTCTTTTTCTGAGGAAATAAATTTTAACAGGCATTCAGAACCTTAAAGAACACAGAGAAATGAAACTTTCCATAGCTTTGTCAACATATTTTTTCAAGAAGGTGGAAGGAAAATACATCTATGCGTTTCTGAAGTAGTCAGTACATACCCACAAAACTCACAACTCCTAAGAGTTGTTTGGGATATCTGCATATACCCTGTATTTACCTCAGTCCTAGAGAAATGAAAACTGTTATACCTTCAGTTTGAAGCTCTTAGATTTGAGTTTGAAAACTTCACATTCTGTAAAACCTCACAGGACTTTCTAGTAACAGAACTTCAAAAATGCCAAAATACTCAAAGGACCAAACTCTTTTCTTTGGCATATGTGTGGCATTGCTGCAGGTGACGCAGCAATATGGGTATAGGAAACGTGCGACCCAAGGTGCAAGGACTGAGGCATAGAAGACTTTCAGTTCTAGGTTAGTCAACATTTCTTTTGAGAAAGAGCAGAGATGCTCAGATTTGGCCTTCCTGTACCAAGCAGTCTCCAGGGAGCTCAGTTTAATGCCAGCTTAATTTTACCAACACTGCATGACTCAGGGAAAAGAAAAAAATAAAAATAAAAAAGGACAGATTGGATAATTGTTGTATCAAAAAGTAAAGACCATCACTACAACAATTACCCACATTAATTGCAATTGTTTCATATGAGAATCAACTGCTGTTTATAAGACTGTCAGTGCCAGAGGGAAACAAAACAGCTCCACAAAGGAAAGCTTGGTATTAAATGAGAGGGAAAAAAATCACTTATCTTCTTTTACCATCATTTCTGCGAAAATAAAATGAAGGGCTGAAAGTGTAGAAGGTTTGCCATTGGGTAATAAATGAACCTTCCTCAGATGATTCACAGGCAAGATAGGGTGACTCCACCCACCTCCTTGGTTAATGGCACAAAAAGAGGTTGTTTTCCTTTGTACCATTAGTCCCAAGCCATATGCAGACCAAGACTACCCTCATCTCAGCTAAAATGATCAAACTCTTCAGGGATTCAGCATGGAGAAATCAGTATATAGCCTCTAAATGTAACACTGCCTGGGCTGTGATAGAGAGGTTACTACAACACATCTATTTAGTGCAACCAAATCAGTGCTAATCAGGAAGATGTCAGTGCAATAACTATTGGCTGATGAGCAAGGATACCTTTTCCCTGCCAATGCTGCTGGACATAATTTCATAAAGAAAAATATTATTTATAATTAAGTTGTAAGAGTTACATGTTGTTTATAAATGCTTGCCTTTCTGGTATTGTTCCTGTAAGCATAATCAAAGGAAATAAGAAACAGTTAGTGCAACGCTTAGAGAGTACAGGTGTTTTTGGCATCTCACTGATTAGAAATGCAAATATGGGAAACAATTAACTAATGTGGTAGAAATCAGCAATTTGCATAAAGCTCACTCAGGTCTTTACTATCACAGCTGCAACAGATTTCCCAAGAAAAACACCTTAGGAAGTCTGTGCCCAATTCAAAACGGCAGTAGCCCCTGAAGCAAAGTCCCTGTGTCTCTGTCTAGAATAGACGTGAAATCTTTGTTTTGCAAAAAGGCAGCTAAAGCATAAATTAAAGTCAAGATTTTCCAAAATAGGTGAGTGAAGTTGGCTACGCTTACATGACACCTAAAGGTGGTAACATGAACGTAATCGTCCTTGCTCATCCGTGACACTGGGAACACAGTGCTTCTCACAGAAAGGTGTCAGAAGAAAGTTATGATGTGCTAACTGGTAGACTTCATCCTGCTGCCATGATAACAGTACAGAAGGAGCCCGCTGCAGGCATTCCCCCACGCTTGGAGAAGTGGAGACTTTCATATGGTCTACCAGAAACAGTTAAAAAGCAAATGTTCAAAAATAGGAAATCCAAGAGAGGGATTGTTTATCAATCACAACGCCTGTTTCTGCACTTACTGAACTATTTTGTAGGAAACAATAATATTTCAATTCTACTACATGAGTCAAAATGAAGATCTGGGCATCCAGTTCCAGACAAGGATCCATGCCAAGGGCTCAAGTCTTGTCATGACACCAAAGAAACCCTCTGCACATGCAGAGCTGGAGTCCGCCACTTTCCCTATTCCCGATGGCTGTTCTAGCCCTTGGGATCTGACTCTAAGCAAAAGGGGACTTATCTTTATCATAAGGCTCCACTAGCCTCCCACATCCTTTTTTCATGTTTTTAAATGATAAATCCCATACTGCAAATCTGTGTCTGTCCTGTCCAGATCCTGCAAATCTTGCTCAAACAGATTACTTTTTCTCTGGCAGGCAGACAATGAATCTTCTTGCTTGAGTAAGGATTACTTAAATGAGAAAAAGGGTGAAATATCAAGCCCATTAGACATAGTTCATCAGGTGAAGGGAAAAGATCTGCACTTTAAAATGTTTCTGCTCCCCTTATTAGATTTTCCTCGGCTTTTTGTTCTGTTTCAGATCATTCACTTATTTACTCGGAGCTTATTGTGCCTTCTGTCATTGTCAATATGGCTCAGCTGGCAGCAGATGCTCCCCTAGATTTGAGCATGCTGGTGTGAAATAATGAGAATGGAATGAGAATTGATGTGAACCTTTGTCTAAAATCTGAACCGAAGCCTTCATATTTACGAAATTCTGCTTCTAATTGGTTTACCAGCTCCATGATATAGTAGGTCTCATGGCTTAGTTGGAAGTTGCCCATACTGGAAGGGAAAGCTATTCTCAGTTTGCTGAAACAATGGGTCCTGGAGTAGTCATTTGAGGAAAGTGGCCCCTTCAAACACTGAGGTTTACCCATTCTCAGTTTACTCCAATGCCAGGTCCCACTAATAGCTGGGTTCAAGAGGAACACTGCTGTATCAGAACAGCATTTTTTTTAATATCTCAGAATGTTCTGGGGATGAGGATGATGGCTCTCAACTGACTCCCTCATTAATGGGTATTCAATGTCATCCGTCAGGAAAGGGGAAGACTGCCTTATAAAGCACACAGCCTCTTCCGCTGTGATTCCAAAAGTAGCTCTCCATGATTTTTTAGATACCTCCTGGGGCTTTAAATAAACAGAACTGTACTTTACCAATTATTGTGCCTGTTTTGCCCAGCTCCCAGAGGATTTCATTTTAGAAGGATTGTACAATACAATATTCACTGCTGTTTGGGCAAAATTACAGAAATGAAAAACAATATGATCGTACCTGGAGCATCCACAGAACATAAAATATGAAAGGCCTTATTTGTTCAATTATTTAAACCATCCAATCTGCTAGTAAAAGCTATCGTATTGACATTATATCCAAAGGCTCCCTAATCCGTTCTACATTTCAGATTCCTTTGTTAATCCTCAATTGCCTAATGAAAGCAGGTCAGTTTGGAAACGTATGTTTCCTGATTCAATTTTTATTGAATAGATTTGTCTTCTTTTCCAGATCCCTGTTAGCTTTTCCCTACAGGAATTCAGTAGGCTTGCCTCTAATAATTATACTTTTAAAAGTTGGTCTCAGAAAAGAACTTCAAGGACACAATCTAAACACGACAACTTTTCTATTTCATTTGACCCTTCAAACTTCTATATCATATACCACATGCATCCTGCTTCCTTGGTCTCACACATCTTTCCTTGGTTTTGGTACTGAGATGCTATACCAGGAACACAGTGTTCAAGTTCTGTGCAACCAAAGTGACAGTTTCCCTTGGAAACACCTTTAGAACAACAGAATCATAGAATCATTTGAGTTGCAAAGGACTCTTAAAAGTCACCTAAATCCAACTCCTTTGCAATGAACAGAGACACCTATAGCTCAATCAGGTTGCTCAGAGCCTGATCCAGCCTTAGTTGTGCTGTAGCTCCCAGAAGCATCTTGGTGATTATGACTCCTTTTTCTTGCCCATTGACTCCCCATCAGTTTTGCTCAGCAGTCATTTCAAAAGATGCGTTTTGACTGACAACACTGCAAATGCAATTTGAACTTTAGGAGTCAAGCTGGATTCTCAGTTTTCGCACCTCATCACTTGCAATAAAACTTCTGCCAGGAGAAGGATGCTTTCAGTGGGTTTGCAAGGATGCAAATGGGCAGAAAGCAGTCAACATTTCTCCTGAGGCTGCCAAGTAGGAGCAGAACTGAATTCACTTCTTCTTAGCACTGCTTCCACTGTAGGGCTTTGTGAAGATAAAAAGGCATAAAAACACTTAATAAAGTCACTCTGAATGCCCCTACACAATAGACCTTGATGGAGCACCATTTAGAGAATCAAATTGCCCTTTGCTTACTGTTGGCACGGAGCTCCTAAATTCTGTTTACCAAACAGCCTGTCTGTTGCTGGATAATGGCAGATGCCTTTGGGAAAGCACAGGAAAAAGGGAATTATGGGAATTATATTTCAATATTTTCAGCTAAGCTATGGTTCTGGACATTCCTAAGCTAAACTTGACATCATTGTATTTTGCAGTGGCTTTCTTTCAGCAATTTGTCTGATTGTTGAGTATACAAAAGTGACAGCATCCTCAGCATCCCATTGCCATGAGTATAACAACATGCAGAGTGAAAAAGACTTTCTGTACATTGAATAAATGTTATCCTGGGTTAATTATGGTGGAAGTTCTGAGTTTGTTTTCCAGTAGGTGCCCTGAAATGTTGTTCCTGTTGGTTTCATAGAATCACAAAATTGAGCTGGAAGGGACCCTTAAAGGCCATTTGGTCCAACTCCCTGCACTGAGCAGGGACACCCACAGCTCCATCAGGTGCTCAGAGCCCCATTCAGCCTGACCTTGGATGTCTTCAGGGATGGGGCACCCACCCCCTCTCTATGCAGCCGGTCCCAGTGCCTCACCATTCTTACTTCTTCCTTAGGTCCAATCTAAACCTCCCCTCTTTTAGTTTGAAACGATTTCCCCTTGTTTTGGGAATCCTTGGAGCCTGTCCCTATAGCTCCTGCATCCTTGCTCAGATGCCCACCTTGCAGCTAGGCGAGCATCTCCTTGGCCTGGAGCTGGCGTAATGAGGCAGAAGAGCTGCTGAGTCACTGTGACAAGAGCTACTCATTAACTCAACCTGCAGCACGAGAGGGAGGGGAAGCCCTTCTGGGCAGGAGATGGGAAGGCAGACAGCTTTCTAGAAGGAAAGTCAAGCGTAGGAGAGGAGCTGATTTCGGATAGTGGTATTTTCTCTTAATTAAGCCAAGTTCTAAGAAAGCAGGAAAATTTGGAAATCTATTTAGCTCCTGATTTTGAGGATTTTTTGTATGTCACGGGGAAAAAAAAAAGCAGCAGCAAAGCCCCACATAAATACCAATACGGATCTTTTCCCAGCAGACTGCAAAAGAGCCGAGCCCTGGCAGAGAGCGAGCACACGTCACCCTATGGGCGCCTACACCACCAGCACAGGCAGACAGGTCACAGTGTGCAAATTTAGGGTAGAAAAGCTACACTTTACTCATTGGCTCTTCTGAATCATAGCAATGCAATCCATCCTTTGGTGATTTGAATATGTGCTCTGAAATGAAAGCACTAAGAACCTGGTAGTGCTCTTGTTCTCCCACTTTGCAACTTGACCTGTATGCTCGAAGCACTTGTCTGCTTACAGGGCTTACCTGCCAAACATGCTCTGTAACGCAGTGGTGAGGAGTTGTGTGCAGACCCAAGTCCTGGTGCTTGGCATTCCTCGTAAGCTGGCACAGGGCTGGGCTGAGCTGCTGAGAGCTGGCAGTGTGCAACCCAGCTGAGCTACCCAGCTCAGGGCAAGTTCCATGTTCTGCCAAGGCCATAGGAAACCACTGCACTGACACGCAACTGCAGGTCTGTAAGGCTCTGTGCAGCTAAGTCCTGCAGCATGACTTTCTCCTTCCTAAGCTCCTCTTATAAAGCCTCATCTTAGAAGGTGCTGAGCACCCTCAGCTCCCACCACCTGCAGCAAGGGCTGGATGCATAGCAGCACCTCTGTGGGTCTCCAGCTGCTCTGGGATGACCTGTAGAGAAAAGCAGTATAACAGCTTGAAGGCTTTCAGCTTGCTGAGTTTCTTAATAACTCTCCCATGGGAAGGCAGTGCTTTCCCTTCACAGCTGGAGACAGCAGGCAGTCTGCCTCCTGAAATCTGGAATCACACTGATTCCGTCATAAACAAGCACCTGAACAGAACAGCTAGCTGCACACATCCCAGCTCACAGCCAACCCTGAAACCTCACAGTCAGAGTTCCCACCATCAGGGAGCTGGTGATGCTGTAGGGACGCCACCGGGTTTCTCCCTATCCAGTTACCACCAGCATCCATCCCTGCACTGCAACACTGCTGTAGGACTGAACTCGAGTGCAGATGGTTTGCATTTGCTGAGCTTAGCTGCTGGCACAATTGAAAGCTGTGTCCATTGCTGAAGGTGTCAGAAAACATTTATCAGCACAGACTGATCCTGTGGTGCCCAGGGACCTCCTGAGAGCATCTCCTGGCTAAGCACTGCTCCCACACCTTACCTGCCCCTCACTGCCCTTTGCTATGGGGCAGCTGGAGCTGCCAGCACAACACCCCGCATCCTTGCTGGGAGGATGCTGCATGTTCCTCACAAGGTGTTGAAACAAAAAGAATGTACTGCAGCTGCATCTGAGAACTTATCGCTGAAGAGAATGAACTACATTAAGGTGTAGCCTGTCCTTGAGCAAACATGGTAAAAAATCATTTATACTGACGTGCAAATTTAGCTAGACGAAGCTTTTGATTCTTTCCCCTATCTCCTGCTTTGCGCCATTTCCCTGAGGTGGAAAAATGCTCTTTGCCTGTAATTCATTATAAATGCCCCAGCCATTCCCATTAACTGCAGCAGGACTCCACTGCACTGCTCAGTATTAGAATACGCCCAAACCTCTCTCCTCTCCAACTCACCCAAACCATTTTTTGAACCACTCTGAGAATTTAATCACATTTCTCTATCCTGGTTATAATCAACATGCATACTTCACACAATGTTTGCTTTCTGTGCAGGTAGCAAACGTGTGTGACAATCTATTTAACATAAGAGGACAATGATAGCTGAATGCCGTCTTAGAGTAAATCATATAAGTCTGTTCATGGAAAATGTGTAGATAGATGGTTACCTTTTCTTGGGCTATTTTTTGAGGCTTGTGGTGGTTTCGTGTTATGTTTTAGCCTATGCGGAATTCAAGCAGCACACTCAGTTCCCTTCACATCATACCTACGTGCCTTCCCTTTAATGAACTTCACTCAGCTGCTGCTCTGTATCACCACGGGCCTCTCCCATCAAATCAGAACCACTTTAATGAGAAAGCAATAGCTCTAGGACAACCTGTCTGACAAACAGAGCCTTCAAATACTTTTCACTCTTCTGTGAAAGAGGATGGAAAATGCGCAAGAAATTCATAGGGGTATGAAGCCTGAAAAACTCAAGCCTACATATCTGGTGGTCTTCTGAAAGATAAAGAGAAAAATCAGATAAAATAAAGGCCATCCTAAAATACGAAAGGGCAGGACTCATTACGTAGTTATGTAAGGTAATGGTGCCATGACGCTGTTTAGGCCACCTCACAGCAGCATGACTGGTGTAACATAGGATGAATCCAGCTTTCATTTTCAATGGATGCCCAAATATCAAACAGCAGGAAGAGCTCTGGCTTCAGTCACTCTCAACAAGGTCCCAGCAAGGAAAATCTTGAGAGTGGGTTCAGCCTGGGAGACACAGTCATCCAGCTCCCCTTGACTTGGATAAGAAACCAGATAGAGAAAAACATTACAAACACGCTATTCTATGAATCAGCCCCACTGCTCCCAGCGGGGTGAGCAGTCATAGCCAAGGACCCTTCCCTTCTCTGTACTCCAGGACTTGCGGCATCTCCCTACTACAAATGTAGATAATTGTACTTGTATTTTAATATTATTATATTTTCCTTTATTTTATTTTATTTTATTTATTTTATTTTTTTCCTTAGCTGAGTTGCTGCCTTGTCCCTGAGGAGCTGTTATCATTACATTAAAGATTTCATTTTTGCTCTAACTGACAGACGCTGCAAACTATCTATAAAGTCTGGCAGCAGCCAACTACAGATATCTGCTCTCTGCAGATTTATTATACTTCACTGATCCCCTCACGGAGCAAATTCACCTCCTTTTGGAGTACAGACACTGGATCAGAAGCAAACCATGCTGCAGCCTCTTCCGAGGTCAGCTCCCTGAATCATGTCCTGCTGGGGAAAGAAGCAAGGCCAAAAGCAGAGCTCAACAAATGGGCAAAATGCATCTGCAGATATTCTTCATCTGCCAACAACTGCAGCACATTGTGGCTAGGAAATATTTTCTACATATGTCAGAGACTTCAAATCAACTAATTTGATTCAGAAATGTTTCAGGCTGAAAGGCACCACTGGGTGCAAGCACAGACAGCAGCACAGGGCAAGGAACAGGGATGGCACAGCAGTGGGGTGCTTTTCTTATGGTTTCCCAAATGAATCTGTAACCTTTGGCAGTACAATCTGCAGGAAACGGTGCAGATACAAACACAAATGAACCCTTGGGATCACAATCATGATCATGACGTAGACTGAGATATTCTCTCTCCCTACTTAATTGTATCAGCAATGCCAATTACGTTTCTCTCTGAAAATGGTGCAACTATCTGTTGTTGTTATCTATTAGTGCAGTACATTTCTATTTTTCCCCTTGTTCTTGCTTTAAGAGTTTGTCATTACGGGCCTTTAGCTGCCGATCAATCCCATGTTGCCATCTGCCTGCTCCTGACAGATCCCGCTCAGGAACACCTCCCTGCAGGGGCTTGGAAAGCCTTGGGATGTGTAGATGGATGTCATTTACTTGAGCTGATCTCTTCCTCAGGCTCCCTGTTGGCATTCCTTGAACAGGTGAGCATTCAGCTGGTATAAATCAGCTGCGCTCTCCTGGGACTCATTTACATCAACCACAAATCCAGTCCAAAATACAGAGCTAATTTCTCATGTATCAGACTGTCAGGCTGTATCCCTTGCTGAAAGGATGATTATCAGCAAAAGATGAGCTAGAAACACTTAAAAAGTGGTGCTGGAGCTATAATCCCCCACCTGTTTATATAGCAGGTGAAACCTATCAGGCTGAAAATATTAAGAACAAATAGAAGAAAATATAGCTGCCCAATAAATAACAAGATTGACTATCATTACTAAGGGAAAAACAGAGGGATGTCACCTGCTAATTTTACAATAACAGAGTGTATTAAATTCACAGAAATGAAAGGATTCAAAGATGCCATTAGGCATGGTAACACACGAGACCACACAAAGATCTCCCTTCAATCAACGCTAACAAAACTGAAAAATGACATTTAAGATGAATCTCTGAGTTCTGACTACAGTGCATAGGTACCCATCAGACTAAAAGCTGGACATCCTCAAATTAAGTCGTGAGTTCAACAAGCATCCGGACAATGCTCTCAGACATGTGGTCTGAGTTTGTAGTGGTCCTATGCAGAGCCAGGAGATGGACTCAATGATCTTTATGGGTCCCTTCTAACTCAGGATATTCTATGATTCCCAGTCTTACATTCTGTTACAGCCTCCTCACATTGAGGAATACTGGAAGTGATGGTCCCTTTGACTTCATGTCCCTGTTGAAGATCTGAATCTGTCTGCATCCCATTTTTTCCAACTTTGCAAAATATTACTGCAGCTTTGCAAAAATAGATCTGACTTTTCCAGCACGCACCTTGCAGTCAAAGAACTGATCTACTTCAGCCAGCACATCTGCTGCGCGCAATGATGGAATTTCACTTTATTGCACAAATTACTCCATCCTACCACAACACGTGACTCAAGAGGTGACATTGACAGAGGCAGAGCTGCCGACAGAATCCTGCATGGCTCAGTGCTGTCTGTGAGTGGGCAGCCAGCAGCCAATGTCAATGAACACACACGGTGCAGTCGAAGGTGCACAAGCAGTGCAAATGCAAATGGCACTGTGCATTACAGGACTGTGACTGCACAGGATTACGGGGGCTTTGCACGATCTGGCTGTGTGGCCACAGCCCTGCAAACAGATCAGTGGATTAGCAACACTGAGCAAACAGTCAGAGCAGAAAGAGAAGTGAAGTTCAATGTCGCTCACTGCGATTTTACTTTGCTCCAAAGCATACCCAGCTCTAATTTGCTTTTGCTCTTGCAGAAAAAATAGGCAAAGTTCACCCTGTGTCCCAGCCGTCAGGATTGCAAAACAAATGGGAGATGTGAATAAGTTTATTTAATTGTTACCAGTATTAAAGGCATCTTAAGGGAATGATTCTTAAAGGAGAATAATTTGTAATAGATAATAAATTACATTTTCCTCTCATTTCTTCCTTGGGAAAAATCTATTAAGACTCTATAATTAAAACTCCTGAACATAATTCAACTATATGTTTTTAATTGAAAAAATGTCTATTTCAAGAAGGCCTTTCTTCTTCTTCTTCTTTTTTTTTTTTTTTTTCATGAAAACAGCATTCATTCTCTTGAGAAATGTCACTGAAAATTATTAATTGACATTCATCACCAAAACCTCTACATGAAACATTCCTTTACTCACGCAGCATCTTGAAGCCCTAAGATTTTGGCACCCTATCCCATTTCTACTTGAACATCCTGGCCAAACAAAAAAATGACTTTCTCTAATCCCTTTTAATAACAGCAATGGGGATGATACGGGAAGATACAAAACGTGCTCAGGCTTGTGTGTGAATCACCGCACTGTCCTTTTTCCTCCCTACCCCGCGCTGATCAGCATAATCAGTCAGCAGTGACCAAGCTTCCTGTCTGTGTTGCTTTTGCACCTCTTTAAATTTTATATATGCATATACATATATATATGGGATCATTAGTTTGCATCCAAGGTGCTGTGGTTTGATTCAATATGTTCCTATGTATTCATAACAGAAAATGAAAAAAAGAGCAATAAACTAAACAAGAGCATCACCACTAGACCTAATTCACCGCCAAATTCCATCTTTATAGGTTGCAATTGGATTCCTTGAAACAGCAACTTAATAATTGACTGAGATCTGAAGATAATTTAAGTGAGGAAAAAAATGACAAACATGTACTTACTGATGTGTATAGGTATCCTTCGCTGTTCATTGCCAGATACAATTTTGTTTGAACCCCCTGAATCGCCACCACTCGTAAACCCACAGGTATGAGGTTAAACAACGCTGGGAGAGAACGGAGATGGAAAGCAAAATTAATCCTTTACAGTATGCAGATTAGATAGAGCATTAAGCCGTAATTAATAGAACCAAATAATAATAAAAAAGAAAAGGGTCTATTCATGCATATATTAATTTCCGTGGGCACCATGGAACAATACTGCTAATATCTTTGCCTTGTATAGCAATTTCTAGCAATAGCTCAGAAATTATCTACAGAGGATAATCAACTCATCTCCCCCCTTCACTGTGAAAGTGGTGGATTGGAGATGCTGAGAGCTGAGCCGACTTACCTGCCTCATGAGCACAATACAAGGGCTGAGCGGAATTGAACATAGCTTTATTTTTGTATAACAATGATAAACATGGACAAAAAAACAAAAAAAAAAAACCAAAAAAAAAAAAGAAAATTCCCAAACAAATAAAAAGTTTCATAAAATGATCAATTTCTTTTTTTTTTTTTCAAATCCAGGAAGCATTTTTTTTTTGACCAAAAAAAGAAATTCAGAAAAGTTAAAACCTCTCAAGAGCATCTCAAAGTGTTTCCACTCAAAACTCCTTGGATTTTTATTTTTATTTTATTTTTATTATTATTATTTTCCTCTTTGAAGAGGAAAATGGGTTTGGAAGAAAAACCAAATGCTAAATAACTTTAAAATGAAATGAAATAACAGCGTATTCTTTAGGTCAAACCCCAGATTTGTGTCATCAAAATGGAGCTTACATTTCTGCTCACGTACATGCTAACAGTGGCAGTATAATTCAGCAGAGAAAACTCTCTTCAGGAAAATGAAGATACTGTTTTTTTAAATGGCAAATTAACAAAACAAGCAAAGCTCTGCCATAGCTTACATTTGTCACTATGTTAAAACTGAAGACAAGTAAGTGAGATGAATGCAGTGCTCCCTGTTTGATATGGAGGATCCAAAACTGAGGGGGAGTTAAGACAGCGCTCTATTTATCATTACCCCAGGTGTCTCCTTCCACCTGTGTAAAGGCAGAGTTAGGGTGAAGCCATGTTAAACATTTCTAGCCATCTATTCCTTGGCTGTAGAACTCCACTATGCTTCAGGCTGAAGTTTGGTATTTATGGGCGATGTCTGAAGCCAATTTAAAACTGAATGATGAATTTGAAATACTATTTTCAAAAAGAATAACAACCCATTATGAATACTTTTCTCACCCCAACAACACCCAAATGGCTGTATTTAATTAAAAGAAAATTTGCAACCTGACAGAATTTAATTGAGATCCTAAGTTCAGGGAGTGGGGGTGTCAGGAGCGTATTGTATCCGTTATGGTTTTATGGATTTCATCAGTAGAAGTTGCTCATAACCTTCCAAACAGGAGAGTGCACATGGGTGCATGTCCTGTGTCGGTGAAGGCATGGCCAGAGGTGATGCTGTGCTCTGGGGATGAAGAATGAATTTTTGGTGAAACCAGATTCTGCTCAACCAGTCAGACAGCTGGACATCCCTGGCACACACGGACACATGCAGCCACCCTTCACACCAGCCTGCAAGCATAAAACCAATGGAAGTGGCTTTCTCATCGCTAAAACAAAATCCTCTAATTCTCTGATAGTTTTAACAAACAAAGCATAGACTTTCACTAAGGGAAATACTCTAATTCTCCGTTAAAGATTCCTCATTTCTTCTATCAACTGCTTGATTTTTTCTGTGGGAGAAAATATTCCATCTGACTCAGTGAGCACTCCCATAGAGAGCCCTCTTCTGCAGCTCAGCCCCCAAAAAGCAGCACCTGATCTCCCTGTGGGCAGGAGAGAGCAACTGAAAGCTCTGTATCCAAGCAGAACCTAGAGATCTCTTTTGAAAGATGCTTTTTTTAACAGTGCATTTTGGAGTGGGGCTTTCAGGTACTTTTAACACAAGGGTACAAAAACGGGCTCCACTGCAACTAGCGCTGCCTGCAGATGAACTGAACACAAGGCAAAGCCTAGGGCAGTCAGGAAGATGGAGCTCATAGCCACAAGGAACAGAGATTGGTTTTAGTGAGCGATTCCTGGCTGTGCTGTGTTTGGCAAAGTGAGCAGAGTGAGGATGCTGGGGAACTCGCTGCAGCGGGTGCTCAGCTGCTCTCCTCCGCAGCTGAACGTGTTTTCCTGCCATAAACGTATGTGCTCTATTTTGAGGTGAGGCGAGCACGCTTGGAAGCTGGTGCATATGTTGGTGGGATTGGCAGCTGACTGTCGGAAGTTGCAAAAAGGGCTGTGGGGAAGTGCTGCTTCCTCTGTATCGTAGCCGTGCTGCACCCTGGTCTGCAAACACCCCATGCCACGGACAATGGGTATGAGATGTTATTGCATTTCTGGTGGTTGACCAGAGGCTGGCAGAAATGCCATGGAAAAATAAATTGTTTGCTATGACAATCAGTTTGTGTTAGCCCAAAACAATGCAGTTATTTGCATCCTCGCCTTTCCCTATTACGCTTGTGCTGTGTAAAATAAGGACATAATATCCATCGTAATGAAAAACTTGGTGATGCCTAAGGGAGATATGATCTTTGCAATAGCTGTAGTGTGGTACATGCTGACAGAGAACTAGAGCTGAAAAATAGAGAGGTAGCAGCCACAGCTGGTTTTATTAACACATACAGTGCTGTGAGATCTGTGCCATCACTGTCTCGGACACCTGGTCTTCCATATGCTGTCCACAAGGCATTGCTTCCTATATTTCCTTATTATATAAGTCCTCAAATCTCTGTGGCATGCCAAAATTGGGGAATAAATTCTGTCTTGATTTAAAGCCTTGCCCTATTTAACGCGTTTAATGAGGCAGAATCTGGTTCTCAGCCAGGAAATCCTTTCCATGAGGCACTTCCTCAAATTACACGGACTCCTGGCTTAAAACAAGGTCTGGTAAGCTCTACAGTTCCTCACCCCGATGGCTCACTTCCTGCCTGAACTGTGCTCCAAAATCTGAGCTTTCTTTTAAACTCCTCACTGTCGTGGATGCAGCCTTGTTTGGGTGAAGGACTGCAGAGATTGCAGTAATTGCTCCCAAGTCAAAGCCAAAGGGCATCTTCAGGCAAACTTTCCACCAGCTCTGGGTAGCAAATGATAGAGAAGGCAGATCCCATGGCCCAGGCTGCTGCCAGGAGCCCAAAAAAGAGGATGCAAGCTCTTCTCATCTCTGCAATGAACAGGGAAAGCAGATGCAGACATTAATTAAGGAGATCAGGTAGGCTCCTATTCTGGTTTGCTCTGTGCGCCCCAGCGTTATGCAATCATTTTGTTGGTGACAGCTGAATCTGAGGATATTCCCCTTATTAAGGGGAGTTTTAATTATCTCACTGCAATGCAAAGCAAATGGTCTTAGAGCAAATGGCTGGTGGAGGTGGCAAAAGCAACCAGCTACGACATCCCTTGAGGTGCAAAGGAGGACAGAAGGGAACAGAGAGGGGTTCTTCCTGAACAGAGAAGGCCCTGCAGTGCAGTGCACAGATATGGAACAAAGGAGAGTGATCTCTCCATAAACTGGAGGAAAGGATTTTAGTGGGCCTGATCCATTCAATATTCACTTGGGCAAGGATTTGGGAGAAGCTCATTATATGGGCTCTGATTTGTAGCACTGATCTCTTTCTCTTAATACCATTAACAAAACTGTTGCTACCAAAGTAAATTCAGTACCATGGGACCTTCAGCTCTATATATTTATCTTACATAAAGGAGGAGTATGTATAAAACTATCCTTTTTTACAAAAAAAAAAAAACAACCAACAAAACCCACCTGCGTTCTCACCACAGATATATCACAGTCATTTCTGACCTACTTGAATTAAGTTTAAGTGTCCAGAGCCTTGGAGGCCAACGTCCAGCAACCAGGAGTTTATAAGGTTTCCTTTATAATGTGTCAAGTTATGGTAAATGTAAGGACACAGTGGAAACAAAAATATCTTAGAAATAGATGTGTTGACACAAATGTCAAAGGGACAGACAGATTTATCTTGCTTAGAGTGTCAGAATCCCCACGAGAGGAATTCCAAGTAAAGCATTTAAATGAAACAATCCCTTCAAAAATAATATGCAGTTTTAGATGTCTGCTCTGGTACATTAGAAGCTTATGACAGTATCATGCGGTACTGGAGAAAATAAGGTTTTCCTACTTCTTCTTAGTTGTTTTGGTGGTTTTTTTTTAGTTTTTAAGGATAATTAACAGAATTACTCTGAAAACCCAAACCAATCTGCATTGATCTGTCATGACTTTCAATCATAAGATCACTTCCTTGAAGGAAAAGCAACATTTATGATCCGTAAGTGTTGCTCTTAGAGGAGAAGTCGTGCCTGCATGGAGAACTCAGCAACACAGCACCATCCAACTAGCACCGCTCTTCTCCAGCCCTTGTGCCATCTTCCCCACTGCCATCAGCACCTTGCAATCACTAGAGCTGTTTATAAAGGGCAAAGTCTGCCTGTTGATTTCCCAGCTGGGTGCCTGAGTGCTCTGAGACACTTTCTCCAGCACTTTTTCCTCGTAACCACTTTCAGAACAGAAACTTAGTTTTAGCTAAACAATACAGATATCTGAAACACCTGCATATCTTATGAACACACATCAAATCTGTATTCTGGTCATCATTTCTTGTTTTCTATGAACTCTCAAAATCATTAGATAAATAGAAATCCACAAATCTTTTTTGTTTTGTTTTTCCCCTCGCAGAAACACTGGTTGAAATCTAAAGGCATAATTAAATTGAGAAAGGGGTAAAAAGAAAAATAATAATAGTTGGGAAATGTGAACTTTAAGATGATGATAAGCTCCCATTACGTGAGATAACACAGCTCTGTTTGAATGAGCCCCAGTCTCAGAGTGGAGATATAGCATTATTCTATTTCAGGCACTCTGAGTAGGCGAGCAAATTTTCCCTGTTGGAAAAAAAATTAAAAAAAAAATCTAATAAAATCCAAAGGACAGCAATGAACTTCTCTAGATTACCATGGAGATAACATTTGCTTTGTTTGTCACATGTGTCATCATTACTTTTCTCTAGTTCGTTATCCCTCCCTGTAAGTGATTTGTATGTGCACCTCTTTCAGACCCAGTAAGTCTGAAGGAGCTCTGTGATGTGAGCGCAGTGTTAGTGCTGCTGCCGCTCAGCCACTGCCGGACAACAATCTCTGATGGACCTACATGGAAAGAATGAGACACCACAATTCACAAACACACCATTTATTCTCGTGCCACTTACTATAACTACTGTCCTCCTCTTTTGTTCCATCAATTGTTCCATCTGCTTGCAACTGCAAGTGGTATCCTTGCCTGCTGTATAGCTTTGTTACTATACCTTTAAGCTGAGGCTCTGTAAAAAAACAATAGTGAGATTAATGTGGGAAATCCTGATGTGCCATTCCGAGCGAGCAGGATGATAAACACAAATCTCCTTGTTTCTTCTCAATGCTGAGATATGAGAAAAGATCCAAGGCAGAAGCAGGGCAACCAGCTTTGCAACACTTTTCGCTTAGGGTGAGATCAAATCAATGCCTATAAAATCAATTGCCAAAATGATTAAATGCCACTTTCCATTGTAACAAAGGTACAACATTAAAATGTGCTTCCAGCAACTACAAATTCCAACAGCGTGCTGCTTGGCCTCGGGAGCTCAGCCCTATCTCATTTAAGATTAGAAGCGAGCTGGCAAAGAGTGCATTCTGCTTTTTAAAAATGTGTGATTTCTTAAAAGGAGAAGTAGAAGGACTACTACGATAGCGCTGATGGGAGCTGTAGTGACAGTTGAGAGCCTAAATATATAGCAGCAAACATTTACCACAGGAACTGCTGCAGCTCTAATAAACAAACCCCCCATTCTGCGCTCCTCCAAAGAGTGCAGAGCATCCGAAGCGATAAACTACTCAATGAACATATGGGGAACGGAGGGGGGAACCCTGAAAACCACCAATGTGTGGAACTGCAAAATAAATATTACTATCAGGGTTAAGGTAATTATCTCATCAGCTAGAAGAAGAAAGATCAAAACAACACATACTTTGGAAAGATTTCTTTTTTCTTTCTTCTTTTTTTATCCTTGCCATAACCATCCTTATATTCACAGTTCAAAAGTGAAATACCTCAAATGCTTTCAGATCATTCTAGACCAACGTGGCATTTGCTGTCAAGTCTGCCATTTAAAATATCTAGGTAATGCACCAAGAGTAATTGGGAAGAAAAAAAAAAGGTCTACTTCCACTGAATCCCAATGACATCTGCATTGTAGTCATTTCACACAAGTCTGCTTGTCAGGAGGTGATGCATTCTCTGCAGCTCTCTCCACAACTTAATTCAGAGATAAACCCATTGGGGAGATACGATGTGTCATTTCTAACTTCCAGTGCCTGGGTAAGAGTCCTTGTGTTTGTAAGCAAAGATATTAGGGAGCTCAGCTATAAGCCAGCTCCTTCATTTTAGTAGGAGTTGAAGGCAAAAGCTTATGACAGTTTGTGTTACTTTCTATTGGAGACTTTAAGAATCATACAATTGTTAAGGCTGGAAAAGATCACTAAGATCATCCAGTCCAACCATCAACTTATCCCCACTGCGCCCATCAGGGTACTGATGGATGTGCAATCCTTGTTCACCAACCCACCTGACAAAAAATTAACCCAAGCATTGCTTTGGCATTTTAGCCATCCCACATCCCATTGCTGCTTGCAAACTATGAGCAAGGCAGCCCTTGGGCAGCAGATTGGAAAGGCAGACAGGTTCAGGGGCTAACAGCACCACTGTCTCAGCACAGCAAAGCAATCACAACACTACTGGAGGGTTTTGCTCCTCCCACATACAAAAACCCACTCAGATCAGGCACCAAGCTTTCATGCCTGATCTTTAGCACCTCTAACATAGAGGGAATCGCATCTGCAGGCAGCTGCATGTATGAGATTCCTAGAAAGGAGCAAGGCACTGAAGCACAACTCTGGAAGGTACCAGCAAAAGCAAAAAAGCCTCTTCTGCAATCAGGAAGTAAAGCAAGGCACTGGCATTCTGCAAAGCAGGAGGACAAAAACAGATCACTAGTGCTAAGTTATTTACTGTATAGCTGAAGGAGGTGCTAACATCTCCCACACAAATAAATCACGTGTGTTTGTATATGTGTATGTGTAGAATAGCGAGATTGCCAAATGAATGCACACAGGTGTGCAAGTGAGGCAATGGTGTGCAATACCTAAATAAATCAGATGAACATGAACAGGGAGAGGACTGGCATGGGGTACCCATGTCTATCAAATCATACAAGCCAAGATGGCAATACCTGCATACCCATTTTACCAGCCCCGAGACGTTCCCGCTACTGATGCACCAAACAAACCAACCCCCCAAACACATAACCTTTGCCAACCTGGTCGCCTTCTTCGCCTTTTCTTGGAGCCAAAGAGTTTGACTCTGGAAAACACATTCAACTTGTTCTTGTCGCAGCTTCCCTTGCTCTTGCTGGGGCTGTTGACACACTTACAGGCATTGGACTTCTCCCGCTCCCTGGCTTGTCTTTTCTGGCGGATCAGGGAGCTGGCGATGGCTGCGGCCATGGCCGCCACGGCCCCGGTGCCACTGGCAGGTCAGGCACACGGGGTCTGCTGGCTGGCCACAGGTGCCAGAGCCAGCATGCTGCTTGGCTGTCCCCAATGCTGGGGCAGCCAGCACCCAGCGCCCACCGGCTCAGAGCCCGGGAGGCGCCGGAGGGATGCGCGCACTGCAGCCCCGCGTCAGGATGCAACAGTTTAGGTCAAAAATGCTTTTGTCGGCTGGGATTTTCCTCTTTTTGATTTTCTGATGGTTTCTGTTTTTTTTATTTCTCCCAACTTCTAGCAGAGGAAAGTTTGCAGGCAGAAGTGAATGTTTCTACGGAGATCAAACAGACGACTTCCAAGACATCCCTCCGAGCTGCTCCAGGCGCGCTATTCACACGCAGAAACGGCACATCCACTTGGTGCAAGATCATCACATCTCTCTTAGCCCCAATTTCTCCAGTTAACTTTTCTGCCCACCCATCCCCTCCCCATTCAAATCCCAGCAAACACCTGTTAGACTCCAGCAGGCTCTGTCCTGTTGTAGGGCTTTTTGATTCAGAATCCTTTTTCCTTCTCTCCCTTAAAGAAGAGATCTGAAGCAAGCAAGCTGCGACGGAGCCACAGGGAGGAGGTGCCAGCGCCCGGAGCTGGAGCTGCCTGCTGCCAAACGCCTTGGGAAGCCTCTCTTCTCCTCTCCTTACAGGTGCAGCTGTCGGCGCATCCTCCCCTCTGCGAGCACGTTCGGTTTTCGCATGGCAACACTTGTCACCAGGCAGTAAACAGACACGCTCCCCTGGCACCCCCGTGCCGGCAGCTCGGCGCAGATGCTGCAGCAGCCTTAGTCCTCCAGCAGCGGATGCACGCACTCGCGCACACCCCACAAGCTGTGCGTTGGGTGCAGAAATGAGACGACGCAGCGAGTCCCTTATCACCTCCTCCTCCTCCTCCTTTCCTCCCCTTCTCTTCTCGCCTGCTCTTTGTGCCCAGAGGTGCGGAGCTGCGGGTGCCGGCACACGGCGGCTGCTGTCCCTGGATATCCCCGAGGGCTGTGGGTACCTGGCGGTGGCACCGCCGCCTCCCGGGGAGGAGCAGACACCCAAACAAACGTGACCGCGGTGAGCAAATAGCTGGCACCAGGTTTTCCGAAGAGGAGCGGGGACACCTGGGCCAGAGCGGAGAGGTGGCTGCCCACAGTCACAACCCACCCCTTCCCGCATCAAGCTCCCCCCACCCCCTCTTCCTCACTGATTTATTGAAGGCGATTTGCTTCTCTCCCCCCTCGCACCTCCTCCCCGCTCCAGTCCTCCAGCAGACACTCAGAGAGGCGATTCCCCCGCCGCTGCAGTGCTCTCCCTCGTCCCTTTGTCCCCATCACAGTGCTATAGCTATATCGTGTCCCCCGGGGGCTGCGGCACAGTGGGAGGACCTGCAGGGAGCAGGAGCAGCGCCAAGAGGAGCAGCAGAGCCGGGTGCCGCACCTGGGAACCCACCGTGGTTATTGAACTGCAGAGCAGGCATCGGATCCCACACGCATCCATGCCCCGAGACATAGGAAGCGGGAGGTCCTGGGGTCTCTTTGTGACACCCCCTCCCTGCTTTTCAGCAAGCTTTCAACAGTTGGAGCCTAAAATAAAGGCAATTTCAGGCTAGAAAACAAACGGAGATTTGCACTCCCAGGGACAGGCAGCTCTTGAAATAATTTATCACTGAGGCAGAAGGGATTTGCAGTCCCTTGCAGGCCAAGGCTGCCTGGGATGTCCCTCCATTGGGGGGCTGAGGGCTGAGCTTTACGGGGCCATAATGGCACACAGCTTCAGCCAGCTGAGCCCAGAGCTGTCCTGTGTGCCCTGCCATAAAGCTGGGGCTACGGAGAGGGGAACAGTTCAGGTGGGCTGGTGTGATTTCAGACTCAGCCATGCATTGCAAGACATCTGCCCCTTCCTCCTCTCCTCCATACACCTTTGGCTCTTCCCTTTCTTCCCCAGACACGTATACTGTGGGCACAGGCAGCCACAGCAGAAACAGTGCCACCAAATACTAAACATCACTCACAATGTCTCTGCAAACATTACAGTCCTTTCCTGGACTAGAAACAGCTCACAATGGGATCTATTTCCTCCTACTAAGAACTCCTACCCAATGAAACATGCATGTACATGCACTGACAGACCTGTACAGGTCGACTTGTCCTTATCTATGAGGCACTTTACAGCACTCACATACTGATATTAAATGCTTCTAATTTCATATTTGGATAAACAGTAGGATAAGAATAACTGTAATCCACGAGTTTCACCACTACCCTCATCTGTGAGTTCACAGAAGACGTATGAAACCCAATCCAAGGGACAGCCAGTTGGATATTATCCGTAATAACTCATCCCAACCAGCTCATCAACAACACACTGTGAGTTTTACCATCAGTCACAAGCGAGACTTGTTTATCCCGAGACTCACCCATTACTTCATAAATATTCTGAGTTTGGAAAACAGTGTTTGATCTTCAGATCAAAGTGAAGCTGCTTCACTGTGATCTGTCCTATAGGTCAGATGACATTTCTTTTTCACAACAAATAACCATAACTTAGAATTTGTCTAACCTTGAAAATCCTGGGGAAAAAAACAGTATTTAGGATATCTTCCTGACAGCATTCCAGTGTGCATGCTTAAAATCCATCAAGAAAACTCATTTGCACAAATGTTCCTTGACAGATAACTAAAGAGAGAATAAAAATAGCATATATGCATAATCAGATTTAAGTTTGAAAAAAACAGTCCTTCAGGGCTTTTTTTTTCCTTCATGATCATCCCCTTCATCTATCGGTACTCCTACAAACTTGTCTTCATTTACTATAAACGGCACATGAAAATGAGGGCCTTGCTGGGAAAACGCCATGGTACAGGAGCAGTTTTTGGACTACTTCAGTTTTACAGATCCAAAAAAAGGAACAGCTTTATTTTCTTTAAACAGCAAAAGCTGATCACTACCCACCATGCTAAAAAGGTAAAATAAAATAACTTTCCAACCAATATTTTGAATGTAGAGGGCAACCAGGCACTCCTTGAACATATGCTCTCATTCTTGGATTGTGATTATTGTAATTGGGCAGACTTCATGCTAAAATATAAACCATCAGCCGCATTTCAATCAAGAATAAAGCATCTCTTAAGGAATGAGCACAGGACAGACCTGCACAATTACTGCCACAGACAGAAGCAGTGGCTGAGCTGGATCTAACCCTCCAGCAATCACACTGCTTGGAAGTAGACAAAGACTTCACCTGCTTTTGAATAGTATGTTAAACACCAAACACCTGCTGATTTGATACTGATGATTATTTCCACAACTCTGATCATTAAAAGTACCTGAGCACTCAGCTGCTTGCAGTGGGTACTAATGGCAGCAGGTTGGTACTATAAGCCCCAGGCCAGGACTGGCTTTACAACATAGGATATGGTTTTCTATCGCATACTTGACTCAATGAAGGACCCGAGTCTTCTGTGCCCTGAAAAAGCATCACTGGTTCTCATGACACTTTCCTATATAGTCCTATATGGACTCAGATCCATAAATCCCACACAGCATGTTCAGTGACTTCTTCCCCCAGAAGCCAGATTTATAGTTGGCTCTATACAGAAAGGCTGATACTGGCCAAAACAAATTCCGCATGAAAACTGAGAACAGGATTAATCACAAGGCAGCTCTACACCTCATCCAGCTCAGCAAAAACACCAGCTTACCTCTTGGTATTTACAAGACTGAAATTGCTTTGGTGTGACAAAATCATGGGATGTCAGGGGTCCCTCTTCAGGCTCTTCTCTTCCTGCTCAGGTAACATGTCACAGCTGTTACTGAACATGCAGAGTAACAAAGCTCCAGGAGTTAGACCTGGGGACTATTTCCACTGCCTACACTCCAAACGAGTAGAGATTTATTCTCTGAGAAGTGCCAGCAGCATTGCATTTCTCCCTTTTCAGGCCACGATAAACAAGACTTCACCCAGCCGGGTATGACACAGCAGCACTGAGGCCCCCAGTGATTTTTTTTCCTCCTCTAAGTAAACAGAATTACTATTCACCAGGAAGCAGAGCTGTTCAGACCCAAGCTGTGCATCACTTAGCTCCTCCATGAAACATCCCGTGGAAATGACTCAGCCTTTCCCTGCAGCCAGCTCGGTGGCTGGACACAGGCGCTGCAAGATAGCGAAGGACCGGGGTTCTGCTGGGGGCTGAGCACGTTTTGATGCCCATTTTGCTGCCCATGAAGGCTCTATCTTTTCCAGCAACACATGTGAGCTAAATTGAGAGTCAGATGGAGGTTTATTTTAAGTGCAAGGTGGAAGGAAGTGTTAGTGGAGGAGCTGGGCTTTCAGGCAGCCCCAAACCAAGAACTCAAAATGGATGATACTTCAGTCCACAGATCAGCTGGGCATCCTTATTGTCATAGAAATAGCAAAGATTAGCGTTAATAATTAGCTGCAAACCTTTATGGGAACTGCATTACTGCAAGAAGATGTATTTTTTATGTGGCCAAAAGGCACATAAACACACACAAAGGTGTATAGCAGCATTGTATGTGCCTGTGCCTTTTTTCCTTGCAAAAGTGCACAGTGCATCCCTGTCAGTAACAAGAATAATCAAAATAATTCCCTGTAACACCAGCATAGAAGGGCCAGTTGGACTGATTTTAGAGAAGAACACACACGTGAGTGTGGAAGCACAGACCTTTCTATTCTATAGCGCGTGGGATTAGGCTGCTGGTTGATTTGGACTCTTCATGGAGTGCAAAATCGTGAATCCCAGCAGCAGAAGATGCTCCAGCACAACATACATCTGTGGTGCACAGGACTGGATGTGCTGAAACTGGCCCCCATCCAGCAGAGCAGAGATGTGTGTCCCTGTTTTCAACATGAGTCATCTCACTAAAAGTACTAAGATATTTAAGAAATAATTATGTGCCTGGTGCATGAAGAAAGGTTCTCATATTCACATCCTGTTCTCTTATCAGATCCTTTTGCCAGGGCAAGGTTCACTAGCTTTGAGAATCTGGGCCTCTTTTCTGAGCTAAATGCTGAGAATGGCCATAAACCTCTAATCAAGAACATCAGTTTCCTCTCAGGTCTTTAGAGAAAATACTCATAAGAGAAATCCCAGCCTTGCCCCTTCCCAGCTGTGAATTCTGAATCTCTTGCTGCACTGTTTCAGCCAAAACTGGATTTGATCTGACCACATCCCCAGTGGAGCAGGCATTTTTGGAAAAGGAGGACATTGTTTGAAGCTAGAAAATGGAAATATTCTTTCCTAGGTTAATCCATATTCAGTCATCCCAAAATGTCAACCACAAAAGATCGCCTATCCGGTGCATAAAAGATCAGTGCCAATCAGCTGGGAAAGGTCACAGAACAAACAGAAGAGATCAGCTCCCACAGCTCTGCATGCTCCCAAATTGGGAACACGTTATTCCGGTGTCTCTGGGGGCCCAACCTGAGCCAGCAACTTGCAGCAGCAGCCAACCAGCTTCTCTCTGCCCACTGCAATGCCATAGCAAATGTATTCAAGAGTCTTCCACATCAATATGCACAGAAATATCTGTTCATTCACCCCTCGGAGCGATGACAAATGAAAGCATCAATGTAAATGACAGGATATCATCCCACAAATATTTACATCTCAGCATGGGACACATGGGAAGTGTAGGCTATATGCCACTATCAAACTAAACATAAGGCCAATTTACACGTGAGAAAAGACTGTGAATAGTCCTTCACAGACTAGAGCAAGTCGTCCAAAGATTGTCACGTTAATCAAACTGATCTTTTTTTATCTTTTCATAGATCTGATGCTTCATCCTCTGTCAAGAGCTTGACAACAACAGACTCATCAGGTCTCCACTGAGTTAGAGCCCCAGAGTGTTTTCCTCCTCCAGTGTGTCTAAGCATTTCCACCAGCTTCTCACAACCATGATCCTTGCTTTGCTCAGAAGCAGTTCTGCCCCACTGCTAACTTTGTCTAGCTGCTGAGTCCAATTCACCGCAATCATGCGATGGATGCCAAGCTTGCTGCTTCTTGATACTTTACCTGAGCAAAAGAGCTGGTCTCAGTTTCACTAAACAGAATGAAGGTATGCCCTTTAGCATGAGGTAAAGGGTCAAGAGCTACCTTCTGCCTTTTGTTTCTATTGTAATGATTATATGAATATCGATGTAACAAGTCATATCTCATCCCTAGATTTATCTAAGCTCTTCTGACCTGGGCTGTCAAGACAAGAAAGAAGAGAGAAAGGCAGCTCCAGATGGAAGCCCATCCCCATCCAAAGAAACCACATCCATATTCACAGCTGCATGAAGGAAAACTACCTCTGCCTCACTTAGCTACACTTGTGAAGGAGATCAGTCTGTAATTTACCTTATGCATTATAAATAGTTATTATTATCAACAATGATAAATAAATACTTAATAAAGATCCATGCAGATTGAACTGTCTTCCAGCCATATTCAGTAACACATGAATATAAAGACAATCCAAGCGCTCATGCAGTTACACTTCCCACACACACCTTCCAGCAAGTGGCCTCATGGCAACTCCAGGCCTAGCAGGAGCCTCTCCTTCCAAAAGCCGATTAAAGGTGATATCTATAAATCATGTAGGGAATTTGAGGTGAAAAGTACAACGTATCATAAATAAACAACAGTAAAATCATTAGCACATATTAGATTAGATGCAGCCTTCGTGAATGCAATACTCTCAAGAACCACAGGCTATCAAAACAGGAATGAAATCCACCAGCCAGCATTTGCCATATTAGATTTCAATAGGTCTGGAGACAGAAAATTTGCGTGTGCATGTTCTGCATGAGCAAATTAGAAGAAATTCAGAGAAGTTGATTCAGAAAAGCAGGCTGAGAGTAGAGCATCTGCTGCTGCTCCCAGTACTGGCATTAGGTAGCTGGTGACATTACTGAGGACTTGAAACTCGTCAGCAAGCAAGGGAAGATTTTGTTGCTATGCAGTGAACCAATGCTCAAAATCAGAGGAACAGATATGAAGCTGCCCCAGCTGAGTGCTGCTACCCAGCTGAGCTACAACAGGGATGCACCTGTTTGTGCAGAGACTGGATAACTGTCCAACTCATGGCTGCATTTCTGACTAAACCCACCATGTATTCAAGGATGAAACTGCAGAAGTAGGTACAAGCATAATGCCAAGACTTTAATTAAATTCCCAGTTCACACAGATGGCCTTAGTAACTCCACAATCATACTGCTAAATCATGCTGAGCTAAACTCAGAGAAGAGACGCATCACACTTAGCAGGCGATGATATATCATTAGAATTTCTGTCCTCTCCCCTGAACTCTCTGTATCATTCTCATTTTCTATCTCCTCCTGCTGGAATTTTCTTTTCTTATTTCACTAGAAGTTACAACATGCTTTTAATGAGCAGTAGACACAAAAACACCAGTATCTTGATCTCCTTACTCTTTAGCTGAGGTCAACTTAATGTTGATTATGACCAAACAAACTTAGGTCTGTTTTCATCTACAATGCAACATTACAAGCCTGGGAAAGAAAAGACAAACAGCAGAATTAGATCATAATGTGCAGAACTAAGCCTGCTGGTTTTTAAGAACTTCTTTTGGCTGACCTTTTAATCTTACTGTTTGTCCAACCAAACTCAACCAATTCCATGGAGCTGAATTGAAGGAAGACCTCCTTGTATTCTCTTGTATGCACAGTTACAAGAGGATGAAGAATCTAATCACACAATTTCACTTATTATTACAGCTGGACAGGTAAAACATGTAACAGAATTCAAAATAGACTGCAGGACTCTATGCAACCTTGCAGGGATCCCTACCCTGCGCCATCATGTGACTGAAGCAAGAGATAGTTTCCCACACCCTACTGGTATTTGCATTTCCTTCTCTTAGAGTAAAAGGAACTGGATGGCTTAAGCCTCTGCAAATATGGCTTCTACATTCATACCATGGACATAAACATACGCTTTTTTTTTCCTTCTGCCTTTCTTCCTTCTGGCTTGCAAATACAAGCCAAGATGTTTCAACAGCAATGAGATGTACAAACAGCAGGGAATCAGAGTGGAGCTGTTAGCACTGAAAGAAACTTCCTCTTCCCTCTGCACTTTCTTTTTTTTCCCTCTCTCTACAGTTCTGTAATATATGAAAGATCTTACTCAGTGCTTATATTTTTAAACCGTTACTGCCATAAATTTTAACCCACTTAAAAATTCTGATGCAAAGTCTTTTTCAGGATGCTTTCAGTGAAATATAGTTTCCTGCACAGGAAGCATGCTGCAGAACATTAATCTGCAAACAGTTACAAACCAAACAAGACCAATTTCCATTGCTTTCGCTTGAAGAACCAACCGTATAGAAGTACTCCTAAAACCAGAAACAAGAGGGACACCTACAGCTAGTTCTTGTAATTGCTTTAACAAGGTCATTCACTTTCTTTTCCAGTTTTGTTTCAGTCACTGGTGATATTTAATTACAACAACATACACGGTGCCTACGGCTGTAATTAACAGCAGAATTGAAAGCGCAGCGTTCAGGCAACCGGGCAAAACTGTCGGGATTTGGTATTTCTGTGCATTTATATTTTATAGGAGACCAGCTCAGCCTCTCACACCCTCATGTATGGGTATGAGACTGGGGGTGCTGTCAGTCACCCAGGTCAGCCAGCGGGGCTGAAACGGAGCCGGATCGGCGGGCGCTGTCCGTGGTGCTGAACCTCAGCCCACGGTGGTGAGTTAACCAACGAGACCCGAGCTTCTGCACAGCTTGCTAACCAACCATCCACGTTAGCAATCAGATATCAGCATTTCTTATGTGTACTGTGGTTGTGCAACATAATCCCTCAAATCTAACCTTTCACTAAATATCTGTGTTTTAGTTCCGCTTCATCTTTTTACACTATGAAAAGCTAACGCTTTTACAAAAGCACAAGGCATATAGCAGTTAATATTCTGGAGCACGTTTTAAGTGAATATACTTGGTAAACACATTTTTAACCTTCCAAAATCACTGAATCATAGAATTTCTTGGGTTTGCAAGGGACCTTAACAGTCTTCTATATTTACAATATCCATTTCAAGAAGAAAAAACATGGATGCCATGTGCAATGTAAAAAAAAAAATTGCTTACAAATCATATTGAGTAATTTGTAATAAAGAATGACATATGTCCTAAAAACACAGCTAATATCTAGCTCTCTGTACACAGTGTCCGTCAGATTATTGTTTGATATTGCGGTGTTTTTTCAAGAGTCCTTATATTTTTCTTTTCTAGCTTTAGGGCGTTGGTTCGTAATCCGATCATTTCACATACAAAATGCTAAGAAAACATTTTCTCATTACCAAAGAAAAAACAAATTGCAGCATCATAACCCTTTCCCCTCCCCTATTGCAAAAGAATAGAAAAAAGCTAATGCTTTTGTATTAAAAACGTTTTCAGGTTATTAACACTCTAACAAGATTATCTTCAGTTAATGTTAGTCACAGTACTCTCTTGAAAGGCAATTAGAACAGAACAGGAATATTTCTGTCTTTTTCTTTAAAGCAGGTCTTATATCATGAGCACAAAATAAACTAAATACATTGAACCAATGCTTAGAAGGCCATAAAATCAAGCAGCAAGACGCTGAAATACATTGTTCGAACAAGACAAATTTGCCAGTTTAGCAATACATTTGGTATATTTACAGTTCCAATTCACAGTAATTAACATTTGCCTTTTCCATCCTAGATAGTACGGTTTTGAAGCTAATAAGGCAAGATCATGAAGTCAAAGAACTACGGAACTACCATATAATTAATATTAAGAAATATTAAGTCTTGATTTCTTTATGTAGTTTGTCATCTTTGCAGAGCATTACTTGCCAGAAAAGAACTTCTAGATTTTCCATCTAAAAACATTGCTTAAATACATCTTACCTGAATACGACTTTCTTAACCCCAAAGCCATGCTGTCTTACAAGCTGCTCCTACCCAGACAATTGCAGTCTACATTTGGAACAGACACACAGGAGAAGATCAGAGAAAGTTTAAGGCATATTTAAAGTATTCTCTAAGGTACTGGCCAGAAACATCAAGCCCATACTCGTGGTATAGAGAGATCATTAATGGGCATTAGTGACAGACCATTATGACTTTCAGAGATCATTAAAGATTCATAATGTAGCTGTATTGTTCTGGCAACATCTAACCATTTCTTGGACATAAACGTACATTTCTCCCACATGATTTACTTAAACTTATTATTTTTGAGTGTCAAATTTTATTTTCTGCCTCCTAGAATTACAAAGAATGCCTGTAACAGGATACTGTAGCACATTACACCAGCCATAGGAGCCTGGTGCTTGGTTTAGCTGATACTCTTATTGCAAGGCATTTTGCAATATGAATAGCCGAACAACATTCATGAGGCAGAATATGTACCATACTTTCTTTCTCCTTTAAATAAACTGCACAGCCGATGCACCATGTTACAAGAATAAAAAGCACACGGCATAATTACATTTGCTAACTATTCTGAATCAATTACCTTCCATTCAATCACCTTTTGACTTTTTATTCTATATTTTCAGAAAAGCTTTTGTATTTTGTAAGAAATATTAAGACATCCTAAAGGGGAGTCAACAATGCCTTCTATTCCTAATACAGTTTTGAGGAGTGCAAATGCCACTGAGGAAAGGTGCTGAAGATGCACAGTACTGCAAACAATATTGTTGAATTGTGGCCATCGAGGGCTGGATTTGAATTTTCTGTTGCTGAACTCCATCAAGACCTTGTTTAACTCATCCTACATCAGCAGCACCTCTGCTCACACATTACATAAGTGAAATTTATACAATCTAGTAGCAAAGATTTGAAAGCCCAATACTGTCTGTAAGCATGGCTTGGTCATTGTACAAGAGCTCTTCCTCTTCACGGGAAGCTACCAGTCCCTCCACTAAGAAATGTTTTTCATGCACATGTGCACGAACATGATTTACTTTGCAATGCAGTGGATCAGTGGTGAGCATTCACCAACCTGCTTATCAACAGGAAAACTACTGAACTCCAGCTGGGGAGAGGTAACTTCAGAAATTCTCCTAACACAACCATTTGCAAATGCATGGTGCTGAGCTTTACAAAAAGTCACTACAGAAAATGAGATCTGGAAACTGAAGTTAGTTTAACATTTTAACACGTTCGAGCTAAATTTATACCTAACAGGCCAATTTACAGCTAAGGAAGAATTGTCCCAAAACAATATTTTGGTGTTTCCTAATTCACATTATCGTTTATTTATTTGGAATTTGCAACAGGTACGCAGAAATAAAATCATGCTGTGAAGTGTGTAATTTTAGACTGTTCAATGTTTATTATGCCACAGTTGTACGTAATCAAGCTGTGAATACTGTTGATATCCACGTACACTGTACCAATAAAAACATCCCTAATTATTGCTGCTGGCAAACAAACAGCACCATACCAAGAAAACTACACTGGGGCAAAAATTGGTTTTTGAGAACTCTGCACTTAGAAATGGCACATCTTTCATTAGAAGAAGCCAACAATCCATGTGGAGGAATGGACTCAAGCCCATCACCAACCACCTGATGAAGGCTGCTGGTTTTAAACCACTGTCCTCAAGTCAATGGTTTTTATGTCACCCATGTTAATTATTGACAGGCAGTCAAAAGCCAGCAGTGCTATTGCTTACTCCCTTACAGTTATGCACAGGATGAATCTTCATGTCAGTGTAACTCATTCCACAAGCACCAATGCACTTAATTCCTTTTTCCAAAGCCTGCATGAATTTGTAATGACAGCTCCATAAAATTTAAACAGTTTTCATTAAATTTTCCAGGTTCTGTACTTTTCAGCAACCATTTAAGCAATTCAGAAACATTCTTATGGCTTTACAATGAAATTAAGGCTATGTATTGAAAGCACGACCCGTGTTTATGTGACACTTTCTACTACTTAGTTTTTCATTGTGTACTAATTTGGTCAGCGTTTTTCTAAAAGGAAAATACTGCCTGTGTCTCATTTCCACTTTGTTTTGATCACTTTATGTCTGTTGCATGTCCTCAGCACATAACTAGAACTACTGACACAAAGGAACACAGCTCCACTGAGATCCCTGCGCACTGATGATTTAGACCAGCTCAGACTTTACTTCTGCAGAGTGGCAGCTTAAAAGAGCAGTATCATACTGTGCTATCGGATCTGTGGCAAAAGGACCAAAGTGGATTTGTAATAAACATCCATTTTACATTTTTTTTGTCCTATGGATCAATAAAAATCAAGCTGGCATTCGTTATGACGCATTCACTGGAGATTGCCCTGTTATAAAGACTGCAGATGACTGATGAGTAAAGAGCTAGGAGAAATGGGAAGAGATGGTTTGGAGAGGGCAGTACACTGTTAGCCATCCAAGGAGAGAAGCTTTAATTAGCACTTCAAAAGAGATCTTATCTCCTTGAAGTCACAGTTCGATCAGTTTGCCCATGATGTCATATGCTACACTTGTTCTCTTTACAGTCAACCAGAACTGACCACTTTGCAGGTACCAGCACAAGTAACTAACTAACTAACTGCTATGCTGGCAGGCAGCAAGGACTGTAGCAAGCGCTCTCCTCCCTAAAATCACAGTCATACTACAAACTTGATGCTCTACCTTCTGTGCATGTTCTCTAAAGCAGACAAACTATCTAGTTTGCATCTAGGTAATGGTGTGTGCTGAGATAAATGCCTGAGCGCATCCAAACAAGTAGCGTGGATATAAATGAAATGACACATATTGCTGTTTGCTGCAGAAAAAAAAGCCCTATTCCATAACCTCAGCAAGAGATCTGGTTTGTAATCTTGCAGCCTTTCAGGTGTGTCTGTTTCAATTAAATCTGCTTTGCATTTTGAGCTGATTTCCTCAACAAACAAACCAACAAACCTACAAACCTCAGATATCTGCAATCCAATATCAAAACCTCTTTCTGTTTATCTGAGAGGCTGAACTCTATTCTGCTACTGCTGCTATGACCAAAGAATGTCAGATGCAAAGCACAGAGCAGCAAGCACAGCACTGCTGTCTCAGCAGACTCATGGAAACATCACATAGGGTCGGACAGCAGCTGCCACAAAATCCTTCCAGGGAAATACAGATGATGACTAAAAGAAGGTTTCTGCCTTCTTGGATAAGGTGGAATAAGGAGAGCCCTGAACTAACACCCAGCCAGACCCAACTTTTTGGGATACAAGAACCTGTTACTCTACTATTTTCATATTAGTCTTCACATTTTCAGAGTCATTCAGATGTTTAAATGTTATGCCCAAGATGACTCATTTCATAATGTATTTTTACATAGAATTATTGAAAACATCGCATATACTTATCATATATGTTCATTACATATGAATCATATACATCTATTTGCCTGGAAGTATCTCCTATTCCATTACTTTTTTCTCCTCTCTTTCCAACCTCATTTTACTAACCTGTCATGCAACCACAGTATGAGGAAGAAGCCCCTTAAGGAGTGACGCTATTTAACATTCTGCTGCTAGGAATGCTTGACTGCAGTTACTCGGAGAAGCAGCGAGGTCCGTGCAGCGCCTTCCTGCCTGAGCTCCATCTGCCACCTGGCGGTGCCATCGCAGCAAGCAGGAATCGTTACGAGGACCCCGCATGTTCCTGCAAGCACCTGGAGCTCTGAGTGCTGCCTGTGAGGCCGCAAAAAGCCTTGAGAAGCACAGCTGGCAAACGTCTCTGCACACCAAGGTAGTAAGTTTCAAAAGCATTTAAAAACAGAAAGGACAAGTCTGACATCCAGATTTTTAGCCACCAAAAGTGCCTTCTGTTCTCTCCTTTCAAAATCAATAGCCCTTGTTTGCCCTGTCTTGATTTGCTATACAAGGACAGGATAGATGCCCTGAGGTAACAGGGTAACAAGGTCAGCTCCCTTTGCAGATGCCAGTGGGAAGGTACTAAATACAAGGAATTTGCCACTTAAGGAAAGCCTGTAAGCCAAGGCTACTTGCATAGCATGCTACTGTGCAGGGATATCCAGGCTATCTCGAGTCTACAGCATTATTGTTAAATAACAGACAGTATGTTCAGCCAAAAGTTCCCAGGATACCCAAAAAAGCATCCCTCACAGTGGCTCGAGGATAGGTATCCTGAGTCATTTCCATCTATGATTTGTAGAGTCAGACATCATATTAGTGGCCTACGCTGCCTTACAGCCACCGTGCAGCCACACACCAGGATGAGGTGGCAGCCCTGCATAGTGCAGAGGGTTTGGGGAAGATCACTCCACAGCAGCTCACAGCAGCAGTTTTGCTCCTTGCATGGCTCTTATCACACCCCACAAGTGACACACGCATAACGTGGGCCAGTGCTGATGAACACACAGCATAGAAGTGTTCTTGATGCTTCCTGTGCATTTACATCAGCACTGCACAATGTTCTTCTGATTCATCCTGCCTGGAAAGTATATGTCAGTTTCACCAGCAAACTTCTACTGCAAACACAGTTCTTACTCACTTGCCAAACACAAAAGAAAACACAGTTAATATCTAATCCAAGCCCTGACAACAGCATGATCCTACTCAGATCTGATACTCCACATGCTGGAGAGCAATCCCCAGAGAGAAAAGGAATGGTTTTCCTATTTTCCCTTACAGGCCAATAGTAAGACATTAGCTTAACCAGCAAAGGAGGAGAATTGGCTGCTCTGAGTATTTTTAGCAGTGGGGTTTGCAGAAGCACCTGAAAGAACTGAGAGCATAAAACCCATGGCACGATTGTATCCAGCTCCCCAAAAAATGTTTTCTGAAAAACACACTGAAAATCAGATTGTGACACAACAGAAACACCAGGCAGATCTCCGGGATGTAAAGATCAGCAGAGATATCATCTCCATCGACCCTCAAGATGAGGCTCCAGAAGCCCAGAAGAATCTGGAGATGGCCACCCTACCTGGGCAGATCCCAAAGACTCTGGTCAGAGCAGAGCATGGTGTATCTGAAGCTCTGCCCCAGCCAGTTGGCAGGCATCCCAACCATAGTGGTTGCAGCATGCAGTGACAAGCAGATGGTTTTGAAAGGACGGTGCCTCTTGCCAAGGACAACCCACTTCAGCTCCACTTTCCACATTGCCCGTTCCATTTGCAGATGTTCTGTGCAAACAACTTACCAGGAAAGCTCTTCTCCCAGCAGCCTGTAAGCATTTATGGCCCAAATCAATACACGTATCAATACTGATGATAATTGAATGAATTAGCTCTAATTAAATAATTATTTCACAGTTTACCAGAAGAAGACAAAGGCTTGGAACTCATTTAATTTGACACTAACTTAGGGTTGTGTCTGATCCTTTAGATTTTATTCATTTCCTGCTTATGCTTTATAGTAGTGTGAATAATCACTATTTTAATTTTCTCAGATAAGATATGAAAGCAAACTACTGAAAATACTGAAATAAGTCCTGGACATAAAAGGATGAGCAGACAACCCTGAGTAAGAGTTGGATGAGGAGGGATCCTGCACGGTTTGGAAAGTCAGCCTCATGTTCCCTGTATGCAGCTCAATAAAAGCCAAACATATTGCAAGTGGATTCAGTTCACGTTTATACTTGGAGATCTCTGATGTGAACAGACAGATGTTGTACTGTATTTGCATGGGTCTAAGGTGAGATGGGCGTCTTCATCCTTGCCAACCTACCTTGACTTCTGTTATCAGCCCCTAAAGCTAATTCCATTACACAAAGTTGATATAAGTAAAAAATCCCTCATTTTTCCTCCAAATTTTCCCCCAGAAGCAAAATGTGGCACCAAACACTACTAGAAGAATGTGAAAGAAAAAACACTTACTAGCACATATGAGTTGCTAATTATCAACCAGGCCTTCATTTGCATTATTAAATACAGCACCCCGGCACTGTGCTTATACCCAGATTCATGATACTCACAGGGACTTATCACACGGGAAGAGGCTCATTGAAAAAATAACCTTAGTGTATGTACCAGAAGTACAAGCATAAATAAAAAACCTGCATACATCACACCAAAAAGCTCTCAGGATCTCTTATTTTGTGGGCATCATTCTGCCCTACTTTCCTCACCAGGTAACACAGCATGACGAAACCTAACCCCCACCAAAAAAATCTCTATAAAATATAGAAATGGCCACTAGAGGAGGCCATTTCACCATTTATTTCCAGCGATACACCTGTTGCAGGGAAATTTCGATGCTGTTTTCCAGCTTGTGCTATGATGAACCCAACCAAAATCAGAGAACAGCTGCATTTGTACTTAACCCTTGAACCAAATGAAAAACAAAGTCACAAGACTCGCAGAGTTCATGACTGGATAATCTCTGTCTGTTTCAGTGTGATGGTACATTTCACTACCTGTAGAACTGCCAGAGGGAAGATGTCGTTGAACACGACAGGGGTTTTCAGGGATTACACTGATCTGAAAATCATCACAAGAGAAACTTAAGCTTGAGAAATTATCAATGAGGCCATGCAGGCTTTGAGTGAACAGTTTTCTTCACTGTTTCCCATCTTTCTATGAAGTCTCTGATATCCAAATTCACATTCTGGATGCTCTCAGCATCCAGGCTCCATTGCCTCACACTATCAGACTCCAGGCTCCAAAGCCAGGGATTTGCTTCCTGCCTTGATGAATGGGGGCTGCATTTTGTTTCAATTGAACAGAACCAAATCTGCTATGAAGCAGAATTGCCCTTTCTGCCTGGTCTAGGTATAAACAGATATTAAAGGAAATGGGCTGTGCAATTCTTGAATCACAAGACATACTTGAACATACCTTATTCTCATAAAACATCTCTGGCTGATGGTCCCAGAAATAGATGTCCTTTCCCAAGCACATCCCAGAGGAGATAAGAACAGCTATTGGAAGAAGGTTGGAGCAATGATCCTGCATCTTCATGCATGCATCCCAGGTTGCTGTGCCTCATTAGAGTTTCCTTCTTGCCTGCAGTTTAACTTGAGCAGTGAGGCTCAGACTTGTGTTTTGGCCGCAATGCACCTTATTCTGGTGATGTTTGTAGTCAAAGAGGCCTTTGGCAGAAGGTGACAACTGTTAACTTTCAGCCATGCTTCCAGAGCTCCCCCTGCACTTTGCCACCTCCCATGGGAGCTCACAGAGACACAGGCTCCCAAACAGCACACTCCTTTAGAACTGACCTAAAAAGCCACTCTTATCCTCTGCTACAAGCCAGGCTAGAAAGTGCTTTGTGTATTGGAAAGGATACTTGAGAGGTTGAGAACAGTATTGGAAAGGGTTCAAAGATACGAGTGCCACAGCTCACATCATAACTCTGGGGGTCCCAGACTCTGCAAATGAAACCCTCTCATGCAGAGATTCAGAGCACTTTAATAGGAAGCACCCATTTCTGGGGACAGAGACTGGAAGGCAGCTGTGAATACTGCTGTGCTGTTCCTCTGGCTTGCAACTCAGATACTACAAATCTCACTCTGCATCATTAAACATTCCCACCTCCACTTCCATTCCAGCAGCTGTAAAGCAAAGTAATTTAAATTTAATTACAATTTTTAGATCAAGCAACTATGTGACTACATGCTTGACTACAGTGGTGAGAGTTCCAACCTCTCATCTCAGCATTAGAGGGAGTCCTGCTCCCATTTAACTCTTTGCAGAGGCAAGAAGTTGGAAGCATGGCTTTAGGAAACAGCATCCCAGCAGTCAGTCAGCAGCACTAGAAAAATGAACAAGGAAAAAACCTGAAAGTATATTTCATGCTCTGCAGTGGATCCACAGCACACAGCAGTGTAAAAATTCAGTCCCTCTCTCCACGTCAAGCATTAGCATTCCTGCTCTAAGCAACGCTGCTCTGAGCTGCAGGACCTGAAGGAAGATTCACGCAGATACTCGGGTTCAGTGACCTTGGAGAATCAAGAGGATAAATTCGCCTCCCAAGCACTTAAATTTTTACATTGATGGGCTTGGAGAAATCTGTCAGACATAGGCAGACAGACAGGAGTATCCCACCTCTCCAGTTCTTGGATATTATGGTATAGGCTGATGAATACAGACGGCCATAAAGAAGTGGGCAGATGACTGCAGTGACATCATGTTCTCAAGTATTACAGTGACAGAGGCAATGAAGGAGACAGGCAGACAGAAGACATTCCAGCCATACCCTATCTATGAGTTAAGAAGTGAGTCGCATTAGCCTTTTCAGTTTAGATATTTAAAGGTGCAGCTGGACAGCTGCTAAAGGTGTGGGAAGATTCAACCAAGACAAGTTTTTGCCAATGCTTTGTCTGTGCAGACACCATCAGGACACAAATCCTGCTGTATATTCAAAAATCTGGACCAGATCTTGACTTCCCAGCTGAGGAAGGGAAAAGATAACAGACAGTTTCATATTCTGTTTGGGACACTGGGATGAGCAGGGAGCTGAAGGAGCAAGACAAGGATGGGGTCTGGGAGCCTGTGCTTTCCTGCCCTCTGAGAGCAGGCTGTGTACAGAAGTATGAGCATCCACAAGAGATGATTTAGTGGATTTGAAGTGGGAAACTGAGTTTCCCTTCCCTAACTTCTGTTTAAACACTGTCATAATCATTGGTGCCTAAAAACTGTCATCACCCAGAGGATTGTCAGAGGCAAGTTGTGGCCCTGTTTAAACTTAAGTGCTTCAAGCCAGGCACCTAAAACTATGCCTGCATGCTTAACTTAGAAAAAGATGAGCCTCACATCTCAGCTTCCCAGCTCAGCAACAGGAGGAAGCCTCAGCCCAGGCTCAGCAGAAGCCACAAGATGACAGAGTTACACAAACCTGTGGGGATGTGTCATGCAGATGCTGCCAAGTTATGGGATGTCAGCAAGGAAACTCAGCCCGGTATTCAAACATGAGGGCTCCTGGACTCAGTGCAGCAGCTGAGAGATGGTAGGCAAGAACTCAGAGATGTCTGAATTTCTGACGAATTTGGTCTTACCTGCATCTTGCAACATGAGCACATAAATTCACTTAGGTGTTGTGATAACTGTAAGTACCAAAAATCTCAGTAAAACACAGAAATGAGCTGAATGTCAGTGAAAATTTTCCATCTAGAAATGCTATGCAGAAGTGACCAAACATGATTTTTAAGAGCATAATGAGAAGCAGGTAGCATCACCAGTGCCAGGATCTCAGACAAACTGCAGATGCTGTTACACTAAATCACCATTTAGCATGAGGCTGTTTTGGGATGTCTCTAGGCTCATGCCATCTTTCTATTACTTTAGAAAGAAAATACTGTACTATTTAGCCTGAAAGACAGACTTCAGAAGAATACAGATTTCTAGCATTTTCATTGCAAAGGTGGTAAATTAGGACCGAGTTAAGGTCCAAAAAATGTCTCATCATTATAGAGCCTCACAGACTCAAACCGCTTCTTGATCTGTGCTTCCCCTGGTGCACAGCAAATAACTTTTACAGGCTTGTTACTTAGCTGTCAGTGTTCTGGGACGTTCCAGTGAGAAGTCTTCATTCCTTTGCCACTTATTAGACAAAGCATTTTAATTCAGGACAATTTAACTCAAGTCAGGCTAAGCAGCGCCCTCAGATAGGAAACTGAGAACAAGGCCCCATATTTTGCCTACGTTCAGCACTCAACCTGCTGCATGTGGGGCAGCAATGGAATATGGAATTTAGTGGGGAATCTGATGCCTTCCAATGTCTGACAGAGCAAGATTTTCTTAAAAACAGGAACACTTCCAATTTCATACTGTTAACTCAACCTTTAACTGCCCTAGATAGAGGGAAGAGGGATGGTGCAGACTTACTCTTTTGTACATGTTCTCTCAAATCTGATGACACATCACTTAGACTGATGGGGGTATGCACTTTCCGCTATTTTTAGGCTCCTGTAAACGTGAAGATGGGATAAACAACATTCCCAAGATGGATAAAAACAAGGTAATGTTGAACGGAACAGATCATATGAGTAAACTGTGTGGGATGATGATTTTTATCATCTATTACCTTTGTTTAAAATACACGAGAGAATACTCTGTGCATCAATGCATTTGTCACTCATGAAGGTGGCCACCTGGCTATGCAACTGATGTACAGTCATAGCAACTCCCTTTTTGGCAATCCAGCCAAAAGAGTCAATGGGGAATTCAAGTACCTACTTAAAGCACTAAAAATGGCTATGAGCCACTGGAGACAGGCACGAACTCTTTGTCCCACTGTGAGGAAGATAAGTGCTGGGCAAGGAGAGGCCAGGCACTGATGAAAACTGTATCTAACATCCTTTTAACCAGGAATACATATTTGACTCAGCACTCCGAATTTATGAGCTACCCCAATTCTTTTCAACTTAAAGCCAGAGAACTGATGAAAATAAAGGTGAAAATCAGACTGCTGTTCAGCTCTAATTATATCAAGTTTAACAGCCACCTAAAAAATGAATGCCAAGAAAACACTTAGCACCACCCTTTCTGTATTTTAAGCAGTCTGTTGTGCCTACAAGAAAGGCTGGCACTTCCATTTAATTCATCAGGAGAAGAAATATTCTGCCATAGAGGAGGAAGAGCTGGCTCCCAATGACTACCCCCAGTGTGGCCATGCTGGCTGCCCAGTGCCACACATGGCAGCGTTGTCTCCCACAACCAGTCGGCACTGGACACTATACCAGGCAGTGTCAGTGATGGTCTGCTATGCCAGAGCTGCTATGAGAATACAAAACATCCTCTTTCCTACTTGTGCTGCTGCTGCTAAAGCAGTATTGTAATAACCAGGCTGCAGTTATTTAGAGACAGGGTAATAGCAACAACAACAACAAAAAATTATGCTCCACTTCATGTTTTGCTGTGCTCTTCCAATCGATCTACTGTGCATCCACTGTGTGTTTTTATCTTCGGCTGCAATTAAGTCTACAGGAAACGTGGTAAATGCAACCTTCCCATGGGGATTACTACTCTGCAAGCTGCTGAGGAACCACGAGATAAAACACCTCAATGACACCAGCAACAATTTGTCACAAAGCAAGGCTGAGATGAACATCTCACAGTAATAATGTTAATCACACTTGGCGGATAAAAAGAGAATAAAAACACCCAGAGAATTCAGTGAGGGATACTAAGGTCTGTAATGCTTAAATAGCTAAATGCAATTAAAACACTCACTCTTCAGTCATCAGAGCTTTCACAGCTGTACTGTAGGATGTAAGCACTGTAGCCAGTGTGCTGTGATGGCAGAACACAGCTCTGCTTTTCTCTACAGCTGATGATCCTTTATCTGCGGGATGTCTGATATGTGAAATAAGCTTGGTGAATCTGGACAGCCAGATGGGGGTAATGATTAGTGGCCACTTCCTAAAGCAACCACTTGCAATATATCAGATCTTTAGATTTCACCAAGGGAAAGCTGAGCATCAATTAGAGATTTTCACACAAGGTTCAAACATACCTGAGGCACAGAACTGTTTGACAGCTGCTGAGCAGGGCTGGGCTTTGCACGAGGCCTTTCCTTCCGGAGCTGTGAGCAGTGCTTTGCAGGATCAGGGGTGTCTCAGAGCAGATCTCCTTAATCTCAAACATATCAGCACAATAAAGCCTATGCAGAAAAACAGCTCAAAAGGCTGAGCCTCACTGAGCCAGTGACATGCTCATCTGCAGCTTGTCAAAACACAGGAGAACTCAGACAGACCCAAATGTCATGGGGCCAGCAGTGACAACAGCTCCTGGTCTGTCCCCTGAATGAATTACAGCTGCAGCCACCCCAACCACACTTGCACAATGAGACAGGTTCATGTATTTACATCACATCTGTAAACATTCGTTTATATCTTAAAAATAATGGTGTAATTCTGTCTAGAGCTCAAAATCACGGCCTCCCCAGGTAACCTCCCAGGCTTCTGCCCATGGATCACAAGATGTTTTCTCTGATTATTAGCAAGGGCAAATTAAGTTCTGGTTACCTGGATAGATGTGCCTTGCTGACCACTCAGTCTGAAACACCTACAGAAAGACACAAAACTCCCCCACAAGCTAAGCATATTGGGTATTCTTTTATTATAAAAATGAGATGGGCTGTCATTCACCAGAACAAGTGTGCAGTGAATACACTACTTTCTGCCCACAAGGACAATGCAGGATGGCATGAGAGCCATGTCTGCCTTACACAAGCCTTTCTACTTCATCTTATCTGCTTACCTCCAAGAATGCCTGCTTACTATGTTGCAACGTATAGTCCATCTCATCTACCTGAACGACCTGTTAAAATATGCATGTATTCACTTATTACCATAGCTTTGTTATTATTACAGCAAACTTTGCAATCCCGTGCTAACCAAAATCAATTCTAGCACACAGTTCACACAGTTATTTCTTGGGAAAACATTCTGACTTCAATATCTTCATTCAAGAAAAAAAAAAAAACCACCACAAATCCAAACACAAGGTCACTCATTTTCTGGATATTAAGCCAGGTGCCATGCATTAGCATATCCACACTTCTTTCACTAGATCAAACAGCTAATGAGTAAACATACAAGTCTTCCCAATCCCTAGTTTTCCTTGCCTATAGGTCCCCCACCGAAGAAGACAGCATCTTATTTATTCTTCAACAATCAGATATCAACTTCTTGGTTGCACAAGAATGACAACAATTAAATCCCTATTGTTATTGAAGTCCAGTTACAAATCTCACAGGTAGAAAACACGAAGCAGAAAGCTATTGTTGGACATACCTGCCAGTGCTCTCAGCAAGATTAGATTGCAGATCAATGGCAGCTAAGCTGAGAGCCAAATTATGGCTGATCCAGAGTGATTATAAAAGTGGGAAGAACGTGCAGTACTTCCCCTGTTCCTCTATTTTATTTCTACACGCTGCTGAACCCTTTTAGCTCCCCCAGCTAAATGAGGTTTTATCAGTTTGCTATCAAATAAACCTTTTTTCCTCCTAAAGTGAAAACTTTAGTTTTAATATATTGGGGTTTTGTCTCCAAACTGCAGCTTCGCAGGAAAAACCATTTGTATCAGAGAATCAATAAGGTTGGAGATGACCACTAAGATCATCTAATCCAACCTACCACCAATATTGACCACTAAACCACGTCCCTAAGCACCACATCTGCACGTTTCTTGAAAATATCATTTCCTTCCTGCCATTATGGTTGATCTCCCAGAGGATCCCTTTTCCTCCTGAAACTTTTAAGCATTTCAATGAAATTTAAGTTGTAACACTATTTTGCAAGGATCCCTATGTCATTAACGAAAGTAGACCAGCTCCTCCATGCAGGGAAGAAAACCAAGTCCACATGGGCACAAACACTGATTCATCCAAGGGGATTCAGAAACAACGTCCCCCTATCACAGATTGGAGGTAACAACACTCTCCTGTTAATATGACATTCCCTACAGCATTGCTACTTTTCCAAATGCTGACATTACTGGCCCGCTGCTGCTTCAGAATGGCCACAAGGGGTGGCCCAAGACAAATCCGAATGCCTACCTTTATTCAAGCTGATAAAGAATTTCACCATAGTGGCAATGCTTACCATAGAACACGTTAGCTCCAGTTTGGTAACTTCAAAAGAGAAATCAATTCTCTAAGCTACCAAGTGCACAGCACTACATGTGGTATTTGTGTGGTCCAAGAGTGGTTAGAGAAGAAATCTCCAATACTCAGCTTCATCATTTCTAGTGCTGCCTGCTCACTTTGCTCAACAGTGGATAACATAGAAGGAAACACTGGAAGTTTTGCAAAATAAATAGTCCCACATCAGTCGACAGCTTCTAGGCTCTCACTTAGAAAAGACTCATTTTGTTTTCACACTGCTCATTAAGACTGGGAGAAGATGGAATCATCACCATCCTTAATACAGCATTTGTAGTATGGTGACATCAAGAAGACACTAGTGGGTTCAGAATCTGAATCAGTAAAGGGATGGAGACAGATCCTGCACTGAGCAGATAAGCAGCATTGCAAACTGACAAACCACAGTCTCCACCATCAATAATTTGACGTAAATTGTGAATGGAGCTAAAAACAAAGACATGAATCCTGTTACACTGTTCTGGCTTTGCACACCAGGGACCTTCAACCAGTGAATCCATTCCTCCAGAAGAAATTCACATCTGGTCGCAGTTGAGGAAGGAAAAACTCTGTATATTCACGTAGCTTTTCCTGCTTTGCATCTTGCTTCTTCTACATCCCTTTGGTGCACATACAGTAGCAAAAGTGCGATACGCCAGTTCACAAACCATTTCAAAACATACAGACAGAAATAATTTCATTGAGAAGTAAAAGAAAAAAAAAAAATCACATCTTTTTCTCCTCCACCAATGAGAGCATCTGCTAATTTCACTTGGTGTGAAATTCAGCTCTTTGTTAAGCTAATGTTTTATTCTTCTTCAATTTTTGACACCTGGAAAACATGCTTAATAGAAACGTCTAGATTAAACATTTCTTTTTGTAGATTTTATTTTCGGCAGTTTGTTTTAAGTTAATATTTTAGCAAAATAAGGAAGAACTCATGAGATCTTTCAGTTTCATCAAGCCTCCACCTTGGACCCCAGAACATGACACAGTAAAGATGAAGAAATCATTCTGCTGCCCTTAATTAATGTGTTTCCTCAGTAAGTGATGGGGCTGAGATACAAAGGACAGCCCAGTCACCTGTACTGGGTACAATGGCACAGGATTACCAGACTGCCACATCCACACAGTGGCTGCAATGGGAATGAAAAGAAAACCCACCTCAGCCATAATGAGTTATGGACCTTATTTCTGTCACTATCAGTAAGACCTACGTTGCTGTGAGGCTTCAGCTGATACGTGCAGGCTATAAACAACTGGCTCCTCTTGGGAGTAACAAAGGAATGTCATTTTTATTAAGCAGGGGAAAAAAAAAAATCAATAAAACATGAGAAGAGACACTGAGAAAACTTGTGTTCTGGCTACTATAGCAACATCTTTTTAATCAATAGGGAGAATGCGACGAACACACAAAGCACTGGACAACACAGCTGCAATTACTACCTCATGTGAGACCATGCTTCGTTTGCATTGCGACGTCCGATCAGTCAGAATTACATTTTGTGTGCTACCCTATGTCCCCAGATCTCTCCTTCAGCCAATCTGTCACATCCTTTACAGAAGAGCTACAAATAAGATTTATCAAGATGACAAATAGAGCTTTCATTCCTCCTGTGCGCACGGCTTGCCGTGCTCAGTGTGTGCTATCAGTGGCTCAGCTGCTAAGCAACACAAAGGAACAGGGAGACAGACAGACCCCCACCCATCCAGAAGGCCCACCCTCCAGAATGCTAAGTGGGAGCAGCCAACAAGAGAAAGGGAATTAACTGCAACACTGCCTTAACTCTGGAGTTGCATGGATGGGAGAGAAAGGTAACATTTATTTGCCACTTCTCTGATTAACAACAGCCTTTGGTTTACTGGGTCTGACAGCAAGTTCCTACTTTCAAAAACACGCTATGTTTTTTTTTGAAGACAATACATAAATAGCTGATGCTTGGGGCAAGACAATGTCTGCTCTTGCCCTCCCCATCACAGAGATCTGGCACTTCATACCTTGCCAGTGTATTGCCTTGACACTTGTGTTTTCTCAATCAGTAGAAAAAGACAACTCACATCTCATGGAACTCAGCAATCAGATTTCAGAGTAATGCACTTTGAATGATTTTTAAATCACTATTGCATTTATTCCCCATTTCCTCATCTCCATCCATTGTCAGAATTTCCTAGGCAGCTCATATTGCACATCCTACTTAATACTGATAGCCCACCTTTTCCTATTTTATTTTCACCAACCCAAGCACTGAATTTAACTGCCAGCTCTGCTGTGTATGTCTTTATAACAAATCAAAGGTCATTCCGCTCTTCAGCCAAAACCATTCTTAGCACCAAAGAAAATAGCAGGAGAGAAGTTTGGACCACCATGGTTTCTATCTGTAAACCTGCTCACAGCCACAGGTGTCAGTGTCGCAGATTTTGGTGTACAGCCAAAATAACTTCAGCTCGGTCACAGTGCCCATGATAATCAGACAAAACACTTACAGCTGAGTTTACAAAGAGGTTACCACAAGGTAACAGGCTTCCATAAACTGATAGATTCGGGGTGCCTCAAAGCACTTGGTCTTTGTTCCTGGAAAAAAAGGAATGACAGAGTAAACTTATCCTGTTTCTACTAAATGTGAGTGATTTCCATGGCATCTCCGTAGCTGAAATTTCTTCCTCCTCAACACCATTTCCACAAGAATCTATGATGTATATCTACTGTTATTTTCCAGGCTCTGCTTTTCTTAATCTTGATTATACAGTAGAGTGGGGTACTTACAGCAAGTTATAGTATTAACTCCCATAGAGCAAAATAGATGGTTCTGTCCACAGGTATTGTTATGGATGGGATAATTGAGTAGAAAAACAGCTTAGAGGCACATTTGAGAACCTGAATATTACTTATAAAGCTCTCTCTGTGATTTTAGAGATAGGTTTTAGCTGGCTCCCGATGACAGAAGAACACGTTCATTCCTTGTTTCAAATGCTGAGCAGCAACACCTGTCTGAGCTCTTCCCTAGCTCTGATCCGCACCTCCCAGTCTTTGATACTCTTATCTTCGCAAGGTTCCTTTCAAGCAATTTTGCCTGTATTACTAAATTTGGAGGATATCTGCTATTCTGTATCTGAGCACAGCTCTCCAGAAAGTCAAGCTGCTGACTCTGATTGCTATCACTAAGCTGTAGCAAGGCTGCACTACCTGTGGTGAGAGCAGTGCTGCTCAGAAATACACTATGATGAAGAGTCTCTGGAAGTTATGCAGAGGAAGGGCAATTAAATAGGTGAGAAATACAAAGTTCACAGCACAGGCCAAAGTCTCTTGAAGACACCAATGCAACACTGTAACTATATTCAAAGCAATAGGGATCTTAATTTTCGAATGCAGCCTTATTTAACTATAATGGGACAACACATATAGTATTTAAGAATTGAATATCAAAGAGTTTTCTACGAGGTATCACCATTAATAATAACATGAAAATAGAGGAATTGTCACACCAGGAAGAACCTGAGGTTCACCTACCCTAGATACTAAAAAGAAAAACATCTGCAATCTGCAGTAAAGGTACCTGATCTTCTTTCCCATGCCCGCTCTGATACTCTGAGAGTAGTTTACATCATAAAGCATTTGAAAATGTATCACTGACAAAATCTGATTGTAATTAGCCCACAACTTTGAACACTGGCACTTCAAGAACTGCACCTCCCAGTTACCCTCGCACAAAGACCAGTTCCTAGAGGACCCAGTTCAACTCGTCTTTATTTCTTTTTTACTCCATCTATTTATAGTGAAAAAATGAATTGAACTTTGAGTAGAAGTCTAGAAAACCAATGCCCAGCCCCAAAGCGAACTCTTTAACAGCTCTGATAATGCAATGTAAGAGTCTGAGGGAAAATGAATTCACATTTCAGTCATTGGCTTTAACCACATTTGTCCTATTTCTCTGTAGATAGCCAGAAATACGGTTACTGTAAACCTTACCCAGTTTTTCCAGATTATCACCCTCCTGCAGTTAAAGTCCCCAAGAAACAAACACTGCAGACCAAAGGCAGGTGGGCACATACATGCTCACAGTTCAGCTCAGGTTCAAAGCCGTCCTCCAGACCAGATTTGCATCAGCAGCACTACCAGCACCATGGAGATCTGCTCACACTCAGCATCCAAGCAGAGGCCCAGGGTCCCACCTCTGAATCCTGAACTGGCCATATGTGGCCTGAGCAGGATGTGACCCAACCAAACTGCTGGTATTATTCCATCAGCTCTTCCTAAACAAAACCTGGGTGATCAAAGCACCACCACTGTAGGCAGAAAGAAGGTCTAGGGCCCAACACACAACCATGTTTGGACATCCTTTTCTTTTGTCAGAAGTCCCTGCTATATTGTTTTAACAGACACTGGATCAAACCTCTCCTAAGGGCATGTGGTTTGACTTCACTGCATGATCTGCATCAGCAACTAGCTAAAGCATTTCCTTATTGAAATCTCTACATATTAAAAGTGCCAGAAAGGTACCTTTGAGTCATGTTGATAAATCCTTGTTTAATAGCTGTCAAGGGAATGACAGATTAGCCAGAGGGGAGATCTCTGGGCATCCAGCACTCACAGGCGTATCATGTACAATAAAATGCAGATCTAAGGAATGATCATATCACAGTGCCAAGCAGCATCATGTCTGCCCACAACATATGGATATCAGCCTGCATAGGAAAAATGACGTTAGAAACCTTTATTCCAGGGCTAGCATGAGTTAGCTGCTGGAATGAGTACTACAGAGGTCATCACCTCTTGGTGTTGCCATAGGCAGAATGAAACTCAGGAGCCCATTTTGGCTGAATTCGACAGCATAAGAAACGTGGATGGCTGTACGCAGCCTGGCTCCCAGAGAAGAGTCATCACCATCTCATCCCCAGACACAGGCAGTGAAACACAGCTGCTGCTGTATGGGGTTTGACTTATTCCTTTTGTCAAATATCCGCTGCACCCAAGCAGTTATATAATGCAGATTAGTTCAAAATACAAATGCATTGGCCTTTACACCAAACACATAACAACAAAAGCCCATGTTTTCCTATCACCCTATTGCTACCATCACAAATCTCATTAGGTTACCAGAACCCCTAGGCTGTCTTTTAAGCAAGTATCTATGTACAAGAACTGGACCACTTTTCTTCCTGTGCAGAATCTTTGTCATGTAATGCCCAGGGTCCTGCACACAACTGAGTCCAGATGCAAAATTCACAGATAAAACCTTCACAGAGTGCACACAAAATCCCACTGGGGACATCTCACAACACTCAGATGTATAGCAAGTTTAATCTTCCTGAATAATTGTTTTCCTCCCCATCCCACATTGCTGCATTTTTCTCTATCTTAATTTATTTTAATAAAACATACATTTGTTTGGAAACAGCATATATTATTGACTCTTCCCGGTTTAGAAAACAGAATCATTAACATGATACAGCACACAAGTGCATCTCTAGTTCATGTTATTTTCTGCTTTGTCAGTTTGACTCAGTCTGTTTTAAATTGCACAAGCTATTTTTAATGGCCTTTTTGCAATTCAAATCTGCGTTCTGTAAGTATAACTGAAAAGATAACAGTTCATTTTCAGTCTTACACTCAAGTCTGTTGAAGGAAGCTTTAGTAACTGTTGAATATTCTGTTATTTAAACTGCATTTTTGATTGCATTAATTTGGAAACAAAATTTTCCTTAAGAAATTAGACCCATGGAATGGAGTGAGGAAAGGTGAGGCTTGATTTGATTTGTCATGGCAGGCTCTAAGAGGTCCAGCAAGATGGATGCTTCATGACCAACCCATCACCACCAAAGCCCACTGAACCACGTTCTTAAATGGACATTGCTTTGGCCCAAGCCTTGGACTGAGTCATGAATCACAGAGCATTTTGCCCTAATTTAAACAGCAAACTGTAAAATAAATTTGTAATGTATATAACATTGCCTTGGGTAATAACAGTTTTCCTGACTCCTCGCAATGCTGTGTTAGAATAATTACTGTCTTCTTGGTGCTGCAGGGCCAGCAAACAGCTGGTGTCGGGGAATGCTGCTGAAAGGGCCCAGCAAACAGCATCAGCACTGGGAGCTGCTGCAGACAGAGAAGCCCACAGAGCTGATCTCACACTGCTCTCCAATTAAAGCCATCATTTCCTGTGGGTTGTGGAAATCTCACAGAGCAGCTAGTAAGCAAGTTGTTGGGTCACTGTCAGGCTTTTGTGGCAGACTCTATAATTTCAATTTCAATGGAGGGTATCAATAATTACAGCTACCAAAGCTCACAAAGACCACCAATCTGTGCATCCCTGTGGTGGTGTGCCTGCACCAGTCCTGCTGAGCAGAAGGCATTTCATAGAGCACAAACTTCCCTGGTCCTGAGCTGGTTCTCACCTCTGTGCCCGCTGAGCATTGCTTAGCCACAATAAGAGATTTTAACATAGGAAATCAAACCCATTATCGTATAGTTTTCTGTTAAAATGCCTTCACAGCTGTATATTCAGAAGGTGAAAAGGCAGAATAAGGTTTAGTAATTACAGGACCATGTTAAACTCATTCTGGGTTACTGTGATTTAGAAGATCATGACGAAAAGATGCATAATTGAAAAGAGGCTCCTAGAGCAGCAGGGCTCCTACACTCTCTGGATTCCCAAGGTATCTGTGGATGGAGAAAGCTTTCATGTCAAGGCTCTCATTAGACATGCACAAGGCTTTATAAAAATAAAGTTTGCTTTGGAATTCTAAAGCCATAAAAATGTAATTAGCAGAAAAAGAGGGTATAAGCAAACCTGTTTGGGCATTCATGTATTCAAACTGATGTGTGCACCGAGATCCACAGAAATAAAGGACACCCAGGCCTTGTCACAGCTCAGCAGCTCCCTTCTTTGCTCCTTTGGGAAGGGCAGAGTGTGTATTTATGGGGGCACGTTGAATGCCCCATGCACAGAGCCATCCACCAGGGCTGGACACCCAACGTGCCTATGCCCACCATGGCACCAAGCTGTGCCATACCCATATCACCCCATTCCCACAGCATGACAGCATGATGGTGAGTGCTACCACAAAGCTGGAAGCCCTCTGCTATTCCCTTTCAGCAGCAGCAGCCTGGCAGCCCATTTCCTGCCTTTGCCTTTGCTGCTGAGTAGGCAAGTTTTCTCAAGTAACTTCTTGGTTTTTTCCCTGAGTCAGCTTGCTGCAGCATCTCACCGAGTAGTCATTTATTATGAATTCCTTACTCCTAAGCTTATTATCTTTCATTTATCTGCATTGAGCTGTGCTGCCCTGTTACAACCCAGGTACTCAAATTAATCCTCCTCTTGTACCAGATTAAATTGTTTCTCATTACCTACTTGACTCTCCACTCAGTACCATTTGTAAAACTAAAGCCTACTTTTACATATGATTAATCAAGACATTTTTTATATGACAAAAAGCCATTGTATCCCAATGTGAACCATGCTAAATGGCTGAAGTAACACCTCGTATTTATTTCTCATCACTCTTTGATCAGTTCAGTGCAACAGATAATGCGTATTTCTCCAACTCCGCTGTTTTCAGTGGTCAGTGCTTTACATGATTATATAAATCACCATGTGTGCAGCTGCTCTAGGATCCCTGACATAACAGTTCCCTTTGTTAAAATGAATTTAAAAGGCATTTCCCTTACTCGTTCTCTAGTTGTGCGGTGTTCCCCTTGCCTTGTAGCTATGTGTTCATTTGTGCCAATTTCTTACACTTCAATCTGTTGCAGATTCGGGGGATGGGGTTTCAAACCTGTGTAATTTTAAAACAAATTGTCAATCATCTTATAATTTGCCAGCACCTGAATTTTATTTGATAACAAAACACTAATAACCCTGCAGTAAATACGCATGTTTCCCTGCTTTGATTAACTCTCATTAATTATACCACTCCAATTAGTTACTCCTAATTCACTACACCATTAAATCTGAACCACACGTGGCCTCCTTCCCCAACTCTCCCCACCTCCTCATTCTGCATAACCCTGATCCAAATTCAATTTGGTTGCTTCAATCTCTTGGGTAAATGAGAGCAAAGCAAAAGCTGAGTCTTCTTCACGTACCAGAGATGTACAGAGGGGTATACCAAGACAGCAGGCTTGGAAAAGATAATGCCTCAGGACAGGTGCTCTGCACCTGGAGCAAATGTAGTTGGGATTCCTCTATAGAACTCAACACAATTTTCCATTCATATACAATGGCACCTAACTATATTCCAATAAAAATCTGTATGTTTCTCCAAGTGCTTCAAAACTTTGCCCATCTTTAAAACAGAATTAAAATATAGGTAAGACAAAAGAAATTTTATGATAAGTGTTAATGGTTGCAATCATGTTTCAGAGCAATTTCTTTTGAGAGTAAAATATATCACCAGGAAAGGACTTTTTAATGCTATATATATATATATATATATAGCAGTTCTTCAAGCTGTATTCTGCTTAATTCGAAGACCAAGGAACATTTATTTTGAAAGGAAGGTTATTAGCAAATTACTAATAGAAAAAAAGGATTTTAATCTCTTGCTTCTTGAAGATGAGATGTCTTTCAAAGAGATATATTTGAGTCAAAGAGCCGTGTTTAATACTATAGTCTGGAATAGACTCTGTGGCCTCCATTATTCAGATGATCTCATGTCACTTTCACTCTGAGTCAGCCCACTCGCAATCCAAAAAGATTTAATCTTCCTAGGCTTGAAATCCAAGAGGAAACTTACTACAGTGCTTTGTGGGTGAGGTGAGCTTTGAACTTCCTGCTGTAATACCCCTCTATGGAGAACACTACACAGTTCATACACAATTCGTGCACAGAAAGATCTTTTTTTTCCCCTTGTTAAATCCCCAGCTCCCACTGCTTAATAGGAGATGTGAACCCACAGCACTTATTAGAAACATGACACTATTCAGCACTTTTTACACCTAGTCACAACACCTCTGCATTAATTGTCCTCATCAAGCAGTTTTGCCATGAAGAACAATTTGACACACAGTGCAGAATCTAATCTGGTCTCTGCATTGCTATTCCCTCATTCATGGCAAGAAAGAAGTGCAGACTGCTGGCTCTCCCTTTATTCAACACTAATAGACTTAATTATAGAACAGAGGCTACAGAAAAAAATAATGAAATCTCCATATTGTCTTCAGCCATTTCACATAGTTGTTAATTATTAAGGAAGTATGCAGCCCAGTTACACCTGACTTCTATTTGCCTTCGGTGCAAAGGAAACTAAAAGGCAATTTAACATTCATAAAATAATAATTTAAGGTTACCGAAAGGCTCCTTCCAACCACTGAAAGGTGTCAATGATCTAGCACAAATAAGAACCAAACCTATTACCTTAATGAAATCGCATCCTTAAGTGGAAATACAGTGCTCTGGGAATACAGCAATTATTGTTGCAGGGTATCCTACCCGGTCAATAAACGTTGAATCTTTTTAAGCTGAATCCATGCCAGTGGCAGTCAGCAACCACAACAGCCTCTTCTCTGTGAAGGAGACATTTCCCAGTGCTTCTGTTGGTTAATCTTTCAACTTCCAGGCCATGAACTCCTGACATCCAAGGGGTTAAAAATATGATCCATGTAAAAGACAAGGAATTACACTCTCATTTTCTGATGCACTTCAATTTCTTATGTGTTAATTCCTTCATTCAGTATGAACTTACTAATTTTAAATTGATGCCATTCTCTCTGCCAAATACTACTGTATCAGAGCGAATGCTCTCTGAATAGGTATGAGCAAATGAGGCTAGAAATCTTTACCTGTATTTGTTCATATGCAATATAACTTGAACTTACTGACTGGATGTGGACACAGGAACACAGTTCGGGCATCTTTTCAAATGCAGCAAGCAGTAAAAGAGACCAAGAAAGTTCAGTAGTTTCCCTGCTCTGCCTCCAGTCAATTTTGATTTTGATTTTTAAAGAAATAAAAAAGAATATACATATTTATTTATTTTTTGTCCAAAGAAAGTACTTTTCAACCCACGGAAAGCAGCATCTTTGGGTAGATGGGATTAAAAAAGGTGGACTTCGCATACACTGGGTTATATTTTTTCCAAAAATAAAATGGATGGAGTCCTTCTATGGAGAAGGAACAAGAAAACTGTTTAGGAAGAGTAGGATAATCTTCCAGCTTGGCTTAGTGTTTGGTTATTACAGAAAGCGGAAGATGAGATGGCTTAAAATGAGAGACATTTCAATTAAAACGAAAAAGAAAGCAAAACACCAAAAAATCTGCCTTGGAAGACCCTACTTAAGATTCCTGCAACTGCTCAGGAGACTTCAACACAGCTACAGAAGCAGCACTGACTTACTCTCACAGTTTCTCAATCATTAAATATTAGTGATGGCTGCGCTCAGCTGCTGTCCCCACTATATGAACCCTAAGCAGAGAGAAGCTCAGGAAGTACAACCAGTAGAAGTCATTAAGAGAGAAACTGCACAACCCAATGTCATCTCATACCCAGGAGCCATTTAGGAACATAGATTTTAACACCAATTTAGGTTTGGGTTGTCTGAAGTTTATAAGTATTTTCAGCTTTCATGTATCAAAACCAGAAAGCAGAGCCTTTAGGAATGAAAAGAAAAATGCAGAAATTACTTTCTTAGCTGAATTGAGACTGCAAATGGAAGTAATCAACTCATTCAATGCAAAGTTTCTAATGAAATGTCATCCATGCAACTACATGGCACATCTACACAGTTATATGCCTTTCCTTTGGTGAACTGTATTTCCTATCCATTTTAAAGCAGTTTCTTCATAACTCTTCAAGGTACATGGTGACAGACTCCCTCAGGAGCTGCAGAAGAAAAACCTTTGGATAAGATCTCTCTGTTTTGCACATACGGATTTCCTCTTCCACCTCTCTCACTTGGTTTTAACAGACTGCTGAGAAGAAGTGCTATTTGGAGTAGCTGAAGCAAGCAAAGCCATTATTACTTGTTCTTTACAGGACCTTCACTGCAGCTAAGCTTAATGGAGTGTCAGAGGATTCCTAGAACTTTTGGCAGCACCACAAATAAAGCCAGCCTTGAGTAGTTAAGTCTCTCAGGAAGTCAGAAGAAAACACTGAGAACCAGGTCCTCACCTGCAATTCTTTTTGTCTCACAGCTTCCAGATTCAGTGACTTCAAACAAGGCAATGCCAACGTGAACAAGTTATATTAATAGCAAATAACAACTCCTGTTACAACAGTGATGGAGAAATTAGACATCAGCTATCCCACAGTCTACAACATTGTCACTACTAGATTTTTAAAGACCATAAAGAATCTGTGAACTATCTGTGAATTTCTTCTAACTACCAACTGCAAGAGTCAGTCTTGATCCTTCTGAGTCTCACCACGAAGCACAGCAGTACAAATGAACCTCTTAAATAAAGTTTTCTTTCTAAGCTAACAGCATTTTGAATATATATAATATATATATATTTTATACTCTTTCCCCAGCCATCTTCTGCCTCCCATATTTCTTTCCCTAGCACTAAACAAAGAGAAGACGGACTTCATAGAGCAAAAATAGACTGAGCTCAGATATTAACTTGGAGGGAAATAGAATGGCTAATGAAACACAAGATATACAGAAAGATTGCTAGGGGGTAGAAAAAAAATGAACAGAGGTAGGGAGTTTGGCACCTGAACAGGAAACGGCTCCTTGCAGGACAGCAGGACTAAATATAGAACCCTCCTGCAACACCAAGTCCAGTCACTGCTGCCTTTCAAATGCACGTGGTAAAATCTTTAGGGACGTATTGCAGAACTTGGATGATAAATTGACCTGAAGCCAACCACCACTTTCCCCGCATCCATCCCAGGTTGACTGAGATCCAATTTTATCCATAAATAAGAATCCGGCCAAGGACTTAGGATGAAAAATGTAGGCCAACATCCATCTCAACAAGATGACTTTAGAAGTTGTCAATAAAATTTAAAAAAAAATAATAAAAAGTGCCACTGAAAAAATAAAAAGCCTGGCAGGAGTGCTGGGGATTTTTTTTTATTAAGATGCCCTTTTGAGACATTAGCTTTTAAAAGGCACCTTTTCAATTCTGTTGAGGCAGTACAAAATCTCCTGTAGGAAGGACTGTATCAGGAACAAACCGTCCAAGTGCTACTCAGTGGTTTCCCTCAGGTCGCCTCTTGGATGAACAATTCTGTCATTAACGTGTGCTAATTCAAGAGTCCATCCATGAGCAAACCTGATCAGACGTAAGCTGCTGGCATTCTTCAGAAGTCAATGTAATTCATTCGTTTTCTCAAGCTGACATTAATTTTCTTGAGCTTGAGGGCGTGGAAAATGAAGTGTGTGGTTAGGATCCATTGTTTAGATGAACAAATCACCCCATACACATGGTAGTATGCACACAGCTGTGAGCCTGGAGTTAGAGAAGAAGCTGCTGTACCCTGAGCTGCTGGATGGTTGGTCCCCGTGGTTGGATCTTCTCAGTGTGATGCCGAACAATCCAAGAAGAGCAGACTGTTTTTTTCTGGTAATGTTGATATAATAAACACAATGTTATTCAAAACAAATGACAGCTGCTTAACTAATTCTTTTCTCTTTCTGTAGAGATCTCTGCCCTGTCTTTGTCCTTTCACTTACTTTCACATTTCCATCCAGAAGAGTCTTCTTTATATCCATTCTCCTTCCATAATTTGCCACCCCAATCTCTCCTCCATCTTTTTTTTTTTTTCTTTTTTTTCCCTTTTTTGCAACTTGCTTTAAATTAAAGCTGATAGGAATGGGGTTCTAATGTGTTTCAGCAAATGAAAAGATGGTTTATCTTCAGAAGTGTGCTCAGCAGAAATGACCTACCGACTCATCAGAGTTCTCAGGGTTCCCAATGGCACCAGCCTTCACAATCTGAGCACCCACTGCCATCATGTCCATAAGAATGTTCTCCTGCATTCTGAATTTGAGAAAAGTACTATTTATGCACAAAATGAGCATCCTTAGGAAAGTATATACATGAATGCCAAAGAAGCAGATAAGGGAAACCTTTAAAACAACCTGCAATTTTTTGCTTAGGAGGTTATCACCTTTAAAAGAGGAGTCCACATTAACCTGAGAATCTTATGATGATCTGTTTTGTCTTCCCCTGGTGGCTCAGGGCTAATCAGCCTGCCTTGAAGGCAGCTTGCTCAACAACCCAGTAGACAAGTGATTTTACCTCCTTGTGTGTTATTTGCAGGAAGAAAACTGTCAAGGGACAAAGGAATTTTTCAAGTAGAACGTCCATCTGAACTTAAGAGAATATATAACTTCCACTTTAGTGGCAACTGCATATCGTAAAAAAAAGTTCTTCAACATCAAAGCAAAGTTTGTTTTGAACTGAACTTTGATGTAACCAGCAACACTTTTTTTTTTTTAATCCATGGCCAGCGTCATACTGACTGTACATTCCACTGCATGTATTATTAAATGAATTATTCCAATTAATATAATTTCCTAAGCAAGTTATTTTGCTGTTAGTACAAAGACCAGCAAAATTTCTCACCATTTTCACATTCATCTAATAATGATAGAAGAAACTGCTTATTTGCATTTGGACAATCAAGACCCATTCAAATTTTTGCTTACTACTGTTTTTAGAGTGTATTTAATCTAAGCTTATAAACACATAAACTCTACTGGGTTAGCATTGATAGGTCATCATTAGAAGAGAATACAATGACTATGGGAGGGCTAAGCATTTTCTGTTAACATAAATTGAAAGACACCGGCTACACTGGATGTCAGCTCTGCCACGAGAGACAATGACAATTTATTGAGACATCTTCAATGCTAACTTACCAGCTTGCTGTATGGGGTAAGTTCTGCTGATTCAGAAACACAGATACTTTTTCACCCTCTTACAGTAAGCCTCTTGGTTTCACTCTCTAACAGTGAGAAGCTCTACAGCAAGTTAAGCCTCCAACCTTCTCATAAAGATTGCGAGGAAGACAGATGAAGAATTAAATGCGCCTCTTCCATGTAATGCAAGGAAAGAAACACTGACAATGGAGTGCTGTATCTTGAAGGAAAATTGAGCACAAGGAAGAAGGTTAAGTTGTTATTTAAAAATTGTTAGGAAACCAGACCTCAATCAGAGCAATTAAGAGAAAATGGTGTTGAGCTACTTCATTTCTCTTCTGTACTGGGCTCCAGCCAAACAATGAACATGCTTGGATATTTCTGTAATTACATCCACCTACCAATCCATGCACTGTAACTTCTCCAAGTCAAGAGACACACAAAACAAATTAGAATCTAGTTTAATCATACTGGCACAAACATAAAGAGTGGGCATTGACTTTTATCCTAGCTAAATTCTATTCTAGCTAAATGTGAACAACTTATTTAGAATAGCAAGAAATAACACAGGTGAAACAATAACCTACATAGAAGAGACTGCTGCATAACATGGATATGTCAAGTGGGAAGGACAGCTGGCTCCTAAAGACTTCTTGTGAAGTATGACCAAGTTGTTCATGTTTTGCCTTGCTCACTGAGTACTGTAAGAATTATTTTGCTTACCTGAAACTTGTGGCATACAGCTAACTTTAGATCAGGAGCACTCAAGACACCTGATAAAGTACTTCTTCACATTTCCAAAATGCACTCACTGAGTTCAAGGAACATCGTGTCACCTCAAGAGGATATAAAGCCACGTGCTGATTGTACATCTGTAGGTCAGATGTTTACATCTCTTGTAATCTTTGGGGTTTAACCAGCCTTGTCCATAATCTTAGCCTTTCAGGGGAAAAAAAAAGATCTGTCTGCCTCACTGTTTCTAAGCACAAGGCAGACAGAACCAAACAAGCACCCTGGGATCAATACTCAGCAATCACCTGCTCAGTCTTCCCAAACAGGTTGTGTTTGATAGTACACCTTTCTGTCCTGGAGGACAAAGATTGGCTTAAAAGAAGATATGCAAATATTCTGCACCATGCTGGAAACGTGGTTGTTTTGGGTTTTTTCCTTTCTTAACCTAATATAAGCAAAATCAAAGAATTTGCACACAGCAGGAAACCTTTGTAGATAGATACCAGCGGGCAAGAAAAAGGAATCTGAAAGATTCTGAGAAATGATTTCCCCCAAACTACTGCAAAAGCATTCAGCAGTTTTACATAAGCATTCTAGAAAAACTCTGGCCTTCTGCAATCTTTGGACCTCTGTTGTGCTCACTGATGTCTGGGATGAACAACTGCAGTTTCTTCAGCTTTGCAGGTCAAGGCACTAAAAACGAAGAAAAATGAACAGAGACAAAAATGCTATTGCCAGAAGTTATCTGCTTATGCAATCATAAAAGAACACTGCTCCACGCTGCTGCATAGCAGGCTCATCATATATTTGAATCAACATGTAGCACATGAAACACATGGAGACTGGACTGAGTTTGAAGTCAGTACCTTTCCAAGAAGATAGACTTCCCCAAAAGCACAAAGACACAAAGGATGTGGGCCTCTCAGCCAGGCACAAATCTGGCCAGGCAGGCAGAAACGAGAAGGCAAAGGAAACCTATTTGCCTTCAGGAGAAATGTGTTGGTACAACTAGCGATCATAACCAATGCTGCTGCACCAGAGGACCTCTTCAGTCTCAAACTGGACCCCAGCAAGGGCCAGTATTGAAGGACTGTCTTGTACTGAAATCTGGGAATGTTTCATTATTGATATGGAGGACAAATATACAATGTGCAATAACACAGCTTAGAAAAAGACCTCATCTACTTATCTTCTAGTGAATATGCATAAAGGCACTAACAAAGCCCTTCTGCCCCACTCTGTTTCAACTAGTGGGTTTGTGTCTACACCTACTCTGTGTCACTGCATACCCTAAGCTCATCCTCTTTATGGACATCTATCCCTAACACGGTGTGCAGGATTAAGTGTAGCAATCTGGCTTCAGTGCTAACATACAACTTTTCTTCTCCTGACAGTCCTAGAGATGAGAAGTCTGTTAAGACCTTCTTACGAGTGCTGATATTTACTTTGCCTTCACTTCTGTTCATTCCAGTCACCAAAGGTTCAGACTGCCAACAGAACAAAGCAGAAAGCCCTTAGTTAGGTACCAGCTGAGCTAATCCCAAAACCGAAAGATGCAGCGTAACACCGTGAACAACTGCAGCTAGTTTTTGCTGAAACAATTATAACCCTTGCACAGCAATGCATCGGGTTACATGGATGTGGGACAGCAGCTAGGGAATCACTATAGCTTATTCTCCTGCACTGTACCTAAATGGTTTTGTAAATTATTATCTTGGGAAAGGAACAAACTTAACATAAGAAGATAAGAAGTTTAACAATTTGTTTCTGGAGTTGTTCTAACCTAGAGCAGCATGAAGAACTGGTGCACTCTCAATCCAAAGGTCAGTATTTAAATACTACCAACATTACCACTGATGAAGAGTCGTGCAATAATTATGACGGACCGTGTAGTTGAATAAGGTACAAAGAAGAACCTTTATTATTAATAAAGAACAACATCATCTGATTTAGAATGAGGACAGAAGTCTGATGCTTCCTCAGGAGAATCATGGTGCGAAAAAAATAGCAAGACAAAGGCCTACCTCCATACAAGGAGCATTCTTTGAAGCTCTCAGAGTCCTTTGAAAGACAGGATAAGAAAAGCACATCTGTGTGACTCATTTGGTCTAAATATCCTACTTCAGATATGCTAAGTGTCAGATACTGTCTCTATAATGAATATTTATTCTGAGATGAGAGCAAAATAGCAAATGTCACCGATAAAATATTTGCCTCTAAGAGCACACAAGCAGGTAAGAGCTCTCTCTCTAGGTTCTGCTCAGCAACAAGGCCAGCTCCAGTTTGAGAATTAAAATCTGGTCCTGAAATGAAAGCACTAATGCTGCTTCTAATGCCATTACTTATACAGACCTCTCTGACATAGGGTGAGCACCAGCCCTCTGATATTGAACACCAGCTGGACTCCTGTGAGCTGCAGGCCTGCAGGACAGATCAGGAAGAGCACTGGCACATCTAAGTACGAAATTCTACTTCTAGCAGAGAGATGGTGCCTGGTCTACCTTTACTCCTTCTATTTTACCTTCATCTCTTCTGATAGAGATGTTTTATCAACAATGAGAAGCTCCTGCCCATGGCTTTAAACAGGGAATAACAATCTTATTTTCTAAATAAGCCGCCTTAGAAAAAGGTGTTTTCTATAAGACAGCACACAGCTGGATGCATAAAGACTAACTGTAGAGCCAAGTACTTGTTGAAAAGTAAACAAAGCGTAGAAAATGGGAAAGGTAGTATAACACGGTACAAGGGAAAAGCTGAAATAGGAACCTGGTCATGCTGGATGCTCCTCATGCCCTCTCCCCATCCCTTGTTTCAGTGCTCAGCAGGAGGTGAGAGGAAGGCAGGAAGGGAAGGCTGAAGGCAGCTCCACTGGTGCAGAGCTGCTGCCAAAGAGAAAGATGAATAACTCATATTCCAAGTGTAAATCTAAGGAGATGTGAGATTTTCAGCTCTGCACAGCTAGGAGTGTCACGCCCCAAAGTCCTCAGAAGATAAAGTTAAGCACTTAACGTTCGGCTGATTCAGTAGGAGTGTTATTGATACTAACACTGATGAGATGTCCAAATAGCTTTGAGAATCAAGTCCTCCACTTTCCCCTTTCTAATGGGAAACATTAAACTTCCCTTCTTCACAGGAGTGCTATGAGGACAAGCACACTCAGCCATGAGTGGCTGCAGCAACAAGGACCATACAAACTAAGGAAGTAAGAAAAGAAGAAATCAAATTAAACTCTACAAAGGGGACCTGATCTCATTTGCAGACAAGTAAATATTTTGAGTAAATCTTGGATTTTGGTGGAATTACTCTGGATTTGTGCTGCTGGAGCCTGAACCCGAGCCAGGCCCAGACTGTATTCAGGTAAGCTCATTAAACACGTCCCATTCCCTTTGACTCTGCTGGGTTCACTCATATGTTAAAAGTTAATCATGTGCTTAAAAGGCTTTGGAGGATCAGGGCAAAAGGGCTCAGCCACTCACATAACTGAGCTGCTCTGCTTTATGTACTCAGCCTCAGAAGAAAATAAGAGTGCTGTTGTCACCACTGCCTCCCAGTGCCCTGAAATAGAAGGTTATCATTTAATCACTTGAGCCAAAGTTGGTTTCTCTTTTGGGAGAAAAAGCCATTACAACTGTGGCAGCTTCAGACCTTTGGCTTTTGTGGTCTGTGCCACTCCTTTTAGATCATCCTTCACAACAGATACAGTCCCATAGCTGCAACAACTCCACATGCATTCAGATAGACAGGATTTAGAGCTCATTTTCCCATAGTATTGGACAAGCTTCAGGCATCTCTCACTGCTTCTTCTTACCAATACCAGGACTCACGGCAGAGGGAAAGCTTTACATTCTCCTCAGGAGGACTGAGAGGGGGCAGGAGCCCTTCCTTATGAATGAACCAGAGCATCCCTTCCAGGCAGCTGTTGGTCCTGCTTAAACCCATGGCTGGGCAGACTGGCACAACAGATGCTGAACCCCTTCCCAGTGTCTCATGGCCACACGTGCTGGCTCTGAACATCTCAGACACGAGGCGGGCTGTACCTACGGTTCACATTGCTCATGTCTATTATTTCTGCTGGAATACTTTTTCCAGCTCTGAACAATTTATGAAGTTAAAAAACCTCTCACAGTTCTCAACAATTCAAAATACAGGTTCTCCTCCCCTTCTTGTTCTCCAAAGCACAAAAATGCACATGTATTAATACAATCAAATGAGTGAGCCAAGTTAATTGGCCTGATTTGGTCTGGAAGAAAAAGCGTATAATTAGAGTGCCAAGTACCAGTGCTATCAGCAGTGATATAACACTTGAAGCACTGAAGGGATATTCAGTATGACAACACAAAGGCTCCAGAATTTCTGCTGGTGACAAAACAGCGTGCACACAGGGCAGGCAGGAAAGCCAAGCTTCCATATTAATGTGCTTTGGTGTCCTACTTCCTCCTTACCCCAAGGATGAGCTCTGCCACTCATCCCATTGCTAAAGACCCAGATAACAAGCCATTGTCAAGGGCAATGGCGAAGCTGCTTGTTTCCTATTAGCATCCGTAACATTTTCTATCTAATCAGATTTCCTGTTGGTTAAGGAAAGCTGCCTTTACTCATTACCAGCTGCTATCCCAGATTTCCTTCTCCCTACCCCCAATAGAGATCTTGTGATGCTTGCCTGCTTTTTTGTGTAAAAAGGTTATGTATGCCTGGAGGGAGACTAAATGTTACCCAAAAGAAGTAGAAAAAAGGCAAAAAAAACACCAAAAAAACCCCACATGAAAACAGAACTATGGGCAAGAGGCCAAGACTCCTGATTATGTGCCTGTGACTAACCAATGGGTGTTTTTAAAAAACATTTCTCTCATTATTTCCTTTCCTCTGGATGTAATAACACAACTCAAATTAGTTTTCCAGGAGCAGACTGCTTTTTATGTAACCATGTTTTATACAGATAGCAGCAGCTTACGTTTAAACTATTTAAGAGAACAAATAGCTGCAAAATGTACTTCAGATGGCCCTTCTCCTGCTAGCGCCGTGTTGCTGGCTTGAGGGAAGCTACAAAAGCACCCTGCATGTTGCTGCTGCTTGGATGTCATTGTACACAGTGCTCAATGCCCACAGGACCTCGTGTTCAGGTAAGGAAGTCTGCTCCTCTTGTTTTATTGCAATTTGGAGATCCGTGGCATTGTCAACACTTGAATGACTTCGGGAAAACAGAGCTGAAACGATGCAGAATGAAGCAGAAGTTCATCTTTTAACTTAGTCCAGAGTATCTTACAGCATTAGGAAACACAGCTTCCTATTTGAACTATGGCCCATACTCATGTGTCACCCCACTGGTTATGGGACCCAAGTGGAAATTCCCACATTTTGAGAAGACAATACATTCTTCCTCTCCTTCATTCCACATTTATTACTTAAGACAGGGTGTGTGTGCCAAATATGCTGGACCAAAAACTTATTCTACATCCTCCAGGTCGGTATGAAACACACCAATCTTTTCTGCTAAGGGGTATTTGATGCACACAGGTGCTGCAAAAAATGCTGAGACGGCAAGCAGACACGTTGGGTGTCAGGAGAAGAACGAGAAACCAAGACAGGCTACTTAAGGAAAAAGAAGATCCATTTTCTCATTCCTTCTCTTGCTTTTAGGAAAGGGCTTCAGATACAAGAAATGAGTCTGATGGACCGACCCCCTGCTTCAAATGCCAGAGTGGGTTCAAGTATTTCAGCAAATAGTAGAACATTCCACAAACACTCCTGCAAAAAGCCCGGAAAATCTTTTACCTGACAGAATCACACGAGCTTAGGAGATCCAAATCCTGAAGTGAGGTGGCCTGAGCACCTACCCTACCTGAAAATCCGGTTAAAAGTGCATAGAAGAAATTCACTATTTAATATTCAGATGAGTTGCAGTGTTGGAAACATGCAGGATTTGCTATGCACTCCTAAATCTTTGTTCAGCAGGCTAAAAAAAAATAGGAAAGCACAATTTTGTATTCTCTGAAGAGTCTTTTAAGTCTGCAGTGTTTCATACAACCTCTCATAGGACAATGGCATAATGGAAGTTTCCTGATAGCAACTTAGTTCCTGTACCTTATGTTATCATAGAAGGCTTAAACATTTTTTTCTCATTCATCCTCAGAGCACAACTGAGATGCTGACTGCTGGGCTTCCACTATAAAGCATCCAGATAGAGTTTCTGTCAGCCGCTCCATTGGCTCCAATCAACCATTCCCTGTTTACACAGTTAAGATAATTCCATTCATTTTGGATAAATTCCTTCAATTTTTCAGCTTCATGCCAACAAACCACTGAGGATGACACACAGACTTTCAGGAGGTCCAACACCATTGTCAGCCCACGTACAGATTTCAAAGGAAAAGACCCTAAGCAATCTGAGTTGCAGCAGAGGCTAAAAGGACATTTTCCTTCTCATGCTAGATGTGTACTACTCAGAAACACTTGTAGAAATCATGCAACAACAAAAATTCCACTGAAATAATACCCCACAAGCTGATTGTAGGGTAACTCAATATGACCATGGCTTCCCCTGTTAGTAATGAGAAATTCCTGGAGGAAAGGAGAAAGGGAAAGTGGAAAGCAAAAGAGACATTCATCCTGACATACCGCAGTAAAAGATGAAAAGTTTTCCTCTTAAAACTAAACATTTTCAGTAAGTATGATTAACAATACCATATGCCATAGTGGAAGGAATAACAGCTGTTGGAAAGAGACAGTATGGAGATTTATGGAGAACCTAAGAAGAGCAACTGTTGGCTTTCAGGCAACAACACAGCAGATCTGATGGTCTCCAGGTCTTCACTTTTGAGCCTGCACCTCGCATGCTTCTCCTGGCAGCTCCTGAAATCCTCATTGCTGAACCAAACCACGTTCCCAGGAGACACACAGTCTGGAGACAAAAGGCCCAGCTCAAATCTTCCTCTTCAACATGTCATTAGCACATAACTGGATTTATCCACCACGCACAATCATAGCTAAACTAGTCACCAGGAGAAATCCAGCTCTCAGCATAAGTTCAACTGAAACGACCATCAGCTTCTGCTGGAGTTCTACATGAGCACAAAGAAAAAGTGAAATGCAGTATGTGGGTCAATGAGCTGAACTTTGAAGACCAAATCTGTTTGATACAGAGCATGTTTTTCTTTAGAGCTCATGTAGAACCTTCGGTTCACAACATACCATTTGCCAAGCATATAGAGTACCTTTAGCAGCTCAGCTGTCATCATCTTCCTACAGGATCTTGATGTGAACAGTTCTGGGCTCATCATTTACCCACAAACAACACACATCCTGACAGACGATCGGAAATTCATTATATTTGTTAATCCAGAAGAGTGTTACAGGATTCAGCTTTATTCAATGATCATTGAATTCAGAACTATGTAATCAAAACTCCCATTGAGTCAGCTCCGGGACTGAGAGGAGAATTAGACCCCGTGGTTTCAAAACCCAATTTTAATGTACAGTTGCAGTATCAGCGAAACAAAAACCTCCCTCACATCTCACATCAGTGTTTGTGTCAGATTTAATATTTCTGGTGAGGTGAGAAAGAAATGCCATTTTAGTAAAATATATATATATATATTTATAAATAAAAACACATTACATTTTAACACACATCTACAAGCAGCAGCATCGCTTGTCTGGGCAGACACTGGATCTTTTGAAAAAGTTAAAGCCTTGGAAATACGAAACAGTAATGAAAAACACACATGGAACAATAAAATGCTTAGAAAACTAGAATTAAAATTGGTTTTATCTTATGTACACTGGGCCAACAAGTTAAAGATGTGAATACCTCATTAATAACTCCAAATTAGTTAACACAGCACGAGAAAAGACCATACCTTTGCTTTCTCTGAAAAGGAAAACATTCTACTCATATTTTTTTCTGCTCTGCATGCATTTCATTTTCCAAAATGCAACCAGGCGTGCATTACACACAGACTTCATCCTGCTTTGCCGAAGTACAGCTGCCATGAGCATTCTCTAGCACTATGCAGAAGCCTTATGGAGTGAAAGGTGTTGGGGACAAGCTGAATCCGAGCCTAAGTGCCATTACTTTCAGCAGAGTGAAGCTTCAGAAACGCTACTACAAAGAACCAGCTTGGAATTGATGCTGTTGAAGTAGCAATTGATGCTGTTGAAGTAGCAAGCAATTTTTGGCAGCCAAAAAAAGGGCAGTGTGTAATGATGAGAGCTGAAACAAACAAACTTTATTTAAGAAAAAGCAGCGTCATTTTACTTCTCATCTAGAATGATACCATACATGGCTATATAGAGTCTCCTGTGATAGCTGAATCAGACACTAACAGGCAAGCAGAGGGGGACATGGAGTGCATCACGCTTCCTGCATCAGTTGCATTGCACTGACACAGGCTGGGAAACACACAGCACACTCTAGGGACATACATGGAAAAAGAAAAAGAATAGAAACAAACAGAACATGGATCCATAGTGCCACAAACCTTCCGGCTCTGTGTTCTCTTTGAGGTGCACTTGCTTCAGTGGGCAGCAGAAGATTTCGTGACACTTAGCACGAAAAGGGGACTCTTTTTTCTTTAATTCCGCAGATTGGATCGAATCTTGCCGTAACATAATGTACTCCTGAGTGCCAGGGGGAGCGTCATCCATAACTGTGGTCACCACATAACAAAATGAACTCAAGTTAGAGCTTGAGGAAAGCAATCTAGAGAATTAAATCAACTACATAACGTCAGGGTTGGGGGGGGAAGAAAGGAGGGAGAGAAAGGTTTAGAGGAAGGAAAATCAAAGTTAAAGCATCTCAGTTGTGATGGTAGAGGGATGGGGAAAATATCTACTTTTATATTTACTTCTTACAAAAATTAGCAATTTATACTGTTTCATGCAGCTTGCATTAATAGTACAGTAACTACTCCAGAAAGCAACACAGTTCTCTCCTAAACCTCTCTTCTCCTTATAACACCTCTATCTATTCTGCATGCAGGTAAAGAAGCAAACAAAAGCAAAGCATGCTGTTGTGGCCTAGCCACAGGTCATCTCTATGTTAACATCACGGAGCAATCGTTCCATGTCTGCAGGTAATGCAGCACCAGCGTATCTATTCCCCAGCGTAAAGAGAACATGCCTTTATCAGGATATGTAATTACACACAGTTCCTCAGAGCAAGGATAATAAACCACTGATGTTTGACTTGATCACCATTTCCAGTGGGTAAAAGAGTAGATGTACAAAGAGAAAGCACATTAATCCTTTTGATGGCTTTCTTGTAAAACAGCAAGATGTTTTTTCAAGTTGATCTTATAAATCAATACTGCCATTAATAACATAAATGATATGCAGTCTGAAGCAGTTTCTGAATGGAGTCAGACCATTACATGGTAAAAAGATAAAATACAGAGTATACAGGAAGCTCCCGCTACCTCAAAGCATTACATTACTAGAAAGAATTAAAACAATTTTCCACTATCTAAAAATGAAGCCTTAATAACAGAGATAGCAAGGTTCCTCAGCTTGCAGCTTTAAGCAGCAAATCATCACTCAAGAACAGAAATTCAATGCTTTTTAAAAGGACAGTCTGTAACCACTGCTAGTTATTCCTAACGCAATACACTGACACAGAACCACAGCCAAAATCATACCGAGCTCGTACAACCACATAGCAAACAAAATATGTAACTAATCCAAGGAATAAGTAAAAACCCAAAGATCAGAAAAGTAACCCTTGACATAGTGGGCTACAACTGCAAAGGTAGCACAGCTGTGTATACATTCATGGTTCTGTAAGCGCTGGCTGCTAATTCAAGCAATGCAGCTGTCTCCTAAATATCCATGAATGCATCATCAATTACATAAGCTACCAGATTTAAACACGGGTCCCCCCCAAACCACGATGAACCTCTTGCACTTTCATTCACTTCATTTATTTATATCTCCTACCAAGAACAGCATTAGTAAAAGAAGAAAAAAAAATGTATCTAGGAGATAAATAAATGATTCAAGCTGATCATCATTCCACAGTGGGTAGTCACCTTCTATAAGACCTCAATTAATCCACAGAAGACACTTGGCACCTCGGTAGTTGTTGCTTCATTAGACGACACGCAGTGCCAGTAATGCAGACTAATAATCCACACACAAAAAAACACCATTAAAAGAGATGTATGAGTTAATAGAAAAGCACAAACGGTTCAAAAAAGAGCAGGAGGTCACTGGAGCACAAGGCCTGGGCTGCTGGATAATTGCTCTTTTGACAACACCAGTTTCACTTTGGCTGGTTTGAAGGTTACACGTGTTCATGAAACATACTGACAGCAGCCAAGATGAGCCAAGGCCCAACAAACCCTGATGGGTTCCTCCTCCAAGAAGTCACCATGCAGATGGTGCTGTTGCAGGAGCATGCACAAAGCCACCAGTGAGCTGTGTGCAGTGACACTGACGTCAATGGCATGAGAAGCCTACGGCGTGTCCCTCTGACATTTACAGGGATAAAGGATAATGTGCATTGAGAAACACGGGTAGCCAGCAGAGAAGTGAAACGCACAGCCACCTCCTGCCAACAAGCTGGCTGACCTGCAGCAGAGCGTGCACCGCTGTCACAAACAGCCTCAGGTAAGAGGTATGGCCTCTTAACATACCACTGCAGGTATGACCTGCAGACAGATTATTATTATTTATTAATGTGAATAAGCCACAAAGAGAACCACACCTCCAACAAATTACAAACATGCTGTAATCAGCAAACAAACATTGGTTTACTTGAACACAGGGCTAAAGAACTCTAGTTCTGAGGAATATCATACCACAGCACTGGTATGTGGAACGAATACAAAGAAACACAGTTCTAAAGAAGCCTTAATGCTGGAATGATGTATGGGTAACATAATTGATACCACTGTTTTGACAGGAACAGCTAAAACCTTTTCTTAACGTGATGAATGGCTTCAAGTCAGAAGGAGAATTTATGGCAAAACTAGGAAAAAACCCTAACCCCAAAGCCTCATTTTCCTGCTGTGATGACAGCCAGACACTCTCGTGGAGCCACTGAAATGACAGCTCCAGATATGGGTGCAAGCCACCAATCCACTGGGAAGCTACATCCACAGAGAATATAAGCAAAAAGCTTTGAAAAGATGATGTCCATTTCAATGACTAAAAGTAACCAGCGCACAACTATGGAAGGGTTATCGTTCAACACCTGTCAATAAACCAATTGGAAAATGGGAGAAATATCATGAAAGAATCTGGTATGATTCTGCAAACAACAGAAGCAATTACACACCCGCTACAGGAGTAAATATTCAGACAGTAAATATTCAGGAAGAAAAACTTGCAAAGCAGTAATTACATCCCATGCTATGTGGAGTAAATGACATTGCCTTCATTCTTTAGCTCCCTCCATTACAGGCTGTGCTAACTGCAGGACCCTTGGATATGCTCACACTTTGTGGTGTAACACACAGACACACAAGTTGGCTTTAAATCAGCTAAACTGTGGAGAAATCACGAGCCAAGACTACACTCAACAGGGGCAGCATAAGACCCATGAGAAAACCAGCAGATGCTCCATCATGTGAGTGCTGTCCTCAAGAGTATTTAGAAGAGACCTCTGTTGAGACATATCTGCATCTCCTTGGCCATCTTCCTGAGGGCAGATGTGCAGCCATTCTGCCAGCCTCCCACATCCAGCTATGCCTCTGTTATCCTTCAGCAGCTGCTCACCCTAACTCCATCCCCATGGGCATGACACCTCATTTGTCTGCACATCCATCACCTCACAAATCAAACAGGGACAAGACTCAGACAGGTGATTAAGATACTCATATTCTTAGTATTCTCAGCTTGTAGGTGATAAAAAGAATCCCACAACTTCACATATATCTATTTTTTGTGTATATATCTATATATATTTGTTATTTTTGGTGGGGAGACTGAAAACACAGTAACTATGTATATATGAAAATAATCTGTTCAGCAGTTGGCATAAGATAGCTGCAGTAACCATTAAGTTCCCTATATGGAAACATTTAACTTGCTAAATACCATCCTGTAGCACATTCCTGAGTTTTTTAGAAATGAAAATAATGACAATAATAAAAGCTTACTGACATCAAGCCAGCATGAATAAAAAAAGCTCCTTTCTTCCTATAAGGCTTGCTGAGAGAAAGCAAGCCATCTCTAAGATGACTGCCAGAACCAGGATGGCTTTTCGAGATAAATTCAGACATGTTTACCTTATATAATCACACCAGATACATAAACACTGCTGGTTTACGTCTTTCTTTTATGTCCAATTTCATTTCAGTTTCATCTAGGATTGCCAGAAACCATAACATCAAGCCTGTCCACAGGCCTTGACTCCGGTTCCAATTGAACAATCTGTGATATAATTCAGAGTTAAATAAAGCTGCAAGGAAGCTTTCTTGTCCCCTTAGTTTTCACAAGGAGAGGCTTTGGTTATGCTAAGAGAAGGCTGTAACAGCCATAGAGCAAATCTGTCTGAGCACCCAGGCAAGAGAAATCTCCATGCTCCTGTCAGGCTTTGCAGGCAATATCAATGGTAGGGGGACAACTGGACTACATGAACTTAGAGGAGTTTTCCAACCTTAATGATTATATGACTCTTCCTGTACATGTGACACAGTTTAACACACAGAGATCTACATTCTACCTTCAACACAATATTTGAGCACCTCCTAAATCATGCATCCAGAACCAGAATAAAAATCCCCTTTTTGGCACAAGGGAACAAGTTATAACAACAGCAACAGTGAAAGCACTCTCGCAACACAACTCTTGGAAGGACAATACAAAGGGCAGTAGCATACAGCAGTGATGCTCATTGAGCATTTCCTTCATCCTCTGCCACCCACAGAAATGAAAGAAGGGCCAGGAGAGATGTGACCATGGTCTCTGAGGATGGTTAGACCTACGTAGGATTACTTCCCCCCACCTTTTAGGAAAAATATTAGGTTATCAAGTTGCTTTCGGCTCCTTGTGGGGACAAAACTTAAAAATCTTCCTAGCTTGCTTAAATCAGTGCATACAGTACAGAGAGCAGGGAGGAAAGAGGGGTATTTTTTGGTAATACCACTTCCACATTGAAGCAGCTGATGAAAAGCTTTTAGGTATATGTGCAAGAACAATTTTCTCTGCTCCTTTTCATTCGTGCTTTGTTTTCTCCCTGCTTTATCCCAGGGGGAGATGTGATTTCTGCTATGTATCTGAACAACATGATGGGAACAGAAGGGGAAGGGGAAAGAAGAGAAGAGATGCTCAAGTTGGACTGATTCTATTTCCTATTTTCACAATAATGATCAGGAAATCAAAGAAGCTGCATTTGCTAATTCTAATTTGCAATGAGCTTTTTCTGGACAGTTTCATGGCATGTGTAAGTGCAGCATAAATTCTGGGATGGGCAGTAGTTGTCTGGAAGAGCTCAGATACTTAAAGTCTTGGAGAAGTAAATTCCTTGTCTAACAGAAGGATTTTACTACCTGAACTAATGATGTTTCATGCTGCTGATCTGAATTAGATTGTGCTGGTTATTAGGAGCTGGGGCTTTTGGGATTCAATAGTAGAATCTCTAAGAAGAGCATCAAAAGAAGATACTCTTTTCTGGTGGAAGATGGATGTTCTCCATCCCATATCATCATTTTTACTCACTTTCTCAGCAGTAGCAGCTGACCACACCAGCTCAGATTTCAGTATCCAAAGAGAACTGAGCTGCTGCAGTCAGAGCAGAGGCTGCAGCATTTGCATCCCCATAGATATCTGACAAATCCTAATCCTACTCAGGGGCCTAGACTGAAGCAAAGCAGCAATCAGAAATCCCTTCTGCAAAAGGCTGTGAGAGAGGATGGAGAGCCATTCCTTGACAAGCATGAGCAAAGCAGGAGGTCCAACTTGGTTCACCAACCGTGATGCCTCAATCCCCAGAAAACAAGCACAAAACCCACTTAGATCTGCTCCAGTGCATCTGCAGGCAGATTTCTCCTCAGCGAGACAGCACTCCTCCTTGTCTTACCATCAAAATTGAATGCCTGCAGCCTTTGGAGCGTGTTTCTTTCAGTAGGAGTATGAATTTCTAAACTTTTTTGATCTGCTGAAAAAATCTGCAATATGAACTCTTGGGGTCAAACACACAGAATCATTTTCTTCCACGTCTTCTCAAAACATTTGCACAGAATGCTCCCCCTTGACCTAGAAGAGTAATTGGATTAACTGCTAGCGGTAATAGGCTGTTATCCTTCGAAAAGACGAGCCAAGATAAGGCTGTATTTAGATCACTGTGCACACCAAAGACAATGACATCCAACATCAGAAAATTCTACTAAGAGTTTGGCTCCTCTTTCCCCATGCAGAAAAGGTACTGCATTCTTAACAAAGCCTTGTTTCCCAGCTTCTCTGGCCCTTCAGTGATGCAGCTGCCCACAACTGCTTTTCTACTCTGGTTTGGGGGAGCTGCATTTTCCTCTCTGGGTGTTGCTAGGTGGTACTTTCAGCCTTCTGTGTGCAAGTGTGTGGTCAGGACACACATTTCTGCTCTTCAAGGGCTATATCAACACCCACAACTTGCTTACAGCAGGGCAGACCCATCATCTTCTCCTCCCCAGCCACCAGATCTGCAGTTTTGATGTGCTGAATCAATTCAGCTCTGCAGATGGGTTCACTGCTTCGCCATGCTTGCCACTGAATGAATCAATATTGTTTCCTTGCTTACTCCAAGTGGCTTTCTGCTTTCCCCATCTGTCAAAGCAAACGGATGCTGGCTGCTTTCCAAGCAGGTGGGCTGCTCCATGCACCACCACACATGAGATAGTAATTCATGGTGTACAATTCATTGCTCTGAAGCGTCTGCTGAGAGCCATGGGCACACGGACTGGCACAGAGCTGTAAGCACCCCCACAGCATTACTAGGGTCACCTTTTGGAGAGCTGCTGAACAACCCATCCTGACTGCAAGACCACCAAAAGGCACTGCATTGTATTAAGTTCTGGCTGCCATTAAAAGAGCCAGAGAAGAAGCAAGGAATGCCACTGTTCCTAAGAAAATACCCTTACGTTGTGGTGAAAAACAAGAGGAGGTGGTAAGAGAACTGCCAGGATGGTCCAGTGATGAGTAGAAAGCTGACAGCTTATTGGAGAGCTGTGGTTCACTATTTACAAATCACAGAATCATGGAATCATCAAGGTTGGAAAAGGCCACTAAGATCATCCAGTTCAACCATGAAACAGTGGAATGCTCTTGTGCAATGTAACTTTATTTATTAATGTAGCCCGATTTGGAGCTGGGAGAATAAAATGACAAAAGAAGTCAACAGAAATAGAAATGCCTGTAGCTTTCCTTGCTATTTATAGAGCATCTATTGACAACACCAGAGCTACAAAAAGGAAACAAATTTCCCTCGAGGTGAAGGGGGAAAAAAATGCAACACTGATAGGAATCAGAATAATCCTGGAGGAGGAAGGAACAGTACCCAGCCAAAGGCAACAAAATCCTCAAACAAAAGACTGAACCTCTCCTGGAAACCTGCAAATAGGAACAGCTGCTACGTACCTCTTGGGAAGCAGGAGATGAACAGCAGCAGTCCTCCAAAATTCTGTTTCAGAGGCTCACCACTGCTGCAGCTCTTGGGCACTTTGCTTGGAAGAAAGGGGCAAGAATGGAAGCACCATTCAGGAAGGTGACACCTCCCAATTATCTGCCTCATTTACCGTGGATTAACAAAGGGAGGGAAGCAAGAAATGAAGTGTTTTAAAATTGAAACCCATTACAGAAAGAGCTGTTCTGAGAAATGGCCTCCGAGGAAATCTTTCAAAGCAAAGCACAGAAAACTAATCAGTAGGAGTAAAAAACGTTGGCGCGCCAGGGAGAGCAGCATGGTTGCACTGCCTCGGGAGGCAGCGGTCACCTGTGGGCTGCTGCTTCAATGAAATGGGAGGCTTTCCTAAACATACACATGTATGTATATGAGGACTGCTCCAAAATAATACCTCCTGTTTCATTGCATTAACCCATGAAGGTGATGGCGTATGTTGGTGGAATGGTAGATTTGTACCAGCACAACACATAGGCTCTCGTTAATTGCTGGTGAAAATACATAGTTCATGGTGGTATGTTGAAAAATAGTGTTGCGTGGCTGAGAATTTGCTCTATCAAATGGTGTTATTTGTATTTGGGCTCTTTGTATCTGTTGTAGTTTCCGTGGAAATAGCAGGCATTACTTTTGGAGCAGCCTACGAACTGACAGCACTTCGTTTTTAAAACGGCCAAATGAAAGACTGCAGTTTTCTCCTGCTGCTCTTTTCTTGTGCTAAGGCTTTCGTTAAACTTCTTCATTCACAACTGGTTTCTGTAACTCCACCTGCCAGCAAATTGATGGCCCTTAAGAACACAATCCAACCACAGTCCCAATGGAGTCACTCACACAACCAAGAGAAGCTGCTGCCTGCACTGCCATCTATATCTGCCTGCACAGCACCTCCTGCAGAAGCCACTGCCTAAGCAGCCAGCAGCTTTCTAACACCAAAGATGTGACTGAATGAATTTAACCATGAGCCAACTTCCTTACTCTCCTCTGTCCTAGGCAGCACTACACTATTGTACTCACTTGAATGGAGTATCATCTGAGAAGGATGTGCAACCATACTGATCATTTTTTCCCTCCTCTTCCCAAAAAGGACCGCACTTCATTTGACAAAGGTTCAGCACTCGTGCTTGAGAGTATTTTTTTTTCCCCTCTTACACTAAGCTAAATCCCTTTGGACATCCTTAAATCCATTGTGCATTGATACTATCACTGCAGTACAACTACAGTGCACTTGCTGCACATACACAGAGGGGTTTTGCTTTCCACTATAAATCAATTTAATCAGCACCGTGACAAATCAGCACAAGATTAAGCTACCTGATCTGCTACCGCCCACCTTAACGATCGTGCTTAGAGAGAGCAGCTTCATGTTCTGCCTATCGGCACCAGTCTCAGCCACCCAACTTCCTTTTGTACAACGTTGTGGTGCTTCCACACAGTGGACAGCATGGCCACGAGCAGCTTAACTGCACCAGAACTGCAACAATTTCCATGCACCCTGACTTCAAATTACGATCATAGACAGCAGGAATGATGTCGCTGCCTTGCTGTGAGCACAAATGTGCAGTGACTTGGCTAATGAAAGCAAGGTCAGGGAGCACACAAGGAGGACTTTCACTGTCCATTTATTCCTGTTTGATGAGAGAGGCACACAGCAGGACCCCAAGCTGCTTGCATCACAGCAAGCATGATGCTCCCAGTCCATCCCTTGGAGAGTAAATGGCAAAATGATCAAATAAAGCTGTTCTGGTCAAACTGAAATAACAGTAGAGCTTGTTGCCTTTATAGACATACATCTATATATCTTCACACTACGTTGCCTATGCTTGCATTGGTGTTCAGAAATGTAAATGACATAATGAGTAACGCAAGGCAACAAGCACAGTAGAGCCCTATGGAAAAAAAGTCATATTTCACATTTTGGGGCATGGAACAAATACTGCAGTTCTCTGCTCCTAACAGCCTATCGAAGTTAGTAAAGACAAATGGTACTTCAAGAAAAAATACATCATTTCAATACTGAGATACAAACTATCTCCTAGTGGTCTAACATGTAGCAAGTGGTCTTCATTTTAGCAGAGGTGAAAGCCACTCCTTTTAACACACAGTTGCAGTTGTGGGGCGGTCCCTAGGGATACCACAGTCCCATTCTGTACTGCTTTGAAACCATCTGCATCAGACACAAATCACTATCTGGTGTCATTACCATATTTATGCCTACTGGGCCTTTACATAGCTCAAAATAAATGAGAACGCTTATTCTGGAAGTTGGTTCTGACACTTGAAAATGTGGGAAGGGCTTTTTGTTGCTGTAAATGTCTGAGACTTGCGGATTCACATCACCTTCAGTTAAACAGGGGAAAAAAAATAACAATCAAGAGAAGCTTCAGAGCAATTTGCAATACTTGAAAATTTGGCTCATACATCTGTCAAAACAAGTGTTTGAGTATGTAGGTCCTGCAAACACTCATTACTGAGCTTCGCACTGCTTTGGACAATTCAATTTTGCAAAGAGTGAGCTCAGCAGTACTTGCACGGTTCCTAATTACCTGTGTTGGAGTCCTTCCATTGCTCCCTGCTCTGGGTGCCACATAAGCACTTGTATTTTTAATATTAGCCCCGACGACTTCATCTGCATCTCAAGTGACTGCTGGAGAACTGAAAAGACATTTTAAAGGTTTCTTGCAGAATTAATTTAAGAAACGAGGTCTTTGCAGGTTCAAAAAAAGAAAATACTCCTTTCCTTTTACTTTTCAATCTACTGTAATTTCCACGTTACCAATGCACTGCGCTCATGAAACAAAACCCTAAAGAGACTTCTGTAAAACTTCATTAGCATTTCCGTCTGCCTTTACCTACTCATTTCCCAGCAGTTACACAACTGACAAGGCTGACTCTCACTGCTGCACTATGCCCCACGTTAAGGAGAATGGGCAGCAGAGATGCTGTCCCACTCCATCCTGCCTACAACACATCACAGCTTTGTTCTCTTGGGACCAAACCTGTGCAAAGCCATCTCTGGGAGGAAGGAGACAGTGACTTTGAGCTGCTTCTCTTTGTCCTGAGCTGCCATGCAGACATGGGATGAGGATATCCTGGGTGCCCACGGATTTCCAGGCTGCCGAACACACTGATCAGAGATGACTCACTGTCATTCTCACACGCAATAAAACGGCTCTGTCAATTTTCTGACTCGAATTATTGATGTAATTGTTGTATCTCACAGCTGAGGAGCTGCCACCAGTGTTGACTCAATTGCCAAGAGCTGGGTCGAGCTGCTCGTGCCTCTGGGGCTCAGACCTTGCCTCTACCCACCAGAAGTCATTCTCTCCCACCAGGTAAGACAACAAAAGATAGTTTCCCTCGGCCAAATTTGACAGATCTCCGCTGAAGTTTCTCTCCAGGAATGCTTTGCATATCATGTATTAATAGAGTCTGACAAATTGCTTGAGCTTCACATCATGGCTAGACAAAGTGTCATGCTGAGGGCACTGAGGGCACTTGAAATAGCTGTGGGTGAGCAAAAGAGAAGCTGTGTGGAGAGCTGATGTGTTATATGGTCACTGTGTTCCATTTGTTTATTCTCAGAAAAGTGAAAATAATGGGGACTTGGCTGAAAATTTAAAGAAAAGGAGGCAAAGATCCCAATACCCATTCCCATCAGTAAATATCCAGCCACACATAGCAAAGCAGAGAGCCAGAACAAGAAACATAAGGTAATTAAGAGCTCCACAGAAGCTTGTAGGGAATCAAAATGTAATTGGACACAAGTTGCATAAACACAAGTTCAACACTGGCTTAAACAAAGGCTCTCCAGAGCCCCCCACCTCCTCACCACCCACACTCAGCACTGTTCAGCTGCAACCTGACCATGCAGCTCATATCTAAACTCAACCAGAACTCCTTAGTGCCACAGCCTCCATGCAGGGAAGGCCCTGTCCACGCACAACATGGAAGCACCACAGTTGCAAAATCACAGTAAATCAAAGCAGCAGCTGGAGAACACCTGGTGGTGCATTTGCAGCACACCTGAGACTCCACAGCACTTCTCAGCAGCCACGGGACTATGCCTGCACTTCCCACATCTCTCACCAGATGAGCACTGCATCTAGACTATGACATCTCCACATCCCTGCTTTCCTTCATTTAAACAAAATATTTAAAACGAAACCACCCAACCCCTTTCGGTGCCTTTATTTAATCCTCTAACATGCCATGGCACAATTGCAGCTTTAAATATTTACTTGACGTTATCTTGCACCTGGCAAATGTATTTCGATACACCCAAGAAAGTCCCCTGCAGGATTTAGTCATCCGCTGGTCCTTGCACAGTTGCAATGGACCCCATTTACTATTTTACAAACATAACTCTCTCCAAGTCAGTCCCAACAAGTCTAAGAGGTTTTTCAATGATTACATTACCAGTGATGAGGTGCAGAAACCAGATTAGTATCTGCCTCCCTGCAGTAGTCATTTTTCCTCCATTATGACATCTCAGTTTCTATGTCATTCAAACCCATACAAAGTCTGGCTTTTATTCTCTTACTGCTGCCACTTTGTATGCAACTTCTCTGCTCATTCTCTTCCTGTTAATTAACTATTTTATACTGCAAATTCCCATTTTTAAGATAGGTTCCCATTGTCACAATAGCCCTGTAAGTGAATCATTACAAGTATAATGCTTCCATAAATAACACATTACAAGATTTAAAATAAATATATATATATTACAGTTCTTGCACCACAATTGTCCTACGTGTAATAGAAATTGTGCACCCATGAAATTAAACTGCAGGAAAAAAATCAATTTTCAAAGGCCTCATTCTCTGAAAAACTTAGAGCGTTTAATTCTTTTCGCTCACTGTTTTTCCTTTTTGATCCTAAAATAGAACAGGGAATACTAAAATAAACAAAAATGACAGCCTCTCAGTAGAGAGCTGAGGTAATGAACAGCAACCAAATTGCACTGAAGACCAGAGACATGTTAATGGCTGCCAACAAACCTGTGGCAGGAGAGCAATATTGCCAGACAAGTCTTTGGGAAAACTTCATGGAGTCAACTCCATGCTTCTACCCATAAGAGTTCACAGTTTCCCAGGGTGATGCTCATCTGCTCAGGGCAGGGACAGAATGGTCTGCATAGATCTATGACCATAATATTGGGAGCTGAGAGATGGGGTGGAGAGGCCAAGAGGATGACACACAATTCATCATCTCCGCTGGCAGCAGCACACCCACACAGGAAGTCAGCATCCTAAAGGGCCTCAAAAGCAACACCAAACACCTTCAGGATTAGAATTAAAAAGCAGGGTCCTGACCATCAATGATCTCCATGCATTTTTAGAACAGGGAGGGCAAAATGTCAAGTGTGGTTCATCGCTAATTGCATCTCCCCATTTCTCCCTTCTGGAAAACACAGCAAATGCAATTACACTTTGATTTGATGTCACTAAGCCTTTTGCAATTAATTCATTTATGCTCTCAAAGAATCCTCTGATAACAGAGTTCTGCACAGACCCATGTGTTAGGCTACAGCAAGTGCCTGTTTCCACAGTCCTCTCTCTGCTTTCTCACAGGTTGCCAGGTCCATAGTTAACAACTCATTGCTCACCTCCTGCTGGTAAGGACCCCTTGCTGATGACACATCCCAGATGATTAGCACTAACACAACTGAAGTACAACTTCATCGTGAGCTTTGGTTGGGTGGATGGCTGGATGGGTGAGTGTGTGTGTGAGGACACTTTTCCTCCTCACCCTGAAACTGTTAGAAAAGTCCACGCTTCTTTGGCTCACCCAACTTTTCCTTCGGTGGAATGCACTGCAAAACCTCTCCCTGATTTCTCCCAAGTGGCTTTTAAAACACTGTCAATTCATCCTGCTTAGTCAGCACCACACACAGAAAGCTATTAAAGCCTGAGCCCTAAGAACTAATCTCTCACAGGCACTCGTGCCCACCCCACAGAGCAGTGACACAACACACAGGAGTTGTTTCCAGGCACCACTGCACAACCAATGTTTAAATTTTCTTCGTACCTAAACCAGCAAGACTGTAATTTTATTTTTGGCTCATTCTTTATCACAGAACTAATAAGGCCTGGTCAGATAAGGCTACCACAGGCTATCCAAGGCTAAATAACCCAAATATACACCTCCAGCTCGCAGCACTTTGCTGTCACTTCTGTTGGCATATGGAGAGCTTAGATGAAAACAAGAAAATACTGGGTAAAAACTATTCCAGAAAAAGCTGAATATTTATGGCTTGTACACAGAAGCCTGACTGGCAAGTGAGTGCCTTAGGTAAGATAAAAGGAGTGACAGGAAGAATAACTTTTATTTGCACGGCGTACGTTTAATGAATGCATCAACATTTGCAGTTGGTTACAGCAAACCTAAGCATTCCTGGTGTAATTTTGAAGGGTTTGGAATTTATTTATTCCTTCCCTTCCCCCTCCCCATAGTTGCAACTAAATATAATTTTTGGCTTTTGCAAAGGCCTATTTCCATTTATAGCATCCAGATGACAGGCTGGGGACGATATTTTCCTAGCTGAGGCATCTGCCTCCTTGACAAAGGGAGAGATAATCATGTTGGGCGAAACAGGCTCGGCGTCTGTGACAAGCTTAAGATGTCAGAAACAGGAGCACGGCACCTTGTCCCTCTGGATATTTTTTTCTTTTCCTTGAGAAATTTAGCCACATCTCATGCAAAACGCAGCCAGCTTGCAGCGCTGCTCTGCCGCCAGCAACAGGGAAAGGGAGGAGGGATGAGGCAGGGGACAGCTCCGCTTCCTAGACTGCCACAGCTTCTATTTAATTGCTTGCTTATTTATTTAATTACAGCAGCAACAAGAGCGTCTGGTTGAGCTGCCAGCATGCTTTTCCTGAAACAACTCAGTGCTCTGAGATTACTTGTGCTGGACATTCCTCCCTCCCTGCTGGAACTCCACCAAAGCACACAGCACCCCTTATGTGTCTCCATCAACGAGCAGTGAGGTGCCATGGGGGGCTGTGGGAGGGGAGGAGGGCCAGGACACAGAGGATATGATAGGGCTGGAGAAGCATCTCCAGGTGGATTTGGTTCTCAGATCTGAATGAATGCCCCCAGTGTGCATCCCACTGCCTCTCAGATCAGCACTGAGTGATGGCACATTCCCCCCAACACTGATTAAGTCCTGCTCTTTCTATTATAGATCAAACAGTCTGGTACCACATATCAAATTATGCAGTACTTGTTAGGCAGATCGAGGTGCTGCTTTCTCTTCTGAGATGGGCCATTTGCAGCTGCAAAATGCCACCAAGTGAATCTGAGAGTCGCATTAACCCATAAGTGATCGCTTTTTGCAGATGGCTGTTGGTACAAATACCTTAACCAACATTCAAAGCATTTTTTGAGACCCTGTTTTGTCATGATTTGTTATGTACCATGAGGAAGCTCCTGCTTTACGCTGGGACCAACAGCTTGTCCTGCACTGTGGATGCTGTGACAGAACAGACTCTCACAACATGTGCCTCCTTCTGACACTGACTTAGCAGCTTCTTCAGGAAGACAGAACACTTTTGCTGAGATTGGAATGATGGGAGAATGCAGTCAAAGTGCTGCTACCACAGAGATTGCTATAAACAATACATTTTTACCTCCTTCAGTTCTCAGTTCAATGTATAACAGGTTAAATTGAGTCCCAGTGGTCTACACTCATCAATTTAATTACAATCTTGTTAAATTTTTATAACTAAAGGAAAAGGCCCAATTCTACTGGAAGCATTTAACTGTGACTCCGTTCCTACCCCATAAGTCCAAGGAGATTAAAGTCTAAAGCTTTACAATTGTAAGGATGAAGATTTGAAATACATTTGAAAAACGTGTCAATCACTTTTCACACTCCCTTCAACATTCAGCAAAGAATGACAGCAGAACAAACCAGCAGAGGCCTCTGGGGCTTCTAGTCCTTCTCTGTGACATAACTCCATAAGAATCACAGAATCACTAAGGTTGGGAAAAAACCTCTGAGATCATCTCATCCAATCATCCACCCACCATCAATTAATGCTCACTGACCACATCCCTCACTGCCATATCTCCATGTTCTCTGTACATCTCCAAGGACAGTGACTCAACCAGTCCCTGGACAGCTGTGCCAGTGCATCACTGCTCTTCCAGAGAAGTATTTCCTGATATCCAACCCAAACCTCCCCTGGTGCAACTTGAGGGCATTCCCTCTCATCCTATCAAGCTGTTTTCTCCTATCTTATCCATTTGGGTTAGGCCAGTGGATACATTCTCTGTAAAGCATGAGTTATGCACAGCATGAAATCAATGGGATCACCCTCTCTGTGCAACACTGACATCACTGGGAGCTAAAGCAGAGATTTCCTGGAAGTGTACATAGAAATGCCAGGAGAAGGCAGGAGGGGTGGTACAAAAGGACAGAAGTTCTGCCTGTGTTCCATCTCTCCACTCTCCCTCCCTGTTTTCCTTAGTGCTATTTTCCCCGGTGACTCCATCAGTCACAAAGAACACAATCCCACCATATTCCTTCTGCCTAGTGCTGCGGGGTTCACACCTGGATGCCCCTCAGCACCATCAGACCCAAGCATGCACCATTCACCCTTCCCGTTGCACGGGAACAATCCCAACCAACACCCACAGGCTGGAAGGGAGCAGTGGTCAGGTCTAAGTCTGAGGACTGAGGAATATGGTAGGCACCACAATATATAATTTAAATGCAGATGCTTCTAGTCCAACTACTTACGGTTTAACCCATTAGTGAGGGAAGTCATCTGCTCCCCTTACTGCACTCAGATCTGCTCCTTGTCATCTGCCAACAATTTCATGATTAAAACTGCGATCATCAAAATATTAAAAAGCTACAGCAGGCTTGTCCAGTGCACAGCAAGAAACAGAATCAGAGTCATTATGGTTGGAAGAGACCACTAAGATCATATAGGCCAACCATGGTAACCCATTTCCCAAACACATTTTCATACTGGTTTTGGCAAAGTTAGACCACTCTGGTGAATGGCAAGTTTTAATAACTACAAGCACACCTCAGCATACAAAACAGCCTGGGATATAACTCAGATGTTAAATATCTGTGCTGGAGACTCTCTCCTTGGGTGTCATGAAAACCCAAAGTAATTACAGAAGTAAATAAATTATTAAGAGAGAAAAGTGACAGCTCTGGGAACTCATGCAGATCCCGGTGTGAATCTCGGTTGTTACAGACAGAAAGTTATTGTTCAGCAGGTGATTGGGAATGGGTAAGAAATGAGAAGCTGGTCCTGTTTTGAATGCCCCCCTCACCAGTCACAGAAGGAAGGAGCAATTCACATTAGGGGTTTGGTGGCTGTCTGTCCCTTTGTTTGGCTACAGATAAACAAACAAACCCCCTACTCTGGACCAGAGGCTGCCCTTCCAGCACCCATTCTCTCCCAGTTGCCTCAGTGCAGGCTGTGGGGCATTCTCCCCTATTCCTGAGGAGCACTGCCTCATCTTTCCCCCACCTCCAGCCCCACTCCATGGGCTCCACCCCTGGAAACACAGCCTGGGTGGCAGGCAAATAAAGCAAGCTTTGCACCCACACACTCTGCCTTAAATTGGTTTCCAGTTCTCACGTTGGTGTAAATTTAAAACTTGTAAACTTCTGCTGCCCTTGGCACTCTTGACATCTATGTATTTTCCCATTTCTATTTCTTTTCCTTAGACTCCTTTCCCTCTCTGTGCACCTGACACAGGACTTGCAAGAAAGGACAGGAGTGGGAGAAGATACCCAACAGGAGATGAATGAAACCTATCAAATCAAAGTCAAACTTCTTTCTTCTTTCTTTTTTTAAACAAGAAAGTAGAATCTCCAGCCCAAGATTTTTCCTGTATTCAGACTATGACTTTTTTTTTTTCCCTTCCTAGTTGAAATCTTTCCAAGAAAACAGACACGAGGTATAAAGGACACAGAGGAAGAGAGCACTAAAGAGGGGAAGTTTGTGGGTGGTGTTTGCATTCATATAAAAGTTTCCGGTGGTGTACTGAGACAAAGCTACCTTTGCTAGCATTCAAGGGTGTAAAGGATGGAATAATCCAGGAATGCTCTTCAGTTTTGGGGTGTTCAGCGTTCCTCAGGTTAACAAGATTATGCTAGAGATTACACCTAAGATAAATCCCTAATACACCACATCAGCTAACAAACGAGACCCAAAGGCCTTCAGGTGATTACAGAAATCTTCATGTCTCTTCTCAAAAAGCAGCAACCTCCCATCGAAAATACAATATCAACCTAGCCTGAATACTCTTGGTGTGGAGCATTTAAAACAGAGCCCCAAACAGACAAATGCATCTTACATTAAATATTATATGTAAAATTTCATATACATACATGCATTGGCATGAATATATCCACACATATCTGTGTTACCCCAGCTTTATAAGAGAGAGACTGTGAACCTGAAAAGGAGACTCATAGTGATATGTTCAGAACTGACACCTGAATGGTTAGGGTTGTTCTTTTAACATCTATCTGTTGGTAGGTGCTTGTTTTATTATTAGAAAGGATTGCCTGCAGACTGAAGCACATTTAAATTCAAATTCTTCTATTTTATGTCATTATACAATATGGCATGCTGCTGTTTGATTTGGTTTCAAGTATTGCAGGCTAACAAACTTCCTTCCAAGCCATTAATTCAGAAATGTAATAAGGCCAGCACAACTGCGCTGACTCATTAAAGCAATTTGATGTAAGCTGCACTCGCTAGAGCAGCGACCATCACACTCCTGTGACTGCTGCCTTGTTTTCAGACACCATCAGAGATCACCTGCTGTGCCAAATGCCTCTTCTGTCTCAGGAAAACCTCAGAGAAATAGCGAAATAGAAAACCTTGATCTGTATAAGATTTAACATTTGCTCAGCGAAGAAATACTATAACATTTTTAGTTTCTGTTTCCACCTAGGAAAAGGTCATTTCACTGGATAAGAAGAGCGACTCTTCAGCAACATAAACAGTATTGTGAAGATGGTCATGCACGACAAATGTTAACAGACAAAACTGATAAGTTCTTCCCTATATTTGGTGGCAAAGATGGTTTAAGTTTACAGGAAGGAAAAGGTAGAAAAGACAAATCATGTGCATGCCACCACTGAAATACCAAGAGCCAATCCGTAATCCTGGTGTGCAACCAAGGCTATCTGTCACTATAAAACCAGCAGTGATGAGAAGGCTGCTGCACACAGGTAGAGAAAAAGCATTTCTGTGCTTATTGCTACTTAAATAAACCAAGAGAATAGTAGAATCATTAAGGTTGGGAAAGACCTTTAAGCTCATCTGGTTCAACCTCAACTCATCCCCACCATGCCCATCACCACGCCCCTCAGTGCCACATCCCCATGGTTCTTGAACACCTCCAGGTTTGGTGACGCCAGCACTCTCTGGGCAGCTGTTGTACTCCAACAGATGTTTATTCACACTGCCAGACACCAGCTCTGAAACAACACAGCTTATGCTCTTTTCAGAATGCACCTTCACTTTAATAAGCGCTCTGATGTAAAGACGATTCGTTTTTAAACTAAGCTAAAAGAGAAAAAGTCGCTCCTCTTTGCTGCTAAATTACTTTCATTTCCTTTCATTTCTAAATGTTTTCCTGCTCATATCAATTAAAATTATGACCTCTTTTTGGTTCTGTTTTCCTTCAGCTTTCTCTCTCATCAAGAAAATCCATGTAGTTAAGATTAGTTAATGCTTTGTTTTCCCTCTGTACACACAGAGTTGCTACGCACTAAAGCATCAAAAGAAATCAATCTAGAGGACACTGTAGATATGCTATCATGCATTAACTTAGTAATCCTTTGGTCTTATTTCACTGAAAAAAATTGAAGAACCACCCCAACCACAACAGCAATTTGTTCTTTGTGGATGCACAAGAGGAATAAGAGCCAGGAGTATTTGAGTGGTTTGAAGTTAAGAGTTACCTCCAACAACACCCAAAGAAGTACACATTAGACTACACATAAAGATCTACACAACCCATCCATTGCGGCCCCAGCTCTCTAGAAAACACTTTTCTTAATCACTACTATCTTCCCCCCATCTCACATGTCTCTTTTATTTAATCTTCAAGGAATTGGAATAAACCAGTAACAGCAGCTCCAACCATCCCAGCCCTCCTCCTGATGCTCCTTCTTCCCCACACCACTGAACACTGAGTTTTGCCCCCTGAACTCAAAAAGTGAAGAAATTCACTTGTTTAATGGAACAACTCCACTGCTTAATTGTGTCTTTCCAACTTCCTCTCTTAGTTTCTTACACTATTAACTCCAACACACAAACCACTCGCCATAACATTTTAGGAAGTGTCAACTAAAGAGTAAAATTCAAAGGTGGAGAACTGATGGGATGTTGGATGTGTTAACAATAAATATAAGCTATAGATAAGCAAAACAGCCTCAACACAACTGTACAGAAAAACTCCTTAGTTGAAGGAGAGCTTTCCCTGCCAACACCATAATTGAGGGTGAGGAGACCTCTGGAAGAATGGAACCGTGCATTCCAAGCCCCAGCACACAATGTGCAATACAGCCATGCCTTCAAACTCATCAGCAGGCAGCTAAGCCTGCACAATACAAGCTAGGACCTACTAAAATATTGTCATTGTTAAGTGCAACTATCTTCATTTTGTCCAAGGGCGCTTAAAGCATGGCAACATGTTTCTAGCTGTAGAAATGTACTCCTATCTGCCATACTTTCCAGTGAGACTGAAGAAATTAGCATTGCTCTGAATTATGTGCTATGGACAGAGTGCCATTAGACTCTGGAGAGGTTGACTACAGTGCTACATTTGTTAAACCAGTAAGGGAACGTATTTTATTTGAAGCAAGGCTCTCTCAACAGAGAGCACTAAAAGCAAAAGAATAAACTTGTGGCATCTGCAAATATCACTTTTTTAATGGTTTATATGTCAAGTTATTGCTTCAAAGCAACAGAGCTGCTGAAGCAGTTACAGAAGGAACATCTTACTGTCGGAACACGTCATTATGGGGTACAAAGAGAAGGGGCCAAGGTGGCCACTGGGGAAAGGCTGGTCCCAACACGCAGCTTGTGGTGACTCATAGTTAAGGAAATAACCAGGGTGTGAGGGAAAGACACAGGCAGAGCCTTGCAGGCACAAGCCAAAGGAAAGCAGGACCATGGGGGACAAAAGCAAGCAGGGGCTTTAGCAACCCAGCAAAGAAAGAGCCCAGCATCTCCTACCTCGGCCAACAGACTTCCACCTTCTCCCCATCTAACCACTCCCAGACACACTGACTCCACAGGAAACAAGACACTGCTTTGTTTTTTAAGGTCTGCTCCAGGCAACATATTTGTAGTTCACTGGATACAGATTTTCTAATAATCTGCATTGTTCCTGGTAACTTGTAATGAGTTGATGTAAAGCAATTTCTCTTCCTTTCCTCTTAAAAAGAATTAAACAAATATATCTGTGCAGGAATAAAAGCCTCATAAACGGCGGAGCCACATGCCCATGATTAGAATTAAAGGAGCCATCTGTTTCTTTACAGTCATGCACATCTCAGGCAAAAAGTACACACACGACATATGTCATTACTTCCACTTTCCTAATAGAAAATATTTGTCATGATTCCCTCCCACAGGAGTGCAGGAAGCTCCACCACCAGCTTGCAGTGAGATAGGAACCCCTCCCACCACTGCTCTGCAAGAGCTGTGTTCAGACAGCCTTTTTCCCATCCTCTTCCTCAGCCAACCCCACAGCTTCATTCATGCCTCTGAATCCTTTGCAAACATATTTCCACCAAGATATACAGCCAGGAATCCACTTGCTAAATTCTACCATCAACAGTAACTGCACTGTTGAGCTCCACACACATAGCTGTGTCTTACCATTTAAAAGCCAATTTAGGAAATGAAGCTCTACATTAGATGATGTATTTTTATGTCAATGTCTTGTAGCTTGCAATTTTTTCCCTTCACCTCCTTCTAAATTGCTCTGACAAAAGCCCATTGATGGAAATGCACCAGGCATATCCAGACAAACTCCTCAGCATCAACTTCAAGGCAGTTACAGGCAATTAACACAGGAGTTCCCACTCTCCCTCCATGGCAAAAGCCAACAGCAGCTCTGTGCTCTCTCCTTGATCCTCTTTACACAGGCAGCTGGAGATGCATGAGCTGGAGATCATACATCAAGGCAACACATCTGCAGGATCTACAGGACAACTGAAATAGAACCTTTTCAATCTAACCAACCACCAGATTCCTGTTACCTTGCTATGGAACCACCATATGCTACCTACCAAAGTAGTTCCCTGCTGAAGGCAAAATCATGCAGCACCTGTAAGAGCCAGGGATACTCAGGAAGAGGCCCCCAGCCCACTGACACAACATGGGACACTGGCTTCCCACTCTCCAGCTCCCTCATCCCTGCCAAAACCACTTATTCCTAGACCATAAAAATAAACCAACACAAGAAACCAACAGAAGAAAGACAGAAGTTATCAAAAAAGCCTTCTGAAAAGATGTAAAATTCTCCCGTCTAAAACATCTCCACCTCTTTCCCTGCCACTGTTTAAACACGGCAGTGTTCACGACTACCCACTGTGCCACTGAGACACTGCGGAAATATTTCATCTGAAAAATCAAAGAGTAGCTTCATTTAAATTTACCTGACCTGGGATGTTACCTTCACTCTCCGTTATGGAAAACCTTTAAATAAAAACACCAAAAAATTTATCAGAAGCTAAGAGAAAACCACTGGCAGTTCTGCAGTCATGCAAAGGAATATTTCCTCTCCACATCGTGCTCTCCCATGCAGATAATCATCGCTGTGTGTAGATGTGCATTTCACTATTCTCAATACACAGTGACCCTGAGATGTTCCGTAAATTCTCCTTGTCAGTTCAGTAGAAAACATTTTCTTCTTCATTTCTATCTACATTCAGTTTCTAGGACACCTCCTTGCATCGTTCTGCAGGCCAGCCCATCCACCATGCTCAGCCATCCCAACAGAAACACAGGGAATCATTCCTTTCTTGGATCCTATGTTGTATATAGAATGATGAAAGATACTAAGATGGAAGAAGGAAACTAATCACCTTATGTTAATTCAAATATTAAGTAAATGCATACTTTTGGAGTCCCGTACAAAATAAAAAACACATTTGCTTTTATGAAGCCTTCCAAATGGAAACTAGAAACTTCTCACTGGGGATGCCATCAGCCAGTACAAGATGGGACTTGTACTCCAGATGCACACTTTCATAGATAATGTGAATCTGAAAAGGAGTGCATTGAACCACTTGTGGCTGTTCCCGGGCCAAAAATTTCATTTCTTTTTCTTTTTTTTTAATGTTTTTAGTTTGTTTTCATTTCCCCTCCATGCTGCACATATGCTTGCCAAGCAATAGGATAAACTTATATAAACACCAAGTATATGCTGCTTCAGTACGTGAATCAACATGAGATGAGTTGTTTTAATCCCAGTCCATCAATCACCAGCGTTATTGACACGGATACCACCCTCAACTCTGCTGTGATTCCTGTGGAGTCTGCTAAGTCACAACAGAACATTTTGCCAGACAGAATACAGACACGGGAGTCAACATCTCGGTGTCTGGAGGTGTCCTTATCTACTGCTAATCACATATTCTACCAAACATCATGGGTCAGGACAAATCAGACTGACTAGGCAAGGGAGAGGAAAAAGAAAATTGCATATCCGACCCCTGGGATGAGTGCAGCTTGGTACACAACTGAAACAGAATAGAGAAAGGTAGTGGGATTTGTACATGCTAAATGTCAACCCTCATGCACTGCCTTTTGTTATTATTATTACTGCTATTCACAGACTCCGCTTTGCCCACTGCTGCTGTTATTGAGGAAACTGAGCCAAGAGTCTCTGTCCTCAGAGTGCAGCTCTTCAATTGCAAACTTTCAGCGCTACATGATGTGGAAACAACATCAGCTCGTGTCTAAAACCTACTGAACAAGCAGGAAAAACCAAATCTGCTACTGTGACTTACATCTTTCACGCTAAAGTGGGACATGCTTTAGTGAGGAAATATTGGTGGTAGGTGGATGGTTGGACTAGGTGATCCTAGAGGTCTTTTCCATCCCTGCTGTCTCTATAATTCTATGACAACAAGGAGTAATAGAGATGTATTGACATTTTAGCTTTCCTTAGATGCTGTCTTCACTTGTCATACTACCTCGTAATAATAACAGTCTAAAATAGAGTAAGCAGATGAACGCATCCGTCCTGAATATCCCTCACCTACGCAGGAATACTCCTTTTCAAAACACATACAAAATTAATTGTATACGCATTACTAAAATATAAAATAATAGAAACAAATTAGACAGGAATAGGAGTGGAAAAGCTCAAAAGAAACAAGGAATCAGTGAAGTATGTAATGAAAAACATCCTCCAGATTTTAAGCACATCCAGTCCCACCGAGATTGTAGTGCTCAGTTCCCTGGGTTCCTTTTCACACTTTGTAACATGGAACGTGTCGTGCCAGCACAGAAGCCCATCAGAACAAAACTCTGTGCTCAGCCCCGTGCGTGCACCGATGCAACAAAAGCACAGCGCTCACTGCTGCTGACCATGGGCAGTTATTCTGTAGTTGAGCTGCTGTACTTTTTGCAAAGAAATGAGAACAGAGGATTGCAGACTTATTTACACCACCGTGGCCTCCCAGCAGAGCATATCCCTGTGCTGGCTCTGGTTGCCATGTCCTTTCCCCTCCCACCTCCCAAATCATTGACACAGGCTGCCCAGAGATGGGCTCCAGAACCGTGGAGCTATGGCACTGAGGGACGTGGTTAGTGGGCAGTATTGGTGGTAGGTGGACATCTGGACTAGATGATCTTAGAGGTCTTTTCCAGCCTCAATGATTCTCCGATACCCCACTCCGCAGAGCTGCTCCCACATGCAGAACTTGGAGATGGGTCCTGTTCCAATCCAGTCTTCCCCACAGCTGCCCTATTTCAAAGCAAAGCCACTTGCAGCATGTCAAACAAATACACAAGGAACCTTTTTCAATATCCATAAACAAATAAGTTGTTTGTTTTTTTTCCCTGGTGATTGATTCTGCTCCATTTTTACATACTCCCTGATAAAGCAGTTTCACTAGCCAGAAGCCATCCACATCTTGAGCTAATAAATGCCACGTATTAATTTATTTCTATTTATTAAGCCCCTTCCAGCAACAGAAGAGGCTATTTTAAGACTTGGAAGTAAAAGAGCAATCATTCACTCATGGAAGGAAGTATCAGTAAATTGAGATCAGCTTAAGAAACCTGCAGTGTGTCAGTAAAGTTCTTTCTGGAACCTTCCACTGCTTCTTGACTACCAAAGGAGAAGATATGAAGCACATGCACACGTATGTGCAGCTGTCACTTGCTGCTCATGCAAGTTTTGAAAAGCTCTTTTAATGCTCTCCTTACAGCAGGAAGTAATCGCCCAATAAGCATCATAAACCTGAAGCACCTAGAACATAAAAGCCTACCAGCTTAGAGTTGCTAAATCATCCAACCTGACTGCAGATGCTTGAAGGGGACGAAGGGATAATGAACACGTCAGCCTGTTTTATGTGGTGCACAGATTGCTCTCCATTATGTTACCTGGAGGACATAACAAACAGGAGAATTGCAACTTGACAGAAAGTGTATACAATTAAAACTTAAAGCTCAAGAGGGACAGAGAGGAGGATGCTTGACTAGGAGACATACTTCAGTGCTATACGGTGTGGCTCTTGTCTCTGTTTCAGCTCGAGGAAAGTACTTGAGCAAAGGCCTCAGTTTGTTTGGAAGACGTCAAGCCATCCATCAATCTTACAGAACAAAATGCATTCTGAACGAACAACTCATTGGAATAACCAACACCATGCAAAAATGTTTTGTCTTCTAGAATTGTGAAGTCCTTTACCAATGTATCTTCCCTATTTGCATGGCTAAATAGGTTTCTGCTCTTTACCAGATCTGTTCTAAAGTAGCATTTTTAAAGAGAATCTGAAGAGATGAAAAACGCACAAGTTTTGGCAGTATAAAAACTTTCATGCAAAACTGACCTGGTTCTGGGAAAAAAGTGAAATGTGATCACAGCATGATATAACTGCATGAATTTGTCATTACAGTCATTTCAATGGCATCTGCTTCTCTTTGCCTCATTGACTTGCACAGTATAAGAAGCAGTATTAGATGTTGGTCGTTCTGGAAGGACACCAGCCAACCGTAATCTGTATTTCCAACTCGATTACTTTGGGCATGTTTGTGAAAGGTTAGGAATTATACAGAAACTATTGCTAAACAGAAAATAACCATCTTCAAAGATGTATCAGTAACAGAGTTGAAATGCAACTAAAATGTGACTGAAAGAGTGACCTGAAAGCAAACATCATAAGAGGGATTCATTTTGTATCAGGACCCTGTGATTTTGAATTGAGATTATTATTATTACTACTGTGATTTACCATTTTGGTTTTGATTGGTGTGTCAACATCACATTTTTATGCATGAATATATCACATCCAAGAACAACGTTTGATCCCATTGCTCGTACTGCAAGGGTGTTCCAGGGCATCTTGCATGGAAATCTATGCAACACACAGAGAACGTGGAAAGTACCACAGAGCACCACCAGCAGAAGGCTTGTCATTAGTCTCACATAAATTTACTCTCCTTTACTTAGAATTAGACTGATCCTCCATGTGCTCCTATCTGATCAATAAGTCTGTGCACAGAAAGCACTAGAATTAGATCAAATACAACTATTAAAGGGTAGGGAAGATTACATTAAATAGGTACTATTGTAACTAAGGCCAGAAAGACACAATAATGAAATTCTCTTCTGTGACCTATGCTGCTGATGAAAGCACAAGGTGTACCTGTTCTGCACTTTGTGATATAAATGGCACCACCAATGACTTTCATGGATCTTCCTTGAACAAATAAAACTCAGAAAACCTAAATAGCAATGACGGATTTGAAAAGGAAGAGAAATATCTTCAATGCAGCTTGAAGAATAACGTGATGCCAAAACATGAATAAGTTAGGCTACAATGGCACATACTTCTACAACACTATATTTTGCTCCATACAGTGTAGTATAGACCTAAAGAAGTTCCCTGCACTGACATCACTCCATGCTTCATTCTCAAATAACCCATTCCAGACCTGCCTGTTTGCACCATTAAGAAACAGAAAACAATTCATATTCTATCGTGCGACAAAACCCTTCTTATTAAATCTGCATATGGAAACTGCAGTAACTCCAGCTGCTGACAGAAAGTGAACAAAGTCCTGGTGAAACAGTGCTTTCCAAGACTCCCAATAAGACTGATACACCTAGACAAATTTCCAATGAAACTTGAGTATATTTTCCTATTATTTTTAATTATCACTTTTGCACAACATGCATTGACTGGGATAATACTGAGTACAACCACATTATGTGCTCTGCAGCAGCAATTGCAGCACTGAGACTCGCCATAAATCTTTACTGCAAATACCTTTCTTGTAATATCTGAGATTATCATAAAATATGCATCAAGTTAAAATGTTACATGGGAGATAGTCCTAAAGTTGTTTGCATGCAACACAAGGCACAGACCTAAATCTTCAGGAGCCTTGTAATCTGACAGATGGAAGAGGCAAGAGGAGAATGCCGGTTTCAATAAGAATTAAAAGCAAATGCATTGGTTTGGAATGAATTTTCCACTTACACTGAAGCATCAATCACAGCTCCTACTTTCAAATGATCTTATCATTGTTGATACACTCTTCAGACAACAATTAAAAACAGAAAGGTTATTTCGTTTTTCACAAAGAATGCTCCTACTGTTTTTTCCTCTCCACAGACGCAGCCATAAAGAGAACTAGATACGTTTTTTATCACTAGAGACAAATACAAACCTTACATGGAGACTGCCTGCTTTTGTTGCACCACTGGGGACAACTTATAGCAAAGAAATTCTGGTCCAACATCCATCAGGTTGAACTCATACTTCATTCTCTTAATTAATCCAAGCCTTAATTCAAAATGAGAGCTCTCAGTCCCATCATTACAGCCTATGAGCTCTGATGACTGCAGGACATGAGTTCTGAACTGCCTTGATGAATACTAGGGCTGATCCAAATCGATGCATTCAATCCTACATCAACTGATATCAAAAGATGGTGTATGCATTTAAATTGTACAGGCATTGGCTGTTGTGCTCAATATTTCCTCTATTTTAATACATTTAAAAGTACAAAGCAACAGGAAGCCCTTCCACTGAGCAACACAGGATATTAGAATGGAACTGAAAGCCAAAACATGTGTAGTTTTCACATGCTTCACTGAGAAAGTGCTGGAGGTAATGAAGACTCATTGCACATCCCCACCTGACACTGAATGAGAGCCAATGTGAAGAGGGGTTTATTTTTAGAGGGATGCTAAAGGTCAGCTAGCTAAGGCCTTTAGTTATGCAAAGTCATCCACAAGTTAAGCTTTAAGATGCTTTTGAGCAAGGCATTTGCTGTACTGTAAATGGCAACTTCTTTTTTTCCAGGGCATTGGATATTTGCAAGTTCACCTTCAGTAAACAGTGCCAAAAGTGCTCTCAGGAAAAAGAAAAAAAAATGGCACAATTATGATTTGGGCAGGAGTTAGAAACTGACTGTACAATACAACGAGAGCCTCTGGAACATCATCATGGTCCTGTTCTCAAGGGAGCAACAACAATCAAAGGGGTTTTTAGGAAACTACGCAACATTAAATTCTCATAGAGCCATTGATATTTCACACAGTCTAGGAGGTGCCATAGAACTGGGCAGGGGAGAACACTGATGATAAAGGTAAAGCAGCACACTGTACACAGTCACATACAGAACACCCTTTCAGGGTACACAAACCTAACAGGAACAAAACCACAATCCTTGAGGATACTTAGAGTGGCTTTGCATGGCTGGAGAAAGAAGGCAAGCTGCTGTTTGGTGCTCTGCATCAAGCAGGAGAACATGTAACACAGGTGGGACAGACCCACAGCCCTACCACTTGCTGTCATGCCTCTTAAGAGCCCATCTGCCCAACAATAAGGGCTCATTTCACACAGTAACTGTTCTTACAAATTGTTCAGGCTACCTAATGCAGAAAGCAGGACCAATGGACTGCAACGAATCCTTCACGCCTTCAGTGCCACTGGGCAGAAAAGCAATGCTTCGCCTGCACTCTCTTCTCAGCAAGATGAGGATGGAAAAGGGAACAAAGAACCTAAAAAGTTTGTTGTGCAGCATTTCTTGCTTCACTGTTATTTATCATTTGGCAACAAATAAAGCACACGAGTCTATGCTAGGTGAAAAAGTAGAGGTGCAGGTTACTAGGCTTATTTTTTTCTCTCCTGCGTTCCCACCTTTGGCACACCACAGCTTTTGGCACCATAACAGGCTTTGCTGCTCTTTCATTGCACGACGCTCTGTTTCATCACAAGTGGAGCAGAAATTTCCTCCATAGTTCAGATAGTTCAGCTTCACAGACATAAAAACGCTCAGCACCATCACAATGATTTACAAAAAAGCACCGGTCCTCCGCATCCTCAATACAGACACCGGCCTTCTTGTCTCCACTTTTATGACAGACTGCAAATGAAGTAATGAAGTAGAAATGAAGTAATAAAAAGAAGACAAATCATTCATCTTGGGAAGGTCTGCATCAGACCAATTAAAATAACGTCTTCGGCACACTGTGTTAACATATTGTACCTATGGGAAGAGGCTACTCATACAACCAAGTCCTGAAAATGCTATTTTCTCCAATTATATCCCCAAAGATTTCTAGCTCTGGCTAATAAAATATGAAAAAATTAAAATATATTAAATATTAGTCTTTGCATTTTTTTCCCCCATAAGCTGTTAAAGGCAATGATAGCCACAAATCTCTGCCTACAGACTGCTCCTCACTCAAGAGGCTCATGCCTGCATTTGGTATAAGGCTGTACCCTGCACTCCTGTTAGCATTGCATGCAAAAGCTCCTCTGTAGCTTTCACTTGGTGCTTTCATGGGGCTGGGCTGCTCTCCTTCTGCTTGCATCAGGGTCACATCCACCCTCGGCACATCACCGAGGCCCAAGGGCTCAGGGCTGCACATATATTTTCAGCATCCCCCATCACACTATAAAGAACCAAACAACCAACAGAGGATGTAAATCCTCAGCACTGCATGCTCTAAGCCCTCCACACTGCTCCAACCCTTGGCATGTCCTCAGCAGCAGTTCCTCCAAAGTTAAATCACAGGCATAAAGCCGCTCATGGCCAGAGTGATTTGTGATACAAACAACAGCCTCTGTCCCTCAAGAGGGGGGAAAATTTGGGATGATCTTAAGCAGATGAAAACCAGCACAAAGTCACTCAGCCTCACAAAGTACCCTGCTAGTCCTATAAACGCCCTAGCTGCATTTCAGGGCTGTGATTGCTCCCCAGGTGCAGAGATATGGGCATCTGCCATCCCAGATTTTTCTTTAGATCATGAATTCAGAGATGCTCCCTGGTCTGTGCTAACCATGCATCTTCAGATCAATCAAAATCTGGTTTACAACCTTGTTATTCTCTCCTCTAGAGCCCTGGTCCAAAAACCAGCATCTCTTTCTTCCATATCTGTTGATTTTGCAACAATGATAACACTATTATAACAATGGTACCCAGTTACAGCATACCTCGTTACAATTACATGCCATTTATTGTTTGCATGGACAGTGAAACTCATATTCCAAACAAACTCTCTCTCAACATTCACATGTAGCTGTCTCAGATCTAGCAAAACAAAAAGCTATGGTTTTTTTTTTTATTATTTTATTTTCTTCTCCTCATTTTTTGGCCATTTCAAAAGTCTACAGCAAAATTCTGTCTCAAAAACAACGAACAAGAGTTGAACATTGGGGAGATTGCAAGCCACGGAAAATCCACTGTGACAGAGTGAACTGAAGCGTGATCACACAGGCTATCAGACAAATCTGGATCAGTTGGGTGGACTGGCACAGCTTAAAGGGGTTTTTCTTTCATTTATAATTAACCACTTGGCTGTCATATCTCGGTATCCACACGCTCTGGTTGTGAATGTTTACACTGCAATCTCTGTAGAAGACACAGAGACCGTGAGCTAAAAAAGGTGAGAAGGGAAGTTAAACGTGTGCAGCAGAGAGATGCTAAGTTTAGCATCATGAAAGCAGCCAGAGCTGAGGGAGCGCTGCTCAATGCTCCCCAGCAACAGCTCTGGGCTGCCCTGCATGCCACTAAGTCAGCACAGGGGGTGATGGAGCAAGGTGGGGTGCTGAACTGCACGTTCTGGGTAATGGTGGACTACAAGAATGACACTTGGATACGAGGAGGTTACAGGGCTACGATGCTGATCCATCCTAAAAGCCTCAGATGATGCAAACAGCAAGTAACTTGAGATGGACTTCCCAGGCAATTCTCGAGCTCGTTACACTATTAGCAATGCTCAAAATGGAAACTGCATTAAGAAACAGAACAATAAAGTATGTAATTCTTATTTAAATAATGAATAAATGAATTTAAGTACATTAGAAAGTGCCTGCTATTCTTTTAAAAATAGCTGCTTCTGCTGGTAAATTTACTCAAAGCTTTTTTGCAGCAGATCAGAGAAGTTTGGGTCAGAAGCCACCTAACCCAAACTCCCATTCATGCAGATGGATCAGGTCACACAATTCTACACATTCAGGTCCACGGCTGCTCTCAGAGAACGCCTTTGCACAGGAGGTAAATGCAAGCTCAGTGCATTTATTTCTTTAAAAGGATGAAAGCGTAGCTGTGAAGAACAAACCTTCCTACAAACCCCGTGAAACAGTCCGTGCTTCACAAACAAATCCTTCAGCAGCACAGCATTTTCATCTCAGACAGTCCTTGAAGAGGACATCCATATAACCATGGCTCCTGTGAAGCTGATGGCACACTGTTATCTTCAGTGGGACATCTACTCGTGAACATCTGATACTTTCAGAAGAGACTTTAATATTTTCACAGAGAGCTTCTAAGTGTTTTTCACTACAACCAAGTCCAAAAGTCTGCAGCAAAACCTGCAGCCTCCCCAAGCCAAGCCAAGAAGTGACACCCAGCACAGGAGACCCATCTCACTGATGTGATTTCCGTAGGGTGAAAGACTGGGTGATCCTCTGCTACTCCACCACAAGCCACAATGCTGCAAGACATCAGACACCATTGGTCCCACTGCTGAGCTGCTTCCTCCAGGAATACAGCTCTGCCCCAGACCACCACCCACCAAGGTTTGCTCCCATTCCCTCTCTTTCTCCCTTGGCAGCTCTCAGGATTACTCATTTTACAACAGTCACCACCGCCACCACCCAACCAGTGGGCTGAATATCCCAGCTGCAATAAATAGGTTTAAAGAAAGACTTTCTTCACTGACAACCTGCTTTATTTTTGCCGGCAGGCACGAATCAAAACAGAATCACAGTACCCTCGCCTGACTTCAAAGGATACGAACATTTAATTTTTTGCAGCTTTTGCTTCACTGTCCATTGTATTTAAAATACACCCTCAGGCCCCTGAAAGCTCTTTCATCACTTTCTTTTTTTTTTTTTTTTTAATGACAATACAGAATGGATGAGATGCATTTCCAACACAGCTTACCCAGCACGGCCCTGTTCATTTGCTGAGTGTGCCCAGCTGGTGGACATGCAGCTCTTCTATAGCAAGAGGCTGAGCTGGGCCCACTCCGTTTCCTTTGCTCTATTGCATAGCTGAGGACTAGAAATCAGATTGAGGATAATGCAATGATGCAAGCGAGGCAATTAGTAAATGACTCAGCATCTGCAGACCAGCAGGCCCACTATTAACCAGCTAAGTACATTATCTTGGCCGAGATCATAGATTTTTTTCCCTTAAGCTAATTGTCTGTGTGTAACTTCAGCAACGTGCCATCTCCTGCTGCATACATGGGCTCCAGCCCTGCAGGGCACCAAGTGCCCGCTGGAAGCTGTGGGCAGCCCCAGCCTCCCTGAGCAGAGCAGCATCCTCAAGCTCATGAATCCCACTGGAAGGTGAAGAGATGCTACTTAACCAACCCAGTAATACTCCCTGTGCCCCCATATAACCTTTTGTTCATTAGTCTCTGATCAAGGGGGGGAAAAATTACAGTTTCACTCATGAATGACCTGAACAACAGGCTCTAATGAGCTCTGCCCCTCCCATTCCCTGAAGCCTCCATTCAAAGAACCAAGGATAGAACAGTCTGAGTTGGATGGGATCCCTACAGGGCATCGAGTCCAACTTCCCTGCAATGAACACGGCCATCATTACTTCACAATTAGAAGAACAACAGCCAGCCCAGGCAACAGTGCCTGCAGAATGCTGGTCCTCAGCGAGCAAGGAGACTCCACCAAGACAGCCAGCCAGTCTCAGCTGCACTTTAGACAAGTAAAAAGTAAGCAATTAAAATCTTGTTTGCCTGCCTCACTGTACTTTAAGAGTCAATATTAACTGCCAGGTGTTTGCATTACATTCTCAGGAGTTTCATTCCAATTATAAAGACAGGAAATACCTGAGCTATGGACACTGAAGCATCCACAGTGCTTTGGGATGCCAGCACTGGATTTATGACTTCCAGGCACTGAGCAGGCTACTGTATCCAAAAACCAACACTAGTAGTTAAACACTGGCCATTTCAACAAGGTGGATCCTGCTTTAAGTAGACAGGATGTCAGCCAGAAGGACACATGCAGTTAAAAGGACAGACATTTCCAAGGGCTGCTTTCTACAGGGAGAAATTAATGTGACACAAAAGAGAAGGTAAGGAGATGTTTTCCAGTGAATGGAGCCCTCCTCTGCCCTGTACCACACAGCCTGGCAACCTCACACCTGAGGAAGAAAGGTGCGATCACCCATTAGACAAAGCGTGCTGCAGTGTGCTTTCATCTGAACAGCCCTGAGGATGCTGGCAATCCTTTGATGCTGCTGGGTGACAGCAAAGGGCCCAGAGGTTCTTTGATATTAGGCAGTGGCTGCTTGGCTCTCATTTGTGCCCAGGTACCGCTGTACTGAACCCAGACAGCTCTGCTGGGGAAGCGGGGCTAGGAGGAGGAGCAACATCACAAAGAGGTGGAAAAGAACTCAAAAGAGAACTTCGGGCTTTATATTAAAGCTGTGCAGACTATAATACAACGACCCTGCAAAAATGCTTGAGATCATAGAAAGAACATTTGTATCTGTTTCAAGATGAAAAGCTGACACCTTCGTAACCACTGCTGGCTTGATGAGTACAAATAAATTTCAGTTCAGATCAGTCAAAAAAGCTCCTTAATTTTATATCATATCAAAAAAACCCCACCCCACAAAAAAAACAAAGATGACCCCACAACCTGCATAGTTTCTTTGTTTTAAACAGACCTGAAATAGGAAACATGTTACGTGCATCTCCTCCTCCTTTGCATTTCAGATGTGTTGTTATATCCATCTCTTCCACAAGAAATTCAGACTGCTCATTCAGGGCTCCTTACCCCTACGCTGTATTCGGCACATCACTCACTTGTCTCCTCACGCTATTCCATCTGCTGTTACCTTGAGCTTCAGAGGCAGATGACAGGAGCACTGAGTATACTGAAATATACTGTTTTGTTCTCTGTAAGCCCCACCCCACTTCCTTAATGCAGCTTTGATTTGGGGGTTCACTTTAATCTTTCATCTTGCAACTGTTGCTTAGCTCAAGGCTCTACAGATGTGTTGCCTCCTGCATAAGAGATGTGTGAGCTTTCAGAAGTAGTTTCAGGGATGCTGTGCAACTTATACACACAGGATGGTGCAGGATGCTTGACCTGCAGCCCTGCAAATGCCTCCAGCTCAGGCTGGGAAACCACCACTAGCTATACACCTGGAATGATGCTCTCAATGATTAGTCATTTGACAGTAAAAGATTCCAGTGAGGCTAAAGCAAATGCAGCTCTCAGAATTAGTATTGATTACACAACAATGTTCATTTTAGAATCAGATGAGTTATCTGATCACTTCTGCTCTTCTATTTCCTCTGTGGATTATTTTTATTTCGCCTTTGAAAGCGCCTCCTGCCCTATTAAGATATTAAACTGCAACAAAGCAGGGCAATGCTCTTTGTCAGTGTTCATTTGACCAGCACTGCCCACTTCAGGAGCTCTTACAGATGCCTGAAACCCACTACCCCAACTTTTGCAATATACAATCTGTAAGGCAAATGCAGCCCTCCTGCACTTGGGTAGATGCAGCCCTATCCAATGGCCAGATCAAGAAAAGGTCAGTTTTATACTACTTAGTATCAGCATCTCATAAACATTAAGAGCTTGCGACAGCCCCATTAGAAAGAGAAGCAATACAGTTGTGTGTAGCACTGAAAACAAGCTCAGGGTCACCAATATTCTGAACAGTCCATCAGTGATCAAAGTCATAGTTCAGGATGTTATGACAGAAACTGAAGGCAGTATGATATCCCCATTGGTAAATGGGTGATATCATAAATGGGTGACTTATATTTATTAAAGATGAAAGCCAAGCACAGTCCCACTCCAAGTCCTTTTCAGCCTACACAAAAGCCAAACTCAACCTTCCACCAGACCAGCACAGGAAGGCTCTGCCCATCAGCGGTCAATGCAGTTCAGCTTGCAACCACCCTTTGGGCTTTGCTTTCACATGCTATTGATTTGTACAGATCTAAATCTACCACTTTTGTCTTTTGTTCTGACTGCTTCATTTGAATATTTGTTACAGAAAATTTCACTAGGGTTGGTAGAGGTAAAGCTCTGTGTGCCTGAAAGTGAAGTGTGAAAACAGTAAAGCTCCCTGACAATCTTTGTTAAATGATCTTCTAGAACTGAGTTAGATTTTGTATATGGATATGGAAAGCTCCAAAATAAACTGCAATATAACAAGCAGGCAATTAAAGAAATGAACAGATAAAGGCCAAATGACACAGAGAACCATCAGCATCCAATCACAGATGCAGGCATAAAGACAATATCCCTTTCTGTGCCACTGATTGCATTTGTTATTCAAGTCTGCCCATCACATTACATTTAACCATATAGATCAGCTCATGCCAGGAAACAACACAATCTCTTGCAGCTTTTCTTTTGCCCTGTGTTCAAACCTCAGCCAAAGCCTTCTTTTCTTGGATCAAAAACTTTGAAAGCAATTCCAAGCACTTCTTTTGTCATAAAAATAGAACTCCTCTTTGCCAAATTCTTAGCTCCAAGAGGCCAAGCACAAGGATAAACACCACACCAGAGATCCAGGCGATGCATCACCAGCCACAACCACCAGCCTAGCAAGTGCCATCCACGCTCAGCAAGTGGAAATACCTTCATTTTATAGGTGTGGAAGTTAAGCATAGGGCCTCACTTGACACAAGATTTCCATTCATTCACTGCACTATTTATGCACTGAATATATAAGCATCTCTTCTCAACCTTTTGTATTTTCAGAGAGCAAATAATGCTGACGAAGAAGAAAACTCCACTGTGCATTCCACTTCTTCCAACAGAGAACGTTCTGAGACACTACTTCCTTCATCCAAAGCAGAGCCCTCCCAAGCAGTAATAGGCACCAAACTAACAACTCCTTGCTCCAAATGAATTCTTTATTGAGTTATACAAGAGCGCTTGTAGGCTCAGTTCTCAACTTCCCACATCTAACCTCAGGAAATTCCCATACCAGCTTAACAATAAATTGAGTTCTTTGTCACACTTAATGAAAGAACAGTGACAGAGTAAAGGATCACATTGATTGGCTGCAGAGACTTCTGCAGCCTCTGAATATCTCCAGAAAGCACAAGGAAGAGGTTACCTGAATCCCTGCCTGGCTTCACGCTTTGGGAAAATATAAAGGACAGGAAAAACTCTATGGCAGCCTCAGCAAGGCAAGACTCTCCTTATGGAGCAGCAGCACCAACCATTGAGCACAAAGCACCAGGATCTACACACAACTCAAAAATACAGGAATTCTTTTTCATAAGCTGGAGGTTTGGAAAAGAACCGTGTTAGGAAATGACTAAATAAACAAGGAAAAAAAGTCTGCGAGAAGCTCTAATCCACATGGCCTGTTTGAAATATTACTCACTACGGCTCATCTCAAAGCACAGGCCTTGTAGTTTATCCTCCACAAATGACACCC